>NC_092824.1:24480901-25080901 GCF_023375885.2 Dermacentor andersoni | reverse complement strand
TGGGGGCGATCCTCCAACTTGTGTTAAGTGCGGCAATAGTCTCACAGTCCTCCATGTTCTTATTCAGTGCCCTGCAATAGAAACAAACAGGAAAAAGTATTTCCCTGCTGCATATCGCGAGAATTTACCCCTTCACCCTGCATTTTTTCTTAGCGATAAACCGCTTTTTAATCTGCAAACAGTCTTAGAGTTTTTAGCCGAAACAGACATACTGAAAATCATCTGGCCAGGCAACTTTTAGCACACGACTAACAGCCCTGCATTCAAGGGCTCTCTTGAAACTCTGGTGTCAGTGTTAAGTTTTATTGCATCATGTTTTAACGAAAAGCCCATTGCCATAGCCCACATCACATCCTAGTCACCGTCGTTATTTTAGCACCTATATATTCTACTCCACTTACAGCGGGAGTTTTTAGGCCCTTTTACAGCCATATCACATCTACCATGATGAGTTCATTGTGCACGTCATGCACAACACATCGTCAACATTGCCACCTGTCATGGCGCTCTTTGGCCAAACCTGGCCCTTGCTCCCTAAAACACCACACACATCATCATCAAGTAAGTGAGGCGAAGCCATGGACAGGAAAAGAAAGAGAGGTTGGGAAAAGGGTGAACGAAAATGCCTTAGTTCTCCCAATTAGTCGGCTTGCCTGTCACTATTTGGATGGTTCCTGCATCTGATTATGCCCGAAAGAGTGGAAGATCGGTGAGCCTCCTAATGCGATATGTATCATTGTCTCTGATGCGAGTTCTGGGCAGTGATTCGTACTTCAGAGAAGAATACCCATTGCTAACATGAAAATTCCAGATTTTTCCCACTTTTCCCTGCACTACTCTGAAAAAAATCCCGCAAATTTCTCTGCACACACATAGCGGCAGAGACATAATCTTTGAAACAGTATCTTGCCAACCACGAATATCAGATGAAGAATCTCACATTGAGAAGCATTACATGCTTTATTTTACCTTTTGCTCGAACAGTATAATGAGAACTGAGTTTCTAACGCGGCGTGCTGTTCGGTTCTGGACATCTCCTCCACGAGTATTCCGAACATTCAGGGCCGACCACTGCCAACGCCCTGAAGCGTTTCGATTGTCAGTAGTACAACTCATGACCAAATATTGACGCAACATGTTGAAATTGATGATTGCTTGCACGAAACTGCATATTGGACATTTAACCATGCAGGTTACAGGAACGAGAAAATGACCGAGCTACAATTAGGCTACTGCAATGAAATTGAAATGCTGTGGATCGACGATATGATCTTTTGCCTACTGGCACAGCTTCAGTATTTATTTCATGAATCAAATTCCTTATAATACCAGTAAAGTTTCCGTTGGCCCAAATTATGGCTTAGAATCTCCAAAAAAGGAAAAACTCGCTCCGCGGGAGAAGGCTGGCTCTGGGTGGAACTACGATATTTTTTTTTTTTTACGCAACACCCTGCAGGTATGCAAAGGCAGCGTGGACCCGTTGCTGCACTCCAGATATCTTGCGACGAGTTCGCAGCCGTGAAGAGAGTGCTGCTGTGCGGTGCCTCCTTCCATCGGATGCTTCCAGCGTCCAGCCCTGCCCAGAACGGTTCCTCGTCCTCGGAGTTGACTGAAGTGGACAACGGAGAGACTGTAGCGCTGTGCCCGTGAGTGCATTAAAGAGACTGACAAGCACTTCTTATAGTGCCCATTCTTTTAGGGCAATTAAAAGCTTACCGGCCAGAATGTTGAATCATGCAGTGGTAACGCGGAAAACGCCGTGGAACATTCCTTATCAGAATTTTTCCATCTGCGGTGGGGATAGAGTCGTTCATTGCAAGCATGCTGGAGACAATGAGCGCGATAGCGGCTATACGGCGCCATTAGCTGGAGCCAGACAAGTGCGGTCGTAGCTGTGAAAATGTATTTTGTTTATCAAACCGATGACCCTGCGATTCGTTTTTTCGGAATTATCAAATTATTGCTGCAATAATAGCCACGCGCTTTCCTGGTTTCCTGTCCGCCAGATTTGGTCATTAACAAGAGAAGGGTGTTTTTAGTCAAACCAACTCAAGTTCCGTACAGTGAAAAGACGCTCTTAGACGTGATACACAGTTCAGCCTGTTGCCGCAGCCGCGCGAGTGCTCTTGATTTCCGAAGCTTGTCGCCTCTAGAAGACCTGAGCGAGCTGGAACAAAGGATTTTAGCTCGCAGGCGTGCACATAATTTCGAACGCGTACAACAGCAATCACGTGCACCGCTCATGAACGTGGCCTTGTTTTACTTAGTAATGCGCATGTAATCGAGCGCGCTAGCCTAACGACATACGAACTGCAATTTTAGTGATTAATTATGCAGCACCAAATCACCGCCGACGTACCTACAGTACTATCATATACTAGATTCGAAGTACCAGAAATTCACTGGCAGTTCGCACCACTTCCTGGTTTTTGACGGTTTCTTTGCCAATTAAAAATTAGAATTCCTACCTAAATCGGGAACAGCGTAGTGGATTCTATCACTATAATTCGTAGTTATTTAATTTCCGTCAACGTCTCACAACATATTGTGGCCATTTATCAGTCCCTTCCAGGCTTACTGGCATAACATTAGTTTCCCGGGCTTTTTTTTTTTGCTTTATATGACGGCCTACTTTGGGATTTCCCTCGTCTGCCCCCCCCCCCCCCCAAAAAAAAAAAAAAAAAAAAGAAAGCCAGCTGTCCCCCAACGTTTTGCAGGAACCATCGACGATGGTTGTAAATGTAAACCAATTGCCTGAATGAGCGAACATGCGCGAAAATTGCAACGTCTCCTGCCCTACCCGCCTCCTGGCAAACAGGGCAACTCTACGACATCTGGACGGCGGGCGACTGGAGGGTGCTGACGTGCAGAATGCCTCTCTCAGGGCACCTTGCTCCCTATTACACGTTTGCCTGTATTTTCTGGTGACACCTAGCAGGCTTTGTCGCCGCATCTTTTTTTTCTTTCAATAGCCTTACTTCCGCAAATTGCTACACTTCGTTTCATTTATTTTAGAACTGGCTTTATGCTCGTTATGTATGTTAAGTGTGCGGGCTTAACCCCCTTTTTCTTTCCTGTTTTTTTCCAAATCAGGGGCAACAAACCAGCATCACCATGAGGTATATTCATACAGAACTTGAACCGACAGTTAATTTTTACTGCATAAATTGAGTGCATTTCACTCTGAAAGCAGTGAAGCGCTCTATAGCAGTCACGGCTATAGTGTAGCGCTTGTTTCATAACTACAACATTACGGCAGCATACCGGTAAAGCGAAATTAAACACGGAAAATAACATTAAAGAAGACGAACTTGTAGAGCAAGCACGTTAGGTTGGGCGTTGTACATCGAAAAAAAAAAGAAACACTTCTTAAATGAGGCAGGAAAATTCTTGGCGAGTTTGATTTCACGCGCAATGGTATTCGGGGAGATTGATTCATTAGACTCCACTTGTCTGGCGGAGGCTGGCCTTGGCGAAACTGAACGTCAGTGTTTTATACATTCTTTCGCCTGTTTCAAGGTTGGTCAAGGAGATGAAGTACTGCATGTACTCGGCCACCAAAGATGCTGGGTGCTCGGAGTCGCTGTTCTTCAACACGGAGGTTTCCTTGCTCAGAAGACGACTGCTTGCGGAGTTTGAAGGCATCTGCAATGATAAGCTGCCTTCGAATGAAAACAGCACCGATTCGGGAAGGAATCGTCAAGGTACGCAAAGCTAAACTCCAGATAGGTTTGCTGGTTCGTGCTTGTACTGGTTACATTTTCTTCAACCGGCGTTGTAAGCATGCACCGAGCTCTCCGCTGACTTCTTATATGGGCGTTTCTTTCCTTCAAAATACACACTTTCAACGTCCTTTCTTTGAAGGAGTTGAAGTCGTGCCGGGACTTATTATTTATTAGAAAAGATTTAGATTAGATTTATTTATTAGTTATTAGAAAAGATAACCCGCTGGGCATGCGATGTCGTAAATGAGTGAGTTTAGTTTTTGCATTCACTCACTGACACTTGCTCAAAAGGCGGTGGTCCTATAGTGTAGCCATAGAAAAGCCATGTGCCCTATAATCATAATCTGGCATCATTCAACGTCTCTTATATGGGAACGTACAATATTGTATACAGGATCCCGTATGAAATGAGGATATCAATGCGGGTGATATCGTTTTCTTTTTCAATACGGTACGCTTAAGAACTTAACTCAAGGCCGTAAAGGAAATTCAGAAGACTTCTGTAGCTTTTTGGGTAGTGCGGCGTGTACTGCCTAACACATCTGCGTAGTACGCGATTGGTGCATGCCGAGCTTGAGTCGTGCTTTCGCAATAACCTCCAGAGTAGAATTTAGGTTAAAGTACCAATTTAATTGCTGCGTAGCGTTACTCTTTTCAATCAGCGGATAAGGCCAGCATTCGATGTCCAGCGCACTCGTGGGAGTCAGTCTTCATTCTGGCTGCTCATTGTTCTGTTCTATGAGATGTACGAAAGGGAAATGCAATACTTGTCTATTCTGTTTACGGCGTGGATAAAAAATTGCAGGAAGATTTTACCCAGACCATGCTTAGCATGCATGAAGTGCGCATAGCTGCGCGCTAGTTACTGGTGCACTGCATGGCACCAAGTGGGAGGACATCTGTTGCGACTCGCGGGACAAGCTGGAGTCATGAATGACATGGGGGAGCTTCAGTCGCTCCAATGTTTGATTCAAGGCACGATCCACGGCAAATTATTTGTTCAATGTGCCATTTTTTTATTTCTTTGGATGTTCTGACGCGATCTTTTGATTTCAACACAGTTTGGGACGCCATTTTTTATATGCCACCCGCGTCATGGTGAATACTACATTACGAACGGTGCCGTTTTGCGGGGTCGGGCTGCAGATTTTCTTGAGGAAGTCACCCCGCAAACGAACTATGGATAACTCTGGCCTAGTTGTTCTGTTGTACGTATGTGAACAGTTTCCTTATTCACTCAATTCTACGTTATCCTCTCTGTCTTTTTTTTTACTTATAATAGTAAAGGTTTACTACTATATCGTACCAAACTTTGCAGCTTGCTACCCCGCACACTGCGTCTGGCGCCTCTCGATCGCCACCTTCACTACGAGTACCAAATAAATGAATTGATTTCTGGGGACTAACTTCCCAAAACTGCATAGTTGGCTAGAGTGACGCGGTAGTGGTGGACTCCGGAGTATTTCGCACCTCCGGGGTTCTTCGGCAAACACTTGTAAAACATACACGAGCGTCCTTTCACTCCGCCTCCCTGCAAATGCGGCTGGGAATGCAGATCGCGACCTCATGCTCAGCAGCATAAGACCACAGCCGATGTGCCACCGGTGCGGACATGTTTCAGCCGCGGTTAACTACGGCGTCAACACATGTTTAATCCGCCTATCTGAGTCTGTTGTGCTTCTGACCGAGAGAGAGAGAGAGAGAATAAACTTTTTTATTCGGTGAATGAAGCTTTGGAGAGGCGTCCTCATTCCAGGATGCCTTGAGCTCGGGCCGCGTCCTGGGCCCTCGCAATCAGCCGTTGCTGATCCTCGAGGTCGGAGCTGGCCAAGGCTCTCTCCCAAAGCTCGTTAGTGGGGTAAGGGTCCGGAGGATTTAATGGAGCCGCTCTGCAACCCCCTACTATGTGCCTGAGGGACCCGGGCTCTGCGCAGAAGCGGCATTGCGGAGAGAATTTTGTAGGGTCTATGAGGTGATTTCTGGTTGGGTGGGGGAATGTATTAACCTGTAGAGCTCGGAGGCATCGCTCCTGCTCTCTAGGTAGTGACTTGTGTGGGGGTGCGTATGTTCTGCGGGTGAGCTTGTAGTGTTGTGTGATGTCTTGGTAAGAGACTAGAGGGTGCATGCGCTCGGGTTCAGATTCCTCGGCGTCGGCTCGGTGGGTCAGATCTCGAGCCACGTGGTTGGCGACCTCGTTGCCAGGAATGCCTTGATGAGCTGGCGCCCAGATGATCATGACTGATCTCGTTGGCGGCTTTTGATTGATGATCCGGAGCGTAGTGGTATGAATTCTGCCGCTAGCAAAGTTGCGGCACGCCTGTTGGGAGTCGGTCACTATGACTTCAACCTCTGTTTGGGAGAGCGCGAGGGCTATGGCCGCTTCCTCGGCTTGGAGGGGATTGTTTCGTGTGAGTGAAATGCTGCTCCGATGTTCTGTGTTGACGACTACGGTGGCTGTTGTGGCTGCGTGTCTGGAGTAAGAAGCCGCGTCCGTGTAGGCTGTAGAGGGTAAAGTCCCGTATCGCTTGTGTATGGCCAGAGCGCGGGCCTCCCTTCGCTCTGCGTGGTGCACTGGGTGCATATTGCGAGGTAGAGGACGTACGGTGATGTTTCTCCGGATGGCATGGGGTAAGCTCACAGTCTCAGGCGGCGGATGGCTCAGAGGGGCAGAGAGCCCCAGGCGTAAGAGAATGGACCTCCCTGCTTCCGTAACCGCCAGCCTTGTTCGTTGACTGGATAAATGTGCCTCGATCAGCTCCTCGGCCGTGTTGTGCACACCTAGTCGTAGTAGGCGTTCTGTGGAAGTACTGGTTGGCAGGCCCATCGCCTGCTTATATGCCTTTCTGATCATTGTGTTGATTTTCTTCAGTTCCGTCTCGTTGAGTAGTGCGTATGTAATAGCGTAAGTTATTCGAGACACGACGAAGGCTTGGACAAGCCGAAGCGTGTCCGCCTCCCCCATGCCTCTTGTCTTGGTTGTTATTCGCCGGATCATGTGCGTAACTTGGGCTGTTGTATTCTTAAGCTTTTGAATTAATATTGTATTGGTGCGATCCGACTGGAAAACCATTCCCAATATTTTTACGCTCTGAGACGGAACGATGGTGTGTCCCTCCAGTTGTATGTTGATAGTGGGCGAGTCGGATGTGTGCTTCTTTCGAGGTGAGACCAGGAGTAGCTCCGACTTTTGGGGGGCGCAGCTGAGCCCGCATGACTTAGCATAGTCGCTCACCACGTCTGCAGCTTCCTGCAAGCGGTTCTCCATTTCCCCTATGGACCCTGTGGACGACCAGATGGTAATGTCGTCGGCATATAGGCCATGCCGGATCCCTGGGATGTTATCGAGAAGCGGCGGTAGGCCTATTAGGGCGATATTGAAAAGGAGAGGGGATAACACTGCGCCCTGTGGTGTGCCGCGCCCGCCCAGTAGGTGTTATGCTTCTTTTGGTCTACCAAGTTATCATAGCCGTTCTGTCGGTGCACAAGAGCTCCCTGACTGTTGCTCAATGTTAAACAGCAGTTTTTGACACTGTGCCTCGTAATTTTTAGCAGGCGCTCACGTGGGATTACCGCAGTCAATAGAGTACCACGCTGTCACCCAGGAAGCTGTGTTTACAATGCCTTTGCGGCACGAATGCCGGCCGCGTTTTCCGAAGCTTACCAGACACCTTATCTACGATTGACCGGCTTCGAAGGTCCGTGTTTTTCTAAAATTGTTTCGTTGGACTTCTGTGGATTCTTTCAACTGGCTCCTGTGTTTTTCTTTTTTCTTTTGTTCTTTTCGTGCGCCACGTGTCCTGGTGCTCGGCTTTTCCTCGTCGCCTCTTCCGAAGCGCTCTACTTGCGAACGAGTACACACTTCTAGCTGTCGATTTCCTTTTCATGTTGACATCACCTATTACACTCGCTCGCGCACTTCACTTATCAGAAAACGTCATTTTTAAGAGCTCTCCGAAAAAAAAGAACAGAACTGCCGCTCAGTGCGCGACACGTCGACTACAGCACATGTGATACATGTTCTCAACAACGTCGGCTTCGCACCCGCCACTTAACATATAAGTGTAAAACCATACAAGCTAAAAACAAAGGAGTGTGTTCATAGAAGCAATTTGTTCAGTTCGAGGTCAGCGATATCGATATGACAACTAGGCAATCATTAGTTCTGAAGTCGCTTCATCCCTGATGTGATTAATAGCACGTGTTACCTGATTAACAGATCTTAGCACTGGCCCCTGTTGGACGTGACTTCGGAGAGAACTGTGGTTCCGCTTGATAGGACTCAGGAACTTAGCACATTTGGACGCCTTCGTCTAGGCGGAACCTAATGAAGTTTTCGTTTTCCTATCTCAGAATCTATATCCACCGAAAGCTACAAGCCTTAATTCTTTTCCGTAGTCCCAGGAGTCATGCTAGCTTGCTCTCTCGACTAAATTGCGGACTCGGCTGACATCTCAGCATAACTGATGTCTGGTCACAGGCAAGCCATCACATGGCATATCTTCCTGTCTACTAGACAAAGACAACTGCGCAGCCTATGTGCTACCCTTCCCATCTCTCCGATCAGAAATTTGTGATATGATAGATTAGGCTGTCCCTGAGCAGAACCACTCAGCCATTTATCAACCTTGGCAAGCATACTATGACGCACAACTTCCAAGCAGGCGTCACTATACTTGCCTGCGTAGTGATTTGCCTTCCAAGCCATTTACATATTTATTTGAATCTAATATGGTCACTTTGCTGAGCACCCCTGTAGTCATCTCCTGTTTTTCACATTGACCTGTTTGGTCTCCATATGCGCAGTAAGTTGAGCTCACCCTCTCCTGAGGTGAGTCATTCGATTGGTCCTCAAACCTGACTACCGAGGCCACTTGTTACCGCCCTAAGCGGTACAACTGAAGAACTGGCGACCGTTACATTGTTCACCTTGCCCTCTTCGAGGTTCCTGCCAATGCGATCATGTATTGCCCTTTCCCTTGAGATTTCTAGCCGTTTCTTCGCTTATTTACCCAATGTGACTTCACGAGCACAGGTTCGCATGCGTGCCTCATTTTCGGTGGAACTTGCTTGTTCGCTGCTCTCTGAGCTACCTGTGTCCTCACTATCGTCAATTTCTTTCATTCTGGGACGAGGCTGGTCTCTTTGCCGCTACCCCTCTGTCGCCCGCTTTCTGAACGTACTGCTCTATAGAAAGACCGTGATGAGGTGCTCGGCGGTCGTTGGCCTTCGATTGGGATTCGCAGCAGGTAGAATTGCTTTTGGAGCGCGCCTAAAACGTTTGCTCAATAGAGCTCAAGCGCCAATAAAGCTTGCGAATCTTCCTATAACAAGCCCCTTCCGGCACCGTGACCTTAGGGCGCAGCTGCAATATACCCCCCTTAAGTTCAAGCTGCTACCTATTCGCGCCTCGCTCGCGATCTAGCTGGTGCCTTTTCGCTTCCCGTTTCGCCGCGCGCTGCTCGCGCGCTCGCTGCACATTCAATGCGTCAGATTTTGCAGTGCCAGCATGGAAAAAAGTGTATGTGCGAGAAATGTGGGAAGCTAGTCACGTGATAGAGGTAGAGAGGAGGTGCACTTGCCTCCTCAAAGACGCAGGACATGTAACGAGTGAGCCAGTGAACAAAACTTTGCAATATGGTGAACGTGGTTTAAATCACGGATCCGAGACGTCAAAGAGGTGCGACGTGATGCTATATCGCAATACTCCTGGATTTGCCGCTCAATCTCCACTGAATCCGGGCGCCGGCCGAGGCTCTTCTCGCTGCGCTCTCTCTCTCGCCGGGTACTCTTTCTTTCTCTCTTCTGTCTCTGCAGTTCTGCGTGTTGGGCGTGCAGCAAAGCAGTTGATGTGGAATGATTTAAAACGCTCAGAGCCGCAACCTAAACACCTATGGATAGCCGCCGCCATTTGTTTGCGTCAGACGATTGCCTTCAACTCGGCTTTTTCCAGACCCGAACGTTCTGCTAACGCTAATAACTATGGGATGGTCACCTTTTAAAACACCCTAAATACTTAAAGCATACAAAAATAATTTGTCCTGTTGCGGACGCCATCTTACTATGCAGGTTATATTCAGTTTAGCTGGAGTCACCAAGGCATCGCCTCAGCGCCTCCAAAAAGGACAAAGCCTTTGGTTTACGCTAACATACGCTAGGCATTAAATACAGTCAGGAAACGGGAACGAGGTGGATTAAGCTCAATAAAACACTCCACAGCTAAAGTTAACATGAGAGAATAATACCTGACTAACAACATACATGAGCACCAACTGGAACATGCGCGGTGTAATCCCCGCAAAACAGTTCATTGTTACTTGAAGAGTGGGTCGAGATCACGGGTGAAGCAGAGCTGATCTCACCAAGGTAGAAACGGGGCTCAGCGACGGTTTGTGAATGGTTGGCTTGGTCTTGTGCCCAGAAAGCTGTTGAGAATTAGGTGCCACACCGAAAACCTTGAGAACGTAGTAGCAGGGGACCACGACGTCCTGGCCAGGCATGCTGAGTGCAAGCTTGGACCCTCACCCCGACCGCTCACGTTTTGCCAACAGGTCCAGGCATCCACAAGCCTCGCGGTGCAAAGTCCTTGGTTTAGTCACAAATTATGTGAGGGCCGGTCGGCCCTTGACTAGTAGCCACGGATGAATCAAGTTGTGGTGGCTCGGGTCCGAAATCCGACAGCCATATTTAACTGCCAGTCGACTGGCCTACTTTCTTCCTGCGACTTTTCCTGTAACTTCGCCGCGCTTAGCTTCGTTTCGCTTTTTTTTTCAGTGATTGCGCATTCCCACTTCGAATGGTATTAACAAATTGCCGGTAGAACTAAAATGAATAAAAATTTCTAGGGAGAAATGAGCGAGAAATGACGCAGGAAGAATTTTAGCAAATCTCCCAGTAAGAACTAGAAATGCCTCTTCGACTGAGCAAATATCCCTATGGCAGTTTCCAAGAGAGGAGGCGACCAGTGAATGTCCACAATGAAAAAAATTGAAAAACGAAGGCATCATGCAAACTGTGATTTTACATGTTTTTTTCTTGAAGGAGAAAAACAGCAACAGAATAAAACAAAATAATTTATAATCTCATCTCCATGGATTATGCACAGAGGGGAGAGCGCCAGGCGAGCCCTGTGCAAAGTTTAAAACCGTCATCCCGAGAACGTAATTGAGTAAATATTCATAATTCGTTGTCTGAATAAATACTTTATTTAAAGGAACAAGTAGGTGGCGATATTAGGAAAAATTAGGTGTTCTGGGCTCAAATTGTTTTCGACAATTGCATATCTCATGAATCTAGGAGTAGTTAGTAAGCTTATCTTGAAAGTAATGACAGTACGTGGCCATTGAGGGCCGCTATCGCGAGTCTGTTGGCCATTTCGTTCATGAATACTCTTTTATGGGCAGGCACACAAAGAAATCTAATTAAATTTATCTACGCAAGCGCTAGAAAATAAAATGTCATTAAAAAGTGAGTTCCACTAATTCGTGTGAGCGATGAGCATAAAGATAAAAAAAAATCCGTTATGACTACCGTGGATATTTATGAATACAGTTTTCCGTAAGGATACCATAGTTCGAAATTAGCAAGAAATACGTATAAGTCCGGAATCCTGACGGAGAACTACAAGTCTAGAGCAGCGTTCGAATCCTGCTCATATATTTCGTGTGCTTTGTAATTTTCACTTCACCCACTTGTAAGGAATGTGACCTTCCGTATTCTGGCTTTAGCTTTATTCTCAACGCATTTTACCTAACTTATGAAAGTGCTTTTCATGTAATTTCGGTGCAGGTATCTTTTCTACCTATAAATGACATCATTATTCTAAAACAACAAAATTCTTTTACCGTTGATACTCCAGCCTAACTACACAACTGTAACGTTGGAGACACGACAACGGTAGACGAAATATTGGTCTTCTTGAACCCACAGGCTGCGAGCTCAAGGAGTTCACCCAAGAATGGGAGACGTGCGAGACGGCCAGAGCTAACGAAGTGGCCCACAAGTATCGGAATGGCACAGGTACACCAGGCGGGAATATCATTAGCGACCGTCAGCGAAGTAGGTTTTGCAGGTAAGCTACCAAGGGTATATATATGGGGACCGTTGATGGATCACGATTTAATAATGGTCTCTTGTTTACGCAAGTCACCACAGAGAAAATTGGCGCACTGGTTCTACAGCTTTGAAGCCATTCCCATAGCTTCGAAGCTGTTCTCAAAAATTACGAATTTATTGTTCGCTGGCCGCAAGTGGTCCTCACAGATCACCTCTGCTGCTCTCGTGGCGTTTCTTGGTGTTACTTTTCTATTTAATTCACCTTTGTAAGATTTACGATTAGGCGAGGTGGTTCTACATTATAGTTTGCAGAGCGACAAACTCTCGGAAACACTCCCTCTGTGTGTGCAATGTCTCACTGCGAAACCCGGTGAGTCGTGGACTAATGCTTCAAACGACGTGAGACCCGGCCTTTTATGGACTCGGCAAGAGGCATAGAATGTCTTTGTATTAGTAGAGTAACGCTTTGCCATTGCGGCTAATCGTCTTCGAACGCGTTTTGGGCACGTAATTATAACGTACCAATGCTCTACGTGCCATGTCTCCGTGATGTACTGCGTCATGATGTGTGATAAACACTGGTCGAACATCGTTGTCTCAGGCTGGCGCCAACGTATCGTAAAAAAGACCTGGGTTAGAAGGCGCTTCGTTGAAATACTTGCATTTTCTTGTGACTTGTCATATTTGTCATCCTTTCTAGAGCGTAGCTCTTTGGCGCCCGCTCCCGCGTTTCCTGTCGCCGTCGGCCTCGCCGTAACCAAGGTCGTCATCCATGCGCTGCTCTAGCTGCACGCGCTCCTGCCGCCACTTCTCGCGTGCGGCGCGAGTCTTGCTCTCCCCTTATCATCCAAAGCCGGATCACGTGTTCTCGCCTATCCTCTCGCTCCCTTCCTCCGCGCAGCGCCGTTGCATTGACTCTCGCCGCTACCGTCCACTCCGCCCTCGCCGTCCCTTCTCTCGCTCTCGCGGCATTGCCGCGGTGCTGGCGGTGGGCGCTCCTTGCTGCCTCGCGCGTGATCCACGGCTCTACGCTCCTCCGTCTCCGAGTCGTGCGGCTGTACGGCTTTCAGCCGTGTCTCTTGCTTCCCCGTTTGCAGGGCGCGTTCCTCAGTCGCACTCGTTGCCTCTGGCAGTGCTTGCGCCTGGCTGTCTTTCTCCAGCCTCCACTCTTGCCTGGCGCAGTGCTATTGCGGTGACTCGAAAGACAGCTACAGCGTTTCGTCCCCTTACTTCTACTGCCCACCCCAACCTTGTGCGGCCTCGTTGAGGCCTGTTTGTGAGTGAATGAGTGTGTGACCTCAACTCAATACCTCTGTTCTCCAACCGTTTTCTCAACCAACCTCAGAAGAAACAAATAATAATTGCTAACCTCCCTCCCCTCACCGCGCCGGTGACCCACTATAATGGTACGCCCACACTAGCGACAAAAACGCGCGCGACACGCCGCACGCGGCAAGCGCCCGCGCGGCAGACGCGTGCGGGCAAGTCCACAGTCGCGTTTTGCGGCACGCGGCAGCGGCCCGTGGAGTCCCGCGTTGTCTCATTCCATTCGATACTTCTCCTGACAACGCGCTCTCCGTTCTGCCCATTTCGTCTTCCATCGGAAGTGTCTGTGTTTTTTTGCGCCACTGCCGGCCACGCTCAGGCATGTCGGATACGGACGAGGAGCTACTGGTGACTGTGAATACTATAATACTTGTTTGTTCTTTACTTGTGTGACGCCGACGTGCCAGAAAGCGGACGAGAAAGTTTTGGGTGCGGTACAGGGACACTGAGGGCCAGGCGCACACTCTGCTTCCCCGCCTTCACCAATTACTCACCTGTCATGCCAAACTGCTGTCCATAATGTGCCAGCGGTTGGCGCGCAGCTCCTTGTCCGACGCTCGATTTATCATAGAGGCACGCATATCCGCGAACGATTTCCAAAAACGCCTCCATTGCGAGGCGAATTCTTCGTCGACGCCTCAGTGGCGGTGTGGTAAGGCTTAACAAAAACAGCCCCTTGACTGGAAATGGCCTCTGAGATTTTACGGCGCGCGTGTCACTGTTCAGTCTCAGAGCCCATAGATTATGATTCTTTGCTTGTGCGACAGGTGGCGCCACAAGAGCGCTGCTCGTAAAGCGGCTCGCTTCTGATTGGTGGTCGTTTTGCGTCTGCCGCAAAAAATGGGTCTCGCACCCATTCGCGCGTTTGCCGCGCGTTGCTGCCGCTTTTCGTGAATCTTGCCGCGCGCGACAGCACCGCTCGCCGCGCGCGGTGTGTCGCGCGCGTTTTTGTCGCTAGTGTGGACGTACCATAATATGGCGTGATGGCGCGTCGCCGGAGCGCCGGCTCTATAAAGGCGCAACGATATGTTGCGCTGAATTCTATGTGCTTAGGTTAGGTTAGGTTACGCGCATGTATTTAGTGCTGTTTCCGCCGAAATCTTAATAACCAACTAGCCGATGCTTTCACACTAATCACGACTTCAGGGCCATATTTTGTAGTCCATCTTCTCTCGGTCGCGTCCATACTTTGAGCTGGCAATGCTTCGGCAAGGGGTCTGGTCGAAAGGGACATTGCTGGCAAAATGGCCCGCGAAAAAGACAAGTTCCTTCATCAAAACGTTGGTTCTAGCCTGACGTAATCCTTGTTAGACCACATTGATACCTTGAAGTCTCCGTTCTAATGTGAAACTTTGTCTTGGTTAGAGTTCGCTATGCAATCTGCTAGCCTCCTCTTTAGCTCAAATGGTAAAGTGACCACATCAAGGCGTTGGTCCCAGGTTAGAATCCCGGACCAGGACGAATTTGTCTTCAGCTGCGAATTCTTCCTGAGATACCCCAGGTTTACTTTTAAGCTTCGTGCTACACTCGTGTGGATGACAATTTTTACCGTTCTTGATTAGAGTTATAAGGGAGGATGACATATTTCAACATTTCAGAGGCTTGTTCAGCCGGTTGAAACCGCTCCATTCCAATTTTTCACTAACCGTTGCCGAAACGCAATTACCTGTTCAAGCACTTACGGAATCTTGAGCGTCAGCACTCTTACCTTTTTTTTGTAAAGAGTTCAGGTAACTTGGCATATAAATGAATCAGTTTAGATATATTAATATGTTTTTTACCGTGCCTTCTGTTATTGTGGCACTGTGGCTTATGAATGTGTATGACTGTTCTTCTGATTCATGCGCAATTCTCTGAAAATTCTATTGCATGTGTTGTAAGGTCGTGTATTGTTATGAGGAGTTCCATACGCCGTGTGCTGTGTTACATGCGGTACATTATCAGGAATTCATTTTGTCTTAATCGGTGATCACCGAGCCGACCACCATAAGTGTTTATTTGAATGGCAGCTCTGCGCTCACCACACACAAGGGATAGGTAGACACTAAGACTGGCACATGCGCACTGAACTTACTCGCAACTAAAGATTTATTGGCGCTGCACGGGATATAATTACCAGGGCACTTAGAATGAAAAACGCGAAGGAAAACCATTACAGACACATTGAAGAGTTTAGAGAAGATGCTGCACAAGAGGCTTTCAGATTTCCGGACCTCGTGGACCGGAGATTAACCCCCTCCCGTCTCTTATCGTCTAGCAAGCTTTAAAAGTACTGCTTAATTTGTTGGTGCGCTTTGCTATAAATTATTTGTAATTGTTTACTATACAATATTTATATATATTTCTTTTGCTATATATTCACGCAAAGAGTACGTGAACTGTATGAGCGAAGAAACCTCCTCCGTAGTGCCAAGGCAGAGTCACAATTCAAGGAGCAATGGCCCCCATGTTTTCTTTCTCGCATCCGCTCTTACTCGCGCCTGCGCAGAAACGTCGAGCGCCGCGAGAAACGCCACGCTCCGCTTTACCTACTAGCAAGTGTAAAAATGCGGCCCTGGTGGCCGCGTGCGCCTGGCCGGGCCGCTGTATCTTGACAGCCATTTGTGACGAGGACACCGTCTGCCGTGCATTGTTTTTTCATGGCTCAATTCGCGCTTATGCGACAGGGAGCACGAAGGTCAATTTGCTCGCTGCTGCTGCCGCGCTTCCTCATGCACTCCAGTGTTTCGACAGCAAGATTCCGCGGTCATCGAGTGAGATGTGTTCATGTTTGCTTGTGCGCGCGTGATACCATGCTTGTTAATTTAGTTAGTATGCCTAGGTTTACAAGTTTATACGTCCGATAAAACTACTATCCTCAGTTTGTACAGCTGTTCACTAATTTGCTATCGAAATCGATGCTTCGCCTTTCGGGCGAAACTTCGACATTTTTTGAGACGTACGCTTAATGAAAACCTTGAAATCCAAAAAAAAGGAGACAGATAAACAATACAACGCTGCTTCCTGGTGTCTATATTTTGTGCATGCGTGATAAAATAGTCCCTCTTCTGAGCTATTCTTTTGATTAAATGGTAGCGGCGCGTCTGCATGTCGTGTTCACCATGAAGTAAAGAAATAAACGAGCAGATACATTTATGCCCTGCAGCGAGCGCACGCGAGCCAACTCTCTGTGAAGCGTTACCTTTCGCTTCTTATCTCTCAAAAAGTATGCCTAACACCTGATCCTGTGTTCGGCAGACTTGATCGATTGCGCTTAGTTACAGGTAGGTTTAATTGGATGCACTTTTGTACGGGTTCTTTCCCAACCGCTGCGGTCGGTTGCGGAGTCCACATTTATTGTCTTTGCTACAACATGCGAGTTCCGCAGGCTCATAATGCTGTCGCACCAGTTGTTTTTTCGGTACAGGAAGCTAGCGTTGAGCGTGGATCGCGGGTCAGCGGAAGACACTAATTAGCAGACACCGCTGCAGGGATGTGAAAGGCGCACAACAAGAACACTAGCATGAAAGAGGCCGCGCTGGTAACGTCTGATTTATTTCACAAGAACAGAGGGAAAGGACAACCACGCATATCAACGCCTATGCCCAAATAACTGTGCGCAGGACATGAAAAATGGACAAAACTAACAAGGCACGAAATAATGCAAGGTGGACTGAAGAACGTGGAGTTAAATTCACATGTGCGACCTTACCATTAGGACTTCGCCTCGACTTCTACATTTTGATTAGACGATATGTGCGCATGTTCCGAGCCCTTTGCGGGCCGGCCACAATCAAAACATGCCTTTCCGCGAGCACTATCGACGGTGAGCATACGTACAGATCGCGCTTTCCTGAGATCAGCAAGATTAGATTATATTGGCGGGGTTAGATAAGATAAACTTAATAGATAGACAAAATCAAATAAGGTTCCATTACATAAGATTCCGTTGATAAGAGAGATTAGATTTACTTCTCAGCGCATGGATGTTTCTGTGCACGATTCCACGTCTGCTGTGCTGTTATGAAATACATGACTTGTTAGAAACGCTTTCTCGCCTATGTTGTGTGTCTACCATACCTCTGCAGCACTGTATCCCAGTTATGCTTTCTCAGCTAACCCAGAGGAAAGTCCTGGTCAATGGGGGGGGGGGGGGGGGGCAGTTACTGTGACATTATCCCGTGTTGGGCCCACTTTACCGGCTTCGGTTTTATTGCGTGGTGTTGCTGCTTGCTGTGTTCTTTCGTTCCTAAGTGGTGCTCTGTAGGTGATGTACATCTCCCGCGCCGGAGCTTTGCATGAATAACCTGAAACGTAGCTTCGTTTCACAGCGACATTTCTGGCTTCCTGCGGTGCCTGCGTGACTCGGCCGGCAGACATCATTGCCCGGCACTGGCGCCCGGTGCATCAAACCCGGGACACAACGAGTTGTTCGAGCGGCTCGGGTACATGGCTTGTTCCTCGTCCGCCTGCTCGTCGCTGGGCGACCGCTTGGCTCTGAAGCTCGTGGTGCTCGCCGGCACAGCGCGCTTCGCAGCGCGCCAGCCCCATGGCTGGTTTTAGCGCAGGAGGACCGGGGGCAATAAAGGGACACGCAACGTTCGCGATCACGAGGAGAAGTCTATTTCGATAGCTAAACGAGAACATTGAGCCGGTGCGAATATTTAAAAAAAAAAAAACCTTCTAATTTCTCGAATTTTCGAATTAGTGATTCGTTGCAAAGAAGTTTCATTATTGCAGTGTTGTCGCAAGGACTTGTGGTTTCGTTATTCTGGACAACGATGCTAAAGTCAGGCGCTCTCTTACTACGGTTGCAAAACTATAAGCGATGTTATCGTAATGTGTTTTCGTTGCACCCACGTAGCGTTACATGTAGTTTTAAGTAAGTGACCCTTTATGCTGACCAGCGTGAAGGACATTTACGTCGAAGGAAACGTCAACTACGATCAAACAGACCAGCAGACAATGAGGCCAGGAAAACGTGGGAAAGCAAACTATTCGTTTTACCTGAAATAGAGAAATAATAAGCAAAGGCCACGTGAAACTGCATGAACAGACACTTCCGGCAGGACGAGGTTGAACGCAGATCTTCCGCATTGCGCGTGCGGTGATTTTCCATTGGGCTACAGCTCAAAGCAGGAACAATAGCTTGGTGGCACAACCCACTGCCCCTCCTCAAAGGGAACACTCGTAGCATACATGCATCCATCCAACTGTGGTGGCCGTGCTCCTGTATACTTTTTAGGATTTGGCATGTCTAGATTACTATATATATCTGGCCCAAGGTGAGTTCGCTAGCGGCCAAGGCAGCTGTTCACAGTGATGGCGGTGAGGGGCGCTAGCTAACACTCCCAATAGGCTCATGAATCAAGGCTGTCTACTCCCAAGCCAGAGGAACTTGGTTGCTACGGAAAAACAGCGTTTATTATTTGAAGCGATTAGTGTCGCAATGCGGGCTTTGTTGTTGCATCATCTCGGAATAGCTGAGTAGCGGCAGAAAAATTAGGCTACGCAAGCGAACATGAACACACAGACACAGTGCTAAACAATTATCATTTGACACATTATAACTGCAACACTAGTTATCTTTTTTTTTATTAAACATTATTATGCCTACCTCTTTCCAGGGACATTGTCCTTCTTTCTCATTTCCCCTGCGGAGTGCCATACATCGTACACCAATTTTGCACTCTTAGAAGGCTCCTAAACCACCCAGAAGACGAACTTTATTTGTGGTGTTGCAGTTGCGCACGAGTCTGCAACGAACGCGTTGCCGCGAGACTTTTTCGAAACGGTACCGCAACAGCGCAGAGAGACGCGTTTTATCCAAGGGGCTTTAGTTTTATCATCGAAACGCGGCTTGTCGCCTCCTCGCCGAATGCTCCTCCTGATGTCACGTGCAATACGTCATCGCCAACGCGCTTTTCAAAACACTGTCCACTTCCGGTTATTGCGACTGCGTTATTGGACGCCGCCGTCGCCGCCTTCCCCAGATCGTGGTGACCCAACGTTCTGCCGTTTTCACCCACTGGCTGGTAGCCCGTCCCGCTCCCGCGCTAATGGCATCATCAATGCACGTGCGCGTGCGGTCTACGCGTGGCGAGTGCAAATGCCGAGGAGATCGTTTGCGGCAGCAAGGTGACAGAAGTCGTTAGTAAAGGGAACGATGACTGCAGGCTGCCGGTGTCGTCATTTCGTTATTCCGGTAGGCGCTGTTGCAGCCAAACACCACACGTGGATGCCTTCTAGCCATCGCAAAACACTGTCGGACTCTGTTCGCGCAGCCAATCAGACACCTGAGCATGACTGTGTTGGAACGCGAGTGATTCGGCACTTGCGTTGCGGGCCGTAGTTACCGATTCCCAGGTGCGCACAAGCGAGAAACGCGACGAAGAAGAGTGGACCTGCTAGCAGACTAACCCGAAAGTCGTAGGCTCTTCTTCGACCAATCGACAGCGTCTGCTCCTGGTGGCATCCCGATAAGCGCTGGGGACACCGGGAAGGCCCGAGGAGGAGCACGGGATTGTTTTTTTTTATTTTATGGCAGATCCGCGGGGCGTAGCGCTGCCAAGTTTGGCATGGCTGATAGTGACGGCATTTTGAACTCGATGCCCGTGTTTACTTGAAGTGTTTAAAAAATATCTGGATGCTTTAGGGGCCCTAAAGGTGTTTTCTGTCGATAACTCAAACCCTTGTGTGAGTTAGACCCAACTTGCACTCCTAAAGATCCTTAAGAGTGTGAATTGGTTTACAGCGTATAATCGAACACTCAACGTGAAAAGACGAAACCTCACTGGAGCATTCTTTTTTTTTTTTCATTTCTCCCGTTCCTCTCGACGCTGTGCTGGATGCACTTGCTCAGACACGGAGCATTGCCGAGCGAGGAAACAGGGAAGCACGATAACGACCATGATAGAGTAGTTTATGCAAAGCTACTCCATCATTGATTATCCCATCGTCATCCCATAACAGGTGATTTGGGATTAATGTTGACCACCTGGGTTTCTTTCACGAGCCGCAAATACAAGCTACGCGAGAGGTTTTGCGATCATCCCCCGTCTTATAGTGGCCACCGCGACCGAGATCGAACCCGCAACCGCGTACTAAGCAGCGAAACGTCACAGCTACTGAGCCACCGCACATTCTCTGGGAACATCGACGGCGTTTTATTCTCATTTTATGGACACTTGCAGGAAGTTGGCTTCGATATCTCTGTTTGCAAATATTAGTTTGCAAATATTAGAAGAGGCCTCGCCATTGGATTATATATGACAGTGTTACACTTGCAGGAAGTTGGCTTCGATATCTCTGTTTGCAAATATTAGTTTGCAAATATTAGAAGAGGCCTCGCCATTGGATTATATATGACAGTATTACACTTGCAGGAAGTTGGCTTCGATATCTCTGTTTGCAAATATTAGTTTGCAAATATTAGAAGAGGCCTTGCCATTGGATTATATATGACAGTATTGCAATTCAATTGGAGCCTGTCATGGCCTTGAATCGTCATTTTCATTTTGCTTCTCTTCATCGCTGTTTTGTAATACCTTAGCAGTATTAGACATAGACGTTCTGCAAATTCCTCATTTTGGGGCTTCGAGAGCCCTCAGGTGATAGTGCTGGATGCACTTGCTCAGACTCTGAGCATTGCAGACTCAGACTCAGGAACGGTAGCTTATTGCACCAGTTGTCTAAACGGGGGCTTCGGAGTTATTAAGCCTATGTTGTGTTTCCTTTTTTTCTTATTTTCTTGCTGCTCATTACAAGTAAATAACCCCCGGTGGTTCTTCTGAGGCTTGTTCAATGCATAAACACTCCTGTCTAGCGCGTCTTCTAATATTAAGTAGCGGCCGACTCCGTAACAACGGTATGGCTCGAGAATTTCTGAAACTTGCAAAACATCAAACACCACTCTGGCGTAGGGCTTGGCGACAAGGACGCGTTTTACAAGTAAGGAAGTCGTATGTGGCGGCCACGTGTCGTCAAAAACCACTGACAGACGGGCCATTCAAACGATAAATTGTTGCGCTGCTAAACACGAGGTCGCGGGATCAAATGTCCGTCATGGCGGCTGCAAGTCGTTGAGGGCGAAACGCAAAATTGCCGTTGTCCCTTGCTGATGATGTCCTTGATGAGTTTGGTGCTTGCATTACACTAGAACATCTTTTTTTGAGCCTGAGGGCTTCAATGCTATAAACGGCTTGAAGGCAACGTATTGAATTCCTAGCGCTCATCTATAGGGATCATAATACGCCCTGTTCACACGTTCAGACGCTTCTTTGCGTTCAACAAGTCTGTGTTCATTGCATATCCGTCTTGGCCATTTGTCTGTCGTTATACCCGATTCATGGCCAATCTCCCACTGTGAGTATGCGCCACGGCCACTCAGGTCAGCAGCAGCAGCATTGCTTGCAGAAGCAAGGTAAGCGCGATCGCCATCGAGAGCCGAAAAGACTGATCGCGTCCGCCGCACTCTGGGATGAGGGCCGGTTTACGCTGGAGTTGCCCATCGCCGCAAGCCGCACCGCACCTTGCGGTCGCGCGAAAAATTGCACGTATCCAGCACTTGTGCACAAATTACCATTTACACTGTGTGCACAGTGTATGCCTTACACATTGTAAACCGAAATTTGTGCACAAGTGTTTGATACGTGCAATCTTTCGCGCAACCGCACGCGTGCGGTGCGGCTTGCGGCGATGGGCGGTTCGAGCGTAAATCGGCCCTTAACGGCTAAGATAGGCGGCCGCTCGCTGGCTGCCGGAAATGGCCGCTGCCGACGTGGTCATATTGTGGAATAAAAACCAAACAGTGCGACACTGGACGAGTGACCAAAGAGCACCGGACAGAGCGCTGAGTAGCAACCAAATGCTTTATTTGCAGAAGCAGCATATAAAGACATAATTGAAGGTGACATAAAGAACAGAAAAAGAAAGGATAAGCGTTAGCCACGGAGATAATCCAGTTCTTTTGTTGATAGCGCGAGGGACGCAGAACTGATGCATGTGTCGCCACTAGTCAATATGCAAAATGCCTCAAATGTGTCGCGCGCGCGCTTTTCATTGTATTTTCCGGTATTTTCACACTTCTTAAAAGATCGGGGTGGAACCACACGTGTTACAGTGGGCAGCCAGACGACTATGCCGGTTTTCTTTTAGTGAAGCGGCATGCTAGCGCAGGCGATCATTAATGCCGCTCCTTGTTTGCCCGATATCCCGTACAAAAATGACTGTTGATTAACCATTTATAGATTGTTGGGCAATTGTTGAAACAACGGACTTCAACAAATTTTCAAGAGCAGTTGAGTTCACTCAACCCTTGCACAACAATATTTCCGTTTAGTGTTCTCAATCAACAATTTATTGGGTAATTTGTGTTGATTTTTCTAGTTGCTTTTTTGTTGTGTAGCAGTTGAGTCTAGTATACAATAACTAGGACTCGCATATGAAGACATTCCAAACAGTTATTGCGATGCGTTCCAGCCTCATTCCTGTCACTTTGCGGAAGGTAGGTTCTTCTTTCGCCTCGCTTTCATTAAAAGAAAATAATGTGTAACCGATGGGGTGGAATCGAACGTCGGCCGTCGAGCCCGGTACTCTAAACAATAGGCCACGAGCGCGCGCATACTCCTCTCGTTCGAAAGCCAGTAAGCTCTGAAATGCTTGGCGCGTGCGCCGCGTGCCACTTCCTGGTGCTCTCGCTACAGCTGGCGCTTTGAAGCGTCTATCTCCGGGACCGCCCCACTTTCGTAGCCATTCTCGCTACGTAAAAACTGCAACATTAGACTAGATTCATGACCGCCCAAGTTCATAACGATTTATTTCTTCGCCGGAAACTGCCAGCCATTCATTAATAAAGTTTCTTCTCTCTCTCTCTCTCTTCGCCTGTGTACAAATGCCATCGTCGTTTTAACATACGCTAGATGACATAACCATTGGTACGATCCGAAATGAGCACGTTTCGCGGAGCAGAAGAATGCGAAGTTCACTCGCAAACACGGTGACTACGCGCATGTGGAGTTCCCCAAAAGTAGACACGGTCGCAGCGCGGCAGGCGATGACAGGTGCCGACAGGCGACGACGCTACCTTCGAGCATCGGACGCGCTGTGGGAACCGTAGGATGCAAGCGCGCACACGCTACAAACATACACGGGTGAGGTCTTCGAATTTCCTGCGACGTACCCACTGTCCGTGAAGCAAATATAGTTTTTTATCCAATGTCTGTGGTACTAGAGATCAAAGAACGAACGCGCTTTGAGATCGCAGCGCGCAGCCGCTATAACCATTGACTTCAAAGAGCTTCGGATTCAGCAACGGCCGCAACAGTATCACAGCTAACCGCTGTGTCTGCGGCTGCTCCCGTCTCTCGCCTTGCAAGAAGCACGCGATTTATTTGAGCCTCGCCTAACTGTCGTCTTCCCATCTCCCAAGTTTGCAGCTCTCGTATGTTCAGTTAAGAACACCAAAGGGAAATGAAAGAAATACAGGTAACGGATTCTTATTATACCCTACTTGTTACCTCGTCATCTCCAAAGGCGCTACAAACTACTTTAGAAGCTTTATTTTTGTAAAGATAGCAAAATTAGTAGTTATCTTTATTTCTATGTAGAGCTACCAACGTCAAGGTAGCTTTCGGGTGTGCATGTGTGCGCGCAAGCGGGTGCAACCGAGCTTCGTTTTGCGCACACTATTGCAACAGTACACACGGTGACCGCTAGTTTCGTAGTCGCATTTTTTGGTCATGGTATTTATTGTTTACGCTACAAATTAGATTGTTCTTAAAATGTTATGAAGGTTAGTTGATTATAAATTATTGCTAATTATTTAGCGGTTTTTCAGTGCTGTTATTTTGTGTTTGAAAGGTTTTTATACCTGGATACGATAGTGAAGCTGTGAACGGCTTTCGGATTCAGTTATTCGGTTGCAGTCGTGCGGTGGTCCACCCCTCGTGCTTTTTGATGGAGGTATTTTTTTTCTTTTCGAACATCATGACGCACATTTTAGTGAAATGCTTTAACGACGATAAGTGGGACGTTTATCCGATGAAGTGGTTGGCTCACCCAGCTACTAGTCTTCGACTGATGTGCGAGCCTGGTTGTTTTGATGAGTTGCGCGGCAGAGGTCATGATGCCTGTTGAGAGAATTCAGGCACCCTGAAACTGTCGCAGCCGCACTTCTGAAGATAGGTAAGTAATCTCATTTTCTTGGGCACGTAGCCTCTTTTTTTTATTTTGACATTGACGAGCGTGAGATGTTAAGCACACCGTTCACTTTCTTCAAGCAAACCGCATGCCTCGGAGCAAATGCGCGCGATACTAACTCTCGCTGCCGCCGTCACTTCGTTTGAAACAATGGTAGGCGAAGAGGCAGCGGCGCCCCATGTGCGTAAAATTGCATTGCTTCATTTGTTCTTCTCTAATAACGTTTCCTTCATTTGTATGACAGAACACAATTGGAACATAAGGATCGGCTTCTCTGCGCAGTGATACTTTTGTACAGTGGCCACGTCATCTTTAGACAGTTTTAGCAGAGCGTTTGCTTGCGCTCCGCTCCGCACACGTTTCACGAGCACCGGTGGCTGCACAGAATGCATTGATTTCGCTTATGTGACAAGAGCGTCTTCCAGAGATGCCACTGGCGTGCTCTCAGCTTGGCGGTAAAACGATTACGAAAGCAACTACACGCTCCCTGACGCACCGCTAAATCAGTTTCCTAGCGTAACGTGGTCAGCGTCCCACGTTCCGCTGCCGCTGTGTGTGCTGTGCGCACGCGCGTCAGTGTTCCCAGTAGCGTTTTGCTGAGCGGCTGCGTGCCAATTGTTGTGATATTCCGGTCTGAGCGGAGCGGACCGTAAACGCCCTGCTAAGACTCTCTTTTCATGAGGGCTCACGTGGGCCGTCTAAGCGCTTGTTATCGCGTTCTGATACGTGAGAGGCGCGCTGCCTTTCAAGGTATTTAGGCAGACACTACGAGCTTAGGAGAACCGCGACAAATAATTTTGCAGCAGGTGTGCAGCTGTGCTACGCTTGTACCACACTCGTACCGGAAGGCAGTGTTGCACCTCAGGGTTACGCATTTCGTAACTATGGCGGCCGCCGTGGCAATTTGGGGCTCGAGGTCGTGGATACGATCCCTGCAGCGGCCGCATTCCAAAGGAGCGGAATGCAAAAACGATCGTGCATTGCGCATTGTATGCACGTAAAAATTTCCAGGAAGTCAAAATACGGAGTACCCAACTACGACGTGCCTCATAATCAGATCGTTGGTTTGGCACGTGGAACACCAGAATTATTTTTTTTTCCGTAGTGGCTCATCGTATACCATACGGTTAGTGTGATCACCTTTTGTGCCGTAGCAGTTAAGCGCGCCTAGATTTAGGTTGCGCCTGATGATGGGGCGCACCGCAAAATATATTTCGCCTCTTTGGGATTTGCGGAGAACGGCCAACCGATAAGTCGCAGCTTCCGCGCGGTGACTGTACACGGATACACCGCGCAAATGAACAGAGGTGTGGTGACGACGTCGCCAAAGAACACAGACGCCGACGGGCTCGCCTTGTCGCCTATCACCGCCAAAACTACCGCAGTAAGCATCTTTATCTAGCGCGGCGCGTTTCCGTTGAAGGCGTACTGTACAATTTTAATTGGCGATAACCGAAACATGCCACCGTTCTCTGCTGCCTCTTTGAGCTGGACCGATCCGAATTTGCGTTGCTTCAGAAGCGAAAGGAGCGCCACTCGGCGCGTTGTCGCCTCGAGCACCGTTTGCGCGGTGAAGAATGACGCGTGCATGACGCTAGCTCACTGCGCAGACGCTACCGCGCAAAACGCGCAAGGGCGTGTACACGACGTTCTGTACACAAATCGCGTGGTATGATCGGAGACACGCCGGAGCGGCTAGCTTCAAAGAAGCGCTGCATCTTCTCACTCGTACAGGCACGCTCACGCTCGCATCGCTCTCGGCGTATCTTTAGGTCATTCCTGCTGCTGGACTTCTACCCAAAAATTCGATATCTGATTGGTATCGGCTATGCACTGTCGCGTGGTCTTTGGTTCTGCGAGAGCCGGGAATAGTTCTCCCCGCTGTGAAACATCGCTGTGCGTGTCTTATCTAACATTTACCGTAGCAACCCATTTCTTCCTTTTTTAGACAGCACTCGTAGAGTCGCAAATTTTTACTTGCCAGTATAGTGTGTACTTCTATTTTGTGCGTAGTTATGTGCAGTGTGTGGCAGATTCTGAATCCGCGCAATCTCATTTTCTGTCCGCATTCCCTTCTCGCAGGTTACGCATGCAGCAAATACCCAGATGCTAAAGTGTTCTACGTCAAGAGCAGCTTGGCGTCCTGCAAGAGACACCCGTTGATATGTGGCTGATTCACTAGCAAGCTCGCATCTCTGTTGCCACTCTCCATCAAGTGGGATTTTTAACAATTTTTTGTGCTGCTGTGTGGTGTACTAACTGCCGCATGGACGATGTGAAGACTTACTTTCGATATACTCTGGCTTGGGAGGTATTTCCTTTTGCTTGCGAGAATGTTCACCAGCCTAACCAAGAGATACGTGCGTACTGGAAACAGCAGCGCGAACAGAGGCGGACGACGGACGACGAAATAGGTAGGAACACACACGAGCGCAAGCTTATTTTTGAAGACAGAGGTATTAAAGACGCTGGCCAGCTTGACAAAGGTAAAGAGCCGTGCATGCGTGGTAGAAACAGCCACGAGCGACAAGCAAAAAAAATATGAGAGAGCCATGTCGTAGAATAAACGTGCGTGAAAAACGAGAACTATCCGACAAATCTTTCGAAAAAGCGAGATATTTGTACGATGAGTGATGCTATTCAACGAGAAATACTCTTGAGAACTGCAAGTGTTCCCCACTAAGGGCAACAGATAACTTAGTTATGCATTTGTTTCGTTTATGATCAATAAATATTGCTTCTGGAACTCCTCTGGTGTTGCGGTATAGAGCAGAAAGAACGGTTATTTCATCACAAAGACCAGAACACAAGAGGACTTATGGAATAATTATTTATTGATCACAAAGAAAAATTCATAAGCAAGAATTCTGTGACCCTTAGTGGGAAAGAGTTGCTGCAGTATTTCTCGTTAATATCACTTACAGGACAAACCTTTCAGTTTTCATGTGTTTTGTTTTTTTGACGCACATGTTTGTTCTACAGGACATGTCTTTCGGTCCATTTTTGTTTTGCCGGGCCGTTTCTGCTGCACATCCATGGCTTTTTCTTTGTGAAGTTGGCCAATGTGTTTAAAATCTTTGTCTTCACGAATAAACTTCTAGTTGAGTCAGCGTTCATGTGTGTCCTACCTTAATTCATCCTTCTCGTCTCTGGGTGGTTGTCAAATATAAATGCACACCGAATTGGCGAAGTTTCCATAGAATTAAAACATGAAATATTTGCGCTGTTTATTTCAGGAAGAGCGCTATAGGATCTTATCTCCTCTGTTTTTAACACTGATGTACATTTTTCTAGTTCAACTTCAAGGAGTCCTCTGAGGAAGCCAATAAGAGTGTTGGTAACTTCACTGGTGTAAGATTTATGAATTTCATCCATTTAAGGCATGACATGTCACATGCCTGTAGGTATGCTAGTATTCGTACCTTTTAAACATATTAAGCTCTAGTTTTCGGTTCTCATGATGCTGCTTTGTACTGCGCTGCATTCTCCAGCCGCAGGAACCTTCTTTTATGCAGTGAGTGCATGTGTTCTTTTTGTATATATTGGAGAAAAAATTGTCTTGAGCTTAAATATGCATGTATATCACTTGTCCCTTCGTCTTTGTTACTGCTTTGTCCCAATTTTTATGCAACTTTTATGTATTTTATGCAATAAAATTCTGGTAGCATTTTAATAACATTTCACCTGCGCAAATGAGGTCATTGGTTTTTCGTATACGCATTTGCGTTTTTCACTGTCTCACCAATCTGGCTGTGCAGACACTGAAACCTTTTCCAATCCTTTATGTGGGATCGAATCCCGGCCACGGCGGCCGCATTTCGATGGGGGCGAAATGCGAAAACACCCTTGTACTTAGATTTAGGCACACGTTAAAGAACCCCAGGTGGCCGAAATTTCCGGAGTCCTCCACTACGGCGTGCCTCATAATCAGAAAGTGGTTTTGGCACGTAAAACCCCATATTTTTTTTAATCCTTTATGACTATTTCTGGGGTACTTGATACTGCAAGTGCAGGTGACCATCTATTTGGCACTTTGGAATTGTGTTAGCCGTGTGTTACTACCAATTTTCCGGGCTAAATAAATATTTTTTCTCTTAACGTTCAAGGTTTTAGCCTTGCCTTATCTCTTTATTGACTGAGGTACCACTTAGTTGCTGTGTATAGTGAAAAAGGCCCCAAAAAGTGCTCTAATTAGCTTTGTGCAAGTCCAGAAAAACTAACTGAAAATGACCTCACTAAATTGAGGAAATACCACCAACAAACTCTTCTGTACCTCAATTTAACATATACAAATGGTGTACTGTTCTTGCAAACCTGGCTCGTCAGAAATATGACTCAGGTGTTCACCATGCCCGACAACTTTCTAAATGATGTCTCACCATTAATAGCTAAGTTGAGTGATGTTGTTTTATAAAATAATTGGGCAACCTGAAAATATATACATCTCGAAGACAAAAAGCTCAGACAAGTCTACTTTGGTACTTCATTAAATTTTAATCGCGGTGAAAGACGTGTGCTAAAGCTTGTATATATTTACGGGAAGTCATTTGTTTCAAGTCTGTTATTTTGCCTTCTCAGAGTCAGCCGTAACTGTTCCTGTGATGGATTAGTGTGCGAAGCATTTTAATGTAACGTATTCAGATGTCTTGTGTGTATTCACACGCAAGCAGCTTCAAGTGTTCATGTGTTCAAAGTTGGTTGTTAAAAGGGTATGCTTAAGCCCTGCCTTTTGAGTCGCTTTGCCTTCTAGTCACAAACTTAAGTCGCAAGTGAAGACCACAATGATCGTTTTGATTGAATTCATATGTATATGTGTTTTCAGATGTATTTACACTGTTAAGAGTGCTGTAGGTACTAGCCTATGTCTCCAGGTTCGATGTAGTGGTGCCTTATGTACTGTAATAATGTTTCATGGGCACGCATCTTTCTTATAAATAAAGGTACTTGAAATTGATCAGTCTCTCCTTTGCTTTTGTTTGTGTTTGTGAAAGTTATGAGCAGGCACCGGGGCATGCAAGTGTGAATAGCAAAGCGATTTCAATATATGAATAAAAATCCACTAGCCCAACGAAATGGCAATCATATTTCAATGGAGACACCTGAAATCTCAATGCCATCTCAACTGGGCCACAATGCACTTTTCAGTGCTGTGACAACAATAAGTCAACAACAGGTCAACAGAACTACCACAACGTCAATTCAATGCAGCATCAATGGTAACCCAACAACCATTCAACAAAATGAACACAAGGAGCCGTCTAAGCGCAATGGAATTTCAATGGTAACTTAACAATTATTCAACATTGGGACACCCTATGGTGTTTCGATTAAATTTCAGTGGCCAATATTCAAGACCGCTCAACAGTCAGCCCAACAGTCCTCTAACAAAATTTCCACAATTCCTCAAATGAAAAACTCAACATTGACCAATCATAATTCAATGCCTTCTCAATCACTTTATTTGTGTGCTTTTTAGGGAGATCACTTCAGCCAATGATCAATCTGATTTAAATGCTTCTCTAGCTGGCATTACTGATTGGTGCAAAACATGGTGTTACGTTTCGCCTACAACGCGCGGTAATGCCGGCGCGGATGCAACGGACGCCGGGGCTTCGTTCAAAGCGGCGGACATTTTGGCCCGTTCGACGCCGCCGCAACGCCTCCCCGCCAAGCGTGTCCAGGCGTGTTTCAGTGCCACGTGTCTTCGTATGTGCGTGTGTGTGTGTGTGTGCCCACGCTTGTCAAAGCGCGGCAGCCGGGGAGCGGAGCTCCCCAAGTGAGGAGCCACCAGGTTTGTCCGTCAGCGGGTTGGCGATGCGTCACTACACTCGGCTCAACATGTCTCTCGGCTCGACCGTGCGCGCCGTCGTGGGCTCATGCTCCGCCGTCGCGTGGGCTCATCCCGTGACCTTCCTTCTGGCCCGCGACGCCGAGGGTATAAGAGCAGCTGCCCCCGGACGCCAGGAGAGAGGCTCCGATTTGTACTGTTGACCTGACCGGCCGCTCTTTTGCTATGTTAGAATAAACAAGTTGTTCTGTTACCAGTCTTCTCTTGCTTTGCCGGGACCTTCGGATGCTTCCAGTGCCCCAGGCCGCCAGGCCAACGCTACCCTTGGGGCTTGCGACCCATTGGCAATAACGGGCGTCAGCACCGAGACCCCAACAACTGGTTGCCAGCGGTGAGATCGCGACAACGGAGGCCAGCAGCGAAGAGATGCGGTTGACTGTATGCTGAGCAGCTCAACGACCATCCGGGAGCAGTGCAACGAGCCCTGTGTGATGACTGGTTGCCTGCAGCGGAACGACTGCGCTGAAGTCTTGGCTGCGAGGTTTGGTGAGTGCGGGACTTTCTTCTTCTGAGTTTTGCCAGGCTTTTGTTAGTGTCAGAAACAGAGCTGGTAATTGTGGTTGTCGTTGCTGCCGGGTTAGTTTGCGGCAAGACAATAGTAGGCAGTAGAGAAAGCAGCATTCAGAGCAGCCATGGATTTGAAGTCGTTGCGCAAACCGATATTGCTGGAGCTTGCAAGAGAGTTGGGTCTGGATGTCTCAGACAAACTCAGAAAACCAGAACTGCTAAGGGCTATTCTTGAGTTAGAAGCTGAGGATGACGAGCTGTCGGAATGCCTTGAGACCATTGAGGAGAGGGAGCGCGAACTTAAAGAGCAAAAAGAGAAACGGGAGCGCGAACTAAAAGAACAAAAAGAGAAAGAAAATGAAGAGCGCGACCGTCAACACGCTTTGGAAATGAAGCGTCTCGAGTTAGAGATGGAACGCGCTCGTAATGGAAGTCAGGCACACGGTGCAGGAGAACGAGTATTGTTCAAAATGACTGACCTGATGCGGCCGTTTAAGCTTGGAGAGGACATTGGTTTGTTCCTGGTTAACTTTGAGCGAACGTGCGAGAAGCAGGGGTTCTCTCGGGAAACGTGGCCACAGCGCTTGCTCACTTTGCTACCCGGCGAGGCGGCCGACGTAGTCGCTCGCTTGGAGAGAGAGGAGGCAGAGGATTTCGACAAAGTGAAATCGAGTCTGCTAAAAAAGTACCGGCTGTCAGCGGAGGCGTTCCGTCGGAAGTTTCGGGAAAATGAGAAAGGCAGAAGTGAGTCGTATACAGAGTTTGCCTACAGGCTAATGTCAAACATGCAGGAGTGGCTCAAAGAAGAGAAAGCGTTTGGTGACCACGAGAAAGTTCTGCAGTGTTTCGGGCTAGAACAGTTTTATAGTCGGTTACCTGAGAACGTGCGGTACTGGGTCTTGGATAGGCCAGACGTTAGTACGGTGGCTATAGCCGCTGAGTTAGCCGAGGAGTTTGTGACGCGTCGGGCTCGCGGAGCTAAGGACGGTCAAAAGGGTGAATTTGGCTCCAAGTTTGAGAGGCCGAAGTTCACACCCATGAGAGCAAAGGGGGATACACGTAGTGCGGATGCGAGTGAAAGCAGTCCGACCGAACGTACGGAGACGGCGGGAACCGAAGCCGAACGCAGAAAGCGGTTCGAGACGAGGCAAGCGCGCGTTTGTTATACGTGCCAGAAGCCGGGTCACTTTTCGGCGCAGTGTCCAGAAACAAAAACAAAAGTCGTGTTTTTGTCTATATGCAGCACTGACGAGAACATGAAGCTTCTCGAGCCTTACATGCGAGACCTCCTCGTGAACGGGAAAGAGTGCCGAGTGCTTCGCGATTCCGCAGCTACAATGGATGTAGTTCACCCCTCTTACGTAGAACCCGATATGTTCACGGGCGAGTGCGCATGGATCAAGCAAGCAGTGGAAGCTCATAGCGTGTGTCTGCCGGTAGCAAAAGTGCTTATTGAAGGACCTTTCGGAGCACTTGAGACGGAGGCCGCAGTGTCATCTATGCTGCCCCCCCAGTACCCGTACCTATTTTCGAACAGGTCCGATCACCTCCTGCGCGAGAAGGGGCTTTTGTTTGGTGAGGCTAGCGTTCAGGCCTTAACCAGATCGAAGGTTCGGGAGCTCGCTGCAAAGGCGGTAGTTGCGGGGCCGACGTTGTTGAACGATGAAAAAGGGTCAGAGGCGCAGCAAGCTGGTATTCAGAGCACGCCCGAACTGAATAAAATTGAGCCTGTAGCGTTAAAGGCACCAGATACTGGAGAGGAAAATCCCGACACGGGAAGGTTAGAAGAGCTGTCTCCAGATTTGCTCATCGCGCCTACGTCAGACGGACTTAACAGGTTGCTAAAAGTCAGGCGGTCGGCTTTGATAGCCGAGCAAAAGAAGGATGGCAGCCTAGAAAACATACGCTGCATTATCAAGGAAGGTATCGCCAAGAAAAATGCTCGCTTTGTGGAAAGAGGTGGGGTCCTGTACCGGAAGTATCTAGACCGCAGGGGAGTGGAGTTCGATCAGCTGATCGTGCCTCAATGCTATCGTCAGGATCTGTTGCGCTTGTCGCATGGGGGTTCGTGGTCCGGACACCTAGGAGTTAAGAAAACTAAGGACCGTCTCTTGCAAGAGTACTATTGGCCAGGGTGTTTTCGGGACGCAGACCACTTTGTGAAGACATGCGACACCTGTCAGCGGGTGGGCAAGCCAGGGGACAAATCGAGGGCGCCGTTGAAGTTGGTACCTATCATTACGGAGCCTTTTAGACGGCTCGTTATTGATACAGTGGGACCTCTGCCGGTAACAGCCACGGGGTACCGACACATTTTGACTGTGATCTGCCCAGCGACAAAGTTCCCTGAAGCAGTGCCGCTTAAAGAACTCAGCTCAGTTGAGATAGTCAATGCACTACTGTCCATATTTGCGCGAGTTGGTTTTCCTGCAGAAATCCAGTCAGATCAGGGCACAGTGTTTACTAGCGCTTTGACGACAGCCTTTCTCGAAAGGTGCGGGGTAAGGCTGTTACACAGCTCAGTGCACCACCCCCAGTCGAATTCCGTTGAGAAGCTCCACTCCGTCATGAAGCGCGTGTTGAGAGCATTGTGTTTTGAACATCAAACTGACTGGGAGCTGTGTCTGCCTGGAGTGATGTTTGCATTAAGAACCGCGCCGCATGCGGCTACGGGGTTCTCGCCAGCTGAGCTGGTGTACGGTCGCTCGCTGCGATCTCCGCTTCGCATGCTTCGAGAATCATGGGAAGGCAGGGGCGACGACCCAGTCGTGGTAGAGTACGTGCTTAAGCTCCTCGAACGCTTAAGAAGGGCACAGGAGTTGTCAGGTGAAGCAATGGCAGAGGCCCAGCAGAGGGCCAAGGTTTATTATGATCGGACAGCCAGGGCCCGTCGTTTTGAGGTGGGCGATGAGGTCATGATATTGCGCACATCGCTAAAGAACAAACTCGACGTGCAGTGGGAGGGCCCAGCACGGATTGTTCAAAAACTGTCGGACGTTAACTACGTGGTGAGTCTGCCAGGAAAGCGGAAAGCACAGCAAGTTTACCACTGTAATCTGCTCAAACCCTATAAGCAACGGGAAGCAGTGGTGTGCATGATGGTAAACGTTCCCGAAGAGCTTCCGGTCGAGCTTCCGGGACTAGGCTCAGTGACGAACAGGAAAGACACCGATCAAGTCATTAGTGACTTAATAAGTAAAGCATCGCTGTCGCCTGAGCAGAAAACCGAACTACACCAGCTCTTACAAGAGTTTCAAGGTCTGTTCTCTGAGAGGCCTGGTAGGACTTCTGTCCTTACTCATGACATAGAACTTACCTCCCCAGAGCCAGTACGATCCAAGGCGTACCGGGTGTCACCCCGCCAGAGCGATATTATGGAGGCTGAGGTAAAGAAAATGCTACAGCTCGGTGTTATTGAAGCGGGTGAGAGTGATTATACCTCCCCTTTGATTTTAGTTGAGGTACCGGGCAAGGAACCTCGTCCTTGCGTCGACTACCGCAGGCTTAATTCCATCACTAAGGATCAAATTTATCCGATCCCTAACATCGAGGAGCGCCTTGAGAGAGTGAGTAGCGCTCAGTTTATTTCCACCCTAGATCTTGTCAGGGGTTATTGGCAGGTTCCACTTACAGAAGAGGCTAGTAGGTATGCGGCGTTCATTTCACCAATAGGGACATTCCGTCCTAAAGTTTTGAGTTTTGGTTTGAAGAACGCGCCATACTGCTTTTCAAGCCTCATGGATAAAGTGTTGCGGGGACAGCAAGAATTCGCTTTACCGTATCTAGACGACGTAGCGATATTCTCCGCATCCTGGCCTGAGCATATGGCGCACTTGCGGGCAGTGCTAACCCGCCTGCGCGATGCGGGCTTGACAGTCAAGGCTCCCAAGTGCCAGTTAGCACAGGCCGAGGTTGTCTACCTCGGACACGTGATTGGTCGGGGTCGTCGCCGCCCCTCTGAAATAAAGGTGGCCGCTGTGCGAGACTTCCCGCAACCGCGCACGAAGACCGATATTCGGTCGTTCTTAGGTGTCGCCGGCTACTATCAGAGGTACATCCCCAGGTACTCTGATATCGCGGCTGCCCTAACGGATGCTCTAAGAAAGACAGAGCCGCAAACAGTCGTCTGGGATGAGACAAAGGAAAGAGCTTTTAGCGCCCTAAAGAGCGCCCTAACAAGCCAGCCTGTGCTACGATCGCCCGACTACACAAAAGGGTTCGTTGTTCAGTGTGATGCTAGTGAGCGAGGCATGGGCGTTGTACTGTGCCAACGGGAAAATGGAGAAGTAGAACACCCCGTCCTGTATGCTAGTCGTAAGCTGACGAGTCGTGAGCAGGCGTATAGCGCCACCGAGAAAGAGTGTGCGTGTATCGTGTGGGCCGTTCAGAAATTGTCATGTTACCTAGCTGGCTCGAGGTTTATCATTGAGACGGATCACTGCCCTCTCCAATGGCTGCAGACCATCTCTCCCAAAAATGGCCGCCTCCTGCGCTGGAGCCTCGCTTTGCAACAATATTCCTTTGAGGTGCGTTACAAAAAGGGGAGTCTCAACGGTAACGCCGATGGCTTAAGTCGAAGCCCCTAACGTGGGAATCAGCCTCAAAATTGCTTGTTACTGATGTTTTTCTTCCTGAGGCAGGATTTTTTTTAACTTATTGCTTTTGTGTAGTGTTTCAAAGTGATGATGTGCTTTCTAGTGCAATTTTCCGATTTGTGGACGCGTTCTGAGTGCTGCTAAACTACTGTAAGGAACTAGGCAGCAGTATAAAAGGGGAAAGAGCCTGGCAGGGCTTAGTGAGGGTTGTGCCGTGCTTGCTGACTGAGCGGTTGACTTTCAGGCGTGGTTCTAACGCTTGCCGGAAACGAGAACAAAAATGTCAACTCTCCCGAAGTCACTTTGCAGTGTCCTGTGTGCACCTGAACGTGAGAACGAGGGCTTCTCTGTGCGCTGCGCTCAAGAAACGCCAAAGGACGCCCGACTTCGGTTATGAGCATCATCGAGCGACATCCCTCCGGACAGCGGGTGCAGTCCCCTGACCATCGGGATCTCCTTCCCCCGGCGGGGCGGTCTGTTACGTTTCGCCTACAACGCGCGGTAATGCCGGCGCGGATGCAACGGACGCCGGGGCTTCGTTCAAAGCGGCGGACATTTTGGCCCGTTCGACGCCGCCGCAACGCCTCCCCGCCAAGCGTGTCCAGGCGTGTTTCAGTGCCACGTGTCTTCGTATGTGCGTGTGTGTGTGTGTGTGCCCACGCTTGTCAAAGCGCGGCAGCCGGGGAGCGGAGCTCCCCAAGTGAGGAGCCAGCAGGTCTGTCCGTCAGCGGGTTGGCGATGCGTCACTACACTCGGCTCAACATGTCTCTCGGCTCGACCGTGCGCGCCCTCAGAAACGAGGGCGCACCGAAGATGTCTTTAAGTTTTTTGGCAACAGACTACAAAGCTTTCCCCGATTCCACGTCATCCATTCCGACAAACCTGAAAAGACGATGAGAATGATTTCACCTTTCCTTGTGTCAAAATGTCTTACCGAACACTTGGTGCAGGTTACAAGGCATCAAAGATGGCTAGTGGAGATCTCCTTCTGGAACTCCGCGATGCGAAGCAACATGAAAGCCTTCCGAACCTAGTTAAATTTGGAGAAATTCCAGTCACTATATCACCGCACCGAACTATGAATACGAGCCGTGGTGTTGTCTCTGATGATGATCTAATGGAGCTGACAGAAGCCGAACTGATGGAAGGCTGGACCGAACACAATGTTATCAATGTCAAGCGAATTATGCTAAGGCGTGACGGTAAGGAAATGAAGACAAAGCATCTTATACTCACTTTTGGCTCAAGCATCCTGCCCGAGACAATCGAGGCAGGCTATGTAAAGCTACGTGTCAGACCCTATGTCCCAAATCCTCTTCGATGCTTTAAATGCCAGCGTTTCGGACACAGTTCCCAGAACTGCCGAGGCCGGCAGACATGTGCTAAATGTAGTGGCGGAGATCATACTTCTGAAAATTGCGAAAGCGCTCTACACTGTGTCAACTGTGATGGCGAGCACGCCGCATACTCGCGCTCGTGCCCGTCATGGAAAAAAGAAAAAGAAATCGTGACGATAAAAGTTAAAGAGAATATTTCATTTAAAGAAGCGCGCAGGCGGGTTTCCTACCTGCCTTTGCCGATGTGGCGCGTCAGGGGGCAGCGCCACAACGGCCTCCGGCGACTGTCCGACCCACACCCAGTGAGGCGGCAGTGACGCCTCCCGCCCCCCCGGCGGCTGCAGCTAGTGCTGCTACGCCAGCCCAGCCGAAGGGGCCACCTACCTTAGAGCAGGTGGCCTCGAAGGTCTCTTCCACAGGGACGAGGCCTTCTTCTCGAACGCAGCGCTCGCAAGAGCGCCTGTCCAGCACCTCTTCCGAGGCGATGGACACAACCAGCCAGACGGCGCCGCTAGCGCCTAAGGAGCGGCGAGATTCTCGCAATAGCTCCCAAAAAGAAAAGCACCGTATCTTGGCGCCCTCAAAGGGCTCCGTGAGGTAACTCGTCTTTCTTAAACACACAGCACATAAATCACATTCAACATGGATACGCAAATACACTGGAATGTCGGAGGTCTGCTGCATAATCTTGATGATATCAAAGAACTTCTATACAAGTATACTCCAAAAGTGCTGTGTGTTCAGGAAACACACCTCAAACATACGCAAACTAATTTTCTCCGACAGTACGCTATTTTTCGTAAAGACCGTGATGACACTGTCGTGTCGTCCGGGAATGTGGCCATTATAGTTGCCAAAAGTGTTGCTTGCCGGGAAGTAAGACTTCGTACGCCCCTAGAGGCAGTTGCTGTCCGAGGAGTGTTGTTTAACAAACTAGTCACGATTAGTTCCATATACATTCCTCCGAATTACCAACTTCACAAAACAGAATTTGAAAACTATATAGATGAACTTCCGGCACCTTACATAGTTGTCGGCGACTTCAACGCACATAACACTCTGTGGGGAGACTCTCGTTGCGATGCGAGAGGTCGCCTAATTGAAAGTTTTCTCTCCTACTCAGGAGCATGTATAATTAACAAGAAAGAGCCGACGTACTACAGTGTGGCACATAACACGTACTCATCAATAGACTTAAGTATAGTATCGAGTACACTAATTCCGTATATTGAGTGGAGTGTTCTGAAGAACTGCTTTGGGAGCGACCACTTTCCAATTATTTTAAACCTAAGCAAACAGGATGGATGCTCGCCACATTTTCCGCAATGGAACATGAACTCAGCCAACTGGGAACTGTTCCAAGAGCTGCCGCATTTAGGCGCAGATAACATTGCTGGTTTTAATATAGACGACGCTGTGGCATATCTAACAGGTTTTATTATTGACGCTGCAACTAAATGTATCAAGCAAACTAACGGTTTGGCAAGTAAACGTCGCATCCCATGGTGGAACGACGAATGTCGGAAAGCACGGAAAAATCAAAATAAGGCCTGGAGATTGCTTCGAAATTGTCCAACCGCCGAAAACCTTATTAATTTCAAACAAGTCAAGTCACAAGGCCGGAGAACACGTCGACGAGCAAAGAGAGAAAGCTGGGATAGGTACATCTCTAGTATAAATTCGTACACTGATGAAACAAGAGTATGGAAAAGGGTAAATAAGTTAATAGGCCGGGAGTCGCATCCCCTACCGTTAGTAAGTAGCCAAGGTGATAGCCTCGAAAATCAGGCGGATTGTCTAGGCGACTACTTTCAATATATCTCCAGTGCATCGCACTATACAGAAACATTTTTAAGACACAAAGAACGTGAGGAGCGGCATCCCATAAACCGCAAAGGCTCATCGAGTGATGCTTACAATTGTCCATTTACTTTGGCGGAACTTAAGGCCTCTCTGGCTTCTTGCAACCACTCGGCGCCAGGTGGCGATCGTATCACGTACGAAATGATTAGACACCGACACCCTGAAGCTCTGGAAACACTTCTATCTCTTTTGAATACCATGTGGGCGGCGGGGTATATCCCATCGTCCTGGAAAGAAGCTATAGTAATTCCCGTACTTAAACAAGGGAAAGATCCTGCCTTAGTCAGCAGGTACAGGCCAATAGCGCTAACAAGCTGTCTGTGCAAAGCTTTTGAAAAAATGGTAAACCGGCGATTAATCAGCTTCCTAGAGAGCAACAATAAACTAGACCCCCTCCAATGTGGTTTCCGAGAGGGAAGATCGACAATAGACCACCTTGTCCGCATTGAGGCAAACATTAGAGATGCCTTCATTCATAAACAGTTTTTACTTTCAGTGTTTCTGGACTTAGAGAAAGCGTACGACACGACGTGGCGATATGGGATCCTCCGCGATCTTTCCGCGTTGGGCGTTTGTGGGAACGTGTTGAACACAATCGAAAGCTATCTGTCTAACCGCACTTTTCGCGTAAAGGTTGGTAATGTCTTATCCAAATCATTCATCCAAGAAACTGGTGTTCCGCAAGGGGGCGTACTTAGTTGCACACTGTTTATTGTTAAAATGAACAGCCTACATACAGTCGTTCCACGGGCAATGTTTTATTCCGTTTATGTTGACGATGTACAAGTAAGTTTCAAATCTTGCAATATTGCTGTCTGCGAACGACAAGTGCAGCTTGGGACTTTTTTGGGTGTTTATTTTGAAGCCGTTCTCATCCGCCCATTTGGACAAACACCCAAAAAAGTACCTGCGTACTCTTCTCAAACAAGAGGGGGGTAGCACCACTGCCTTGTATTATGATCAAGGGAGACCACCTCTCTGTGAGCAGCCAACATAAATTCCTGGGAATCACTTTAGATTCAAAGCACACGTTTATTCCCCATATTCAAAATCTGAAAATAAAATGCTTGAAAACAATGAACCTTCTCAAGCTTCTGTCACGCACTACATGAGGTAGTGATCGAAAGTGTCTTTTGAACTTTTATAACAGTGTTGTCCGCTCCCGCCTTGATTACGGATCAATAATTTATAATTCTGCAGCACCAAGTGCATTAAAAATCCTAGACGCCGTCCACCATTTGGGTATCCGTCTCGCGACGGGCGCTTTCAGAACCAGTCCAATCCAGAGCCTCTACGTAGAGTCAAATCAGTGGTCACTTGATCTACAACGGTCATATAGCAGTTTCACATATTTCCTGAGAGTACAAGCGAACATTGAACATCCTTGTTATCCAACCACAAATGATATCACCGCTGCTACGCTCTTCCATAACCGGCCTGCAATGAGGAAGCCGTTTGCTTTGCGTGTGAGGAACCTAATTGAGGAAATGGGTGTTCCCCTCCTTGAACATTGTCCTATGACTCAAGCGAAACTGTTACCGCCTTGGCAGTGGCAGATCATAGACTGTGATTTGTCATTTGTAGATGTCGGGAAAGATGCGCCAGAGGCACATATTAAAATGCATTTTTTAGAAATCCAGTATAAGTACTCTTGCACTGAGTTTTACACGGACGCTTCCAAGTCGGATGCAGGGGTTTCTTACGCAGCCACCGGCCCATCTTTTTCAGAATCCGGCGCGCTGCACCCGGAAACTAGTATATTTACGGCAGAAGCCCATGCACTATTGTCGACAGTAAAGCATATAATGAAATCAAAACTTCGAAGAACAGTCATATATACAGACTCTCTAAGCGTCGTAAAAGCCCTGAATTCACTCTCTAAACACAAGAATCCTATACTTGTTGAGCTCTACTCCGTTCTCTGCAGAGCATACATATCTAACCAGCATATCATTATATACTGGGTACCTGGCCATAGAGGTATTGAGGGAAATGTTCTAGCAGACCAAATGGCCAGATCAATTACATCGCAAGCTACTCTTACCGCTGCGGTCCCTGCTACTGACCTGAAGCCTCTCTTACGAAGAAAACTACGGAACCACTGGCAACGCCTGTGGGACGGGGAAACAAATAATAAGCTCCACGTGATAAAACCACAGTTAGGATTCTGGCCCTCTGTAGCAAAATCACGCCGAACAGATGTCTTATTCTGTCGTCTCAGAAAAGGACACACGTTTGGCACCCACACTTTTCTACTCACAGGAAGTGACCCTGCAACCTGTGGTAGATGCGGGGAGAGGCTTACCGTCCTCCACGTCCTCCTGGAGTGCCGGAAAGCCGAAGCGGAGAGAAAGAAACATTTTCCTCTTGCATACCATTACCACATTCCTCTTCACCCGGCTATGTTTCTTGGCAGAGAGCCCCTTTTTAATATTAAGGCAGTCCTCAATTTCTTAAATGACGTTGTCCTACATGTTATAAGCCCATTACATTCGTAGAGCATCCTCGTTCCAGAGGATGCCGCTACGATAATTGTGTTGCATAGCACATGCATCCAGACCCTTGCGTTTCAAGGGCTCTAAGCAGGCAGTAGTGCTCCAGCCAATCTTATAACCTTCTATATTTTTACACATCGTATCATCCTTTTTATATGCATCTAAATTTTCATAGTACAAGTCATACGTCATCGCCATAATTTTATCATACAGATTTTACGCACTTTAGAGCGTATATTTTAAGGCCTCTTTACAGCCACCTCACACCAACTTCATAGCAATCATAAGTACACCGCAAACTCATTACCACAGACATGGCGCTCTTTGGCCACACCTGGCCCTTGCGCCATAAACCTCCACACATCATCATCATCATACACATTGATAATATCTGTTCTTCAGCCTTGCGTAAATTATATTTCTTGCGACATAAACTTAGAAATTCCCCAACTAACGTAAAACTGCTTGCTTATTATTCATTAATTAGACCTAAACTTGAATATGCATGTGTTGTTTGGGACCCGTTTTCTAAACAAAATATTATATGCCTCGAAAGGGTACAGAACAAAGCCGTACGATTCATATATACTAAATTCTCTCGCTATGATTCCCCCTCACAAATAATGCGTGATAATGGCATCGAAGTCCTTGAGCAGAGAATGTAACACTTAAGAATTCGATTTCTTACCATGCTTATTAATGGAGACCTCAATTAATCCTGCATCGTATCTGTTCGGTACAACGTCTAGGCTTACTCGACACCATCATCCGAATTCACTAACACCTTATTTTGCACGGACGGATGTATTGAAGTATTCTTTTTTCCCCGAACTATAACAGACTGGAATAACTCGTTGTTGCCTGTTTCAATTGGTTGACTCATTGTATTACTGTTGTGTCTTACCACCTTACTTGATTGAATAATGCATTGTAATATTGTTGTGTTTAACCACCCTGCTTGGACCTGTTTTAGGTCTGCAGTGTGAAATAAATAAAAAAAAATGTCGTTGTAGCTGACTAAGCGTTGTAACCTGTTTCGCATCAAGACGTCCGAACTCGAAGAGGGGGTCTCCGACTATGCGCGGTGAGTCATTTCTCGCGCAGAGTGGTGTGCTACCTCGTTCAACTAACGGGGGCCCTCGTCGGTGGGGGTGGCGACGTGCGCTGGGAACCACATGATTGCGGTGCTATCGAAGTGCCGTCGACCAGATTTACTTAGGATCTGGAGAGTTTTGATGGAAATGCGCCTGAGCGCGTAGTTAAGAACTGCAGACTGTGAGTCGCTAAGAACTGCCACGCGGAGGGGATCGGTAAGCGCAAGTGCAATCGCAGCCTCTTTCACTGTTTCTTAGTGTTCCGTGCTGACACTATACGCGTGCGTAAGCCGAGAGTTAACGTCTATGACTACCGCCGTGAACTGGTGTTCTGTGCATTCTGCAGCACTTACGGAGCGCGTTGTCCTCTTCCCACTAAGGAGCGCAGCAGTGCCTTGGCGCGCGCCTGGCGTCGGCCCCCGTTGCGTTCAAGGTGCATGTTTCGAGAGATAGAGGCGGCAATGAGCATGTCGCTGATGTCGGGTGAAATGGTTTGTTTCTTACCTTGTTGGACGTCGCAATTGAAGTCGAGTTTCTGCAGGATGCACCGACCCGTGGCTGTCATGGACATGCCTTCAAGTAGCGAGGATGTTTGCGCATTCATGATTTCCTCAAGGTGTTTACCCTTAGCTGCAGTAGACGAGCAGTGCTCATGGTCTCCAGTAGGCCAAGGGTGATCTTGCAAGTCTTGCGTATAAGGGTGTTGAGCCCCCGCAGGGACGTCTGCGTCAGCAGGCGTTTGGTGTGTTGCGACACCACGTACCCGAGCACACGAGGGTTGGACCCTCCCGCGTGCAGCCGTGCGCGGCTTAGCCGTGTCTGGGGAAAGGGGGATCCTGGATTTTGAGCCGATGCTGGGTGCTTGGACCTTTAAGGCCCGTCGGCGGAGGCAACACACCTCTCCGGCCTAGACTTCACATAGACGGCACCTCCAGACTGACCCACCTGGAGGAAATTGGCAGTGAGCCTTTTCCTGTCTCTCTCTTCACACACTTTCGTCTTTCCCTCTCACATTTAGTCTTTTCTGTCTTCTTTTTTCTTCTGATAACTTCGAACATTCCTGGCGGCGAAGGTTAATCTGGCGTGCTATGACCTACCTTGGTTATAACATATGTGGTTATAGCGGCGACGTACAATTGGCATGGTAGGGCTTGTTTCACCACATACCTTGCCTTGTCCCCTCGTTGGGCTCGGTGGTGGGTGACTGGCATTGTCGCTGAATACTCAACATATTTCATGGGAACTTCCAACCCTTTTTCAACCGATCGTCCCTCTAAAAGGGGGCGCACCGATGCTACATTTCAGTTTTCTCTCAAACCCACTCAGACTTTCCCGAAATTTCACGTTGTACACAGTGAAAAACCTGACAAGAAGGCAAGAACGATTTCACCATTGATTGTGGCGAAGTATCTCACAGAGACCATTGGAGGCGGCTATAAAATCACCAAGCTGGCCAGTGGCGACTTGTTACTCGAATTGAAAGACAAAGCACAACATGTCAAGCTAACGAACCTTGTACAACTTGGAGACATCCCCGCCAGTGTAACAGCACACTGAACCATGAATACGGCCAAAGGCGTAATCTCTGACATTGACTTGATGGATTTGACCGAGGAAGAACTCCTGGAGCGATGGAAGGATGAAAATGTAATGAACGTGCAAAGAATAAAGATCAGACGGGACAATAAGGAACTGCCAACTAAACACCTGATAGTTACCTCTGGCTCTAGCACGTTACCAGAGACAATAGAAACTGGATATATCAAAATCAGAGTACGACCGTACATCCCCAACCCGCGACGCTGTTTTAAATGCCAGAGGTTTGGCCACGCTTCCCAGAGCTGCCGAGGGCGGCTAACATGTGCAAAATGCGGCATCAATGAGCACTCTGCAGATGACTGTAAGGCTGAGCCCCGTTGTAGCAATTGTAACGGTGGCCACCCTGCATATTCTCGATCATGCGCGGTCTGGAAAAAAGAAAAAGAAATAATTATGATAAAGGTAAAAGAAAACATAACGTTCAGAGAAGCACGACAACGCATCTCACCAACATTTCCACAGAGCACATCTTTCGCCGAAGTGGTACGTCGGGGGGCAGTACCACAACGGCACTTGGCGGACGCCAGCACCACGCGTAGCGAGCGTGCGGCAACGCCATCCGCCCCCATGGGAACAGCGAAGGCTGCCCTACCTCTCCTGAATTTGACCGCAGTGGAGGCCTCTGCCAGTCAGCCCAGCTCAGAGGCCAAGAAAAGTCCATCAACCAACAGGACGGTGGGCTCCAAGGCCTTGTCTTCCGAGACAAGGCTTTCGCGGAAAACACACCGCTCGCAAGAGCGCGTGTCCAGTATCTCACAAGAGGCTATGGACGCAACATCCAGTCAGAAGGCGCAGTTAACGTCTAAGGAGCGGCGCGAGTTTGTCGACCGCTCCAGGAGAGACAAAACTCCAATTAGAGGGCCCCAAAAGGACACTGTATGCTAAACCAAATTCATTCTCTTTGACACATAGCACAACATTTATTTTAATATGGATACACTGATTATTCAGTGGAATATCAGAGGCCTGCTTTGCAACCTCGATGATGTCCAAGAAATTCCTAATGAACTAACTCCAAAAGTGCTGTGTGTCCAAGAGACTCATTTGAAATCTAAACATAAACACTTCCTTCGTAACTATGTTATTTTTCAGAAACATCGCGATGATGCTTTCGCATCATCTGGCGGCGTAGCCATCATAGCTGACAAATCTATAGCCTGTCAACACTTACGGCTACAAACTCCCCTTGAGGCAGTGGCTGTTCGTGCTGTACTTTTAAATAAACTGGTAACCATCTGCTCTTTATACATACCACCGCATTTTCAGCTTCACAAACAAGAATTCCAAACATTAATAGATCAGTTACCCGAACCATATCTTGTGCTTGGAGATTTAAATGCACACAGCAACCTATGGGGCGACTCGCGCTGCGACGCGAGACAGTTCCTTTTTTCTTCAGGTGCATGTCTTTTGAATGGGAAGGAGACCACATATTATAATCTGGCAAACAAAACATACTCCTCAATAGATTTTAGCATTGCATCTCCTACTCTTCTACCTTACTTTAAATTGAAAGTTATTAAAAACCCATACGGGAGTGACCATTTCCCTGTAGTTCTAAGCACACCAATGTGTAATGAATGCCTTCCACAATTACCTCGCTGGAGAACTGACTCAGCTGACTGGGAAAAGTTCAAAAGCCTTGCTTCTTTATCCTGGGACGACATGTGTGCTTTAAGCAAAGACGCTGCGGTTAAATATTTTACAGTTTTTCTCCTTGACACCTCCTCCAATTGTATCCCTGTAACAAGTGGATTGTCCACAAAACGCCGTCTTCCGTGGTGGAACGATGAGTGTCGAATAGCGCGTAAGAAGCAGAACAAGGCATGGGGTTTACTTCGGGATTCTCTGACAGCAGAAAATCTAGCCAATTTCAAGCAGGTCAAATCCCAGGGTTGAAGAACGCGGCGACAAGTTAGAAGAGAGAGTTGGAGGAAGTATATATCGGGCATTAACTCTTACACTGATGAAACAAAGGTTTGGAATAGAGTGAATAGAATAAAGGGGCGACAGCCTTACTCGCTGCCTTTGGTGAATACTCAAGGCGACAACATAGAAGATCAGGCGAACTCTCTTGGCGCACATTTCGAACAGATATCCAGCTCGTCGCACTAGTCTGAAACATTCCAAAGGTACAAAAGGCAAATAGAAGGAAAACCACTAGACCGGAAAAGCACAAAATGCGAGGCATACAATAGACCTTTTTTCAGGCAGCCCTAAACAGCTGCAACGAGTCTGTCCCCGGTTCTGACCGCATCCTATATGAAATGCTAAAACACCTGTTGTCTGAAACACACACAAAAAAAACCTTCTTTGTCTTTACAATTCTATGTGGTCGTCCAGCCACATTCCCTCTGCTTGGAAAGAGGCCATCATAATTCATATTTTGAAACCTGGTAAGAACCCTTCTTTGGCAAATAGTTATAGGCCTATAGCATTGACGAGCTGCTTATGCAAAGTTTTGGAGAAGATGGTAAACAGTCGCCTGGTACATTATCTAGAAATAAACAAGAAATTAGATCCATATCAATGTGGCTTCAGAGAAGACAGATCGACGAGAGATCAGCTTGTACGCATGGAAATATACATCAGGGAAGCGTTTGTCCACAAACAGCTTGTGTTATCAGTGTTTCTCGACATGGAGAAGGCATGACATGGAGATACTACGTGGCGCTTCGGGATCCTTCGGGATCTTTCTGCAATGGGCATTCGCGGCAACGTGCTGAGAATAATTGAAAGTTATCTCTCTGACAGGACATTTCGTGCTAGAGTTGGCAACGTACAGTCTCGACCACTCATGCTGGAGACAGGTGTACCGCAGGGTGGAGTACTGAGCTGTACGTTATTTATTGTTAAAATAAACTCCCTCCACACCGTATTACCTTCCACACTCTTCTACTCCGTTTGTGTGGACGGTATACAGATAGGGTTCAGGTCATGCAATGTTAGCATTTGCGAGAGCCAACTACAGCTTGGCTTGAATAGATTCTCAAGGTGGGCGGACGAGAATGGTTTTAAGTTGACCCCCCCAAAAGTACATGTGTCCTATTTTCAAACAGGAGAGGTGTACTACCACAACCAGACATTAACCTTAATGGAGAAAGACTAACTGTCAGCCCTGAACACAAATTCTAAGGCGTTATCCTGGACGCAAAGCTTCACTTCATTCCCACCTTAAAATATCTTAAAAGAAAAATGCCTGAAGACCATGAACCTCCTCAAGCTGCTCTCGAACAACTTGGGGCAGTGACAGGAAGTGTCTGCTTCGCCTGTATAACAGTCTCGTACAATCACGCCTCGACTACCGAGCCGTGGTGTACCACTCCGCAACAGAGAGTGCGCTAAAGATTCTCGACCCAATCCACAACCTCGGCATACGACTGGCAACAGGCGCCTTTAGAACGAGCCCTGTTGAAAGTCTCTATGTTGAGTCCAACGAATGGTCCTTACATCTACGCAGAACATTCCTAAGTTTATCATACTACACTAAGGTAAAATCATACACCGAACATCCATGCCATTCCATCGTTAGCGACCTGTCCGCTGCCAGACTTTACCGTAACCACACACTTATTAGAACTCTTTTGAGCCTGCGCTTGGAAGCAATGGCAGAGGAAACAGACATGTACTTCCCAGAAAATATTCTAATGCCTCCCACTCGCCTTCCACCGCCTTGGGAATGGCAGACCATGGAGTGCGATATCTCTTTGTTGCAATAACGAAACATGCACCTGAGGTACACATACTATCACACTTCCTCGAACTCCAAGCGAAGTACTGCTGTGCCGAGTTTTATACAGATGCTGCAGATCATCTGCTGGTGCCGCGTATGCAGCTCTTGGGCCATTATTGTGCACCTCCGGTGCTCTAAATCCCAGCACAAGTATTTTCACACCTGAAGCGTACGCGATACTCTCCAATGTAAAACATATCAGACAAAGAAATCTCAATAAGGCCATAATTTTCACAGATTCATTAAGCGTAATAAGGGCCTTAATGAGTTTTCGAAAACATAAGAATCCTGTTTTTAATGAACTATACACACAACTATGCCTAGCCTTAATGTACAACCAAAACATCGTCCTATGTTGGGTACCTGGCCATAGGGGCATAAAAGGTAATGTAGCTGCTGACTAAAATGCAACGTCAGTCGCCTTTAATGAAACGGATATGAATAAACCCATACCAGCAAAAGAACTTAAGCCCTTCTTACGCCACAAACTGAGGAAGTACTGGCAGGACCAATGGGATAATGCAGTAGTGAATAAGCGACACGTTATCAAACCAAAATTAGATGATGATGATGATGTTTGAGGTTTAATGCCGCAAGGGCCAGGTATGGCCAAATAGCGCCATGCTAGTGGTAATGAATATGTCGTAGTCTGATGGGCTCTGTGAACTTAATGTGACGTGCCTGTAAAGGGGCCTAAAAGAGTTTGTGTATATTGCATAAAAAATTGCACGTAATAAAATTATGGCAATGATTAATGACGTGTACTATGATCACTAAAATGCATTAAGAAAGAATGATGCATTATATAAAATATGCGATATGCTAAAATTGTCTAAGAGCACTACTGCCTCGCCAGAGCCCTTGAAACGCAGGGGCCGAGAGGCATGTACTATACGAAATAGCTATCACAGCGGCATCCTCTGGAGAGAAGAGACACTACGAACGTATGTGGCTAATTACATGTAACACAACATCTCTCAGGAAGTCTAGGACTGCGTTAGTGTCAAAGAGCGGTTCTGGGTCGAGTAACATTACAGGATGAAGGGGAATGTGTTGCCGGTATGCTAACGGAAAATGTTTGTTTCTGTCAGATTCGGCTTTCCGACACTCCAGGAGGACATGGAGGACGGTCAGCCTCTCCCCGCATCTCCCACAGGTTGGGGGCTCATTTCCAGTGAGTGAAAAATTGTGGGTGCCAAATGTGTGTCCTATTCTTAGACGACAGAATAGGACATCTGTTCGGCGTGATTTTGTTGCAGAAGGCCAGAACCCTAATTGTGGCTTTATTACGTGCAGTTTATTATTTGTTTCCATGTCCCACGAGCGTTGCCAGTAGTTTCGCAGTTTTCTGCGCAAGAAGGGCCTCAGATCTGTGACAGGGACTACAGCGGTAGGATTAACAGAATACGATGCAATTGATGTGGCCATCTGGTCCGCCAGGACATTGCCTTCGATGCCCCTATGACCCGGCACCCAGCATATGCTGACATGCTGGTTACATATATACGCTTTACATAGGACGAAATATAGTTCATTGATTACTGGGTTTTTGTGCTTAGAGAATGAAATTAAGGCCTTCACAGCCCTTAGGAAGTCCGTATATATAACTGATTTCTGGAGTTTTGATTTCTTTATATACTTTGCAGCCGACAACAGTGCGTAGGCCACAGCCGTAAAGATACTAGTCTCGGGATGCAGTACGTCGGATTCCGAGAAGGATGGACCGACGGCTGCGTAGGACACCCCGTCGTGTGACTTCGATGCATCTGTGTAGAACTCCGTGCAGAAGTACTTGTAGTGGAGTTCCTGGAAATGCATTCGGATTTCGATATCTAGGGCTTCCTTTGTAACTTGTAGGAAAGATATATCACATTGTACCAGCTGCCACTCCCAAGGAGGTAGCAGCTTGGCTGGATGCATTAGGCGAAGCTCGAGGTGTGGGACATGCATTTCTTCACTAAGCTCGCTCACACGCAGCGAGAAAAGTTGTCTGACGGAGGGACGATTGCGAAAGAGTGTAGAATATGTCATATCGTTAGCGGTATTAAAACACGAATGTTGAGGATTAGAGTGCACTTTCAGAAAATATGTTTGGCTGATGTATGGTCTCTGCTGATGAAGTGACCACTCATATGATTCTACGTATAAACTTTCAATGGGACTTGTTCTGAAAGCGCCCGTGGCTAAGCGGATACCTAGATGACGGACCGGATCTAGCATCTTTAGCGGGCTGGGGGCGGCAGAATGATAGATCACGGCACCATAATCTAATCGTGACCGAATCAGACCCTTATAGAGATTCATTAGGCACGTCCTGTCACTACCCCACGGAGTCTGCGATAGAAATTTCACTAGGTTCATTGTTTTCAGACATTTTTCTCTAAGATGTTTAATGTGTGGGATGAAAGTGAGTCTATTGTCAAGTATAACACCTAGAAATTTTTGTTCTTTGTTTACAGGTATCTGTTGTCCACCCAGTTCTATGCGAGGATCCGGAAACAGGCCTCTCTTTCTTGTAAACAGAACACAAGAACTGTTGTGAGGATTGATTTTAAATCCATTTTTCTCAGCCCACTGTGACACCTTGTTCAAACAATGCTGTACCTGTCTCTCGCAGACTGTGAGGTTGCAGGATTTGAAACCTATTTGTATATCGTCTACGTAGACGGAATAGAATATAGCTAGTGGTAAAGATGCACGAAGCGTGTTCATCTTTACGACAAAGAGCGTGCAGCTGAGTACGCCACCCTGGGGTACGCCAGTTTCCAGTATGAATGCAGGAATCCAGTATGACTGCAGTCAGTGCAGGACCTATTTTCAGTCGAAATGTATGGTTCTCTAGGTAGCTCTCTATAGTATTTAACATATTGCCGCGGATACCTAGCGCGGAAAGATCGCGCAGGATTCCGTACCGTCAGGTTGTGTCGTACACTTTTAACATATCCAGAAATACAGATAAGAAAGATTGCTTGTACACGAAGGCATCGCGAATGCTTGCTTCGATGCGCACGAGATGGTCGGTTCTAGATCGCCCTTCCCGAAAACCACATTGAAATGGGTCAAGCATATTACTGGACTCTAGGAGATGTACAAGACGGCGATCGACCATTTTTTCAAAAAGCTTGCAGAGGCAGCTCGTAAGCACTATAGGACGGTTGCTAGTAAGCAATGAAGTGTCTTTACCATGCTTTAAAACAGGGATTACAATAGCCTCTTTCCATTTTGATGGAAGATAACCAGCAGCCCAGATAGTATTGAGAAGTGTGAGTAGCGTGGTTTGTGTGTCGGAGTGTAGGTGCTTAATCATATCATACATGATTCTATCGGGGCCCGGTGCAGAGCTCCGACATGCTGATAAGGAAGCTTTAAGTTCAGCAATGGTAAAAGGGCGATTATTAGGATCGTTTGGCGTGCATTTCCGATTCAGAGGCTTGAGTTCTTCTATTGCTTTATATTTAAGGAACTGCTCTGAATAGTGAGTGGAGCTAGACACGCGCTCGAATTGTTCACCGAGAGCATCCGCATGGTCTTTGTGTGTTTACCAAAGGGAGGGAGTACGTTTGTCGCCTTATGCTATTTACCCTGTTCCAGACATTGGCCTCATCTGTATACGTGTTGATACCCGATGAAAACTTCTGCCAACTCTCTCTTCTGGCCTGTCGGCGCGTTCTCCTGCCTTCGGATTTTGCTTTTTTAAAGTTAATAAAATTCTCCGCAGTGGGAGAGGCGCGTAGCAACCCCCACGCTTTGTTTTGTTTCTTAATGGCGGTCCTACATTCGTCGTTCCACCACGGGACGCGCCGTTTGCGTGCCAAGCCCCTTACTTCAAATATGCATTTAGATGCGGCATCTATAATGAATGCTGTAAAGTACTCCACAGCAGCATCGATTTCTAAAGAAGACATATCAGCCCACGAGATACTAGTCACAGTTCCGAATTTCTCCCAGTCAGCTGTCTCAATCTTCCACCTAGGAGCCTGTGGTAGATATTCGTTTTCTTTTTATGTTCTTAGTAGTATGGGGAAGTGGTCGCTCCCGTAAGGATTGTTAACTTCCCATTCAAGTTCGGGCAGTATAGACGGGGAAACTATACTAAGATCTATTGAAGAATAGGTTCTGTTTGCGAGAGAGTAATATTTGTGTTCCTTCTTATTAAACAGGCACGCACCAGAAGAAAAAAAGGAGCTGTTCAGCAAGACGTCCTCGCGCATCTTTACGATGGTCGCCCCACAGGTAATGAAATCGCCAAGAACAACATAGGGTTCTGGCAATTCATCTATAAAGGACTGAAATTCATGTTTGCTTAAATTGTAATGGGGGGGGGGGGGGGGGTATATAAAGCGAGCAAATAGTGATAAGTTTGTTTAGCAGAACAACTCGAACTGCCACTGCCTCAAGGGCCGTTCGTAGCTGTAAACGTTGACACGCTACGCTTTTTTGAATTACAATTGCAACACCGCCCGATGATGCGACAGCATCATCGCAATCTTTGCGAAAGGTAACATACTGTCGAAGAAAGTTTGTGTATTTTGATTTGAAGTGTTTCCTGTAAACACAGCACTTTTGGATTGTGTTTATGGATCAGTTCTTGCACATCATCAAGATTCCTAAGAAGACCTCTGACATTCCATTGAATGATTTATGTATGCCTATTTAAAGAAAATTGGTGCTGTGTTTACGGAAACGGAAGTGATGCCTTAGGTTACAGAGCTCTTTCGAGGCCCTGTAACGGGGGTTCTGCCCTTTCTGGAGCGTTCGAGGGAGCCTCGCCGCTCCTTCGGCGTTTGGTGCGCCTTGAGGACAGGTGTAGTGTCCATTGCCTCTTGTGAGTCGCCGGACACGTGCTCTTCCGAGTGAGAAGTTGCCAGGGAGAGTCCCGCCTTGGAAGGCAAGACCCCTGCGCCCACCAGCCCGGAGGTCGATGGGGCACCCTGCGGGATTTGGCTGCGCCGGCTGTTGCCAGCGCTGGAAGGGGCCGGGGAGGTTGGGGCAGCCTCGGCTGCGCCCACCTTCGGGGTCGATGGTCCCCTTTGCTGTGTTGACGGAGCAGCACTAGCTGCAACCGCCGCGGGGGCAGATGGCGTAACTGCCGACTCACTGCCTGTAGGTCGGACAGCCGCCGGAGACCGTTGTGACGCTGCCCCCTTACGCGCCACATCGGCAAAGCTGCTCTTAGACAGGTATGACACCCGCCTACGTGCCTCCTTGAAAGATACGTTTTCTTTGACTTTGATTGTCACAATCTCTGTTTCTTTTTTCCAGGACGGGGCAGGACCGCGAGTATGCGGCATGCTCGCCATCACAGTCGACACAATGGGGAGTGTTCTGGCACGTTTCGGAGGAATGTTCATTGTCACTGCACTTGGCACAAGTCAGCCGGCCTCGACAGTTCTGTGAACTGTGGCCGAAACGTTGGCACTTAAAGCATCTGAGAGGATTGGGAACGTATGGCCGAACACGAAGTTTGATATAACCGGCCTCGATGGACTCGGGAAGGACACTTGAGCCGAAAGTGAGTATCAAGTGTTTCGTCTTGATCTCATTTCCTTCTCGCCTCATCCTAATTCGTTTAACATTGATAACATTCTGGTCACTGAAGCCCTCCAAGAGTTCAGCCTCAGTGAGCTCCATCAAGTTATCGTCAGAGACAGCACCACAGGTGGTGTTCATCGTGCGGTGCGGGGCTATAATTATTTGGCTTTCCCCAAATAACACTAGTGTTGACAATTTTTGATATTGTTTTTGATCGCAGAGCTCCAAGAGGAGATCACCGCTTGCCATCCTCTACGCCTTATATCCAGGACCAAAGACTTCAGTCAATGACTTCGAAACAAGGAAGGGTGAGATAGTTCTTAGTGGTTTATCTGGTTTTGCTGAGTGGATGACATGGAAACGCGGGAAGGATTCTTTTTGGCGGCGAAAAAACTGGAAGACTTCGTCGGTGCGCCCTCTTTTCTGAGGGCGTTCAGGTAGTGGAGGGAAGGAAGTACCCATGTGTGGACGTGTAGTTTTCGGCAGAAACGCTAGCCACCGACCATGGAGTCCAGCAAGGGGACGCTGCAGGGCCTGAAAAACAGGGCCTGCAAACGCCAGCTGTACGTTGCCACTATAACCCAATATTACATAACCAAGGTTGGCTACTCACACAAGGTTAAGCCTTGCTGCCAGGAAGGTTGGAAGTAATAAAGAAATGAGAAGGAGACAGGAAAGGTAGAAAGTTAGGAAAAGACGAAGCTTGTAGGGAGAGAGAGACAGGAAAAGGCAACTACCGATTTCCTCCGGGTGGGTCAGTCCGGGGGTCCCGTCTACGTGAAGCAGAGGCCAAAGAGGTGTGTTGCCTCCGCCGAGGGGCCTTAACGGTCCGAACACCCGGCATCGGCTCAACCCCCAGGATCCTCCTTTCCCTGGACACGGCTATGCCGCGCACGGCTACACGCGGGAGGGTCCAACCCTCGTGTGCTCGGGTACGTGGTATCGCAACACACCAAACGCCTGCTGACAAAGGCGCCCCTGCGGGGACCAAAATTGGGGAACTGGATATCTGAAAAAACAGCAAGACACAAGGAAGTGCTTCTGTGTATATTAGGAATAGGACATACGTACGCCACTCACTCTTACCTTTTGACGGGAAGCGAACCTCCGACATGTACCAAGTGTGGCAACAGGCTTACATTTATTCATGTTCTTATCAAATGCACTGAAATACAAGCAGAAAGAAAAAAGTGCTGCCCCTCCGCTTATCTCCAACACATACCGTTACACCCAGCATTCTTTCTGAGCAATGAACCCCTTTTTACTTTTCAAACAGTATTAAACTTTTTAACTGAAACTGACACCTTAAATGTAATTTGGCCAGGCTACTTGTAGCACGGCCTCCACCTGGAGGTCGTAGCTGCAATGAAACCATTTTCTAGAGCACGTGCCTCCCAGCCCTTGCTTTCAAGTCCTTGCTGAGGCAGTAGCGCTACAGCCATTACATATTTTACAGATCATTCATATCTCGTGAAACATCTATTGTCATCGCAGACACGATCAACCACCGTCATTTCTTTATTATGTATATACTTGCATTTTACGCACTTTAGAGCGAATAAACTTGAGGACCTTTTACAGCCACAGTGCACCGCATCTATATTTTGCACCCTTAGCGAATATTTTTAGGCCTCTATATACTCCCCACAACTAACACTCATATATCATTGAGAAGCACAAATCATCGGCTTGGCGCTCTTTGGCCACATCTGGCCCTTGCACCAATAAACGCTACAAATCAATCAATCAATCAATCAATTAATCAATCAATCAAGGGTGTGGAGTTTCTCCCTTTCGGTGCCATTGCAGTTGTGGAAGGCAGCCGTATGAATAATGCGACTGATTGCGATTGAGGGTATGAGGCGCATAACGCTGTCCTCCTTCATGCCCGTGTGTTTGCTTTTATGCGTTTGATCAGGCGGGCAGCCGCTGTAACCTTGCATTCGATCTTGCGGATAGCTTCTCCGTTTGACACGCTTGCTGCTACATGCATGTCGAGAATGCGTATTTTTGGGACTCAGGGAATACAGGAGCCGTCTTGCGTATACAGGAGTATTTCCTCAGATTGGCGTGATTCGCTGGTAGTCTTGGGCCGGCGGCGCGGGCGTTATAGGAACAGCTCCTATTTCGGCGGACATAGTCGGAGACCCGTGCCATGGAGGCATATATGCTTCTACTGCAGAGACCGCTGCTTGTAAGGTGCATCCTTCTGACCGTCACTGCCTTTGGCTACCCACAGGGTGATGTCGTCTGCGTATAAGGCGTGATGGAGGCCGTAAATTTCGTCGAGGTAGGCCGGGACACCCAGCATCACGAGGTTAAAAAGGAGCGGGGATAGAGGCGTCCAGGTGCTTCGTAATGCATGTTCGTTGGATATCATGCTGTCGATCGCGAACGGGACTGTGCGGCGCGGCAGGAAGTCTCTGATGCAGTTGTAGCTTCACTCGCCCATTCTGAGCTTGTTAATTCGGTTCAGGATTGCTGAATGTGCTACATTGTCGAATGCATTTTCCAGATCTAGGCAGAGGATGGCCTGGTTGCCGTTGCTTGGGTCCCTGATAATCTGGGGGTGGAGCAGAGCATGATGTCTTGAGTGGAGAGGTGTGACCATAGGGGTGGGTAGGCTCCTGTGCCCTCGAGGTTATGGTTGACACGGGTGAGGAACTCGTGCTCCATCACCTTGCCTACACAGGATGTGAGGGAAATGGGCCGCAAGTTATCGAGGCTGGACGGCTTGTCTGGCATAGATATCATGACTGCCTTAGTGCGTTTTCACGCCTCTTGGAGGCGACCCGCTCGCCAGCACTTGTTGACGTATGCCGTAAGAGCGGTGATCGAGGTTTCGTAGAGTCCTGCTCGTAACGTTGTCGGAACCAGATCCTGATTTGCCATTAAGGTCGTGGAGAGCTGCGCGGATCTCTGTCTCGTGAAAGTCTTCATCGAGTGTCGCATTTGTATTGCCGGTGTAATCTCCGTGTTGAACATCGCGTCGTCAACGCAAGTAGTTGTCTAGCAGGCGTGTCATGATCGGTTGATCACACGTGGTAATCCGTTCCTTGTGCAAAAGGTGCTGCATGTTGGCACTCGCAGCAAACTTGCTCTGCGTTTTCCCCAAGAGCTGACGAAGGAGACGCCACGTGCTTCCATTGTGCAGCTGCCCGTCGACTGCGTTGCAGATGTCGTACCACTGTTGGCGGCTTAAGGTCCGGCAATGTTCTAGCTGGCGATTGATCTGTCCGATCTTCTTACAAAGCTTTCGGTTGTGCCGTTGCTTCTTTCATCTTGCGTGTAGCGAGCTCAGAGGTTCGTTACAGCCGACTAGCCCAGAGGTGGACTAGTCGGCTGTCGATCTTGTCAACCTGGACTTTGGACCGCAGTCAGGTCCTGCGTTGTGTTCTGTACCGTTGATGTGCCCGTGCAGGTCGGCGCTGTGGGATCGGGAATAAGAGTTAATTCTGCATCATGCAGGTCCTGCCACAGGCGTCTGCCTTTGGCTCTAGTGTAGCCACAGCCCCAGGCCTCGTTCGGGGCGCTAGTCTTCCCTCACCAGAAGCGGTTGTGCGGCCGCCAACTCAAGCGCCCCTGGAACAAAGAGAGCAAATGACGCCGCGAGTGAGCCGGATTACTATACACGATAAGCAGAAATAAACTCTGTTTACGTGTCCTACTTAGAAGGAGCTTTACGAGTATGTGTTCCGCATGTGTGCCGCGTACGGTGTGCTCTTGCACTGCGATTCCTTTCCGAATTAGAATTGAGAGGCCGCGATCAATGAGAATCGGCGAGGTGTGTGCAGTGTAACATGGAAGCATTGGCACGATGTCTACTGTTTCCCGTGTTATTATGACGACGGGCTTGGGTTGCGCGTGTCTGATGTATTCTTGCAGCAGTGGATGCTTCTTAGTGAAGCCCCGACAGTTCCACTGCTACAGATAGGGTCTAACGTGAATGACTGTAGGGCCGATTGTGGGCATCTTAGGCGTGGCTGGGCGAAGGCCTATGTTACTCGATTCTGTCTATATGGGTTTCAACCCTGTCTGTGCGAGCAGTGAGGTTATTGACCTCAACCCTGCCTCATTTGTTCTTCTTTCCGCCAGTCATTTATCGGGACGTGTGCTTTGCGCCAATCGCTTACTGTGGGTTCGAGCTTGTCGAGCTGTTGAGACTTAGAGCTGGCCGTCGCACGTTTTTTTTTTCTTTTTTTTTTTGCGGGCACCGCCGCAGTGCCGTTACCGTTCGTGACGGGAGTGCGTACTGAAGTCGGCTTAGGTATAGATGGCTGCACTCTTCAATCTCGCGGATTTCTTGGGCTAACTGCTGCACGACGGTGCATAACTGCGCGCTTTCGCGCTGTACTGCTTCTAATACCACATCTCTACGGTCCCTCTTATTGATAGGCTCTGAGGGAGTAGCTTACTATGCCCCGCCTCTCAGCGAGCCCTTAACCGCATCTACCCAGCTCACCTTGTTAGGTAGGTCCAAGAATAGTCAAGAATGAAGGTGTCAAGAATAAGTAAATACGCGCACTCCTGAAATCAGTGCGATGAAACGTGGTTGAGAGGCCACCCCGACAACACTGTTCTAACGCTGCAAAATCACCAAATAGAACTGTGATTGAAAGGTTTGTATTTATAAACTGGGGTTATTTAATCCCAAATGTTTCGTGGATCTGTGCCCTTCATTATGCCTCATTTTCAACAGAGCCACCAGCGGTATCTATAACTGCGGTGTCATGCTTAAAAAATGCTTTAGTTGCTATGCTACCAAGGGATGTTGTGTGAATAAACAAATCAGATCACTGATATAGCAGTTAAGCAAGCTTATTTTGCGCATTAGAACATGCATTGCAGGGCACAAATTCACAATCGGCATAACCTGCACCTGCAAGAACGACTGTCACCCAAAATAGCTACAGGTCACTTGCCAACACTCCGAAAGCAGAGAGAGTAACAATTTGTTGAATTACCTGTTGCCACTTCGGAGAATGCTGCTGCTTCATCGAGAGTTCCCTTATCGAGGATTACTCCTCCACTTTTGCTCACAGAATGCAGTCAACGGCTGTCCTCTTGAAAAGAGTTTTAAACTCTACCAGTAGCTGAAAATGAAGAGCATAGGCATTACTACACGGTGCATGCAAAAAAGAAAATGCAAACATGCCGATACTTCCATCGCCAAAAACGGATAAAGCAATAACGCCTCTGTCTGCGTCATGCTCTCAAGGCGTTCATGCCGCTCTTGCGCTGTGGCTACCAGCCTTGGCCGCAGCATCTCCTCATTCCTGCAATGAGAATTCTTGTGCAGCCAATCATCGTGCCACATGACCGAGTCCACGGACTCTCCGTGCACAATGAGGTGGCTGCAATCCTGTAATATATACAAGAATGTTAGCAACACGGCTTTTAAATGTTTTTGATTGTTTTGCAAGCCATGGAGCCAGTAGAGAACAATATCATAAACGGCAGAACGGACTCTAAACCTTCTAAGTGGACGCAATTATTTGTAAGTGGACTGTTGCTTTGTGCTCCGCCAGACGGAAAGGAAGAGGACAACGCTCGCATCACCAAGTGACGTACAAACAAGGCAAGGAGGCAATTTTCTGAGACAATAAAACCTGATAATATGCGGGCTCTAAGCCCAACTTGCTGCAGACAGTAGCATCAGCGAGTCGTCAGCGCTCGGGAGCGGAAAGGTGTAGATCACGAGGGCCTTGTACGATTCCCGCAGATCGACGCAAAGTCGAATGGAACTGTGTCTCTTCCGGACCACGATGAGTGAAGTAATCCATTCGGACGCTCACATCCGCTCGATGACGTCAGCTGATTCCAAACGATGCAGTTCGGCGGAGACTTGCTCACAGAGAACCAAAGGAGAAGACGCAGCTTCACTGATGTCATTTATTCAAGGACGAAGAAGCATGGGAGACCGCGCTTCATAGCGAAGACCCGGTGGCGCACGCACACACACACACACACACACACACACACACACACACACACACACACACACACACACACACACACACACACACACACACACACACACACACACACACACACACACACACACACGCACACACGCACACACACACACACACACACACACACACACACACACACACACACACACGCACGCACACGCACGCACGCACGCACAAGCACACACACACACACACACTAAGACACTAGGACATCGTGGATGAAGCCATTTACAGAAGCAAAGATCTTGGGAGCCTGGCCTCACAGTTCATCAGCCCAGAAAGCAGTTCGAGCGTTTCTTCGTTACCTGAAGGCAGTAGACTTGAGTGCCAGACTATACACATCCTACACCTAACTTAGTGCATGTGAAAGTGCGGTATGTACTAATGGTCTCTCTCTCTCTTTCACTCCCCATTCCACTCCCCACGTGTAGGGTAGCAAACTGGACTCAGTCTGGTTAACCCCCCTGCCTTTCCTTCTTCCCTTGTCTTTCTATCTCTCTCTACCAGTCCCATTTGTCCTGAGAACAGGGGAGAGAACTCTTTTGGAGCGTTGTGCGACTTCCCACCATCTTGTTGAGCGCCACAATTAACCCGTCGGGTCGAGGACGAAGGATTGCGAGGACCGCCATCTTGCGCACCCGGGCGAGAAAGGCCACTTTTGGCGACGACATGTTGACGCTGCGTCAAGACGCGATGCACAGGCGAACCGTTGAAGACCAAGTTCTTTGTGAACTTATTCTAAGATTATTCCGATTTCCTCGGCCTTCTTGAGCGTTAGAGAAGGCCTTTCGTAAAGTAGCCTTCATCGGTTCATTGCTGACTTGACGCCTTGCAAGACTTGGTCTCGGAGGGACTCATCGTACCTAGCGTCGAACGCGCAAGCAGGCGCTAAGCTTGGTAGCGCGGTGAAGAAATATTGGCAGGTTTCGCCAGGCGGCTGTCTGCTGTGCCGCAAATTGATACGGTGTAACGTGGCGTTTGTATTTTCTTCGTAGTGAAGGTCGAAAATACGAAGAATATCTTCGAATGTTGGAATAGCCGGGTCCGTCTGCGACGCCAGCTCATAGTAGAGACGTTGCCCCTCGAAGCCCAATTTAGTGAGCAAAATGGCCCTCGTCTCGTCTGCTAGTACTTCGCATCCGGTCGCCTAAAGAAACGTGTGGATGGAACCTTTCCCTGTTAACCACGGTGCATCAGGGTACCAGACAATGCAAGGAAAGGCGGCAGCGATAGTGCGAACACCCTGGTTGAGCACGGGAAACAAAGAAGAAGAAGAAGTTGCCGCGGAAGAAGCATTCGGTCCACGTTCGGCCCCGCTGGAACCTGGTTGTCCCTGGTCCCTGCTGGCCTCGACAGAGCGACCGTTTCGTTGACCTGCAGTGGTGTTTTGGCTGAGTATCGGGTGGTTTAAGGTGTCTCAATAACCATATTTTAGTTCCTGGTTGATTGGCATTCCTTGCGTCAGCCGTCTTGAGCTGATGTCGACCAGTTCTCCTGGCCAGGCGCGATCCGCCTGGTCAGCATCCCTGCCACCTAATGAATTGCCCCTAGATTTATTTTTTCGCAGTGGCGTCAGCACCATTCCTGTGGCGCTTGTGCCTACCAATGGCGGTTCCATCAGGATCACGAATCCACCGGCTGTCCAGAAGGCACTTAAGGCCACGTCCAACCACTTCCATACCATCACTGATGTGCGAGCGTTCGGACGGGGAGGTATAGTGTGTCGTTCACCCGACCAGACCTGTGTAGAAGACCTCTTGAAATGCACTTCATTCGCTTCCACCCCGGTGAGTGCTTTTATTCCGCCTCACCTTGCGTGCACCAAGGGTCTTGTACGGGGCGTAGACTCCCGATTAAGTCCTACGGAAACCCTGGACAAGCTATCCGCAGCAGGCGTCATTGCCATCTACCGTTGCAATCGACTGGCCAATAACGAGAGGGTTCCGACAGAATCTGTTATTGCAACGTTTGTGGGCACATCATGTCCATCTGAAATAAAGGTGTGGCCTCTTGTGTTCCGTGTAGAGCCGCTTGCGTCACGTCCAATCCAGTGTAAGAATTGTTGGAGATTCGGGCACAGCGCAGGAGGATGTAAGTCTAGCTTGCGTTGCCGCACCTGTGGGGATGGTCATTCTTCAAGTGAATGCTCTACTCAATCTCAAAAGTGCTGCCTCTGTGGGGGAGAACACCCAGCAGACTATTCGAACTGCTCAGCTCGCGCTCAAGAAATACAAATTCTTGAAATAATCGACCGCCGTCGTTGCTCCCGAAGAGATGCAATTTCAGTTATCAAAGACAGGGCCTTCGGATACTCTGGTGTTACAGCGCGCAACACTCCAAGCATGGATCTTAACCTCTCAGAAGCAATTGACTCTGCTGTGGAAAAAGCAATGGCTAAAGCTATGGACAAATTGATATCCAGTCTCTCTGATTGCTTAGCACAAATCATTTCCAGCCACATGATGCAAATATTGCAGCCCAATAAGACACCAATGCAGTGCCCAGTATCTAACGCCACACCTCGAACGCCTAGCAACGAGGTAGAGACGCCTTCCACAGTTGCAGAATATTCCACAGACACTACTTCGGTAGTCCAAACCCGCGAGGATGAGCCCTCTTATTCAGACACTGTTATTGCCACAGACATGGAACTTGACACTCGAGCTCCCAAACGTATGGGGTCCCCAATTTCAAAAACTATGAAACCAAAATCAAAAAAGAGTCAACCAACTCCTGTGCTTACAGAAAGTATTCTAAAGGCGGCAGTTGCCGCTGCTGTGCGTTCTACACCATTGGACAGTTGAAAGTGCTGCAGTGGAACTGTCGTTCTATATTTTCAGCTTCAACAGATTTATCTTGCCTATCTGTTCAATTCAATCCAGATATCTTACTTCTTCAGGAAACGTGGCTTTCACCAGAGAAAAATTTTCATCTAAAAGGTTTTCGGTCCTTCCGATTAGATAGAGACTCGCGAGGTGGAGGATTAATGATACTTGTTTCCAGTAAAATTTGTCACAAGGCAAAAATTTCTTTTCAAATCATGGACTGCGACTGTGAAATTTTGGCCATAGATTTATGCCTCCCAGGATACCATCCATTTTCAATTATAGATGCTTATTTCCCCAGCGGCGTGCAAAGTACACGTCAACTTGATAGGGCTGTGGCTGCCTGTAGAAAAGAAATTTTGTTTGTAGGGGATTTCAATTCGCATCACGTGTCGTGGGGGCAAAAAACAGATGTGTGCGGTAAGCGACTATGGGAGTGGACGATTGATAGCCACCTTTCATGTCAGAACACAGGACAAGTAACGTTTGTTAGAGGACCCTTCCGTTCAGTGTTAGATTTGACATTTTGTAGCGCTGGCATCAAGGTTTTGTCGTGGGTAGCGGTTGAATCAGCAACCAACAGTGATCATCTTCCTGTGTCATTTGAAATCAATTGTCCAATAACATCTTTAGAATACCAGGCATGCACATTTATGGACCATACGAAATTTAAGACTTTCTTGCGTTCTGCCGTTTCGAAACTCGCCAATGCCAATGATAAGGAAATCGCTTCAACCATTTGCTCAATTCTAGAGGATTCCCGGAAGCAAGCTGAATTTGTCATCCCTTCGGCTAAAGGCACCGCTTGTCGTTGGTGGAATAATGAGTGTACGCGGGACTATCGAAAAAGAAAGGCCGCTTGGAAAATGCTTCTGCATAATCAGTGCCCGACAAATTGGAAAAATTATCAGTTTCATGCTGGTGTATTTAAGCGTACTGTTAATAGAGCCAAAGAGGAATACGATATTAGACATTACGATTATCTATCTAATTCAAAAAATAAGCGTGCTTTATTTGCATTCCTTCGTGCTAGGAAGGTGCTACCAACGCCCTTAACATTAGATTCAATTGTTTTGACCCCGCAGGAACTGAGCGCCTCCCTAGAAGAGATTGCCGAAGGCTTAGAAAATCGATTTACGGCCAGGCTTCCGGCTATTCATTCTACATTAGGTCCTTGGGATGGCTTTACTCCAATTTCCTTAGCTGAACTAAATGAGACTGCACTATGTTTACCGAATTCAGCCCCTGGCCCTGATGGCGTCACAAATGCAATGTTAAAAATATTGTTACAGGAATCACGTAACGTTCTTTTAGACCTGGTGAATTATTCAATTAAATATGCTTGATTCCGTTGCACTGGAAGCTTGCCAAGGTAATATTGATGCTTAAGAAACAAGAAGGAAGGTATGTATTGGAGAACATTAGGCCCATTGCGCTTACATCAAACGTAGTAAAATTTATTGAGAGGCTTCTTCACCGTCGCATCATGAAATTTATTAATGATAATTCCATTCTTAGTCCCTGTCAGATTGGTTTCAGGGGCGGCTGCTCCATATGGCATGCCCACGTCGACTTAGAAAGCCGAATACAACTCCCTCGACGTCATAAGCAATACGCTGCGTTAGTGACGCTCGATATCGCTAAAGCATACGACACTGTGGAGCACACTATATTGATCAATCGGTTAACGTCCTGTGGTGTTCCTGGGTATATAGTAGCGTGGATTCAGTCATTCTTAGGTGAAAGAGAATTCTATTGCTACGAAAGCGGCGTTTCTTCTTCTAAACACAAACAAACGAGAGGCGTACCGCAAGGCTCAGTGCTTTCCCCGGTACTTTTTAATATTCTCATGAGCACACTACCTTGTCATCAAGAAATAACTACTTATGTTTATGCAGACGATATTGCGTTTTTTGCATCTGCAAACGACATCCACACGCTATACCAACGACTGCAAACTTACCTTTATGATCTGGAGAGGTGGTTAGATGCTAGTCACTTCACACTCAATGCCAGCAAATGTGCTGTTCTCGTTTTTCCGATACGTGACATAGTGCACATTTCATTGTCTTACCACCTTCAAGACATACCACAGGTGGAATCTGTTAAATACCTCGGAATTATTTATAACGCCTCTCTCAACTGGCGCTCACACATAGATCTGTTGACTGGGAAAGGTACCCGTGCAATTGGCATATTGCGTAGGCTGAGCAGTCGTCGAATAGGATTGAGAAGAGATACACTCCTAATGATATACCGTATGTACGTTCGCCCTGTATTAGAATTTGGTTGCGTGCTCTTCTCGGGAGCTCCAGCCTACATGTCCCGTCCTCTAATCCTCTTAGAAAGAGAGGCATTACGTCTGTGTTTAGGTCTTCCTAAATTTGTTGCAAATTCTATTCTTTATCTAGAATCCCGTGTTCCGCCACTTTCGTGCAGGTTCCGGCTTTTGACGGTGCAGACGTTCTTAAGGATTTACGAATCACCACTACGTCATACCCAAATAATCTTTATTTCACAACCTGCGTTGTTTTTTGGTGTCATCTGGCCGCGACTGCATAAACCGCAAATTATATTCGTGCAACAATTACTTGACTCTTTGGGCGTGCGCATATGCGATGTACTTCCTATTACCGACAGAGCTGTTGCCACGGATATTCAATTTGATGACATCTTTCCTAATAATGCAAAATTACTTCCACACCGTACTCTCGACGGTATATTACAAGATCACCTGAAATACCTTCAAACAAACGTTGTAATTGCTACAGATGCTTCACAATGTGAAGAAAAGTCAGGTGTAGGAATATTTTCCCCGATTCTCGATTGGACATTTTCTCTTCGGCTGCCAGATTTCATACCGATTTTTTTAGCTGAATTCATGGCCGTGGTGCTGGCATTACGCAAATTAGGACCATCAATTACGTCAGCCGTGATAGTCACTGATTCTTTATCATTGTGCTCATCCCTTACTGCTTCTAGTGATTCTCGCGTGATGAGGAAATTTCAATCATTGGTACCTGGTTACTTGAGAAGCGTGCGTTTGATTTGGGTGCCCGGCCATAAAGGACTAATCATTAATGAAATTACAGACTCTCTAGCCAAGGCATCGATAAGTGGCCCGATTCTTCCTTGCTGCCCTTTGACTGCTTACGTTACTGCAGCTAGATTTCGCAGGAGTATCATTATACAGTCCGTATCAAGCTCCGCAATTACTAACTCTGAGGATTACGGACATCTCCTGCACCCTTGGAACAGAGGTTTTTGCCGAACACGGAAAATTGAAGTGTCCATCACGAAGCTGCGCTGCCGTATACCTGCATTGAACTTCTACCTCCACAGGTCTGGTCTGGTCCCCTCACCATTATGCTCATTCTGTGGCGAAGCGGAGACAATCGACCATTTCTTGTTGTCTTGCAGACGGTTTTCTATTCTAAGAAAACGACTACTCGAAATGCCGCTTCGCTCTATTGGTCTAACTTTATCAGTGCCTGTGATCCTATCTTTTGGAGCCTCCATTGTTGGGTTCAGCCACAGAAATGTTTGCTTGGCGATCCAAAATTACCTAATTGAAACCAATCGTTTTCCATGTTAGATTGATCGTTCTCCCTCCCTACCATAGCTTTCTTTTATTTCTTATCTATTATTAATTATTATTGTAATTATTATTATTATTTTCTTATACCCGGTTTTCATCTGATTATCTATTTTTTTTTCTCCAGACACAAAACGTTTACTTTTAAGCTCACACGCCCAAATTGTTAACTCGCTTGTTTCATTATTATTTTTAGGCACCTAATTAAACCGCCCGATTCTTGGCCAATCCCCCACTGTGGGTATGTGCCACGGCCACATAGGACAACAACAACAACAAGAAGCACTGGTAGCGTCTTGCATACCGGAAACAGAGGAGAAGCAGCAGCAAAGACAAACAGTAAGTACGAACAAAAGTTTTACCTCTTCCCCAGTATGTGCTATGTGAATGGCGACGGAACGCGCTGTGCCGCTTGACGTTGCAAAAGTGTAACGCTAGTAGCATCTGGGCAGAATCTGGCGTCCGAAACAGCACAACGGCTCGAAGCTTAAAGGCATCGTTGGAACTCCCTACCATGCACAGGAGATCCGGGACGGTTCATCCTCGTCGCCAGTATGTGGTATAGCTTCCACGAAGCGGTCGGATGCCGGACCTATGGAGTGAGGCCTAACGGTCGGGGCGCGAAGCGCCGCAGACTAAGGGACCGATTGCTGGGCCCGAGGACTAGAATAACGCCTGTATTCAGAAATACATCCTTACTTAAAGTCCACGCTTAACTTGATTTAAATGACCGTTGTTGTGAACGCACAAAACGAAACGCAATGAGCGCCTTGGACGCGTTCGCACAAGGCGTCGTTTACATCAAGTCAAGCATTGGCTTCAAGTTAAAACGCATTTCTGAATACCGGGATTCGACTTTAGAGGAGGACGCTTGTGGCGTCGGCGAGTGCTGTCGTGTCCACATGCGCTCCGCGAACTTTGGTGCTTTTTGGTGGAAAATTGCGTGTGCGACCGATTTCCACGATCATCATGGATCTGTGAAGTATTATGTGCAGTAGTCCCGCAACGACTGAAACTACCCACAGCCTTGAGTAGCCGGAACTTATTATTTTACAAGTTCAAATGTGGCTTCGTTCGTGCGAGCTCGCTAAGGCCAAAGCTGCCACGTAGGCAGCCGCTGAAATGCCAGAGTCTGCGCGGTGAACGCGCGCTCGGTGGCTCTTGCAGATCAACCAAGAAGACCCAGCGCTGGGTCCTCTTGGTGCCCACACTGCCCCACAGAATTGCTGAAATATCCGAGCGGGAAACGCTTACGCACAGCAGTTAGAGGCAGCGAGTGGGGCGAGTTTCTGCGACTCACTTCGCGAAACGTTACACATCTCCGAGACATGGCCGACAGCTCGAGTTGCATCTGCGAATACCGCAGAAGCTTCAGCCATCGCGTTAGATATTAAAACGAAGGACGCTCTTGGACAGTCGTCGATAACACTTACAGATTCCCAAGTCGCATGTAGAATCTTCCTCGCCGGTAGGTTACCACACAGCACCACTCACCTATTAGGATTCAACCTAACGTAGGAACACATGATCATCTGGTGCCGGGGTCACGCAGGACTCTAGGTCAACGAGAGAGCAGAAGGTGCATCTCGTGCTTTTGTCATCCGAGTGTTCGACCAGCCTGACGAAAACCCCTTCTTACCCCGATACATCTTTGAGCACCAACGGCGCGAGCGAAGAATGTACAGTGCACCACGCCCTGACCTATCCAGGCGGGACTCTTGTGACCTGGCGCCGAATACAGACGCACACATTTCGAAACCTTTATTTGAAACATGCCATTCGCCCAACGCTGTACAGCGTTCACTGTCCGTGGTGTGGAAGCTGGCCAACTCTCGCCCACATTACGTGGTATTGCCAAAACAGGCCGCCCAAAATTAGTACACCGAAAATAGCCCGCAAACTTTCCGGAAGGGTGCAGTGGGAGACTTGGCTCGCCAGTGAGGATCAGGAGATGCAGCTAGCGCTGCTCGACCAGGCACGGCGGACCGCTCAAGCCAGTGGGGCCCTGGACTAGTGGCTCCACCTACTCGCTTTGTGCACCTTTATTTAGTGAACGTTTATATATATATATATATATATATATATATATATATATATATATATATATATATATATATATATATATTGCAGCGAAGAGGAAAGCGAAACTCGGCTGGGTACACTTGAATCGTGGGGCGCGGAGTGGCGCTAGTGGTCACAACCATTACGAAACCTAAACACGATATGACAATTTTCAATCCAGGAGTTCAGCGCCCTTAGCTGCACTTCTCACCTGCTTCTAGCTGTTGTATGCACATCAAATAGAAACAGGCCGAGTCGGTAAACAAAGAGCAGCCTTCCATTTTCATGTGTCCCGAGGAAGGAATGGCCCTCCGCGAATGCTTGTATCCATGTGATGCGTATATGTTGCATATGCGTCTCAACAAGGCTCTATAGGCGCGAAATATTTGTACACGTCATGTGCATCACAACAAACACTAATTTAGAAAGTCAGGTGCACCGCTTGCTAGCAGCGTCGTCAGCTCTGCTAAAAACAAAAGCGGCTCAGGTGCGGAGTGATACTTCGCCGAGTGATGCCATAAGAACGTTGTCGTTCCTCATTAGCACATGCGCCCCGTTGCTTTCGCTGCTTTCAAAATAGATCGTGAGAAGGCGAAACCATCCACTTATGCAGCAACCATTTTCGCCTGCAGGTAGATTTGAGTCATGGAGGAGACAACAACTAGTCCCAAGGGGCAGCGGCTGCACCCGAAACACCGTCTATCGCCACTATGGCTGTTATGTGGTCGATCGGAAATGAGATAAGCCGGGCGCCATCGCCCCTAGTGAGCCATCGCCGTGAGTACCAGCGCTGGTTTTTTCTTAATAACATGGCGTTGTGGTGAATGCTCGTATTGTAGCTTATTTATGACAATTGTGGTTTTCGATCTATCTAAGACGCACTTAATGTAAGGGTTGGCGGACTTGGTATACTATAGCCAGATGGCTCTAGACAACAGTTTACTTTCATAGCGAAGTCCGTTTTTGCGTTCTGCATGCGGCCACGCTGTAGTTTAGCCTCTGTGTTTTGACAGCTGAGCGATCGAGGCAGGTTTTTCATCTGCAGCGTTGTCTTTGCGTCGGCTTTTCGCAACGCTAGCTTCGCCTTAACAACTCATGGGATGCATCGCGAGCGTCCCGGTCAAGATTTTCAACAACCACTTCCTCCATCTCACTTGGTCTTGTAGTGAAATTTCGTATTTTAGCTCACTTATGTAGGCAACCAACGCCTACACCACCAGGGCATGTTTTCTCAGAAGAAGGCGAGTAAAGACATTGCGGAGACAGTCCTGCAAGGGGCGGTCTGCAAGCCTGCGGCCTCGCCGCCACACACTCTCTGACCCCCTTCGCTGACCGCAAGCATCTTCCTCCTTCTCAAGTTCCGCGTTTTACGAGCCTAGCTGTGTACGATAGCCTGTGTTGTTGAGAGTGTGAAACTGCGTTTCAAGGAGGAAGGTTCAGTTTCTGTTTGCTCACCCAAGTGCACGAGGCGCCATTTTACGTGGGAGCTGCTTAGGGCGAGTGTACACATGTGACTTCGCATCTTGTGTCTTTGGTCTACAATGGCGTATTCCCAGGCCGCTGTAGACCCGACCGAGCTTTTCTAACCAAGTGCGCAGTTAGCTAGCTGAGTTTACCCCTCGAGGACTTTTACACTCAGAAGTCGGATAAGCCCAACAAGCCCGTCAAGATGAGCCAGGATGGCGAACATCCATTCAACACACGTCTCGCTTTACAATCACGCGCTGCTGAAGAGGCGAGGAGCGCGACCGAGATGTAACGGAACAGCAGGTAACGCAATGATCACTGCGCATCAGACGAGCTCCAAGAGAAAGTCGCCCACCTCTCACGACTGCAAGAGGAGATCCAGGAACACGTCGGCTGTGCTTCTCCTCACTCAATGCCGTAATTCCAGCCGGATCCAGGCCGGAGTAACGCCATCTTGGGACAACTCGCCGAGGCCTTCTCTGCAACGACCCGGATGATGGAGGGATGAGTCCGCCATCGACTGCGACAACTGTTTATGTGAGTTCGGACCCCTATACAGTTATCCCAAACTTTACTGGAGACAGCGCCCAAATCAGTGCTGAAGATTGAATGGATACATTTGTGCGCATTGAGCACTTATACAACTGGTCCAAACATCAACGACTAGCTGCGACAGACCTCAAGCTGCAGCGGCAAGCTAAGAACTGGCTGTTGCCGTGGACAACAAGGTTTTATTTATGGCAAGAAATTGCAATTGCGTTTCAATCAGCTTTCGCGACTGAGGAAAGCCTTCCGGACTTATGGAGGAACGTGGCCGAAGTATTTCACAGTCGTGACCAGCATGCGATGTGCATCCAAGAAAAGGAAAAAAGAAAATGTGCGCGAAGGACAAGTTAAATCTGCCGGATGCAATTACCAAAATTATCAGATGCCTTTGGTCGAATGAAATAAGTTTCGCGTTACGTGACCGAAGCTGTAGAAATGTTGACGAGCTACTTCAAGCTATCAGAGCCTATGAAAACTTCACAGAAAGCCGCGAAATATAATTTCCATGGACACAACAGTTCGACAGCCGAAAACGATTGAGCAGTGATCGTAAGCCGTGCCATGCGTCAACTTACCTAGACGATGCTGTACGCAATGGTACCATGCGAGAGGGAGGGCGCCGCGCGGATGGATTACGTTGCTATAACTGCCAACAAACGGGCCACCTGTCGAGTCAGTGTCTTGGACCACGGCGCCTACTTCACTGCATGAAGTCGAATCGCGATGGCTACGGAGCGAAATCATGACCGAATCAGGGCCGCTCTCATATACCCTAACATTGTACGCACCACATCTTGTAAAAGTTCGTACAAAAGCGTTTGTATTGACGGAAAAAGGATTATTGCCCTTCTCAATACGGCTGCGATGTGAGCTTGATAAAGCTGGCGTATGCCGTGCGCCTGAGCAAGGAGTTTTCGTCACCTACCAGGGCGGCCATATGCAGATTCAGCGGACAGCATTTGTCCCTCGCCGGACTAGACTTAAAAGGTGTGCCTATGAGGATCAACTTCCTGTGCCGTCCACTTCTACATAGCCAGCAACGACGCCTTTGTTGGACCGGACGTCACCATTGCCACGGACGTGACTGACTTGCTCGATCTGCTTCTGGTCTGAAGTTTTGGGTGTGCCAGTTAGCTAAACCATAGGGAAGCACAAGCACTGACAGGTATTATCGCAGAATTGGAGGAATGTCGTCAAGTGTCGCGATAGCGTTAAGGCCGCCCTGTGGACGATACTCCTTGTGTTAGGAACGCCTTCTATTGATGCACCCGATGCTTTCGGCGTCCCGGTTGCCCGCTACATTGACCTCAAGCTGCACCTAAGCAAGGACAAATACTGATGCGGCCGCCCGTTCCTTGGAACGTACCAGAGCAAGTTTACCCATGCGCTGCAATTGATAAGTCAAGGTTATATTAACGTTGGCCCGATCGTCTATGATGAGAAGAAAACACAGCCCTGTGCGTTGGTCAACAAGCATAGTTATTGATGCGTACTGCGAATTGAAGAATTTGGGTACACCGGCGTCGCCGAGAAGAAAATCGTCGCGCTCCCTTTAAGTAAGACGGTTTCGTAGCCACTATGACATAGCTCTTAGTACGAGAGGCGAGTGTGGAAATATATAACTGATAAAACTCCTTCAGGACGAGATCCCGGAGGATAGTTTAGTGTAGGCAATGAACGCCGTCACGACAAGCCCCTGATTTCTCAGAAAAAGGGGCGCCTAAAGACATTGTGTAGACAGTGCAGCAAGGGGCGGTCTGCATGCCTGCAGCCTCGTCACCATCGAGCCCCGCGTTTTACGACCCCAGCTGTACACGGTAGCCTGTGTCGTTGAGAGAATAAAATTGCGTTTCAAGGAGGGGGGTTATTTTTCTGTTTTCTCACCCAAGTACACGAGGCACACTTTCGCGTAGGAGCCGCTTGGGGCTAGTGTACGCGTGTGACATACTTTGCGTCGTGTGTATCTGGCCTACAGGGGCACATTGTTGACCAGGCGTTGTTGACCAGACCGAGCTTTTCTAACCATGTGCGCCGTTAGGTAGCTGAGTTCAGGATGCAGAACTTAACTTTTACACTTACGAGAACTGTGATTGTTTTTATGTCTAAAGCACACTTTCTTTAGAGGTTGGCGGACTTCATAACTATAGCATAAGTGGGTCGGCACTGCAGTTTACCTTCATAGCGCTATCCATTTGAGCGTTCTGCATGCTGCGAACGATGTAATTTAGCCTCGGCGTTTTGACAGCTGAGCGATCCAGGCAGGTTTTTCATCTGGTGCCGTGTTCTGCAACGGTTCACTTTCGAACCGGTTCGCTCTCACGAACGCCTTTGGCCGGGGCCTGGTTGTATTCATATCTGGTGGGCGTGACTACAAATGTTGTCTTCACACAGGCTGTCAGTTATCTGGAAAGAAACCCGTCGTCTGCTACTAGAGGAACCGCGAAGAAATGGTTCTCTCGAGGGACGTGCATGGTCGCGAACATGTCGAGGGTTGTTAGGGCAACCGTGGCGGTCTGTTAGTCTCGCGCTGGCTGGCGCTACGATGGAGACGCTGATAGCGGCTTTCTTGGTTGTGCTGCTGGTGAACGCTGGCCAGAGACAACGACATGACGAGAGGCAACGGCGCGACGCGTTCGACATGAGCGAAGCACAGTTCTGATGGCATTTTAAGTACCCCAACAACAAGAGTGCGGTGTCTTTACGACGAGCTACGATATCACGGACCACCACTTGTGGTAGCGTTGAGACTGCGACGCAAGTGCTGTGCACGCTACGTTTTTACAACGCAGCTGTTAAGGGCTACTTTCCTAGGTTCGTGTCTCTGTTTAGACACGAAACTTCGCAGGCGTGATTTAGTATTAGTAGTTGTAGTATCTATTTCGGCCATATTATACAATATGCCCTCGAGGAGAGGCTAAAGGAGGCAGATAAATCATACCTCCTGAGAAGGCCTTATTCCCGGATACCCGGTCGTGGTACCGGCGGCGAAGAGGCAAAGATAATAATTTTCAGGAACGCTGCTCTCTAAAATTCATACCACAAAAAGAACATAGGGTACACAAACACTAATGGTAAAGAACTCCACAAAATATTTAGAGCAGTAAACAAAAAGCAGAAAACGCTGCGACAAAAACAAGAACATCATTAGTAAATGCGTAAAAGATGAACAAACCAATTGATGCAAATTTATATGTGTCAAAATAATACAGAAGAAAAAAGCATGTCTACAGTTTTTTCTTAAAAGCAGAAAACGCTGCGACAAAAACAAGAACATCATTAGTAAATGCGTAAAAGATGAACAAACCAATTGATGCAAATTTATATGTGTCAAAATAATACAAAAGAAAAAAGCATGTCTACATTTTTTTCTTAAACACCGATATACTAGTACTTTCAACAGCTATTTCCACAATCGATTGGTACGTATTACACAGGCTGTCAGTTATCTGGAAAGAAACCCGTCGTCTGCTACTAGAGGAACCGCGAAGAAATGGTTCTCTCGAGGGACGTGCATGGTCGCGAACATGTCGAGGGTTGTTAGGGCAACCGTGGCGGTCTGTTAGTCTCGCGCTGGCTGGCGCTACGATAGAGACGCTGATAGCGGCTTTCTTGGTTGTGCTGCTGGTGAACGCTGGCCAGAGACAACGACATGACGAGAGGCAACGGCGCGACGCGTTCGACATGAGCGAAGCACAGTTCTGATGGCATTTTAAGTACCCCAACAACAAGAGTGCGGTGTCTTTACGACGAGCTACGATATCACGGACCACCACTTGTGGTAGCGTTGAGACTGCGACGCAAGTGCTGTGCACGCTACGTTTTTACAACGCAGCTGTTAAGGGCTACTTTCCTAGGTTCGTGTCTCTGTTTAGACACAAAACTTCGCAGGCGTGATTTAGTATTAGTAGCTGTAGTATCTATTTCGGCCATATTATACAATATGCCCTCGAGGAGAGGCTAAAGGAGGCAGATAAATCATACCTCCTGAGAAGGCCTTATTCCCGGATACCCGGTCGTGGTACCGGCGGCGAAGAGGCAAAGATAATAATTTTCAGGAACGCTGCTCTCTAAAATTCATACCACAAAAAGAACATAGGGTACACAAACACTAATGGTAAAGAACTCCACAAAATATTTAGAGCAGTAAACAAAAAGCAGAAAACGCTGCGACAAAAACAAGAACATCATTAGTAAATGCGTAAAAGATGAACAAACCAATTGATGCAAATTTATATGTGTCAAAATAATACAGAAGAAAAAAGCATGTCTACATTTTTTTCTTAAACACCGATATACTAGTACTTTCAACAGCTATTTCCACAATCGATTGGTACGTATTACACAGGGTTGCGATTTGGTGATGTGAACATTGTTTTCCATAATTTGTTCTACATCCAGCGGTGGACAAGGCGACAACACGTAAATCATATGTTATATCCCTCGACAAATAAGTATTAATGAAAGTATCAAAATTCTGCTTGATTTTATAGAAAATATAAACTGCCAAACTCAAGTTATGGGAATGAAAAAGATTGCGAACATAACAAATCTCGGAAACGTTTGTTTCGACTGCTGGGCCTGCACACAACGCTCGTAGGGCTCTTCTTTGAAGGCAAAACAATTTAATGGAATCAGTTTTATTGCGCGTACCCCAATACTAGGATACAGTATACAAAATGGGAATAAACGAGAGCGAAATATAATTGTTTCGTAACTTTTTTTTTTGTGGAAGAAGATGCCTGATACGATAGATTACACAAACAGATCTGGCCATTTTGATTCTAATATAATTGACATATGTCCACCGTAGGTCGCTGCGGAAGCATGTACCCAGAAACCGGCAACTATGCACTTGTTCAATACGCGAGTTATTGAATTCTAATTTTATATGATGACTTAATGGTTTGTTTTTTCGATGAAAGCGCATAAACTTCGTCTTTTTTTACATTCAATTGAAGCGGGTTGACAGAGAGCCAAATGAATACTTGGTTAAAACAGGCATTACACTGCTGCACCAATACTTTCAGATTAAAGCCAGAAAAAATACATTTATATCATCAGCACACGGAACAATGTTAGCAGTTAATGGAATGTTGACAATGTCATTATATTGTTACGTAGGAAGACGCAGACGAAAAGCTATGTACAAATATATTTACAAGGAAAATACGCTGCGCTTGGCCAAGAGGCAACAGCCCGCGCTAGCTTCTAATCGTCGTCGTCGTCTTCACACTGCTGGCCTTTCGTGATCGCGCATATTGTGCCGTAGCACTACCCCCGGCTGCAAAAGCGCCGTCCCGGAGCGACTAAAGATCGGACTCGGAAGCAGTGTAGTAGGCCTTGAGCCTACTGACGTGTACGACATCACTAGATGCCACAGGAGAGGACGAGGTTGAGGCCACAGGAGCAATTTCGTAAGTCACAGGCGTCACCTGGCGCAGCACGCGGTAGGGCCCTGTGTATCGCGAAAGGAGCTTCTCTGAAAGTCCGACGTGACGAGAGGGCGACCACAGGAGCACGAGCGCACCAGGTGAAAACTGTACGTCACGATGGCGGGCGTTGTACTGACACTGCTGAGTGGTCTGTGAGGCCGTCAGTCGAGCACGGGCAAGCTGGCGTGCATGGTCAGCGAGGGCGATGGCGTCGCGCGCATACTCGCTTGTTGAGACCGCAGCAGGAGGAAGTGCCGTGTCTAGGGGCAAGGTAGGTTCGCGACCGTACAGTAGATAAAAGGGAGAAAATCCGGCGGTGTCGTGCCGGGAAGAATTGTACGCAAATGTTACGTAAGGAAGGGCAATGTCCCAGTCGTGGTGGTCCTTGGAAACGTACTTGGCCAGCATATCGGTAAGAGTACGGTTTAACCGCTCTGTCAGGCCATTGGTTTGAGGATGGTATGAAGTAGTCAGTTTGTGTTGAATGGAGCAGGAACGCACAATGTCAGCGATAACTTTCGAGAGGAAGTTTCGACCACGGTCAGTAAGCAGCTGTCGCGGGGCGCCATGAAGCAAGATAATGTCACGCAAGAGAAAGTCCGCGACGTCAGTGGCGCAGCTGGTAGGGAGAGCCCGAGTGATAGCGTATCGGGTGGCGTAATCAGTCGCGACGGCTACCCATTTGTTCCCAGAAGATGACGTGGGAAAGGGACCGAGCAGGTCTAATCCAACACGAAAGAACGGTTCCACAGGGACGGTGATCGGCTGGAGATGACCGGCAGGTAGCACCTGAGGTGTCTTCCGACGCTGGCAGGGATCACAGGCAGCAACATAGCGTCGAACGGAGCGAGCGAGACCAGGCCAATAGAAGCGGCGGCGGACGCGGTCGTACGTGCGGGTTACCCCAAGATGTCCTGAAGTGGGTGCGTCATGCATCTCAAAGAGCACAGTCTGTCGTAGCTGTTTTGGCACGACAAGAAGAAGGTCAGAGCCGTCAGGGAGGAAGTTCCTTCGATACAGAATGCCACCCTGGAGGACATATCGGCGAACGGATGCGTCGGTAGGTGTAGAGCGCAGACGCTCGATAAGTGCTCGCAGCGATAGGTCTCGGTACTGCTCATCGGCGATGTTACCGAAGGCAGAGACAGAGAAAATGCCGTTGGCGCTACTACTGTCGGCGTCGTCAGGCTCGTCGACCGGGTAGCGAGACAGGCAGTCAGCGTCCTTGTGTAGTCGGCCAGATTTATAGGTGACAGTATACGAATATTCTTGGAGGCGTAAGGCCCAGCGACCAAGTCTTCCTGTAGGATCTTTCAGTGAGCATAACCAGCAAAGCGCGTGATGGTCTGTGACAACGGAAAAGGATCGGCCATATAAGTATGGGCGGAATTTCGCAACCGCCCAAACTAGGGCCAGACACTCACGCTCAGTGATGGAATAGTTGCGCTCCGCGGGTGAGAGGAGCCTGCTGGCGTAAGCGATAACACGGTCGTGGCCACGCTGGCGTTGTGCCAGTACTGCTCCAATTCCGTGACCGCTGGCATCAGTACGGACTTCGGTAGGCGCAGAAGGATCGAAATGGGCCAAAACGGGAGGCGTTGTGAGAATGTCGATTAGATGAGAGAATGCAGAGGCCTCGTTATCGCCCCACTGGAAAGGAGCGTCTTTTTTCAAAAGGTCGGTTAGTGGTCGTGCTATGGCGGCGAAATTTCTCACGAAACGGCGGAAGTACGAACAAAGGCCGATGAAGCTGCGCACATCCTTGACACACTTCGGAACAGGGAAGTGCGTAACAGCATGGATCTTGCCTGGGTCCGGTTGCACTCCGTTCGCGTCAACGAGATGTCCAAGGACGGTAATCTGGCGACGGCCGAATTGGCACTTCGATGCGTTGAGTTGCAGACCGGCTCGCTGAAAAACGTCCAGGACTGCTGAGAGGCGCTCGAGGTGCGTAGCGAACGTTGGGGAGAATACGATAACGTCGTCCAAGTAGCACAGGCACGTGGACCATTTGAAACCGTGAAGAAGGGAGTCCATCATGCGTTCAAAAGTGGCAGGGGCGTTACATAGACCGAACGGCATCACTTTGAATTGATAAAGACCGTCGGGTGTGACAAAAGCAGTCTTCTCGCGGTCGAGATCGTCCACGGCAATCTGCCAGTAGCCGGAGCGAAGGTCAATAGAAGAGAAATAGCGAGCACCGTGGAGGCAGTCAAGGGCGTCATCAATCCGAGGTAGGGGATACACGTCCTTTTTGGTTACCCTGTTAAGGTGCCGATAATCCACGCAAAAGCGCCATGAGCCATCCTTCTTTTTGACCAGTACTACAGGTGACGCCCATGGACTATATGATGGTTCAATAATGTCCTTGGCAAGCATTTTGCGAACTTCTGCGTGAATAACTTGACGCTCAGCTGGTGACACTCGATACGGGCGGCGATGAATAGGAGGGGCATCGCCGGTATTAATGCGATGTTTGACAGCTGTAGTTTGGGCTAAAGGACGATCGTTAAAGTCAAAAATATCGTGGTAGGAAAACAGAACGCGGTAGAGTTCACGAGCGTGCTCGGAGGGCAAGTCGGGGGCAATCATTTTCCGTAAGTCAGCGATGGTACAATTTGCCGACTGCGATGGTAGAGGAGTATCGGATGAAGTGTCGTCTACTGCAATGGATGCTACTGAGTGATCCTCGAATGAACAAAGCTGGGCCAAAGACATCCCACGTGGCAGCACTTGTGTCGTCAAGCCAAAGTTGACCACTGGCAGGCAGACGCAATTCGCCGTAATAGATAAAACTGTATGGGGTACTGTGATCCCATGTGTAAGGAGGACGTCTTGCATAGGAGCCGCGATGTAGTGACCGTCGGGGACTGGTGGGGATGACACTAGGTCAACGTAGGTCAGTGCCGAAGGTGGCAAGCGAACGAAGTCGGCGGAACTGAGGCGACTGGGGTGTGGTTCAGCAGGATCCAGAACAGGCAGGTCAAGGCGGAGAGTACTGGCGGAACAATCGATGAGAGCAGAATGTGCGGAAAGGAAGTCTAAGCCGAGGATGATGTCGTGGGGACAGTGGGCGATGACTGTGAATAGCACGATTGTTGAGCGATCGGCGAAGGAGACGCGGGCGGTACACATACCAATTACGGGGGCTGTTCCGCCATCGGCGACGCGGACAACAGGCGTCGTGGCGGGCGTGATAATTTTCTTGAGCCGGTTACGAAGGTCAGCGCTCATTACGGACAAATGCGCCCCAGTGTCTATGAGAGCAGACACAGAAACACCGTCGACTTGCACGTCAAGAAGGTTCAGATGAGTGGGCAAAGTCAGTAGAGGATTTGGCGGCGTAGGGAGCAATGCAGCGTCACCTCGAGGCGCTGCATCGTCTAGTTTTCCGGCTGGGAGCGGCGTCCGAAGGGAGTCGGCGAATAGGAGCGACGGGGCTGGGGAGAGCGAGATTGTCGCCGTTGGGGCGAAGGCGAACGAGAATAGGGGCGGTTCGTTGCAGGAGAATCAGTGGCGGCATTATCGGAGCGTGCGGCATAGGGACGAGAAGGGCCACCTGAGGGGCGAGAGTAGGCAGTATAAGTAGGCCGGCTCGGGGAACTCCAGCGACTACGACAGTGCCGAGAAATGTGCCCGATTCGATGGCAGTGGAAACAAATAGGCTTGTCGTCAGCAGTGCGCCATTCAGATGGGTTGCGGAAACGTGGTGGGTAAGAAGATGCGGGACGGGGCGAAATCGAAGAAGCCGGGCGGGTATTAGGGCGATGGGCCGAGCAGATGGTGTGAAGACCCATGTTTTCAAACTCCTGGCGGACAACTGCCTGGATCAGTGAGACCGTGACTGCAGATGTGTTGGTGGGACTGGAGTCGAAGGCAGCCGGATAGGCGGCCTCGATCTCACGCCGGACGATCCTGGTAACATCGGCAGTGTTGTTGGGACGAGGAGCGTCGGCACAGGAAGATGTCGCTGGGGTGTTGGGCAGACGGGCAAACTGCTGGTCAATACGTCGGCTTTTGGCGAGTTCCAGGCGGCGGCACTCTCTTATAACAGCATCCACCGTCGCTACGTTGTTGCAAACGAGCAAGTTGAAGGCGTCATCGGCAATGCCTTTGAGGATGTGGGAAACCTTGTCCGACTCAGTCATGTGGGTGTCAACTTTGCGGCACAGAGCCAAGACGTCCTGAATGTACGTGACATAGGGCTCTGTTGACGTCTGCACACGGCCGGAAAGCGCCTTCTACGCGGCAAGTTGTTGACCGTAGGGGTTGCCGAACAAGTCTCGAAGCTGTGTCTTAAGTGAATCCCAACTGGTGAGCTCATCTTCGTGCGTGCGATACCAAACTCGAGGGGTGCCACCGAGGTAAAAGACTACGTTGGCGAGCATAATAGTAGGGTCCCACCGGTTATTGCGGCTGACGTGTTCATACAGGCTGATCCAGTCATCGACGTCTTCCCCATCTTGGCCCGAGAATACGCCAGGATCACGGGGAGCGGGGAGAGTGATGTAGGTCGTCGAAGTGGCAGCAGGTGTCGGAGCCGGCGGAGTCGGGTTGTCGTCGCCGGGAGCCATGAAGGAAGGCTCGACGTACCGTCCACTGCGAAGCTCCGTGACGAGGTACAGGGAACGTCCACCTCCACCAGATATGTTACGTAGGAAGACGCAGACGAAAAGCTATGTACAAATATATTTACAAGGAAAATACGCTGCGCTTGGCCAAGAGGCAACAGCCCGCGCTAGCTTCTAATCGTCGTCGTCGTCTTCACACTGCTGGCCTTTCGTGATCGCGCATATTGTGCCGTAGCAATATATACAGTAAATAAAAGAGGTCCCAGAATTGAACCCTGTGGGACACCGAAATTCACCATACCGAAATTAGATTTCACACCATGCATCTGCGTATACTACGGCCGTTCAGTTATATAACTCTTCACACGCGCATTTGCAACTCCGCGAATTCCGTAAATGTGTAATTTTCGTACTGGTATTGAATGCTTCACAGAGTCGAAGGATTTACAAAAATGCAGAAATATTTCGACAGAGAACTGTCTCTTTTCAAGATAGCTAATTATGGTATTTCTGATATCAAAAATGCTGTTTGAGTTGATTTGCCGGATTGAAAGCCATACCGTTGTTGACAAATTAAATTTTTAACTTGTATGAAATTATTTAGCCCATTAAAAGGTACGTGCTGAGCTACTTTTGAAAAAAATTAGCAGTACCGAAAGTGGACGATAAATGTTCGGGTCGTGTTGGCTGCCTCCTTTGAACAAAACGGTAACACGCGCCACTTTCAGTTTGTCTGGAAATACTCCAGTGAACAGCGTTCTATTGCGTATATGCGTAAGTGGGCCAGCGATAATATTAACAACATATTTCATAGGAAAGACAGCAATTCCATCCTCTCCAGGTGAGCACGTGTTCCCAAAGGTAATAATGATCCCAACGACTTCATCTGTTGAAGTAGCTGACAAAAAACATGAGTCTATAGTCTTGGTTAAATAAGGCTTAACGGATGCATGGTACGCTCCTGCTGCTATAAAGTGATCGTTAGGTTTATTAGCAAGTAAGACCCCTGAACAAGTTACTTCATTGGTCCTTAATTCCGAGGCAAGGTCATCTTTCTTGCCCCTTATCATTGAGTTGATGCCTTGCCAAACTAGTTTAGAGTTGTGCAAGATAGACGAAAACTTATTAGTATAGAATAAATACGTTGCCTTCTTCAAATCTCAATTTAATTTCTTCCGGAACGTCTGAAACTCAAATTACCCATCCGGATTTCTTGTTTGCAAAAAGCGAACAAACATTTTTTTTTTTTGTTCAATTACATTCAAAAGTGCTGCTGTCATCTATTCTTTTGTAGCTTTCCTGTGCTTTTCTATAGTTTATGAAGTGCCATAGCATTCTAATATTTCTTTAATAAATATATCGGACGCATCAGATGAGTCTGCTTCATTGTATACGTCAGTCCAGTTGATATTAGACATCAAATTAAAAATCGGGCGGTACTGTTATTATCATAAACTCTCCGTGGGCATGTGGTAACATTTATTTTCGCGTTCTTCGTAAAGAGCGAGAAACAGGGAAATGATCACTGCTTCCAGATGAAAATACACCGGACATATTGCAGTCCGGAGGGTATTTAGTAAAACACAGGTCCATTGATGTTTCCGACTGTAGTGATATGCGCGTGGGCAAATCAATAACCTTCTTGCAGCCGTTTCACAGTTTTTTTCGCTCAACCTAATTATTTGGGCGTCATCTTCAACATGGTAATATTAAAATCACCTAACGCAGTGATGCGCCGTTTCTTAAGGCTTGCATGCTTCAAAAAGGAATCAATCCAAGGAAAGAATTTATCTGAATTGCCTTGAGGGGCTATACACAACCATTACGGCAATTCTACAATTAACAATGCAGACTGTTCCAAACGAAATCATCAACGACAGAATAACTGGACAAGATGTCAAAGGACAACCGGTTATGAACATATAAAGACACGCCACCACTTCGCTTTGCGTCTCTAAACACTGAGATGGGTTTGTAGTCAGAAAGCTGTATGACATCTAAATTTGAACAAAACCATGTTTCTGGAAAAGCAATAAAATCATAAGTAAAGGACAGCTTCTGTAACTCGGCATCTACTTCTGATTTATTTCTTCAGCTGTAACAGTTTAAATGGCACAAGGATGATGTATTTCGCGAATTGTAAGCACCATTTTTTAACATGTCAGAAAATTATTCGGAAGTGAAGTCTGCCATCGTTATGCAAGTGTAATGCACATTCCTGAATTTACACGCCCTTAAACAATCTTACCAATGTCCTCCTCGCAAGCGATTTTAATGGCTCGTGCTCCTGTTTGCTTTTCAAGTCAAACGTGGGCTTCAAGAAAGGATGCATTTCTGAATACGGGGGTAAGGGCCCACACAGCTTCGCTGGTCGTCCTTCTTCACGGAGCTTTAAAGCTATGAGTATTTTTTTCCACGGGTTATTTGCAGCACTGAGTCTGGAACCGTCGTTGTTGCAACCATCAGTCAGTCGCATCATTACTGGTGGGGCTGGGGTCATTACGGTTGAGGGAACATAAAAACGCTTGTGAGAATTCTCTCCACGCTGCAAGAGAAAGCAACAGTCAAGAACGCTTCCTTGACTGCGGCAAGATTCTCGAAGTTGTGCGATGTCTGTACGGAAATCTCATCACAATCGTCCACCCAAAGAATTTCAGGCACGGCTAAATGAAATCCAATTAAAGCCGCGTCCTACACGCAGATAACCGCTTTGACTGCTCAATCTCTGGCGCACAATGTAGCGACTAAAAAATGAAATCATGCAGATAAAATTCGGTTGCTCATAGTCGGTAGCTCACAGTTATTACTAGAAATTAAAGGTGCAAGTGTTGTATGCAAACCAATATTGTTTTTTTTTTTCACTAAACTAGCAACATCATTTATTGCTATATGGTACACAAAGAACAAACAAATATAATGACGTGAATATGTGGCAGACCACCGCTCGTTCAGTGGTGTCCCTCGCGCTGCGACCTACTCTTTCTTTGAGTGACGTAACCCAGAGCAAACTGATCCCAAAGCGTACCATTACAAAATACGGCCCCTGTAGCGGTGTCCTTGCGTCGACGTTTCGAGACCCTAACTACGGCCCTAGCCACTCATGGGGTGTTTCTCGAGCGTCCTAGTCATTGTTTTGAACAGCCTCTTCCTCCATCTCACGGGGCTTGACGATGACATGGCGAGAACAGTAATCTGCCGACTGTGATGGCGCAACGACTGCAACGCTAGGGTGTTTAAAATTCCTGTTTTATCTTATAATCAAGCACCAGCCGCACATTCCCAACTTGGGAATCGGAGCGAAATGTGTATCTATATTCGCTTGAAACCCTCTAAGAGTCTAGCAAATGGTACCACTTCAAAAGACAGTTCTTGACGGCGCCTGATGAAGGTGCTTTATGCCTTAGGACAGAAATTGCACGAAGGTATAAAGTGGCATGAGCGGCTACGGGTCCTGCGGAGACTGAATATTCCAAAGACAGATGCAGGTTGGCCTAATTTCTTGTGGCATAGCTGTGAATGCCATCGAATGCCAACGCTACGTCATTGTGCTGACTGCGAAAAGCTCATAGGAGCTGTACACACGTCGCACCAATGCTAAATCATAGCCGAAGTCAGATATGCGCTGTAGCATACAACAGGCTAGTATGTGCAAACCAGTGGGAAGAAATCTCCTTAAAGAATACCCAGGCCATCATTAGTATATAGAAAAATCTAGCGAGAATGTTACACATCGCCAAGATTTTAATGCAATTACTCTGTGAGAAGCAGTGGACCCACTGACTTTTATTGAGCCGATTTTAAAGCGAAAGCTTTACTAACAACTTCCAGTCGAGTTTCGCCGTCGCCGTCAATTTGACCTTCATTTGACCGCAGCTGCGCTGTAGCTGTGGCAACGCATCGCGCGTACTTGGCGGATGCGCTCTCCGTCGCTGGCAGCCGCCTGACCACGGGACTTGCCGTGCGCCTGGCTAAGAGGAGCACGGGGCTCGCCTAGTCAGTGCGAGGTTGACCAAGGACGAGAGCGAGGCCGGGCAAAGCCACCTAGAAAAAATTCTAGGTGGGTTTGGGCCGGGCCGTCTTCTCTGAGCGTTGCGCGGGAGCGGTGAAGGTTTCTAGCCGCCGTCGCCAAGCGGCGTCTGACCACCCCGCCGATATCGCTCGGCGAGCTGCTTCAGTAGTCAAAGGGAGCGGAAAACAGGGTGAGCGCTCGTCCTTTTTGCTCGTCCTGAGCGGCGCTACTAGCCTTAAACAGCCGTCATACCTGGCTTAAGGAACTTTGTTACCTAATTATAGTAACTACAACTAAATCGAATGTTAACCGAGTGAAACAAAGACTTAAGCAGGCTAAGCCAACCTTTCCCTTTGCACATCCAGGGCTACCTGAGCTAGGCCGCAGTCAATTTTTTGTTGCATATGGGGCCATCATCTTATTAGCCGTGTGGCACCCCCGAAGCAGTTGCATGTTGTTCTCACTCATGATCTCGGTAACCTCCATTGCTAACATTGACGCGATCTGCTGCTGCTACTAAAATGCAGCTGATTGGCGTTTCAAATGCGTATTAGCGTCGTCTGCCCGGCGTCTGTTGTGCCTCAGGCATGCGCGGCCAGGTGATCTGCGGACTTTATGTACCTTAGTCGTAACTGGTTGTAATAAACGGCTCCATTGTGCCAGCGTGCAAGTCCTGGTCACTTTGTGATTCGGATGGGATCAGCATGGGCGAGGTTGCACGCGTTCTGCTCAGAGACCAGCACTACTGACGTCTACTCAGAAAGGCTTCAAATGCTTAGAACGCCAAATGTAATAGACGCAAGACTCTCCGAGTCTTCCTCACTCTCCTAAGCAAAAGAAACTTACCTGACGCTGGGACTTCCCTTGTTGCCAAATAAGCCGACCAAAGTAAATAAAGTCCGAAGATGCTGCAGCAACGCTAAGCTCCAAAAGGGTCAGTCGTCTATGAAGAGCGCCAATTTTCACCGTCTGAAGCGGGAGATAAGTGAAATCGTCGTGCTCTTCATTGTCACGCTAATGAAACTTGCGTCGACTTCATCGAAAATATCCTCAGGGATCGCCTCATTGTTGGCCTGCGCTCGAAGGGGATTCACTGGCTCCTACTCCTACGGAGAAACTTCGGTAAATTTTTCAAGGCGCCACCTGACACGTTCATCCCGCCCAGTACGCACAAATACGCTCACCAACCGAAACTAGCTTTGCGGTCACTCGCACGATTTACCTGATGCAAACGCAGCCACTGACTCAAGCGGTTCCTTATGCGTCTCTATGATTGTGACTGCCAGAAGCAGGAACACCCTGACAGACACGCCGCAGTTCTGACCAGATGAGGTGCACATAAACAACGCGTTTGGAGACTTATGCACAGACGTACTCCATAGACTGTGTAGGAAAAGCGGTATGTCTAGATGCGCTGGAAGTTGTCGATCTCTGGACGCCACGCGATAGGAGCATCGTATTCTGTGTAAACAAGTATGTGAACAGTCGACGCCATTGTGTCCTAATCAGTGACGGTGTATCAGTATACAAAATATGAATGTGACGCTCCGTTGTTCGAAAACTCAACCACGCAACTTGGCAGTTCTAATCGGAAAGAGCGCTGGCCTTGACTATAATGCTTGTGATTGTAGCATGACCAATACCTGAATTTCAGAGATGGACGGGTGGCAGTGCACTGCCTATGTTCATGATCAGTGCAGTGCCCTGGGCGTCTTCAGCGCGTGTCCTCGAAATGAAAGAACCGCAAGTAGTCATGGTTAGTTTTGCACTTAAAAACAATTGTGATGGTTGAGAGACGTTCAAATTGACTTCATTGTAAGAGTTCTTCTCCGCAGATTGAAGTACCGTTTTCTTCGCTGTTAATAGCCCGCATAGAGGTGGCGTGAAACGGCGACTAGTATAATGCCCCAAATGCGGCTGTTACTCATTTATCAGAAAGGGCACGACTTGTTTGCGATAACGTGACCAGGTTCTTCGAAGCTTGAGTTAAAGTAAAAGGTTTTGGGTTGTATTGATTGTGTAAAACGTATGGAAACACTTGAATTTGACTTTGAATTAGAGCACTGTACAGGGACACCGCCAATTTGTTTTTGTTTTAAGTTGTATAAAAGGGTCCGAGAAGAAACCGTATGTCAGGCGACTTGCCCATACAGACGTGTGCCTTGTAACCTATAAACATATACAGTGGGGCCAATGCAAGCTATGTGGACAGGAGAGGCTTGACGCGGGAGCAACGCCAGTAGAGGAAAGATTGCAATCGCATCCCTTTAAACGTAATTGGGCACAGGCTTCTGTTATAGGCAAGGATTCGGGCAAAAGCTTGCCAGCCAACTAATCGTTAAATTCTACAGCCTTGTAGTTTAGTTTGTCCTCTTTCTATCGTTTCATGCATCGAGTTACTGACCATGAAAATACACCCATACTTTCACCACTCCAGCCTATAATGGGACCAAAGCCCCAGACTCGCGCCAACCTGTCGGTTTTTATAATGGTGAGTGAGATTTGAGGGCTGTTTCGTCGGAGTGTGTAAATAAACCATCGGCGCCATGAATAGTGCAACACGCGTGTGATGTTTGCTTGTTTGAAAGAGGCGCGCGGGCGCCATCACTCGAGAAAAGAGGAGGAAGAGAAAACTTGGCTCGTGCTGTGAATTCAAGTGGTCAGTGCTGCAACCGCTGTTGTAAATATAACTTGTAAATAGTTGCTCGTTTTACTGACTCTTCCTTCGCGTAACATTGTGGTGGAGGTGGAACGTTCCCCGTCCTCGCCACGGAGCTCCGAAGCGGCCGCACCGTCGTCTTCTCAGCCATGGCTTTCGATGGAACCACCTCGTCGCCACCTACGCCTGCGGGGCCTACCGCAACGTACGTTACGGTTCCTAGACTCCCTGATACTGTGACATTCTCCATCGAAAATGACGTTGACGTCGACGACTGGCTCAGCATGTATGAGCGTGGTAGCCAAAGCCACTACTGGGACCCTACCGTCATGCTTGCCAGTGTGATCTTTTATCTGGACGGGACACCGCGTGTCTGGTTTCGCACCCATGAGGACGAGCTGTCTAGCTGGGACATCTTCAAAGAGCGGCTTCGCGATCAATTTGGCAACTCGTCAGGTGGCCAACAGGTTGCGCGAAGAGAGCTTGCCACCAGTGTCCAGTCGTCAACCGAATCGTATGTTTCCTACATACAGGCAGTGCTCGCGCTTTGCCGGAAAGTCGACAAGCACATGACCGGGATTGACAAGGTGGGCTATATCCTAAGAGGCATCGAGGACAACGCCTTCAATTTGCTCCTCTATAACGACGTTTCTACCGTCAACGCCATCGTCAAAGAATGCCGCCGCTTCGAGGTAGCCAAAAGGCGCCGCGTCGTCACACACTTTTCCCGGAACCCAGACACCCCTGCCACGTCCCCTCTCTCCGCTGTTACCGCCACACGACCATTTCAAGAGAACGCCACCCGTATCGTTCGCCGCGAGATTGAAGCGGCGAGTCCGGCCCCCCTTCATGCACGACCCCCTGAAGGCACCTTTGACCAAGCGGCCCCCACTATTTCCGTTATCCAAGAAGTTGTGCGGCAAGAAATCGCAAACCTTGGCATCCCTACCGCCTGCTCTGTCTCCCGACCTGATTCGGCCCCCATTTCCATGTAAGCAACCTGTAAAGACCAGTATTTCGCTCCCAGACCACGCCATCCTGCCGAATGGCGAACCCCAGACGACAAACCGATCTGCTTCCGCTGCCGCCGCGTTGGTCATGTGTGCCGCCACTGCCGCACCACCTGGATACCGCCGTACTGGAGCTCATTCCTTGCTCCTCGCCCATACGCCGACGCTTGCCGTTATTCACCTCGCCGTCTGTACCCTACTTCTGATGCGCCTTACAGCCGCTCCTCCGTGCGATCGCCGTCGCCTGAACGCCGTCACTCCCCGTCACCCCAGCCTCGCCGCTTTTCCTCGCCAAAAAGCCGGGCGGAAAACTAGGCCATGCAGCTCTTGCAGGTAGTGCTGCATCACGTTCGTCCTGTCCAAATCCTCCGTTGACGCTCCTCATCAACACGAACCTAATTGAAGTAGACGTAGATGGTTTTCCGTTGACGGCATTAATTCATATTGGAGCCCAAGTGTCCATAATGAGCACTAACCTATTTCGTCGGCTCAAAAAAGTTCTTACGCCTGCCATCACTCGAGCCGTACGCGCCGCCAATGGCGCCACTGTTGCCGCCAGGGGTATGTGCACTGCTCGCATAGGAATTGCTGGCCGCCAAGTTCCAGTCCAGTTCACCGGGCTGAACAGTTGCCCTCATGTCCTAATCTTCAGGCTCGACTTTCTGACGACGCATTCTGCCCTCATAGACTGTGTCACCGGTACGCTGTGCCTAGAGCTTCCTCTTCTTTCAGACCTTCGCCCCGAACAACCGAACACCCTCAGCACTACAGCGTTTGTTTGCTTACGTCCCATGGTCACTCCCGACCTCGCACCTGACCAAGCAGCCGCCCTATATCGCCTTTTGCTTTCCTACCGCGACATATTTGACAGTCACTTGTTAAGCATCGGATAAACACTGCTGCTGTTCCGATTCACTGCCGAACTTATCGCGTGTCCACGGCAAAGCGGCAAGTTACTCAGCAGGAAGTAAACAAGATGCTCACCAGAGGCATTGTTGAGCCCTCGTCGAGTCCTGGGGCGGCGTCGGTCGTGCTCGTCAAAAAGAAAGATGGCACGTCGCGTTTCTGCGTTGATTACCGCCACCTGAACCGAATTACTAAAGAGGACGTTTACCCTTTACCACGAATCGACGATGCCCTTTATTGTCTTTACGGTGCCAAATACATTTCGTCCATCGACCTTCGATCTGGCTATTGGCAGATTTCCGTCGATGAGCAAGACCAAGAAAAGACCGCTTTCGTCACTCCAGATGGCCTCTGCCAATTCAAGGTTATGCCTTTCGGTTTATGCAATGCCCCGCCACGTTCGAACACATAATCGACTCTCTGCTTCAAGGTTTCAAAAGGTCAACTTGCCTTTGTTACCTCGAGGATGTCCTTGTATTCTCTCCTACATTTGAAACGCACCTTCAGCGCGTCGCAGCTATCCTTGACGTCTTCCGCAAGGCTGGGCTCCAAATAAACTCATTGAAGTGCCCCTGCGGGCGCCGACAGATTACAGTGCTAGGCCATCTCGTCGAAGCTTCCGGAGTACAACCCGACCCGGAGAAGGTTCGAGCGGTAACGGCTTTTCGTGTACCTCAGTCTGTCAAAGACGTCCAGAGTTTTGTGGGGCTCTGTTCTTATTTCCGACGGTGCGTGAAAGATTTCGCAGGAATCGCGCGACCACTCACGAAACTTCTGACGAAAGACGTGCCTTTTACGTGGGGTTACCCTCAGGCTGCCACATTTTCACGCCTTATCACATTTCTTATTAATCCACCGGTTTTCGCCCACTTTGACCCGTCCGCACCTACAGAGGTCCGAACCGATGCCAGTGGTTATGGGATCGGCGCCGTCTTATCGCTAAGCCAACACGGATCCGACCTCTTTATAGCCTATGCTAGCCGGCTCCTGACAACTGCAGAGTGCAACTATTCCATTACCGAGCGCGAATGTCTTGCTCTCGTCTGGGCTGTTTCGAATTTCCGCCCATATTTATATGGCAAACTCTTCTCAGTAATCACAGACCATCAGGCAACTCTGTTGGCTTTCGTCGCTCAAGGCTCCTACTGACCGGCTTGTTCGTTGGGCCCTCCGACTACAAGAATATCCCCGCACATTGACTTACAAGTCGGGACGACAACACCAGGACGCAGATTGCCTCTCTCGCTACGCAGTCGAAGACGCGACCTCTACGTCTGATACTGACGTCTGATACTGAGACTGACACCGACGCCTGTGTTCTCTCCGTTTTTCCACTGCTTCATGTCGCCGACGAGCAGCGCCGTGACCCGTCCTTGCGTATCATCGTTGATCGCCTGCAGTCGGCACTTGCCGACAGTTTCCTTTGCTTATTCACACTTCAAGATGGCGTACTCTACCGCCACATTGATCACCCCGACGGCCCTGCATTACTTCTTGTGATCCCTAAACACCTTCGCTCGGCTGTTCTCCACGAACTTCATGACCTCCCCACTGCCGGTCACCTGGGTGTGTCACGTACCTACGACCGGATCCGCCAACGCTTCTTTTGGCCATGGGCTTGTTCGCTGCGTTCGAAGATGCGTAGCTGCGTGTGAGAAATGTCAGCGACGCAACACACCATTGACGCTCCCTGCTGGCTACCTTCAACCACTCGACTTCCCGCGGAACCATGCTTTCAGGTTGGTTTGGACTTACTTGGGCCTTTTCCTCTTTCTACCTCTTGGAACAGGTGCATCGCTGTGAGTACGCCATGCGCTACGCCATCACCCGAGCGCTTCCTACAAGCTGCGCCCAGATGTCGCCGATTTTCTTCTACGCGACGTGATTTTATTACATGGAGGTGCGCGACAACTTCTCACAGACCGTGGCTGGACATTTCCTATCAAAAGTTATCGCGGACATCCTGCAGTCCTGTGCCACGAGGCACAGGCTATCCGCGTTATACCATCCGCAAACAAATGGTCTCACGGAGCGTCTCAATCGCACTCTGACAGACATGCTCGCGAAATATGTCTCTTCATAACACACTGACAGGGACCTCGCTCTACCGTTCGTCATATTTGCTTATAATTCATCGCGCCATGACATAGCCAGTTATTCCCCATTTTTCCTTCTGTTCGGCCGAGAATCAGCACTACTCCTCGACACAACCCTCCCTGCTCACTGGCACCGACCAGTAATATGCAGTTGACGCCATCGCCCGCTGTGCCCACACATCGGAAATTGGCCGTGACCACCTTCTGAAATCCCAACACAGTCAAAGGCGTTCGTACGACCAGCGACACCGAGACGTGCACTTCCCGCCTGGTTCTTTGGTGCTTCTATTGTCTCCGTCGTGTGAGGTCGGCCTGTCAGAAAAACGGCTGTCTCGTTACACAGGCCCATACCGAGTGCTTCGTGCCGTGACTCCCGTCACCTACGATATCGCACCTGGCGCCCGATCTGCTTCCCAGTCCAGTCATATCGTGCACGTTACACGACTGAAGCAAAGCAGTATCACCTTCCCAGTGGTGACATTTAGACGCTCCGGGACGTCGCTTCTGCCGCCGGGGGATTATGCTACACGTGTGTGATATTTACGTGTTTGAACGAGGCGCGTGGGTGTAATCACTCAAGAAAAGAGGTGGACGAACAAACTGGGCACGGGGTATGAATCCAACCGCTCAGCGCTGTAACCGCTGTTTTAAATATAACCTGTAAATAGTTGCTCGGCTTACTTCCTTCGTCCTTCGCGTAACAACAGCATCATGCAATATTGTTCACGAGAGCTCTTTGGTTGCTGACGTGGCCGCGAGGTGAAAGTATGTCGCGTCTTCTGCTTTTACGTCGCTTTTTCTGCGCACATATGCCTTCTAAGTTCTCGTCAGCTTTGTTGTTCACTAAGTTGTAGGGTGTTCCCACATCAAGAGTAACGATGCACCATGATTCTTTTTTGAGGAACACTCGGGACGAACTCAACGGGCGGAACGAGTACAACCATGGTGGGACAGGGCTGGACATTGGGTAACGCCTCGGACCAAGGACCTCATGCTGCCCCTGGTGAGCACGTTTTTAAAAGAATGTTTTATTTAAAGGCTACATCAGCAACTTCACAACAACAATCTGATAGGTCGACGGTGTTGTCGGTGAAATAATTGTTCAAATAATTTTTTGTCGATTTTGGTGTCTTCTACACAGTTTAACTGCCTTGGCAGTAGTAAAGCTAGTGCATACAATAGAAATAAGCATACTAATGTAAAGGTAGAGGGCGCCATATTGAGTAATAAAATCAGCAAATCGATGTACCTGGTAAATGCATTCGGAGCAAGCATTATATACGTATACTTCAAGCGGCACACAATTAAATGATTTAAACGGAACTCGAAGAGATAGAAATATGTCCTCTCTTTATCTAAATCTTCATTAGAGCGAAGAAATCAGAAATTGCCAGCAATCACTTTATTCGAAAAGTGTCTGGGAGTTTTAATGTGACTTTTTTCAAGAAAGAGAGGTTACCGCGCTCTGCTTCTAAGGTTTAAACTTCTTTTGCACGATGTTTTGTTCATAAGGGATATGATTCCTAAAGACTGTGTAATGTCATCGCGGCCTCTCAACTACAGCTCTTGCTGTCTGTTCCGCAAAAGAAACGCCCATTATAAGAGAAATATATTTAAGTGATAGTCTTTTCCACGAACATATAATATTTTCATTTCTCTGCTCATTGCTGGCGATGAGAAACACGGTGGTGTGAATGAAGCAGTAGTGGCAGCTTCACTGCACGATTTGACGCGTACTTACTAGTTCTCTTGTGCGTCATGGTTCTTTACTTACCCAGTCAAGTCCTCATGATGGAGGCGCAGTTGCTACTTTGCTTCAATAATTTGCATTAACTTTCCCGCTATTACCTGATGGACCTAATTTCCGTCACAACTTATCTGTTCATCATTTGATATATGTTTTCTGGCTTTTGCGTGCGCGGCTGACATAGGTCGAAGTGTCGGACAAAGTTCCGTTTACCCAAGTTCAGAACAACAACAAAAAAAAAAAAACATGTGTTTCGTTTATTCCAAGCTCACTGGCATTGGGAATGTGGGCGCAAAGTGCCTCGAGAGGTCAGTCACGCGGCGATTTCGCGTGTATTCTTAGGCTTCTTTCAGGCTCGGAAAAACACTTTATGTAGTACGTATTCAGCAACAAATACTTGTATCGAGAGTCTGTCATGCTGCTGTACAATTTTCTCAGTGACACTATCATCAAGTTGTAACATTTGTTAAGTAGCATAAGTTATTAAGAGCAATTGTGCAATTAGGCGGACTGCAATAAATAATCTGGGTATCTCCAAACGACGGCAAACGACATTACCTTGGTTTTGTCCAGCTACGTGGTATTTGCATATATTTGTGTATCGGTGAAAGATAGCTGACACAATCTGTATATTGCTGTCTCAGCTATTCGCGTGCAGACAATATGTAAGAACAATGTATGTATAGAACACCTCCTTATTCCGCACACTTATCAAAATTACAACCTCGAGGGTGGATTGAATGTTCAAACGCCATTTTCATATAATCTGTGTTTCTGAATGCTCTGAAAATGGGTGCATTCGTTAGCGGAACGCCTTTTCTTTATTTTAGGTCGCCTAAAGGGTGTTCCTGCGAAATACACACCTTTCAGAATTTAAGGGTTGTCGTCACTGGCATCTCAAGCTAATGAAAAGCCACGAATGTCTATGCCAGCGGTTTGTGCCAAGTCATTGTTTGAGCGAATCGTAAGGTCACAGTATACACCGCATGTCATCCTGCTTCGTCATGTACATGGCTTCGAGGGCTGGGTGCAGTGGAAAGCAGTTTGTTTTCTTTTAGTTCCTTCCCTGCCTTTTGCTTTTCAGCACTGCCTTCCTTGAAGTTGTTACAGCTCGGTGATGTTTTATAGATCAGTTGCCAATTGTATAAATCATTATTAGCCCGTCAGCCAATCATAGTTCTTCAGGCGTACGTTTTTTCGGGTGTGTCATCGTGGCCGACAATAATCAGCGCAGTAAATCTTGCTCTTTTCCGAGCCGTATAGGTTGAAACAGGCCCTCGCAGGCGCGTGGGGAGCAATCTACAACCAGTAAAAATACAACACGGGAATACAAGTGGAAAGACACTGCATTGTCCGTCTTCTCTACGTCATCCGTTCACATCTAGCTTCGCTCAAATTGTTTCACCTTGGCGTTGATTTGTAGATAAACAGAAACACTGAAGAGTGTAGTGTCAGCCTATCAGTTCAGACTGCACTCATAAGATTGTGTATTATTCCCAGCGGTCGTGTTGCCGGAGGGGTCGAAAGACGAGTTTGGAATCTTGGACGAAATCACCTACACTCTCCATACGGTATTGAATCGCAGAGAGTGTAGCAAGCATGTGACGCCCCCTCGGGCATAATCTTGGTTCGCCCGCCAAGCTCGGTGGCCTGCTAAAGCTCGGCAGGCAACATTGGTCACTGCACCACAATAAACACCGACGAGCACGGCTGCTCGCCAGTCAGTAATCGTTCAGCACCACCACGCTGCGGAGCGTCCGTCTATCGGAGGGTGCCAGAAGCCCTCCCTTGTTCAGGAGCCCGGGTGGATCGTAACACTGGCGACAAGGATGGGATCCTCGTGACACTGGCGAAGAAGCTGGCGACGAGTACCTACGGAGCGTCCCACGCCGCCGCGAGCGGCGAAACACCGCCCCCCGTTGCTGTCGCCATGCCACTGTATGGAAGGCTCGAGCCGTTCGAGGGAGATGGGTCCACCTGGCAAATTTACGAGGAGCAAGTCCACGTGTTCTTCCGGGCAAACGACACACCCGAAGCCAAACAGCGGGACATTTTCCTGGCGAGCTGCGGGACCCGCGTCTTCAGCCTCTTGCTCGACCTTCTCAAGCCAGCCACGCCGCACGTTAAAACGCTGGGTGAGCTGCTTGCCATACTGCGCTCGCATTTTAATCCAGCACCGTCCACACTAATGGAGCGTTTCCGCTTCAACAACCGGAGCCGCCGGGAAGGCGAGACCCTCGGGCAATTCGTTGCTGCGCTACGAGGGTTAGCGAGTGCCTGCGCGTTCAGGGACCAACTGGACTCGCTGCTCCGGGACCGTTTCGTCTGCGGAATCAACAACCCCGCCATGCAGACGCGACTTCTGGAGCTTCCCGACCCGTCGCTGGACGACGCCGTGAAGGCAGCGCTGGCAATCGAAGCTGCCGCCAAGGACGCCTGCGAGATTTCCCGTGCGACTGGCTCACCGTCGGCGGAAGCGGTGGTCAACAAGTTCGCGACAAAGGGCAGTACCTGCGGTCGCTGTGGTGGTGCCCACTCCCCTTCACAGTGCCAGTTCTCTCAAGCACAATGCTTTACGTGCGGGAAAACTGGGCACCTGGCACGTGTATGCCGAAGGGGGAGGACGAACAGCAAGCAGCAGCCTGATTCAAGCCCAGGTACAACACAAGCCCGCGGCCAGGGTAGCCGTCGCAAGGGTACGCGGCGGAGGCATGCGGCAGCAAGCTGAAATTCTTCCGCGGCCAGGCTCCACGTTGTGGCCGAGGACCCGCCGATTTTCGACATGTGGCACACAGGCTTTGTACCGTCGTCTGTGCCACCATACATGCTGACCGTCGAAATCTGCGGGCAACCCATTTTCATGGAGCTGGACGGAGGGGCCAGCGTGTCTGTAATGGCCGGGAAGCTCTTCAAGCGTACCTTCCCCGGCGTGTCCGTCGAGGCTTCGGGCGTGATGCTGCGCAGCTCCTCCGGGCAACTCTCCCAGGTCCAGGGTCAGGCACAGGTCAGCGTTCGTTGTGGCGACAGGGAGGCAACCCTTCCCCTTTACTTAACGAAGGGGTCGTCGCCGACGCTGCTGGGCCGAAACTGGATTCATGTACTGGGCATTCGTCTGCCAGAGTACCCGGAAGCCAGCCTGCAGGTGGTGCAGAACTGCCAAATCTGCCAGGAGCATCAACGAGCCTCGCGTAATGTGGAAAGCACCCCCTGGCCGTTCCCACAGAGTACCTGGCCTGGCTGACGAAAAACGGAATCCGCCGGATGATGGTTCCACCGTACCACCCTGCTTCAAATGGTGCAGCCGAGCGGGTGGTGCAAACCATCAGACAAGCTCAAGAAGAGCCAGACTGGGGATTTCCGGACGCAGATTGCCCGGATACTATTTCAGTACCGGACCACGCCTCACGATGTCACTGGCCGTGCCCCCTGTGAGCTCCTGCTGGGTCGGATGGTCAAGACACCCTTGGACGTCTTGCATCCGGACCTCCGATCGATAGTGCTTTTGAAACAGCTGAAGCAGAAGCTGGCTGCTGACCAAGGATGCCGTCCCGGGCCTTTACCAGAGTTGGGAGCTCCAGTTCTCACTAGGAACTTCCGCCCTGGCCCACCCTGGTCTGCGGGACAGGTGGTGTCCCCTGCCATTGCCTCATCGCTGCTCTTGCGCATGCCAGACGGGGCCATGTGGCATAGACACGCAGACCATGTCAGACCTCGCCTCGGGACCTGGCCAGCACCCCCGACTGCCACTTCTGAGTTCCAGCCCGCAGGAGGACTAGCGGCAGCACCAGTCGCTCCCCTCAGAGCACCACCTACCTCGGAGGCGGCAACCGTAGCCAGTGATGCGGCACCCGTGGGACCGGTGTCAAGCCCGGCACCACTCGCAAGGCCGACCCCTACGGACCCTCCGGATGGAGCGAGGCTGGCCTAGGCAGCACCTGGCGTTGCCACACCCGACCCGTCGACACCGGTGCCCAGGCGGAGTACTCAACGGCGGAGGCCACCAGACCGTTACTCGCCTGGATAGCAGGCACCGTCGACCCAGCTAGGGTGAAGGCAGAGCCTCATAGTGTGAACATGGACGTTTGTTTTTCATTTAACAAACAAACTGGGGGTAAGGGGGCGTAGCAAGCATGTGACGCCCCCTCGGGCATAATCTTGGTTCGCCCGCCAAGCTCGGTGGCCTGCTAAAGCTCGGCAGGCAACATTGGTCACCGCACCACAATAAACACCGACGAGCACGGCTGCTCGCCATTCGGTAATCGTTCAGCACCACCACGTTGCGGAGCGTCCGTCTATCGGAGGGTGCCAGAAGCCCTCCTTTGTTCACGAGCCCGGGTGGATCGTGACATGGGTGTCACGATCCACCCGTTTAGGAGAAACTTTCAGAGGGTGAAATGGAGGTGGACGTTCTTTAATTGCAGCACCATCAGTTCTATCCATAGCCTCTTGTGACGCGCGAATGCCCAGACAGCGACACGTCGCAAATCTGGCTTCGTTTATGTTGTTGTTTCCGTGCTGGCGCATTGTATAATGCCGTAAGCATGGTTATACATAAACTTGTGGGGTAGTTTGCTACTTCTCTGACTAATGGATGTATGATGATTTCTACAGGAACAATTACAATACTCACAACCAACACAACTGTGGTGGGACAGGTCAGGACTACCGGCATTATCATGGGCCGAGGAGCTCATGGAGGGATTGGTGAGCGTGTTATTTTTTTTTATTGTATAGCTAACGTCCGCAGCTTCTCACTTCTTTCGTGTCGACGACCACGTGGATCAAACAAGTGTTCAAGGAATACGGATACTTGATATAAGAAAAGTGAACAGAGATAATCAACTGTGAAATTTCCTTCTGTGCATATAAGTGCTTCGATAGCGTCTTGTGAGAGTGTGGGCGAGATTCTTCAAAGAAATAGGATGGGGGCATAACCTGATAGCGACTTGGAAATGTCTGATTGTACAGAAGCCTTGCAAATTGTGGTCGACGTGATTCTCGTCGACCTTTTCAAATTTTTGAAGTATTAAGGACGGCCTGTTGCACTATGATTTCTTCAGAAACACTTACGACAAGCACAGAGAGCGCAGCGGCCACAATGAACACAACGGATGTGAAGGAGGCTGAGACCACAGGTAGTATCTCGGGCCAAACAGCTGATGCCACCAATGGTAAGCACATTTTTTAGATTTTTTTTCATGTTGGGGTAAAGCCCACAGCTCTTTCCAAAAACTCACGTGTTAGCAGTAGTTCGATTAAATGAGTTCGTTGAATATAATTATTTGGATAAAGAATAACAGGAAACAAAATGGCACTGGAATTTACTTCAATGCGTGCATGCGTCCCTTCATGTAGTGGTTTAGTAAATTGCCACACTTGCGGTGTATCGTGGATACATGTTCAAACTCCGCGGATCTACCATTCCATTCAGATTTGTACTAACTTATTTCACCAACTCTTTTACGAAAAAGCCAGCATTTCTACTCCCGTAATATTTGTCATGATTTTCACCAGGCAATCATAGTGAAGTACAGCTATACAACCAACTATATCTTAAGCGGACGTTTTGTTTTTTTCAAGTTATTAGAACTAGTTTCAGCAGGTGTATCGTATGAGGCAGAAGTGTTGCCTATAATTTGTAAAAATTTTATTAACTTACCCGTGAGCGTACTGCGCATAACTCAAGAAATGCAGAAGGAACTTCTTTATTCGTAATTGACATTCGTCAAACAACGCATACTATTCTAAAATACAGCAACTAGCAAGTAAAATACAGCAATATAATATAAATTTACTTCAATTTCGTAAAAATAATTTTCTAAAACATTCCCGAAAGAAAGGAATGGATGGTAGAACAAAAATATCCGGGAATAGACTTCGATCGATTCGCTTTTGATTTTTGGGCATTATATATGTCCCAACAGGTTCAGTTTGCAGAATTGTAATATATTTTTATTGCTCAGTTAAAGGTGTAAACGTCATGTTTTATTTATCGTGAAGGTTGCGAATTTCGTTAAAATATGCGAAACAATTTATCTTTGTTGTACGCGGTTAAACCACGTTTGTCGAGCGCTAGCAAGGCTTTGCTTACTTTGGGCAAGGGAACAGACGCCACTGGGTGCAATCAACAACTTCCGCATCTGCAACTGCACCATAAGACAACGCACGGACTCTGCTCGGCGCGGCAGCAGCAGCGAGCGAATTGACCTTCATGCTGCGCCTCGGTCGAACGCGAACTAAGCATCGACAGCACAGCGCACACGACGAAGCTACCAGCACTCGGTGCACTTTGTACACATCGCAAATCGCTTTCAAGATATTGAAATCGCCCAAGTGCCGTACGCCGCGTCCACCGGTAGTGGCAGGCTAAATCCGAGTTTGACCTTAGCTCAGTTTGAAGGTCATATTTACGGAACCAGGCGTTTCCTGCGTTTGTACCTGGAGTAGTAGAGCTGTCGCTCTAAAAGTTGGTGGCCTAAATAAAATATGGCTCCCGGAATTCTATGGCTTGACGGTATCTCGTCTCATCGCCAAGACTTCTTGCTTTCCTGGTTTGGCGTGTCCCTAGAAAACTCAGGATATATAACAAAATTTGATAGATTTTAACCTTTCCTTTCCGATGCAACAATTCTTATGAAATTTGGGCAGTGGAAGTCGAGAAAAACGCTTTGTGTTTCCTGCGTAAACACAGGAGCCCTTGAAATAAACAATTCCAACGATCTAAACTACTACCACGACTTGCTTGAGACCAATGCTTGTAGGATGCGCAATCTGCGATTTCTTCCCGCTGCTTTTATAATCGGTACGAGGCGCCGCTTTTCAGGGCCACTCCTAAAGAAGGCAGCGTGGCACATTGATATGTGCGCGTCAATACAATTTTGTGATTGTCGCACATCAACCTTCAGATTACGCACCGGGTAGATTAGCGCGTGTTGAAAGTACATAAAAAGTTTGATAAACAATACGTCGAGCTACATATTCTTCGCTTTGAGGAGACAGTAAGCGGTCTTGTATGACAACGGCACAAACGGTTCTTGCACCAATGTTCAAAGCGCTTGCAACTTCATGTGAACAATAAAGTTTGAGGTGCTACTTGTGTTTGTCACTGATGATGGCCTCGCAAAACAGGTACCTTAATTTCGGTGACTTTGTGGCTTTCAGATGAAACAATAAATCATGGAGCAGCAGATGATATTCAAATTAAGATATGCCAGCTATCCACAGCCATGCTGAGTTCGTTTATGGAAATTTGGAAAATATATGATCGCAAAAATTGGAGTCTCTCCGATTTTTCACCTTTAACATCAGTACTGTAGTAGTCCTGCGAGTTCTCATGAGGGCGATGGCAACTTTCGTAAAATGTCGACACACAGTAGAGAAAATAAGTAACAAATAACCAGTATCTATTACGCATTCGATGTGAACAGCAACACTGGAAAGACAGCGATGGTGACAAAATATAGATAGACGCGATGGATCAGCTATCAAACTATATGAATCGAAATAATGAAGTTAAACAGCTTTTACAATAATTGAAACAGCTTAACACTACTATTTGAAATCATGTCATGGTATATGATTCTGAGAACGTGTTCCTACGGGCGAAATATTGGGAATGACAACACTCCATACGTAACGTCTGCACGTATTGCACTAACAATATTGAGCACTATAGTTTAATATGCCAGTATGCATTCAAAGCTAAATCAGGATGCCGACGCAGTCACTGTGTCCAAGGTTTCCGGCTTTAAAGCTTGCAGAATAAGGGTGAATCAACGTGCAGTGCAATACTGTGATAGACAGCTAAGCTCAGATAGTTCATACACAGGCCCTGAAGTGAAAGCGATCACCTCCCTCTCGCATTGCTGGCTAATCGTGACGGCAGCCATGTTGTTATAACCCCTGGCATCCAGATGACTTCAGATGGCGAACTGCTGACTAAATTAGGTACAGCAACCATGGACCAATCTGACAACAAGTATTATATATCACGTGGTTTCAAACAACATGGTGGCATGCATGGGGATTTGCGAAAACTACGCGAAAGCGGTAGACGGCACGGACCATGCTGACAGCGTCGAGTGTAATAAGTGCGATAAAACATCGTTCTCGTATGTCGCACCTGCTTCTGCGGCTTTGAATTCCACTAGGCAACCTATGTAGGGACTCTTCCAGAAACAGGATTTCGGCTTACAAGTAGTTGTAGCAACTTACCTTTTACCTTGGGTTAGTAGGGCAAGGAACGGTGGATCCCCCAGCTGGCGTGTGCGCTTCAGTGGGGTTGGTCGAGCAGAGCAACTTGGCTCTCCCGATCCTTGCTCGAAAGACAGAGCTCCCACTGCCTTTCAGCTGGGTTTGTCCTTAATAAGAGTGAGTTCATTTCGGGTGGCCTTTGTCTACACGTCCACGTTATCTGGGTGAGACATGGCTGCTCCCAACACCACGGACATGTGTCCGGGTATTCCGTTGGCTGGATTTTATTGAGAATTAAGACTTGGGTACGTGTTTGTTTGAGCGCCAGTCCCCTAGCCTGGCCTAGTTCGATTTTGAGTTGTGGCGGGCTGAATTTCTGCCTCTTTTTGCGCCTCCAGGATTTCGCGCAGGGTGAGCGGAGGTTCTTCGCGAGTCCCCATCGGCGCTCGGATACTAATTCCGCAAGCTGTACCGTCTACCCACTCGTTACCCTCTAAGCCCGCGTGTTCTGGACGCCAGGTGATCGGGTGATATTGCTGCATGTGTGCTCCAAGGATCTTTGCCGTAATTTTCGATACATTCCTCGTCATATATTGACGGCATGCTGACTGCGAGTCCAATATGACTTGGCCGCCTTGGGTTTTGCATTAGGTATCTCGAGTGGACAACGCTATGGCTGCCGATTCTGCCGTGCTAGCCGATTCTGTTTGTATGGTCGCTGTTATCGTGGTGCTTCTAGCCACTATAGTGCACTTGTGTTTAGCTATCCTAAGCGTCTGTATAGTACGTGTCCCGGTTACGTCCGAACTTATTTTGTGAAGCTCTGGCGCAGGTCCCACGTCTGCCCGTATGATATTTCGCACTCATGTTTTTGGGAATGGGAGGTGCTGTGATGGGTTCTCTAACCTATCCGGCTAGAGGTGCTTGCCCTGCGCAGTGTTGTGGTCTTAGGGGATGCCCTAGCTTTTGTAGCAAGGCTCTGCCTTGTTCCGTCTAGGTTGGACTTTTTGGCTGGGAGAGTTACTCAGGTTGCCTCTTCAAGTGTGTTGTGTATTCCGAGGTCTTGCAGTTTTTCATTGCTTGTATTGTGTGGTAGACTTAAGGCTGTTTTGTATGCTGTGCGTATTACAGCACTTACCTGCATTGTCTCTTTGTTTGAGCGCTTTCGGAACGGGAGCCCGTAGTTTACACGGTCTATGACGAACGTCTGCTCTAGCCTGGTCGTTTCCTCTTCCGTCAACCCTTTCTTCTTTCTGGTCACCTCGTGCATCATGCTTGCCACGCTTTTCGTCGTTCTTCGTAGATTAGCTATGGTGTGATATGCTGTGCCATTCTCCTGTATCGATACACCCAGTATGCGTAGTCTTTGCACCTCTGCTATCAAGCGGTCGTTTAGGTTTAGCTAATATGTGGTCGTTGCTGCTTTCTCGTGTATGCGCCTCGGACCCTTAAGAATTCCAACTTTTCTTGTGAGCACAGCATCCTGCTTCTTCAGTGAATCTCTCTACATTTGAGATAGCTCTCTGCAGAGAATCCTGCTCGTTTCCATGTGAGCCTTTATGTGTTCAGATTGTTATATCGTAGGAGTAAATCGCATATCCCAGATCCTTCCCTATCCCAGAATAGCGGAAGAGTATTCAACCCTGGGGGGTTTCTCTGAAGTTTTAAACGGTTCTGATTTAGCCGGTTCCAAGCCTATTGTTGGCGTTCTATTGCGGAGGAAACAGTGTATATATTAGTATACTCTCTCTCCGCATCCAATTTTCTCGAATTTTTCGAGAATACGGCGATGGGCTATTGGTTCAAAAGGTTTATTTACGTCCAGCGCTAGGACGATCTTGTCACTGCCCTTTCATGAGTCTAGTGCTTCCTCCTTTAATAGGAGAAATACGTCTTAGGCTGAAACGTGTGGTTGCAATCCAAACATGGAATCCAGGAAAATTAAGCTTGTGATTTTATATGCGGTTGCTTAATCTTGTTTGTATTACTTTCTGAAACAGCTTTCCCGTGCATTAAGTGAGATCGGGAACATATCTGGAAGGTTTTTGCGTTTTACCACTTTGGTGATTAATATGATGGTTGCCTTTTTCCACTCTTGTGGGATCTAACCTCCCTCCATTCAAACGTAGTCGTTTAAAAATTTGGTGACCTGGGTGAGGGTATTACGATTCGGTTTGCGGATCATTGCATTCGTGATTCGATTGGTTCCGGCATGCGTGTTTTTCTTAAACGATTGAGCTGCTGCGTAGACTTCTGCTACTTTATGGGTTCGTCTAGTACCGGGTTTAATGGCCTTTTGTATTTGGTTTTTCCGTGCGGTTGTTTGCCGCAGCCCCAAGGAAGATTTCTTCAAAATTTTCGGTTTGATGAGTGTCTGCTCCCGTGAATTTGCTCTCTAACAGTTTGAGCGTTGTCTTTGTGGCTGTTTTCTCAGTTGTGGGGCACATTGCGCCACGAAGGATTACCCACGTCTTCTTCGTATGTACGTTCCCTGCATCGTGTCGCAGAATTGCCTCCAGTCGTTATGTCATACTGTTTGAGCATACTGAATCGCTTCCTGCGCTAGGTCTGCGACGCGCATTTTTAGTCTTCTGTTGTTTCTTTGTCTTTTCCATTTCTTAGACTGCGTCGAGAGTTCCATATGTGTAAGAGATGTCCGTTTAAGAGATGTAAGAGATGTCCGTGTAAGAGATATCCGTTTTACCATGTATTGCCCGAATGCATACGGCCCAGAATTTCGTGTTTTCCTCTCCTAGGGGTCGGTCCTGACGTGTTCAAAGGCTGTTCAGTCCGCTATCATGGTGGGAACCCGTCGCCCTCTTTAATTTCGGGAAGTTTAGTGCTAATCTTATTATGTTAGGAATGGTGCCTAAATTTTCTTCCGTGTTGGTCCCCTTGACTCCCTTTTTTCTTCTGGTGCGTGCCTTCTGAATAAGAAGGAACCCACGTATTACTGTCTTGCACACAGAACCATTTCCTCAATTGATCTCAGCACAGTTTCCCCGTCTATACTGCCTGACCTCGAATGGGAAGTTATGAACAATCCTTACGGGAGCGACCACTTCCCCATACTGCTACGAACACCTAAAGAAAACGAACATCCACCACAGGCTCCTAGGTGGAAGATCGATACAGCCAACTGGGAGAAATTCCGTACTCTCACTAGTATCTCATGGAATGACATGTCTTCTTTAGGAATCGATGCTGCTGTGCAGTATTTTACAGCCTTCATTATAGACGCTGCATCTAAATGCATATCTGAAGTGGCTCGGCATGCAGACGGCGTGTCCCGTGGTGGAACGACGAATGTATGATCGCTCGTAAAAAACAGAACAAAGCGTGGGGGCTGCTACGCGCTTCTCCCACTGCAGAGAATCTTGTGAACTTTAAAGAAGTAATGTCCCAAGGCAGGAGAACCCGCCGACAAGCCAGAAAAGAAAGTTGGCAGAAGTTTTTATCGAGCATTAACTCGTTTATAGATGAGGCGAAAGCCTGTAACAGGGTTAATAGGATTAGAGGGTGGCAAACATATTCACTCCCTCTGGTAAACACACGGGGCGATACACTGCAAGATCAGGCAGACTGACTTGGGGAGCACTTTTAGAGCGTGTCAAGTTTGAACCATTATTCGCAATCCTTTCTGAAATGTAAACAAATATTAGAATGTAAGCCACTCTTAAGAAAATGTCCACAGAATGAACCGTACAACTGTCCTTTTAGTATTGCCGAGTTGAGAGCTGCCTTGAGCTCATGCAAGAGCTCTCCACCGGGATCTGACAGAATCATGTATGAAATGATCAAAAACCTGCACAATGATAGCCAAGTTTCACTACTCACAATTTTCAACACCATTTGGGTTATAGGATACCTTCCAACTGCATGGAAAGAAGCCATTGTGGTTCCTGTTTTGAAACAAGGCAAAGATCCTTCTTCAGAGGCAAGTTACCGCCCGATTGCCCTCACAAGTTGCCTTTGTACGGTATTTGAAAAAATGATTAATCGGCGACTCATCCATTTCCTTGAAATGAGCAAAATGCTTGATCCCTATCAGTGTGGCTTCCGAGAAGGGCGCTCCACAACCGATCATCTCGTGCGTGTTGAAGGAAATATCCGGGATGCATTTATACATAAACAGTTCTTCCTCTAGATATTTCTCGATATGGAAAAGGCGTATGACACAACGTGGCGCAACGTAATCTTAAGAGACTTGTCACAAATGGGCATCCATGGTAATATGCTAAACCTACCAGAAAGCTATCTGTCCAATCGTACCTTCCGGGTAAACGTCGGCAATATACTTTCACGTCCTTTTACGCAAGAAACGGGTGTACCCCAAGGAGGCGTGCTCAGCTGCACGCTCTTTATTGTGAAGATGAACACGCTTCGTGCTTCGTTACCACCGGCCATCTTTTATTCTGTCTACGTGGACGACATTCATATAGCTTTCAAATCCTGTAACCTCGCGGTGTGCGAGAGACAGGTACAGCATGGCCTGAACAAAGTGTCAAAGTGGGCAGACAAAAATGCATTTAAGATCAATCCCAACAAAAGTTCTTGTGTCCATTTTCAAGAAAGAGAGGCCTCATTCCACATTCTTGCTTAGAACTGTGTGGACAACAGATACCTGTAAACAAAGAAGACGAAATTTCTAGGTGTTATACTTGACTAGAGACTCACTCGTCCCCCAAATTAAACATCTTAAATAAAAATGTCTAAAAACAATGAACATAATGAAACTTCTATCCCAGACTACACGGGGTAGTGACAGGAAGTGATTAATGAATTTCTACAAGAGCCTCATTCGATCACGATTGGACTATGGTGCCGTGATTTATCACTCTGCCGTCCCGAGCGTGCTAAAGATGCTAGACCAAAGTCCACCATCTAGGAATCCGACTGGCCGCTGGCGCTTTCAGAACAAGTCCCATTGAAAGTTTATATGTAGAATCTAATGAGTGATCACTTCATCCGCAGAGAACATACATCAGCCAAACATATTTTGTGAAACTCCACTCTAATCCTCAACATCCGTGTTTTAATACCGTTAACGATATGACATATGCTACGCTCTTTCGTAATCGTCCCTCCGTAAGATAACCTTTCTCGCTGCGTGTGAGGGAGCTTAGCGCTGAAATGGATGTCCCAATCCTCAAACATCGCCTAATGCCTCCAGCTAAGCTGCTACTTGCTTGGGAGCGGCAGATGATACAATGCGATTTAACTTTCATGCAAGTTACAAAGCACGCTCCAGAGATTGAAATCCAAATGCATTTCTGGGAACTCCGGTACAAACACTCCTGCACGGAGTTCTACACAGACGCATCGAAGTCACACGAGGGGGTGTCGTATGCAGCCGTCGGTCCATCCTCGGAAACCGTTGTGCTGCATCCGGAAACTAGTATCTTTACGGCTGAGGCCTACGGACTGTTGTCGGCTGTAAAGCATATAAATGAACTCCAGGAATCAGTTATTTATCGGACTCCCTTAGTGTTGTGAAGGCCTTGATGTCATTCTGTAACCACAAGAATTCGCTAATTAATGAACTCTATTCCGTCCTGTGTAAAGCATATATATCTAATCAACATGTGATTATATGCTGGGTGCCTGGACATAGGGGCATCGAGGGTAACGTTCTAGTGGACCAGATGGCCACATCGATTTCATTGCATGCAGTTAATCCTACTGCTTCGGTCCCTGTCACAGACCTGAAGCCTTTCTTAAGAAGGAAACTGCGAAACTACTGGCAACGCTTGTGGGACCTGGAAACAAATAATAAGCTGCATTGAATAAAGCCACAATTAGGTTTCTGTCCTCCTGTAACAAAATCACGCCGGACAGATGTCCTATTCTGTCGTCTAAGAATAGGACACACATTTGGCAAACATAACGTTTTACTCACCGGAAACGAGCTTCCAACCTGTGATAGATGCGGGGAGAGGCTGACTGTCCTCCACGTCCTTCCGGAGTGTCGGGAATCCGAATCTGAAAGAAATATTTTTCCTTAGCATACCGGCAGCACATCCCCCTTCATCCTGTCTTGTTACTCGGTGCAGAACCGCTCTTTGATACCAACGCTGTAGTAGGTTTCCTGAAAGAAGTTGTGCTACATGTTATTAGCCCCATTAGTTCGTAGCGCCTTCTCTCTTCAGAGGATGCCACTGTGATAATTATTTTGAATAGCACATTCCTCTAGGCCCTTGTGATTCAAGGGCTCTGGCGAGGCAGTAGTGCTCTAAGCAATTTAGCATCTCGCATATTTTATATAATGCATCATTCTTTGTTAATGCATTTTAGTGATCATAGCACACGTCATTAATCATTGCCATAATTTTATTACGTGTACATTTGATGCATTTACACCAACTCTATTACACCTCTTTACAGCCACGTCACATTAAACTCGCAGAACCCATCAGACCACTACATATTCGTTACCACTAGCATGGGGCTCTTTGGCCATACCTGGCCCTTGCGCCATTAAACCTCAAACATCATCATTACCAACGGCATGACGCTTTTTGGTCATACATGGCCCTTGCGCCATTAAACACCAAACATCCATTCAGCCTTTGTCGAAGTAACATGTACATGCCTTTGGGCTTCCTTATAAATTCACGATACATCAGATAAAGTTGTGCGCAATAGTAACAACAAACTGCAAAAGTACAGCGATACCACTGGCGATAACGATACCACACACGTGGCGCACAATGCAGATTTGAATCGTGCGTTTAGTCAATATTACAATGTAAACCACTTGAAATCAACAAAAAATAAAAGAATAATAGAATAAAAAGGAACATGGAGATAATAAGGCAACGCGCCATAGTAAATTCAAGGTGCAGGTAAACCGCAGTGCTCATTAATCGTCATAGTGAGCAGGAATAATGATCAGGGCTTTTATTTAGGATGCACACGGTGCAATACAATGTCGTGTGCAGACTATGGACATTATGTGACACAGAAATGACGCAACAGCGAAAACATAATGGAGGGTTCTTGAAAGAAAGCTGCGTCTCATGGCATACATAAGGAGTCACGGTTAATGTCAAGGATGCTTAGTAGGCAGGCTGGTTAGTGTGCCTGTGCTTTCATTAATGCCAGATGACACAGTGTAAACTTGTAGATTAGGTAAGACTCGCGGACTTCGCGATCGTGATGGGAATGAGAGCCTGATTCAAGTATAGTGGCCCTGAGTTTTTCGAAAGAATGCTCTGGTAAGCGAATATGTCTTGATAATGGTAGGTTAGGAAGTGTGTTAGCGTGCGATCTGTGGTTATTAAAGCGTTTTCGAAACGAGCTTTCTGTTTGGCCAATATGCTGTTTTCTGCAAACTGTGCACTCAAGCATGTATACGACATTCGAGGTATCGCAATTAAGTCTGAAGACGTACTAATCACTCTCTCTGTGGTTTTCATGTGCACACACAGCTTGCAACGTTCTTTGTTGCATGAGGCGCAGTCAGACGTCTTGTTGTGCTCATTCAATTTTGAGGATGTTAACATATCGCAGAGGTTCTTACATCGTCGGTACATGACGCGAGGCGGTTCAGGAAAAATATCGAGATGTTCATTTTGTGAAAGGATACTGTGGGGGCGTTTCAATATAGAAAAGACTTTTGGCGCTGATGCCGAGAATGTTAGCACAAGATTGGTTAGCACAAGACTGTTACGTTTTTCAGGTAACCCGTTTTCACTAAGAATATCCGCTCTGTTTATTTGATCTGCTCGGCATATGGCGTCGTCAATTAACTTTGACGGATGCTATCGTTTAATGAGAGCACTTTTGAGTTCGCAATTAGAAATGAAATCTTTGCGATCCGAACACAATCGTTTCAAGCAGTGAGCCTGACTGCAGGGGATACCGGTTTTGCAATGTCGCGCACGGCTATTCCGGAAATGTAGAAGCTGGTTTCTATCAGTAGGTTTGCGGTAAAGTTTCGTGAATAATTTACCTTGCGATAGCGTAACTGTGACGTCCAGAAAATTGACCGAAGTTGAGTAATTGTGCGAAAATTTGATTGAAGGGTGAAAGTGATCGAACGCTTCTATGAACTTTAGCCTCCCCGTGAGCCCAAATCAAGAAGATATTGTGAATAAAGCGCTTATAAAGGAAAGGTTGCAGGGTATTACTGGATAAGAAGTCATTTTCCAGAACACCCATGAAGATATTAGCGTAATTTGGGCCTACTCGAGTTGCCATTGACCTACCTCTAATCTGAACGTAATGGCAATAGTTAAATTCAATGTTATTGAGCTCAAGAATAAGCTTTAACAACGATCCCAGGGATTCTTTATCAACAGATTTCTCGAAATAAGAATCTTCATAAGTTTTAAGGACTGCTGCAATTCTATCGGCATGCGGTATGTAAGTATAAACAGAGGTGACATCGTGTGTTACAAGGATTGCATTATGCGGAATGGCAAGGTTTAGCACATCTTGAAGAAAGTTATTGGTATCTTTTAGAAATGACGGAAATTTTCCGGGAATCTGGTTAAGAGGAAGCTTTAGCTCGGGCACAACTCCGACGCGGCCTATTCAAATACATGTAAAAACGCAAAAACGTTTTTATGAGATAACCCCTGGACCGATTTTGATGAAATTTGTTGCATTTGAAAGAGAAAGTTAGATTCTAGTGACTGTTGGAAGCGGAATTTTGATTTAGGGCTTGAATTTTCTTTAAACGATTTTCAAATATTTGACCGTTTGAAAAAAAATAGAAGCACGAAGTTTACAAATTCATAGCTCTGCATCAAGAACTGATATCGCGGTTCTGTGAACGGCATCCATTAGATCATTCAAAGCGGACAAATTCAATATGTCATTTTACATCTTACGTGAATTTGTTGCGTTGGTTACAACGGTTTTGCAAAAGTTGTATTTCCCTATGAATAAATTTTTTTATATTCATGTGTAACATCAATTTTGTCCGCTTTAGATGTACTATTAGATGCAATTCACAGAATTGTATTATCATTTTTAGTGGTTGAGTTATAGAGTTGTGAACTTGATAGTTTCGTTTTCTGAAAATTTTTAATTTTTGTCAATTTTTAATAAAAAATTGACGACCTAACTCAAAAATTCGAAACCAACAGTCACTAGATTTTAAGGTTTTCTTTTAAATGCAGCAAACCCCGTCAAATTTGGTGCAGTGGTTGCCGAGAAAAACGAATTCTCCTTTTACATGTATTTAGATAGGAGCACCCGAGCTAAAGCTTCCTCTTAATAAGAGAATCTACGCAGCGCGATAGGTTCTCAGTTGTAGTGTTTACGCCGGAAATAATCAGGCGGCCTGGGTTACTTTGTTTGTGAATCTTCGGGAGCAAGTAAAATCTGCCAGCTACAGGACTGAGCGGTACTTGTGACCGAGCGGTCTTTTTCATCCATCTTTTTCTCTTTTAGTAGTGCCATAAGCGTGCCCTCAAAATGCCCGTAAAGTTATCGGTTGGGTCGTTCGGAAGTGCTTCGTAGAAAGTGGCAGCCGAGTGTTGTCTGGTAGCTTCCACTATATAATCCTGCTTATTAAGGAGAACAATTCCTCCTCACCTATCTGCAGGTTTAATAACTATGTCATGGTTACTGCTTAATTGTTCTAGTGCTGTTTTTTCTTTCTTCGTCAGGTTCGTTTGGTAGGGAACTCGGGTCTTGTATGCCTCTAGGATGTCACGTTGTATAGCATTGATGTACATATTTAGACATTTTACACGTTGCGGCGGTGGTGTCCAGTGCTTGTGTGTGGGCACAAGTAGTCTAGTCTCGCAAGCACTTTCACGGTTATGAAAGTACTCTTTAAGGCGCGTGTTTTGAGCAAAGTTGTGTAGGTCTTTTAAAAGCTGAAATTCACTGAATCCACCCGAGGCTCGGCGAAAAGTAAGACCTTTCGATATGGCAGTTATTTGAGCATCGGAAAGAGTAACCGTGGACAGGTTTACAGCGGTGTTGCTCGGTTCAGTGGGCTTACTTATGAGTGATAGTTCAACAAGGACAGTATTTGTACTGGTAATACATTCAGAAGGCGCTATGCCGTCGCGACAAAAACTTATTGCGTTTGAACGCGGATAAGTTGTTCTTCATAGTATGTTTAAAGGCTGCCAAGTATTCAGATTCACGCATCCCCAACTGCGTAGCGACGTGCTTTTCTTCGCTATGACGACGTAACATACACAATTTGTAGTGATCAACAACAACACGCAGTAACTCCAACGAGGCATTATTTAATATCTGTTGCCAGTTTGTTTCGCCCAAAGCGGAAAGTTCGGAGGTGGCCGGTTTCAGTCTTAGCTGTAAGCCTTTTGGAACTACTGAAGCTTTCAAGTAGGACGACAACATGGTGACATGCAACTCAGAACGGATGTCTTTCTGCATCTTTCTAACTTTTAAGAATGTAGGAGAAGGCAAATGTGGAATAGAGTTACCGGAGACTGGTAAAACACACACACACACACGCACGCACACACACACACGCACGCACACACGCAAACACACACACACACACACTATATATATATATATATATATATATATATATATATATATATATATATGACTTCATGATAGATCTATTGCCGCCGCAAGGTTTTACTTGAAAAGTTGACGCACTTCATTCACACACATAGAGTTTAAAAATATGCTAATGCCACGTAACTGGATAGAACCAAGGTAATGTCTGCCGTCGCTTGATGATACTCAATTTTTTTTCATTCCGCTTAACTGGATAATTGTTCCCAATTAATTATTCCACTTCTCAAATATTATAATTAGACGAAAGCGTCAATGAGAAATTGTTGAGCGACGGGAAAAACACAGGCTGTGGCGCGATACAAACAGTGTGCCAGGTATTATGCGTTTTCAATGCGGGGGTTTCGACATTACGTGCCGCTACATGATGCTGAAGAGAGCAAATGACCCTTCAATTGAGCTTTTTTGTTATTACATGCGAATATATACTTACCATTCATGTGCAAGTATAAGTCATTGTTAATGCTTTATCTGTTGTATGACAGCTGCAAATTTTCTACGTGCTTGTGCAGGAATACTGCGTTTACCTGATGAAACTTTTATTGCAGATAGGCCAAGCACCTCAACCAAGTATCTGCGTTACAACTTGAAGTGGTACAACAAAAGCCTGCTTAATAGTAAGTGTCGAGCGAATATAATTCAGGCCCGTAACTGAACGAGTTTAAAAGGCCACTTCACAAAGTTTTAGTGCAAAGAAGTGCTAAGCTAAGGTAGTTGCCGTCGTTTTACAGAGAGACCGGAACATCTGTATAGATTTGCTGCTGTTCAGTAATTAGGAAATTCTATTAGCCCTGAGAGCGAACTACAGGGGCGCTGTGAGCGCCGCTCCCGTGACGTCAGGGCACGGCCTCGCGCCTGTCTGCTGAAGTTCGGGCGGTGTCCGGGCGCCTTGTGCAGCATTTTCCATTGTTCGCTCTCGTTCGCTCTCGTTCGCTCTGCTTCTATACTTATGGCGGTCGCCTCAAGTATAATTTTACGATGTCTTCGTTTGCGAAAATTTATCCATACAGCTTATTTCCTAGACGACAACGCAGTTCTCAATGGCAACGCTACAGCTAGAGCCAAAGGAGCGCAGACCAGCCCATTGCGGGTTTTTCATGCGTGGTTCGACAACCGCAAACACAGCATATCATAATCTAGTTAAGATAACATACCTGCCGCGGTGCAACAAGTATGTCTCAAACGCCGGCTATATAGGAGGACGGATAGTTCATGGTATATTATCAAATTTTTGCATTTCTTCACAGAAACGCCCGGCCGTAACGCGAGGACTTAACACAGCAGTTTAGACTATACCAGGGCCACTTGCTTCTTTAACTGCTTCTAAAATTTGGCTGTTCTCGCGTGTTTAAGTGACGGTAATTTCATGTAAAGCTAATTGAGGCTTACAGCCGTTTGCAGAATAGGAAAATGAATGTACCAATATGTATTCCCTTTTCCGTGCTACACGTTCAACTCACTTGAGAAATTTACTGATGTTTCTTGCTTGAGGAATAAACATGACGAATCTGGCGAACTGACCCTGGTTCCTCGGCCCATTTTTTTTACTGAAATATGCCTTTTGGGTTGTATGGCTGCAGTCAGAAAGAGGCCGAAGCGTCATTTATTAGTAGTTTGGGATATAATGAAGATGTAATTCCCCGATGGAGGATCAAAAATCAAGTGAAATGTGTGAGGCTTGTGGTGTCTTCATTATGAAGGTTTGCGAGGTTCTCTCTTACGTACTGACGAAGCGAATAGTTCTCCGTTGGTGTAAGTGAACGCTGGATCGAGACATAATGAGGCAGAAGGTGCTCGAATCTTCCTGTTCTAGGCAGCGTAAGCTGTGCTGTAGTATATACTTATAGTAGTAGTATATACTTATAGTATATACTTATAGTAGTATATGCTGTAGTATACTTAGACATTGCAATTGGTGCATTAAAAAAACTGCTTCATGGTTTCAATTTGAAGCTTTAGTGCACTGATGGGTTTCGCGAACAATGCGTGCCTCGCCATAACGACACTCGGTTGCTACCATTGGGTGAGGGGTGTGCCATATTGTCGATAATGGCTACTGAGGGCCACTATGAAACGTTTCATCGCTTGCAATTGATTGGCTCTCGATATTAGCCACGAAAATTTTCTTTCAGGTGACTGATACTATGGTATTTGTGAATTAACTATGTTAATACTGCTCATATGACGAGCCGTCGTGTTTGCAGCCATGAACAATTCGTTTTATGGGGGCCTGTTTCAGACAGCGGTGAAACTAGCAGCACCCTTTTTCATGCGAAATGCGCGCCTAACTATTTCATTACGCAATAATGAAGTGGCAATATTTGAATAGAACAACTCCCCAGAGTAATAAGAATCACGATGACAGCTTGGCCGGGCAGTCTCTAACACAGATAACATGTTGACGTCGAATACCTAGATTTTTCTTCCGCGTAAAATGCTGTCTCTAATAGCTAAGTACTAAGGGAATGTTAAATGTTTAGCGAAACATCATACGCGTGTTGAATTTGCAGACATTGTTTTTACGCAAAATTTATGGACAGACACGGCGTATATATCCATTTCAAAACCAGTAGACCCCTTCAATGCTACATATGTTGCAATATTGTTACGGAAAGATGAAAGAAGAGAGAGGAAGAATACCGGAGATGCTGGCTGCTGCGTGTTGCTGGTGGTCAGCCATCTTAACTGTACGCATCCTGTATATATATTGTAAATATAGTTTTTATATACTCGCAACATCCCCGTAACAATATCCAACCCGCAAACTTTTTCGACTCACGCGCTTTTGAGGAACTGTGATTCAGACATGGAAGCAGAAGGAAGCCGGCATAACCTTAAATGAGTACGGCTCGATCCGTCCATCCCCACAATCATACACGAAGAGAATGAGCGAGCCGGAGCAAAAGGCGTCCTGGCCGTGACGTCACTCGCGAGAGGGCACCGCTCGAAATTATCGCCGCTAAGGAAAGACGACGCACCGAACAATCTGCGAGGACTGCGAGAGAACGACGTATTCTCGTAGTTAGGTTTGCGCTATTTGTTGGATATGTCGTTGTTCGACCTATAAGCACAAATTAGCATATTCTTCTACAGTCGAATAACGAACTTGAGCTTGTCCCATACAGCAAAAAAAAAGCTCTCAAGCTACGTGACTGTGATCAAGGCAGTGATAAGAATTTTTGATGGGTTTCGCTTACAGAAAGCAAATATGTTGGTGTCTTATAGGCACTTTCTATACAATTGACCTTATGACATTTTAAGAAATGGCATTTTTCGCCGTGTTGGTTATGGCAGATTATTTTTCGGCTCATTTCCTTCTTGCAAATAGAGAAGGGGCGCCAAGCACGAGCGGCGACAACGGACGCTGCTTGCTCAGTTGCTGCCATGATGACGAACAAGTCAGACGTCCGAGTCCGGGTCTAATCCCTATCGATGTTTGTTACGTTTAATTGTATTGCCTTAACCCACCCTGTCGTCTAGCCCTCGATTTCCGGCAACGGAGCAACCCCGCACCAAGCGCGGCTTTGTCCGAAGGGTCATCACCAAGGCCATTGCTACGATCAACACCCTCCTGACAGATGAGACCACACCTACGCGGGTGCTGCACCGGCACCTCGAGCTCGTTTTAGCGAAACAGGCGGAGCTCATAGAGTTCGAGCGCGCTATACTAGGTACCCTCAAGGATGCAGAACTGGAAGCGGACCTTGCCACAGCTTTCGAGTACGAACCAAAATCAGCTTTACCAATGCTCGCTACTAAGCCGCGTCCACCGATCCTGCCGATCTCCGTCGAATCCACAGCTAGTCCCACAGGCAAACTTGCCTCGCCTCCGCACCCAGCTGCCCCTTCCGCGTCACCCGGAGTTTCACCCGCGGTGTGGTTCTCCCGCGTGACCCTGCCAAAGCTGCAAATCCCGATCTTTTCTCGTCAGTGGTGTGACTGGCAAGGCATTTGGGGTCAGTACCATGCAAGGATTCAGGGCAATGACTCCCTATCAAAGATAAACAAATTTAAATATCTGTTGAGGGGCCTGTGCGGGTCAACTAAGACGGCAATTCAGGCTATCCGCCTCGTAGAGGCCAACTACGATGTCGCCATCAAGGTACTGTCTGACCGCTTCGGCCATCATGGCATGCGGGTTGATGGCCATCTAGACCACCTACTCGCAATGACACCCGTTTGTAATTCAGAAGATGTCGACAAGCTTCGAAATCTATGATGACATCAGTTTCAGCACAAGCTTACTGGAGGGCCTTAGCGTTTCACCAGACGAGTGCGCTGCTGTTATGAGACTCGTCATTATGAAGGCCTTACCACCTGACCTTGGTATCCTGTACCGTCAGCAGCTGAAGGGGGCTACTTCACCGAAAGATGCTGGCACAGCAACGCTTACAGCAGACGAGTCCCAACAAGCTAAGCATATTATGACCTTCCTCCGAATTCAAGTCGAGGTGAGGGAGGAAGGCAGTCTCGACCAAGCCAGGTGATCTGCAAGCTAGTGGCATCATTAGCGTGAACCGCGACCTCTGAAGCTAAACCCGCCCTCTGCAGCGGCTCCAACAACTGAAGTAAGATCGCCGCACAGGCGCCCGTGCCTCCTCTGCAACTCGTCGGACCATACAATTCAGGAATGCTCCACGTCCCTCACTTGAGAACAAGAACGCAGGCAGCTCCAGACGCGCAGGCGTTGCTTCCGCTGTCGCAGGCACCCCACGTCACCAGTGACTGCCGCAGCCCCAGAAATTTGTAATCTGCCCGCCGTGCTACACAACACGTGACGTCACTGCGCAACGTATGTACTCCGAGTCACAACCAAAGAACTTGTTCGGGCAACTCGTCCGCGCCGTCCGTGCAACGCGCAAGCGGGTCGGAATCCACCGACACACCACCTCGTGCAACTTCCCTGTCACGGAGTGATACCGCACTCAGGCCCGTATTCTTACAGACATGCAGAGCTGGGTTTGTCGCACCAGCTAGGTCAGTTCAGCTGCGGTTCCTTCTAGACACGGGCATTCAGCGCACTTTTGTTCGACGGGAGGTTGCTCAAACAATTAATTGTCCTGTTCAAGGCGTTGAGTGCCTCAGCCTATTCACCGTCTCAAATACGCATTACCCTGTGACCATTGAATGTAACGAGTGTCCGTCACACTCCGGAGCCAGCACAGTAACAACGAGATCACTATAGATGCCCTCGAAGTGCCAGAAATCTTTGGGGTACCCAGTCCGCCAGCTGATATCGCGATCATCACCGTGATGACAAACCTCGGTGTTATTGGCCCTGAAGCAGCTACTTTCTGAGAAAACGAGATAAGCATTCTCATTGCCCCCGATACCTACTGGGACGTTGTAACTGGCCGGATATAACGATTATCACATCAAGTTACTGCAGTGCAAAGCCGTTTTGAACGGACGGTCCAGGGAACCCTTCACGGCTTCTCCCGCGGTTGAACTGTGCAAAGCGCGTCTATGGTCTTTGCTACTGGAGAGCCTCCCAGGCACGATGCGCCACTGAAAGTAAACAGTTCTTCGATGTTGCACCAGAATACAGTTGGCATACGAGGCACAACTGCAAAATCTAACCAATACAAGTACAATGCTCCCCTCGTCATGGAAAGACCCATGACAGCGCCAACACTTTTTCATTTTTAGCAAGCTTCCATAGAGCAGTGCTCCTGTCCTGGCCAAAGAACAAGCCGCCACCATGCCTCAGGAGGACGGCAAGAAAATCAACAAGGACAAGGAAAAGGAAAACAGGCAAAGAACAAAAGCTACTTCAAGAGCCAGGAGAGTGGCAAGGTTGTCGATCATGGAACATCGCCTAAAACGGCCGCCACCGACGCGCCGATGGAACCCAAGTGCAATAGAAGCGTCGCGAAGTCCCCCAAAGGCAAGAAATGCCCGCCTCTTACAAGGCTGTCCAAGCGTAACAGACGAGACTCAAGGTCATCGCCAATAATGGTTTTATGTACTCCGGGCGGTAATTCAACGACGAGTACAAGTACGACAATACGCGACTACGTCAAGACGCAGGCGTACAAGCGCCGCCCTTCCGGAAGGAACACGGGCGCAGAGCGGTCAACGCCCAACAAAGCTGAACACAAACGGGCACTACGTACTGCACAAATACTACGTCGAGCCTCAAGAGTGCCTGTGAGGGAAGGCCACTGACGACTTCACATTCCTTACTTGGCAACCCTGCAACGTGGTTGCCTCAAGAGTCGGTCACGCAATTCTACCCCAATCAACAAGCACTGATCTGCGACGTCCAAGCATACATCCACAAATTTTAGCAGATGATCTCTGGGAGCGCTAACCGAGGAGTACTTACTGCTTCTGGGCTCTGCACACGAAGCGACACCCAAGCCGTCACCACGAATTCGAGTTGCAGACGTCGTCCTGGTACACGACGACTATTCGGCGCCTATCCTGTGGATCTTATTTTGTTATAGCGCAAGCTTGACACGGACAACAGAAGGCACATCTGACACACACAGCGCTGTGTGTGTCAGATGTGCCTTCTGTTGTCCAAGTCAAGCTTGCGTTATAACAAAATAAGATATGCCGTACCAACAAGCCCCTATTGCTATCCTATCCTGTGGAAGCTGCCACAGGTGACCGAACTGCTTCCTAGTTGCGACGGCGTCGCTCGAGCGTGCTGCCTGAAGTTGGCGTCCGGCTCCGTGATAGGATGTGCTGTACAAAGGGTTTAGCTTCCTGAAGCCGGCAGCCTTTAGCAATTTGTTGGCGGGAGGAGTATGTTGCATATACAGAAGAAAGTGCGCCACACGGTGAGCAGCAGCCACGGGCGCTGCTCGCTCAGTTGCTGCCAGATGACGTACGAGTCAGACGTCTTGGTATAGATTTCACCCCCGTCGTTGTTTGCTACACTCCTGTTAGTTTCGTTTCAGTCTTCACCAATTCGCACCTCTACGTACGTATGTGCCGTTCTCGAATCTGAATGGTACGTTTACGAAACATCTTCATTAGAATTGTGAAATAACGAAATATCAAGTAGGATATATCAGGGGGAGTCAGCCGCAGTACGCTGCGTGAAATTTCTTGTGAATACCGTTGAAAGTATATGGGCACAAGAGAACGGAAATTGCGTAACCGAATACACAAGATAGCTTTTTTTTCAAGCATTAAGAAACTTACATGCCTAACTTAGGTTGCAGCTAGCCTTACTCTATTGTTTTATATTCGTGCTTGCTTCCTATTCGTAGAGGGCCCGTCTGTTTTGCAGAAGGGGCATCACTTGGGTACATACATGACTCCATACTGGCCTAGACCGAGATTCACCTACGCCTTTCGATCGCGCCGCACTCCAAGGTGGTTGGAAAGAATACACGTGACTTAATGTCCTACGCTTGCGCCCCCTTTGAAAATGGACACATTCCAGCAAGAACAAAGAGGTTAGAGACCCTTCACGGGTCTCTTCACGCGATTTCTGGACTCCACGTGATGACCACAGGGGAGCCGTAGCCGAGCAAGCGTGAAATTTCTAAAAGATATTGCGCGCTTTTATGCTTTATAGCACCTGATAAACACAGGTTCAACTTCAACGGATCATACTAACACATTGTTGTGATGGTGAAGAGCCACACTGGCACAACGCAACTTACGAAGATTACTGCTTATTGAGCTAACCCCTGCACAACAAAGCACAAACACTCATCACAATGATAGCGGCGAGCACACCCGCTCGTCGAAACCTGATCTGTAGGTCAAGCGTGATGGCTTGTGCACACGACCAGTCGAAGGCTGCAGCGTAATTGCTGGTGCTGGCACACCTTCCTGAAAGTACAGAACTTCTCGCGTCGCACATACGATGTGATTGCCTAAGGATCGGTGAGAGCATACAATAAAAACAGAGTTCCGGGCACTCTCTTTGAGGGAGTATCTGCTCGTCCCATATTTCACTCTTTTCGAGTAGATCCACCCTCTTTGAGAGAGAGAGAGAGAGTAGGGCAACATTTGATTGCCGAAAGTTCGGTGAGAACATACAGAACTCATAGAATCAGCGCTAACTTTCGAGAATGTTCCAAATAATGCAGCCGCCTCTTGCGCTGAGCGATAGCTTTAACTTGTTAGCGGGTGAAATGCCACTACCAGAAAAATTATGAATACCCGTATCAGTACCTACTATGGCTTAGTGAGCTCTCTCTATAGCACCACTTCCACTCGGTCTGGCAAACGTACTGCTGAGCTATATCTCTGTGAACGCCGGGCGAGTAGCTTAATTTAGCTCCGATCGCGTTATGCGTGGTGCGGCAACGGCGAGATTTTGTGCACGCAATACATGCATGATCGAGTAATGCCTCCACAGAACGACATCGAAGTAATGCGCTTAGGTAGTACTGTCAGAAAGTATAAGTTGTAATTGCATGGCACGTTTTCATTGCACGTGGTTTACCTGTTTTTAGTTTCATTTATTATTATTCTTGTTCATCATTGGTTACTCAGCAGCACGCAAATTGATCTCCACAAGAATTAAGTGGTACTGCTTTCAGGGTCTTGGTGCTGCTCGTTCGTTTCTCCACTGCCGGCGGTAGTTCTGCCACCGCATTTACAAGATACCCAACAGCCGCATGATGCCTCAAATACTGAATAACTATTGATAGTGCTCCCATTGAAGACAAAGAAGTCGTGCTCTTATCAAACAGGATGCCGAGGCCACCTCCGACAACTTTCCGGCATACATGCATCCAATCACCGTCACTGCTGCAAAGCGCTATTGATCTTCAGCGGCAGAACGACCGCCGGCTGAGGATAAATGGACGACCACCACAAAGACCCAGAAGTCAGTACCATTTTAGTCTTACGGAGTGCGCTTATTGTACGTTCTTGAGCAATCAGAATCAAGCAAAATTAAAAAATGCAAGCCCATCCGAGCGTGGAATTCGTATCTGAAGGATCCAGGAACAGAAAGGAAGCCCCGCACATGAGATTGTACTGCGCATCGTCGGCAATGACATATTAGTCTTGTTAAGGACATCGACAGTTAGAAGAGCATGGAATCCAGCAGAACATTAAGACTAATAACAAGTATATTAGATGCTCGAGCTCTTGTAACTCGGGTACGTGAAACGAAAACAATAATGATTTGCGTAACCACGAGAACGTGTAACATTGACGGTAGAGGACGCGCTCTGCAAGAGAGCTGAACTTTGAAGCATCTCGCGCTGCGTTGGCGCAGAGTGATTCTTGCGCCTATGCTGTTGTGGCCTTGTGATAGCCTTAACCATAGATTTGTTGCAGGAAGCACTCAGGGGGTAGAGGTCAGGTGCAGGACGCGTCTGAGGGCCTTGGTGCTAGCGGCCATTAGGGAACCTAAGTGGCTATTGCGATCCCAGGCGCATCATCGGCGCTCGCTTTCTCACGGTAGAGTCCGTGTGTATGTTTAGTCTCACTTAATTCAGTGCAATATTGTACTCTGGGCCTACTGATCATGAGTGGAAAGCTACCAAGCCTTTACTTGCGACAGCATTTGTAGCGGATAGTAAAAAAAAAAAGCACAACAAATGTTTGTTTCACGAGCACTGGGATAACAAGACGATATTTGTAGCTATTACGCCACGGTATATCTGAGTAATCAAAAAAGGTAGCAATGTATTTATAATACAAACTGCAAACTGTCCTTACAGATTGGAAAATGTACCGAATCAGCGAAATAAATTGTGTGGTGTAATTGTTTTTGTTCTTATTTATGTAAAAGAAACTAGCCTAGATGAGATGCATACACAATCTTTCTCTGAATGAGTGAATGGCCACAGTGTATCTTCCCTAAAGAAAAGTACACTGCTAAAATCTGTGTGACAAAGCCGTTGCTTTTCTTCGTCTGTGAATATGGCTCAAAACTGAGGACCATATGTAGTACGTGCTTGGCATCGCGAACACTCCAGTTGACTGGTCATCTTCCGTTCGTGCGCCCGAATTACCAGTGAATTCACTTAGCCTGCGGTTCGTGTACTCTTGCTCATAGTGTGTATTTCAGTTATTTTTAGACAACTGAAGAGAAAAGCACGTGCAAACGCCGTTTGATATACTCATAGTTTATGGAACTACCGGCGAGTTCCTGTAACCTTCATGCAGTATTCAGACCCTATACCGACGCCGTGAGCTTATGATTACTGTTCGCAGTAATTACAGGAATCTAATTAACTGGACACAGAAGGGGTCTGTTGTAACAGCCACTTTGGGACTCGCAAATGCGCACGCCAAGACACACACTCACGTTCGCGTCCATACATTGTGCATCACCGTTAGACGATGCTGCATCACCGTTACAATAGTTTCCAAGACGGAGGCAGAGTTTAGCACTAGGTTTCTTGACGCTGTAACAACCGTTGCGCAGTCTGCGAAAGATCTCACAATTATTACAACATTTTTAGAACAAAAACCACACAGAGACAAGGGAAGCGGTTATTCGTACTTTATACAGCAAAATTCCCTGTTTACAATTGCATGTATCCTGATAATAAACCTCGTAAATATTTGCGTATGTACCGCACTGTTCACATGTTTATCTCCACAAGATGTTCACGCTGATGAACAACGCCATTCACGAGCTACGGTGAAATGCATACGCCAATCGATTCCTCATTCAAATAATAACACACTGGTCGATGCTGTATGCAGTACATTTTTATTTCTTTTCGACGTAACCTGGTGAATAAGGCTGATATGGGGCCGCTCCCTTTAAGGAAATTAGTCACCCGACTGCTGTTTATTTTTTTTTCGCAGAATCTGTGAACGGCAGTTACCACATATGGTTCCTCGAGACATCCAGTCGACGGAAGCTGAAGGCGCGGCAAGCCTGCAGTGTCGAGTCGGCTTGCCGGCACAACAGCGACTTCACCGTCCATCTGCTGTCAAACGGAAACATCAGCTCCCCCGACTGTCCTTACCACGATGCACTTTCGAAAATACCTAATTTCCGGTCTGCGGTGTTAAATGCGAGTGCCATACTCGTCGATACCCCGCTGGCACCTCTTCAAGCCGAGGGAGGGCCGCTCACTCGAAGCCGCTATGCTACAGAACACCTGAGTGACTTTCTGCGCCTTGCCATGCTTTGGATCCACGGTGGTATATACATCGACTTAGACGTCATCGTAATGAAGTCACTGGAAGGAATAAGGAATACCGTCTTCTACGAGAGTGAGGAATATAACAACTTGGCCAGCACTGTACTATTCTTCGACAAGCATCATCCCGCCCTCGGAGCGCTTATGGATGAGAGCGCACGCATGTACCGCCCTGGTACATGGAGGACCGTACTTGAGGCGGTGGAAACGCTTCTTTCAGACGCTGTATTTTCTCGCATCGTAAATATTGCAAGTTCTTCAGCATTCTTGCCTGTTTACTATCCAGGCTGGAAGAGCTTGTTCGGTCCTAAAGATGCGCCAGAAGTACTAAAGACTATAAATGGCAGCTACGGTGTCCACTTCTGGAACAGTATCAGCAAAGGGGAGCGAGTGGTGCCTGGGTCTGGCTGTGCGTTGGACCTCCTCGCTCGTGCCCACTGCCCCTGGGTGTATAGATTAGCGCTCTCTGATGTGGACCTTTGATGCCAGCGAATTGTGTGTCTCCTTAAGGACGCCGTTACGATGATTTTGTTGTTATACTCTTCTGGGGCAGGGCACAGTAGCTCGTTCACAGCACATAATGGCATACAGTAATACATTGTGGCACAGTGCATGTTTGCGCATGCGAAACACCTAATAAAGTGGCTGTTGTAATTTACCTCGGTTGAAATGAACTCGTCTGTATTGTTCGTTTTTAGTTCATGTATTCTATAAACTGATTTAAATCTTTGTACGACGGCGTTTCAATAAAGACAGACTGAGGCCTTGAAATCTTCTGGAAATTCGTGCCTACTTCAATATCCCTGCCATTACCTTAGCGGTAACTTCTTTTTTTTTATAACTAGAAATGCCTCTTTTTAACGTGCGATGGATAAAGAAGTCCACGAGCGCCGCATCTGGACAGTAAAATGGGTAAGTGGATTGATGCAATGTTTTGGGGAACGGTAAAAAAAAAAAAATAGGGGCTTTGCTCTGACTTTGAACCTGGCTTGGAGTCAGAGGTATATATGAATTGGAGGCGATTTTTAAGTAGGTATCAAAATATGCCTTCACCAATGTCATCTAGGCGTGGTAGAAATGCTGGGACGCGTGAATGTCACTCTTAGAGGAGTAATTAAAGAAGAAACAAAAGTGCCGAATTATAATTATCAGAAATAAAGATTACAAAAGCACGAGTATTAGTCTTTATCAAGCAACCGTCGTATATGTCTAGTTAAACAACGGCTCCTCCAAATAACGCGTTTTACTTCGAAACAAAAATGTGGCGAACATTTCCGAAAGGTGAACTGATCCTCAAATAATCAGGACTTGACGTTATCTCGCATAAAGAAGCCTATCGACTGAAAAAAACGACGCGCTAAAAAAAAAAAAAAAACTTTAAATTTGCGTGCGCGCGCAAACCGTCGCGTTGAGAATATCATGAGCTTCCAAAACAAAGAACCTGAGCAAGGCCCGAAACTTGCTTATTGCAACCACCTCTAGTCTCGGAGGTCTTTAAAACTTATAACCAAACACCAAAGTAAATAAACAAACAGTTCTTTTCACAAAACCTGCATTGCCATTTTCCATTCGGAGCAGCCTACGGCTGCGGCGCACTCTAACGCCGTATGCTCGAGACGGGCGCCGCCTGAAAGCTCTTCTTGTCAACCAGGGAACACAAAGGGCACTACTGCCGTTCCCCTCGCCGCAGACCCCCAACACTGTACACACAGGGAAAGTGCTTTCTGGGCATCGCACTTCAACTTCACGGCCGCGTATGACCAATTCGCGTCGCCTTACCGCCTCGCTCTCGTGTGTGATGCCTAGTACGTGAAAAGAACCCAAGTAGGGGGAACATGATTGTCTCCTGTGCACCTTCGCACCGAGTGGCCTCTTCTTTCCTTCCTAGTCGGACGGGCTCTGTACAGAGCCATTCCGAATGACGAGCGCACCTTTCAAACTGTTTGACTGCGCTCCCCACAGGGTTGCACGCGTTTATTTGGCCGCGTTGCATTTTCTGCCGCATTCCTGGCTCTGCCACGCCGCTTTTTCTCACCACGCTTCCTGGTGCTCGTTTCCGAGCCTTCGGCTCCCATCTCGGGCTGAGGGGTATTCATATCGTCGGTCACCATTGCCATCTAATCCGCGCCGTCCGAAATATTGGCGTATAAATCATTCCTATCATTGCCACCTCGACTGGCGGAGAACTTCAAACATTTCGAGATAATGCAGCTATTTTCATTTGCGCAAGGTTGCTCGCATACGTGGGAGCTGTGCTCAACAGCACTCCCCTGCCTACATTGTGGTATAGAGCACTTTCCTGACAAATTGAACTCTGCACTGGTGCTCTTGTCTAACGAATCTGTCACTCCAAACATCTGCAAGTTCTGCCTTTGCGACGTACTCCCTTGATAGCTGGGCCAAATGGTCCACAGCTGGCATAGCTGCTTCTCTAGCATTGCTTTGGTACATTATCTCGTCGAGCTCAATACGGTCCCCATCAATGGGCTCTACGCTATAGTCTACGGATCTGGCATCCCCCATGAGCGTAAATTTAGGCTCACAGGGATTAGCCTTTCTTTCTAACGTCGGTAGAACTATGCGTGCTGCTACTTCGCACTTTCCGTGTGCTACTTCTACGGCTGCGTGACATATTTGCTAATTTGCCTGTTTAATTTTTTTCAATACCTTGCTCTAGAGCTTCATTATTTGCGTGTTGTTGCCTAATCAATTGCTACCTTTTTAATACCTTTTCATGCTCAATTGCTTCCTCTTCCTTCTCTTTTAGAAATAGGTTGCCGAAATATTCAAAGTATTCCGTTATCACTGTTGCTTTCTAAAAGGGCTCTAATTTTGCCTTCTGAGCTGTCATCCTCTACCGCTACGTCCTCTACCTCTACCGCTTCACACAACCGCAACAAGCTGCCCTTCGTCAAACTTATCAGGTCAATGGTCACTACTTTAAGCTTTGTCTCAGCTATTCCATAATACTTGCTGCGAAGCTCGCAGAAATGGCAATGAAAGTAAAAAAACTGCCAGCGGATCAGTTCACTCTTACCAAGAAAATTTGAAGCCTGGAAAATATAGCAGAAACCAAACGCCCATCCACCGAAGTAGGGGTTTTTTGTTTATTGACAAAACAATGCTCAAGAGCGGTTTGTCTTGGTGCCAAGGCAAAAGGCGGCATTAAAAGCCACCTGACTAGGCCTTGAACTAGCCTTGACTAGGCCTTGAAAGTAGCACCAAGTTGCCAAGTTCTCCTCAACCGCATCGAATCAATTGTGCCAAGACGGTAATCCTGAGTCGCTTTCATTGATTAGGATTGCGGTATACGTATTAGTCCCAATTAATCCCACACAAGTATGAGGTCTGGCTTTAGTAGTTGGTTCAGATCAATGCTGAAGGCTGCTTTCGGTTGAAACACGCTACAACCACAGCATCATTACAGGCAGTTTTATACATTGTATTGGTGTTTAACAAGTCAAGGCTAAAATATCTCTGGACAACATTCATTTGGGCTAGATGGCGCAAACTTGAATTACGAAGGAACAGCGCCAACTAAGACGATCACGAGAGGGAGAACGACACAGGACAAGTGCCAACTTCATCTATCTTTATTCACCGAAAAATCAGCAAATTTAAGGAAAATCACAGACATGCGCACAATGACCATAATGCATTATCTGCCAAACCGTTCTAGATAGGACATTTCGCTTTTGAAGAGGGTCACCGAAGTATCACTAACAGAGTTTCAAAAGTGAAATGTCCTATCTATAACGGTTTGGCAGATAATGCATTATGGTCACTGTGCGCATGCCTGTGATTTTCCTTATATTTGCTTATTTTTCGGTGAATAAAGATAGATTAAGTTGGCGCTTGTCCTCTGTCGTTCTCCTTCTCGTGATCGTCTTAGTTGGCGCTGTTCCTTCCTAATTCCAGCTAAAATATCTGAAGACCCAAGCGCGAAGCCAGGCACTCACCCTGTACCCTGCAATGATGATCCGCTGCATTCATTCAGTCGCTTGCCAATCAGTTGACGGCGACTGGCACCGGCCTCAGATTCCATCCCACCGCTGCCACCAGTTTTTCAACTCGGCACAGCGTTTAGGCCAAGAAATCCGTCTGACTCCGGGAAGAGTACGTCAGGAGTGGAAGTGAAAGATTAGGGGTTTATTTCACTATATTTACGTACTGAAACGAGTAGTCAGATTCTAGTGGGCACACACGTGTGCAGACGTCCGGACGCACATGGCTGCGGACATCAAGACACTCATGTTAGTACTGCATCAAAGGTCCACTTTTTAAAACGTTCTTCTTCCCTAATTGCCTGGACAAAGGAATTCGATGGCCATTGCGGCTACGCACAAGTGTCGTACAGTTCGCAGAAATCCGCCTCTGATGTCCAACGTTCGAAGCAAGGACGAAGAAATCTGGAAACAGATTTTGTTCACTATCCCTCCACGAAACTCATGCTCCGCTTCCACGGCGGATGAGGTCGCTTCTAAATGAGCCGCTTGTATGGCCGTCACAGTCGGCGTTGGGCACTCCTGTCGCCGTCTGGGTGCCTCAGTGGAAACACCCATAGAGTGTGCAGTGCCGATTTGGGGCGGGCGATCCTTTTCGGTTTCGCTGCATTTAGTATGACGTTTCTCGTGGCATTTCACAGATGTTTCCAAGGCTTGAACGCGCGGATGCACGCGAAAGTACTGCCTGCAGCCGGAAGCTTCAGGAGTAAATCCTAGATTACAACAAAGGTGTCCCGCCAGGAGAAACATTGTTCTTACCGATTCCAGTGATGAGCGGCCTGTCGCTCTGAAATATCCGCCATATAATGAGTACTGCGTAACTTGAAGTGCAGACAAAATGGTAGCACCAGTGTTAGATTCGCTGCCAAAGACAGGTAGTCAAAAGCATTGAAGACAGCATGTGTACCTTGAAGATTCGCTAGCGCTTCAGGTGTATTACGTGGAATAATGCAAGCACTAGAATGCGGTATGGAGTGTCGGACGATGTGGCACATCAGAAATTTTCGTCGCGGTACAGCGGCTACATGCGTGAACGTAAGAGTCTCAACGCTTTAAGCACTGAAACATAAAGTAAATTTAATGTGTACTTGGCTTCTAGTCAGAAACACATTAGCAAAAATTCTAAGCCGCTACATAACGTAGGGTTTTCACGTAATCTTTCTTTTCACTGTTGGTATCATTTATAGTAGGTAATTTGCTTTAACATTTGCATGCTGAAACCTACTTTGTTTAAAAAACCTAAATTGGTTCTCTGGTGAACTTTGTAATATTATTACTGCTCCTTTTCCTGTTTCGTGGCGTGACATTTCATTTGTATCTTTATGTTAGCACTTATATTTGGCTATTTGGCAAGCAGGCATGAGTTCATTACAAAGTTGTTCTTTTGATTGAGCTGCATATCAACCCAAGTTAATCCTGTTTTGGCTATTGTAATGTTGGTATAATAATTATATGTATATACAAGTGTAGTTGGCTTAATCGCTGTAGAATATTTTGTTGTAAAAGCACAAGGAAATTTTTTTTTACTTATTCCATGCAGAAATGTCTTTCTTTATTTTACCAAGAAATTCTGACGGTGTTGAATGAGATATAGTAAAGATCGGTACATTTCTGTCTGATTTCATAAAAGAAAGTTTTACCTGTCATGTATCAGCGATTAGTCTACCTCCTTGTACAAAACAATGTTTTGTCATCTCCTTTATTGCTGTTGTGGTGCATATTTTTGTAACCTTGAAACGTATTTTATTTTATGTATTCAAGAAGTGGTAACAACCACAGCAACTAGCCATCTTATTCAGCACGCTATGCGTGAGATAAATCATAGCAGTCACTTTGACATACAAATCTCCTTAGCCGTATGGTGCTGTTTGTTGTAATTTATGTGTCCTCATTCTTGCCTTTATTCATTTTAGTATTATTGAGCAAAGGATAGTAGGTTTGCATAGGGATGAGTAACCGTGCAAACACAAGGCATGGATGGAAGAGACAAGACACACAAACCTCCTTTGTCCGTGCGTCAATGTTGTGCAGTTACTCTGTCGTTATCAATCAAGAGGCCCAAGTTGCTCTTGAGCTGTATGTACTAATTCTCTCTTATTACAATTTCATTGGCACATCATTGAAAGGACTGATGCACACAGGAAGATGGACACTTGAAATGATGAAAAGAAGTGCAACTGGCGACAACTCTCACTGGCAATGCAACGATGGCTACGTGGACGGAGCCTATGCACATGTATTACTGCGCCAAGTAGTCCGAACCTTTCGCTCGAGGTTTCAGTTTTCGGTTGCGCCAGCACTTTCCGCAAATGGGCGTTTTCGATGACTGCTGTCTCGCATGCATGTTGTAGATATATATTAGCCGTGTTAAGGCAGTCTAAAGATCAATCATACGTATATTTAGTTAGGTAACGGTAATATATATATATATATATGTGTGTGTATGTGTGTGTGTGTGAACTCAATTTCAGTCGAACCCTTACGCAAAACACAGTATTTGTGTAACTTTTGGAAAGTGCCTCCGAATATGCGCTCCGAAGGCTTGTTATCAGGTCTTCCCGAAGAGCATCCTCGCGTGTAACGACGTTCACGTCCTCCCAGACCTTTTCCTTGGTATGTCCAGCGCTCACCCAATTTCGTCAAGGTAGTATACGTGCCTGCAAAAAAAGAAAGAAAGAAACGACGAAAAGAATTGAAGCATGTCGCCAGGCATAACATGTTCGCAATTTTTCGGGGCGGTCGAAGGACTTAGTGAATTTGGATTGCTCAGCTGTTATGATTAAGCAATATCCAGGCACTGCATGTTCGTTAGACGCAATAAGCTAAGCATATTATTCTGCGCAGCGTACAAACGCTGGCCTGGTGACTGGCGTGAGCTGCACAGCGGGCACCGAAATGTGGTGACGCACGACATGCGGCCCCAAAAAAACAAAACGCCGCCGCTTGCAACACCAACCTTAATGTCTGTTCCACGAGGATAAACAACGCATGGAACTGTCAAGCAACAACGCTTGCGTTTGTGCACACAGCGCTTCCCTCAGCTGCGAAAGCTTTATGCTAACAATTACAGCCAAACGCAGTTCTCCTCTTTTGCGTTCGGAAGAAATCTTTTTATGGAAGAAATAAAGGTTGAGGTTTACAGGTGCGAAAAACCACTTATTCGTCCATACGCTATAAAACTTGCAAGAAGGGTCGATTATCGTACATACCGCTTTTAGGTGCGAAGTTCCCGCATGGTACGCAGGCAATGCCGCCGCCACAAGATGATGTCGTTTCTCTAGAGGCGAGCAGCGTTTCCCTCCCGTGTGCGGAATAAAAACACAATGTTATTGAGCAGCCTTTGCATTGTACGTTTAGGCATATCCATGTCACTATCACTGGTCACATCTCGAGCAAGGTTTGCGGCTGTCAGAATTTCATTGCGCAGAAAATACTGGTGCACTTTCCTTCGTAGAGCGGCTAAGGAGAGCGAGAGAGAGAAAACATTTATTTGTCATGAGATTGGGCGACTTCCTCGCAGGGTGGAGCCCTTAGTTCAGGGCCCCATCGGCTCGCGCCACTCCGCGTGCCCGCCGGATCAGCCGTCGCTGCTCTTGCGGGTCTGAGCTGGTCAGCGCAGTCTCCCAGGAGGAAGGTGAAGGTGAAGAAATAGGGGAGTAGCCCGGAGGGTGTGGGCACTCCCAGGTACAATGATATACTGTGGGCTTTTCCCCACAATAGGGACGGTATGAGGGATATTGTGTGGGGTGGAAGAGGTCAAGATAAAAGAGGCAGGGAAATGAATTAGCTTGAAGCTGTCGCCACGCGACGGCATCTTCTCGAATAAGGGAATTATGTGGTGGAGGGAAGTGTCTCCTGGTATCTTTGTAATATTGTAGATTTTCAGTGGAGTTCAGTGGTTCTGTCGGTGCGTCGTCTGGGTTGGACAGCTCTTCCAATGGCGCCCGTTTAGCGAGCGCTCGGGCTACCGCATTAGCGCATTCATTACCATGGAGAGAGGCGTGTCCAGGTGTCCAGGCGATACGCACCCTGTGTAACACTGTGGGGTGTAATGATGTAAGGATGCGGTGTGTGTAAGGTGTCACCCTTCCTTGTGCCAAAGTCGTGCAGACGGTCTCAGAATCAGTGACCACTGAGATAGGTCCATCCGGCGCCGGCGTGGTAAAAGCGTGTACGATGGCTAGGGCAATATCAGCCTCTTCCGCCGTGCCACTGTCCACAAATTTGCCATGTGTTGTAGTGCTTATAACATACATTACCACAACGCTGTGCTGCCAGTAGCCACAGCATTATTAAGTGTATTGGACGTTTGAGAAGGACCAGCACGGGTGAGAAGACCCCACGTCATGTAGGCCTTTGCTGTCCAGTACTGTCCTACCCAAGGCGTCATTTTTGAATGACGCCTTGGGTAGGACAGGCGTCATTGTGGTCATTGCGTCGTGTAGAATAAGCTACCTAGCGGAAACCTAGAGTCTGTTTGCAATACGTTTTTTTTTCTTTTTTACTGTGGCCAACCTCAACTAAATACATCATAGAGCAACGTAATAATATTTAAGGAAAAAATAAATTTTAAACAAAGAAAGAAGAGGAAAATAATTAAACCACAAAGGACAAGTAGAAACGCCAAGGAACGCGAATCGAATCTCGAAAGGACACCTATACTGTCTTTCTAAATCTATTAAGGCAAATTGAACTACCACAAACGACGCAAGCACTGAGCCAAGCCAGATCCACACGAGACAAGCTAAAGTTCTTGCCCAAGTCCAAAGCTTCCCGATATGTAATACTTCTTGCACCGGAAACCAATCCCTGCGAGGAAAATTTCTTCTGCGGATCAAAGCAGCTCCGTAAATGAGCATACTTTGCTGCCTTTTTTCGCGCCTTGTCTTTGAGCACCCCTTCATTGCCATGCCATACGACAGCCAAGTGGACCACCAACACGTCGTCGTCAGTCTCGATGACTATGTGAGTCTTCAGCATAGTACCCTCCCGAGGCGAGGTTAACCGAGGTTCTTCTTAAACCGAAGAAATGGGCAGAAAAATAAGGTGCACAGAAGCACATTCTTATTATTCACTACCCGGTTGGCCAGCCTCATTCTCAGCTTGTACTTTGTTGCATTAACAACCATGGCAATTTGTTAATTGGCTTAGTGATTTACTGAAGTCAGGAGATGTTGAATCTGGATTAATGCACCTTGAAATTAGCGCGAGAAAATATACAGTGACATTTTAGAATTGCAGGCTTGCGGTTGACCAGCAGATCATTTGATGGCATCAGCTCAGTTTCCAACCAAGCTTCCATGCATAGCTAGGCTTCACATTCATTTTCGTCTTCGCTAGCGTTTTCGTGCCGTTTCGTTTTTCTCGGGGTTGTAGTTCTGTTGTAGTACCTAACCGTTTACCTTTATTTGTATGTGGTAACGATGTTACGAAGAGAGCTACATTTTTCTCGTAAATTGCGACATGGTAGTACTAAAACATTTGTGAAACTTAGTTACAGGTACAACCTGGCGGCTCCTGCCTCTTGCTACCACCCCGTCCCGACTTAAGTCCACTAGACAGTTGGCAGCCTTAGTGTTGATGCCAACGAGGCCGACAGGAACATGCGGGTAAACACATGTAATCAAGCAACGTCTTCTTATCTGAAGCAGCTTGCAGCCACTCAGCAATGAAGGAATTAACTTGAACGCAGTGCAGACTCCCTGCTTTCGGTGCAGGAATGCCCAAGCCCACGCCTTTTGTCGTACGAGTCTAGAGGCAGTGCGGATTACAAGGACCACAATCCAAATTTCAAGACTGGTTGGAGTTCACTTACACAGTTTTGCTCTTGCTTAGCGCAAAAACTACTTTGATAAAACTTAAGCAATTTAAAGCGATACATCGCGCTCTCAGGCGTGATATTAGGCAGTAATAGGACCACCTCAACGTTAAGTGTAAAGTTAAACGTACTCTAAAACAGAGTTTATTGCAAGTTCATCCTCATCGCTCTGCACTGCTGCATAATAAGTCTTTCTAAATCCATTTTTGCGCTCACTACACGTTCCGACCACTTAGATTGCATAAATGTGCAGCTTTGCGGGAAGCGAGCTCTCTGAAAATAAATCTAATACGCCATTTTGCCCATTTCTAATGGCCCATAATAAAATGAGCAAGGGCTAATAATCAAGGAATGTATTTTTAATGTAAGGCCTGTTTCCATTCTCTTAAGAAAAATTTTTTCTGCTCTCATATTGAAGCAACTAGTTTTTTGGCTGTGCCTTCTACTACGCATAGTTTGGCGCTTTACAACAAAATTCACATGTAATGCTTACGCCTGTAACAAAATTTTCGCCAAATATATTTCGTGAATTGACCATTTGTCTTATAATGAAGAGCCTCCAATTTGTCAAAAGGAAATCCGAAGTGGTCGAGTGCCAGATTGGGACAGTTGGCATGAAATCACCTATTCAGAGAAGTAGTGCATACGGAGGAGCACGTAATACACACTTGACATTATGTTAAAGTGTAATTATTAATCCACACAAGACAAAATAAGCATTCCATCCTATAAGGAGTTCCTCACATTTGTTTACACTTTTTGCATTTTTTGCACTATTTGCAACTTGAGTCTGGCGACTTGTATTTGCTTCATTATAATCTATGTGTAGATGGTAAGCTACAGATTTGTCATTAGTGAGTCCTTATAGATATGGACTTGTGTTTTTCAGGTTGCCATAAAATTTCACCCAAGCCGTGCCATACACTCGAGCCGGGCCTCTTGGAAAAGACGCATAACTTGGCTCCATGCGTCGATTTCAAATGAGTCTGTGGCCAAGGCCGTGCCCCTGCATGCAAACCTTCGTGACCCCTCCAGTGTTTCACCTGTTTTGCAGCTCTACCTCGGCTGCCATCTATCCAAACAGTATCACCAGTTGTGGCCAATTATCGAACCCTGATAATGTGGTGGAGGGTTCCCTGGGCTTGACATTCTATTTCTCTTAGCATTCTTAGGAAATATTCCTGTTATTTCCATTTATATGTGCCTTCAGTACCTTGTTTGTAATAGTTCGTTTCGCTTAGAATTCTGAGCATAATCTTCTGCTATCATAATATATATCGGCCTGTATGCCCATTTTTTGTACTTCTTTTGTACTTTTGTATGTATATGTAATTGACATGTTCTTAATTCTCGTAATGCATAAAGCTGGATTACTGACTTACGTCATTTTTCGTTCCATAAATAATCTACAGCACTGTTTAATGTTCGAGCAACATAACAAGGGCTCTCGGGCAGGATAAATTAAGAGAAAAATTTAGTAATTATTTTAGGCACCCATAATATTTGAAAAAAGCAAGAATAGAGGACTCCGGAAAAAGAAAACAATATTACAGTAGGGAAACCCGTGTGCCCATCATAAGTGTGGTAACAATGTGGTTTCCTTTCAGGGCAGTAATACCAGTCGCACTGGCACACAAGGTTTGATGCATGACACCTATGATACCCTTGGGATTGGTCAGCGAGGCAAAGAGCTTTGCCGCACTCACGAATTATAAGGGTATAATAGGCCTCGTGCACACATTAATCGTGTTACACTTTGTTAAAATGTTATAAACTAGGATAACGTGCCTCAGAAAGGCTGGCAAGCTTTTCGATAGAATGACCTACCTTCGTCAAATGTGGTTGCCCCCTCCGGAGGTTTCAAGGGGAGGGCTGCCCCCCCCCCGGTCGTTGCCGAAGCCCCCTACCACCCACCCCCACACACCTAAAGTGTCATTACCAAAGCTTTGTCACCCACATCATCTGAGGTTTCTTTTGACTTTCCTCAACCTTCTCACTTTAAGTTTTACCGAGGCTAATAGCTTACTGCGTCATTATTGGCGCGTACGTGCACGGCATTTAATTAATACTTTCGCTTTATTTCTGCAAATCCTGTAATACCTTCTTTATTTACAACTTTTTTATGTTACACTAATGTAACAACTTTTTATTTACAGAATTGAATGCATTATAACACTTGTTTGTATATGTTCTATCCCCACCCCTTATGCAATAGCCCTACTATGAGATCTTTAAGGAAATAAAATGAAATAGGGGGACACGCGCATTAGAAGCACTTGCGGTGGCTGCCTCATCCGTATTTTTGAACCTAAACATTGTTTTAAATTTCCACTGTAAACACCATGTACATACACAATATATTGAAATATACACACAGGACAAAGTTTATTATATTTTGAAAAGATGAAGGTAGCCAATTAATAATTATTTGTAAAGGTATGGATAGCTTAAGCCTAGAGAATGAATATGTTGCTCTTTGTTTTCCTGGCTTCAAAATGCTTTGCGTGCTTTTTCAACCATGAAAAATATCTACAGACTCAAGTGACCCCCGCGGCAGAGTCTTCTACCAATGGTGTGTGAAATACACGTGAATGTTGCGTATCTCACTATTGCTTCTCTTTCCAGTAAGCAATCCTAACGTCTCATGAAAAACAACATTTCTAATAATTTACAACATTTATTAGGGATGGAAACTTAGTTGCATGCAAGGGTCATAAATATATACAGGGTGTCCCAAATAACTATCATGCACCAAGATTTAAAGAGAAGAGCAAGGCGTTACACGAATAAAAACCTAGGGAATATTGTTTATAGTACAGTGGAGTAGCTGCCTGTAATTTTTCCGTTACTGATATTTATTTAAGTAATTGTAGTTAATTAAGTTAGTCCATACCCGCCGTGGTTGATTAGTGGCTATGGTGTTCGGCTGCTAAGCACGAGGTCGCGGGATCGAATCCCAGCCACGGCGGCCGCATTTCAATGGGAGAGAAAAAGAGAGAGAGACAAAAGGGAAGGAAAGACAGGGAGGTTAACCAGTGTAAGTACCGGCTGGCTGCCCCGTGCTGGGGAAAGCGGTAAAGGGAACACCAGGAGAAAGAAGAGAAAAAATAAACGGAGAAAAATTCATACAGTAACGCGATGCTACGCGCTACAACATTCAAAGGCGGTCGCACAAATTTCAATTGGTGCGTGTTCACGTAAGGCTGCAAACACTTTATCTTCAGCCTAGCGCACCAGTTTCAGCCCTAACTCTCGAGAGTCAACCTGTGATACACACGCTCTCTATATAGAGCCAGCTACCACCGACAATAACCGCACATGACGTCACTATACTAGCCTGTTAAAACTAACCGGCCGAGGATGACAGGGCTGCATTTTACGAAGATGGGTCCTGCTGTCGAAATGTTAACCAGCCTTTCTGAGGCACCTTATCCATGTTTATAACTTTTTACCACAGTCAGCTAGTCGGTCTCTCAGCCTCCTTCTGTTAGCAATTTACAGTGAAATCAGTAAGTATGTTTCTTTGAAATACAGATAATAGAGGCGCTAGTGGGGCTATTTGTTAGTTATAAGTTAATGTAATGATAGTGCAGGACAAAATGCAGTATTGGCACTAACGCTCAACATTTCCCAGCTACATCCAGATAGCTGTACCATACAATGTGCATGTGCTCAGGAGAGCTGAAAGCCACAAAAGAAGACGTAGTATCCACCCAAGGCTTTTACTAGTTGCATATCCTCATGTAAGTGCAGATTATTCGCCAGCTGTAAGTTAACCCAGTAATTACATAAATCATTTATGTGAGGTTACATGTGCGAAGTTGTTGTGGTCTTGCTTGTTTTTTTTTTTTTTTTTTTCTTTAATCACGAGCGACTTCCTTGCCTCAACACGCATTCTAAAATCTGTTTATTCATCACTGAGGGTCTCGAAAGTTAATTTATACATAACTGTCTATATTAATAATACGGTAGGCTTCGAGTTTAATTGTTATATTTTTGATGTTATGTTTATCTGCGAAGCAGTTTTCTTGTACATTGAAACACATTCACTCAATGCACAGTGCACACTCAAAACATCAAAACCTGTTCTTGCTTTCTACCTTCCTCTGGTGTTTTCTTAACCTAGCATTGGTGCAATCGCCTGTCTGCACCAGCAAAAAAGTAGCAATGTACGTAATGCCAAATGTTCAGTAGAGAATACATAAACAAAGGTAAAGGATAAATTTCCCGTTATGGCGTATATGCAAACGTTCACCTATAATTTCAAATATTGTGACATACCGCTGTGGTGTGATTTGCTTACGTAATGAAATCAATTGCGTAGGATCTGTGCTAAAATACACAACAAAGCAAAAAGTCAGTCAAGATAAGAGCGGCAATGGAAAGTTAAGCGCCGAAAATGTTTTATTTAATGCACCATTAATATAGCTTATCTGCTCCTCTTCTGCGAGATCACATACGTTGGGTAGACAGGCCTTTGCACCAATGTTACCTTAAGGGGCCAACAGAGAAGGTAGAAATCAAGTACATATATTAACACTTGGCTGCGCACTCTGTATTGTGTGGATGTGTTTCACTGTACAAAAAGCTTCGTAGGAGATAATCATAGACGCAAAGATAAAATAATTAAAAATTACAATTCTGTGTCAGTCAACCTTAATTCAGCTTGTTACGTTTCGCCTAAAACGCGCGGTAATGCCGGCACGGATGCAACGGACGCCGGGGCTTTGTTCAAAGCGGCGGACATTTTGGCCCATTCGACGCCGCCGCAGCGCCTACCCGCCAAGCGTGTCCAGGCGTGTTTCAGTGCCACGTGTCTTCGTGTGTGCGTGTGTGTGTGTGTGCCCTCGCTTGTCAAAGCGCGGCAGCCGGGGAGCGGAGTTCCCCGAATGAGGAGCCTAGAGGTCTCTCGGCTCAACCGTTCGCGCCGTCGTGTGGGCGGGTTGGCGATGCGTCACTGCACTCGGTTCAGCAGGTCTCTCGGCTCGACCGTGCGCGCCGTCGTGGGCTCATGCTCCGCCGTCCCGTGACCTTCATCCCGTGACCTTCATCCCGTGACCTTCCCTTTTGGACCGCGACGCCGAGAGTATAAGAGCAGCTGCCCCCGGACGCCAGGAGAGAGGCTCCGATTTGTACTGTTGAGTTACGTGCTCTCCCGTCTCTCCACTTCGGTCGACCTGACCGGCCGCTCTTTTGCTATGTTAGAATAAACAAGTTGTTCTGTTACCAGTCTCCTCTTGCTTTGCCGGGACCTTCGGATGCTTCCAGTGCCCCAGGCCGCCAGGCCAACGCTACCCTTGGGGCTTGCGACCCATTGGCAATAACGGGCGTCAGCACCGAGACCCCAACAACTCGTGCCAGCGGTGCGATTCCAACATCTGGTTGCCAGCGGTGGGATCGCGACAACGGAGGCCAGCAGCGAAGAGATGCGGTTGACTGTATGCTGAGCAGCACAACGACCATCCGGGAGCAGTGCAACGAGCCCTGTGTGATGACTGGTTGCCTGCAGCGGAACGACTGCGCTGAAGTCTTGGCTGCGAGGTTTGGTGAGTGCGGGACTTTCTTCTTCTGAGTTTTGCCAGGCTTTTGTTAGTGTTAGAAACAGAGCTGGTAATTGGGGTTGTCGTTGCTGCCGGGTTAGTTTGCGGCAAGACAATAGTAGGCAGTAGAGAAAGCAGCATTCAGAGCAGCCATGGATTTGAAGTCGTTGCGCAAACCGAAATTGCTGGAGCTTGCGAGAGAGTTGGGTCTGGATGTCTCAGACAAACTCAGAAAACCAGAACTGCTAAGGGCTATTCTTGAGTTAGAAGCTGAGGATGACGAGCTGTCGGAATGCCTTGAGACCATTGAGGAGAGGGAGGAGCAAAAAGAGAAACAGGAGCGCGAACTTAAAGAACAGAAAGAGAAAGATGAGCGCGAACGTAAAGAGCAACAAGAGAAAGAAAGAGAGCGCGACCGTCAACACGCTTTGGAAATGAAGCGTCTCGAGTTAGAGATGGAACGCGCTCGTAATGGAAGTCAGGCACACGGTGCAGGAGAACGAGTATTGTTCAAAATGACTGACCTGATGCGGCCGTTTAAGCTTGGAGAGGACATTGGTTTGTTCCTGGTTAACTTTGAGCGAACGTGCGAGAAGCAGGGGTTCTCTCGGGAAACGTGGCCACAGCGCTTGCTCACTTTGTTACCCGGCGAGGCGGCCGACGTAGTCGCTCGCTTGGAGAGAGAGGAGGCAGAGGATTTCGACAAAGTGAAATCGAGTCTGCTAAAAAAGTACCGGCTGTCAGCGGAGGCGTTCCGTCGGAAGTTTCGGGAAAATGAGAAAGGCAAAAGTGAGTCATATACAGAGTTTGCCTACAGGCTTATGTCAAACATGCAGGAGTGGCTCAAAGAAGAGAAAGCGTTTGGTGACCACGAGAAAGTTCTGCAGTGTTTCGGGCTAGAACAGTTTTATAGTCGGTTACCTGAGAACGTGCGGTACTGGGTCTTGGATAGGCCAGACGTTAGTACGGTGGCTAGAGCCGCTGAGTTAGCCGAGGAGTTTGTGACGCGTCGGGCTCGCGGAGCTAAGGACGGTCAAAAGGGTGAATTTGGCTCTAAGTTTGAGAGGCCGAAGTTCACGCCCATGAGAAAGCGGTTCGAGACGAGGCAAGCGCGCGTGTGTTATACGTGCCAGAAGCCGGGTCACTTTTCGGCGCAGTGTCCGACCGAACGTGAGGAGACGGCGGCAGCCGAAGCCGAACGCGGAAAGCGGTTCGAGATGAGGCAAGTGCGCGTGTGTTATACGTGCCAGAAGCCGGGACACTTTTCGGCGCAGTGCCCAGAAACAAAACCAAAAGTCGTGTTTTTTTCATTAGGCAGCACTGACGAGAACATGAAGCTTCTCGAGCCTTACATGCGAGACCTCCTCGTGAACGGGAAAGAGTGCCGAGTGCTTCGCGATTCCGCAGCTACAATGAATGTAGTTCACCCCTCTTACGTAGAACCCGATATGTTCACGGGCGAGTGCGCATGGATCAAGCAAGCAGTGGAAGCTCATAGCGTGTGTCTGCCGGTAGCAAAAGTGCTTATTGAAGGACCTTTCGGAGCACTTGAGACGGAGGCCGCAGTGTCATCTATGCTGCCCCCCCAGTACCCGTACTTATTTTCGAACAGGTCCGATCACTTCCTGCGCGAGAAGGGGCTTTTGTTTGGTGAGGCTAGCGTTCAGGCCTTAACCAGATCGAAGGTTCGGGAGCTCGCTGCAAAGGCGGTAGTTGCGGGGCCGACGTTGTTGAACGATGAAAAAGGGTCAGAGGCGCAGCAAGCTGGTAGTCAGAGCACGCCCGAACGGGATAAAATTGAGCCTGTAGCGTTAAAGGCACCAGATACTGGAGAGGAAATTCCCGATGCGGGAAAGTTAGAAGAGCTTCCGGTCGAGCTTCCGGGACTAGGCTCAGTGACGAACAGGAAAGACACCGATCAAGTCATTAGTGACTTAATAAGTAAAGCATCGCTGTCGCCTGAGCAGAAAACCGAACTACACCAGCTCTTACAAGAGTTTCAAGGTCTGTTCTCTGAGAGGCCTGGTAGGACTTCTGTCCTTACTCATGACATAGAACTTACCTCCCCAGAGCCAGTACGATCCAAGGCGTACCGGGTGTCACCCCGCCAGAGCGATATTATGGAGGCTGAGGTAAAGAAAATGCTACAGCTCGGTGTTATTGAAGCGGGTGAGAGTGATTATACCTCCCCTTTGATTTTAGTTGAGGTACCGGGCAAGGAACCTCGTCCTTGCGTCGACTACCGCAGGCTTAATTCCATCACTAAGGATCAAATTTATCCGATCCCTAACATCGAGGAGCGCCTTGAGAGAGTGAGTAGCGCTCAGTTTATTTCCACCCTAGATCTTTTCAGGGGTTATTGGCAGGTTCCACTTACAGAAGAGGCTAGTAGGTATGCGGCGTTCATTTCACCAATGGGGACATTCCGTCCTAAAGTTTTGAGTTTTGGTTTGAAGAACGCGCCATACTGCTTTTCAAGCCTCATGGATAAAGTGTTGCGGGGACAGCAAGAATTCGCTTTACCGTATCTAGACGACGTAGCGATATTCTCCGCATCCTGGCCTGAGCATATGGCGCACTTGCGGGCAGTGCTAACCCGCCTGCGCGATGCGGGCTTGACAGTCAAGGCTCCCAAGTGCCAGTTAGCACAGGCCGAGGTTGTCTACCTCGGACACGTGATTGGTCGGGGTCGTCGCCGCCCCTCTGAAATAAAGGTGGCCGCTGTGCGAGACTTCCCGCAACCGCGCACGAAGACCGATATTCGGTCGTTCTTAGGTGTCGCCGGCTACTATCAGAGGTACATCCCCAGGTACTCTGATATCGCGGCTCCCCTAACGGATGCTCTAAGAAAGACAGAGCCGCAAACAGTCGTCTGGGATGAGACGAAGGAAAGAGCTTTTAGCGCCCTAAAGAGCGCCCTAACAAGCCAGCCTGTGCTACGATCGCCCGACTACACAAAAGGGTTCGTTGTTCAGTGTGATGCTAGTGAGCGAGGCATGGGCGTTGTACTGTGCCAACGGGAAAATGGAGAAGTAGAACACCCCGTCCTGTATGCTAGTCGTAAGCTGACCAGTCGTGAGCAGGCGTATAGCGCCACCGAGAAAGAGTGTGCGTGTATCGTGTGGGCCGTTCAGAAATTGTCATGTTACCTAGCTGGCTCGAGGTTTATCATTGAAACGGATCACTGCCCTCTCCAATGGCTGCAGACCATCTCTCCCAAAAATGGCCGCCTCCTGCGCTGGAGCCTCGCTTTGCAACAATATTCCTTTGAGGTGCGTTACAAAAAGGGGAGTCTCAACGGTAACGCCGATGGCTTAAGTCGAAGCCCCTAACGTGGGAATCAGCCTCAAAATTGCTTGTTACTGATGTTTTTCTTCCTGAGGCAGGATTTTTAACCTATTGCTTTTGTGTAGTGTTTCAAAGTGATGATGTGCTTTTTAGTGCAATTTTTCCGATTTGTGGACTCGTTCTGAGTGCTGCTAAACTACTGTAAGGAACTAGGCAGCAGTATAAAAGGGGAAAGAGCCTGGCAGGGCTTAGTGAGGGTTGTGCCGTGCTTGCTGACTGAGCGGTTGACTTTCGGCGTAGTTCTAACGCTTGCCGGAAACGAGAACAAAAATGCCAACTCTCCCGAAGTCACTTTGCAGTGTCCTGTGTGCACCTGAACGTGAGAACGAGGCCCTCTCTGTGCGCTGCGCTCAAGAAACACCAAAGGACGCCCAACTTCGGTTATGAGCATCATCGAGCGACATCCCTCCGGACAGCGGATGCAGTCCCCTGACCATCGGGATCTCCTTCCCCCGGCGGGGCGGTCTGTTACGTTTCGCCTACAACGCGCGGTAATGCCGGCGCGGATGCAACGGACGCCGGGGCTTTGTTCAAAGCGGCGGACATTTTGGCCCATTCGACGCCGCCGCAGCGCCTACCCGCCAAGCGTGTCCAGGCGTGTTTCAGTGCCACGTGTCTTCGTGTGTGCGTGTGTGTGTGTGTGTGCCCTCGCTTGTCAAAGCGCGGCAGCCGGGGAGCGGAGTTCCCCGAATGAGGAGCCTAGAGGTCTCTCGGCTCAACCGTTCGCGCCGTCGTGTGGGCGGGTTGGCGATGCGTCACTGCACTCGGTTCAGCAGGTCTCTCGGCTCGACCGTGCGCGCCGTCGTGGGCTCATGCTCCGCCGTCCCGTGACCTTCATCCCGTGACCTTCATCCCGTGACCTTCCCTTTTGGACCGCGACGCCGAGAGTATAAGAGCAGCTGCCCCCGGACGCCAGGAGAGAGGCTCCGATTTGTACTGTTGAGTTACGTGCTCTCCCGTCTCTCCACTTCGGTCGACCTGACCGGCCGCTCTTTTGCTATGTTAGAATAAACAAGTTGTTCTGTTACCAGTCTCCTCTTGCTTTGCCGGGACCTTCGGATGCTTCCAGTGCCCCAGGCCGCCAGGCCAACGCTACCCTTGGGGCTTGCGACCCATTGGCAATAACGGGCGTCAGCACCGAGACCCCAACAACTCGTGCCAGCGGTGCGATTCCAACAAGCTTCAGTGTTTATAGAACCACTTCTTTCGGCATATCCTCCAAGCCATTGGGACGCCTTACGTAAATCAGTCATGATTGCAAATTAAAAATGTAAACAAAGAAAGTCGCAAGAACTTTATGCGTGTGACATGCAAATGTGGCACCTAATGTAACTAATTCATCTGTTTACTGAGGGTAGATTCCAGCCATTACGTTATCCGCTCTTACAGGATTATTTGTGATCAATAATAGAAGCCTTCCTCACGTCTTTCATTTCTCTTTGTGTATTTTGGCTTCGAATGCACCATGTGTAGGGTATTGCTAGAGGTGCGTGTGTGTAGCTGGGTACAGTTTAGCTATCACCCGTTCTGCTTCCTTCCTTGTCCTCATCACTCATGCGCTATCTTTGTCATAAGAAAATAACCTACCCTTACTGCATATTTTGCCAGCATGTTTGCTTTATGACAAGTTTTATATTACTGCAATCTATGCGAAAGTGAGAAATCTCAAATAAAATGTGAAGTGTAAATATTGCGGTAGTGTTTTTTAATATAGGTGATATTCAAGTTGTTATGGACTGCAGCACAATGTATGAAAGAATCAAATTGACGTGCAACTTTTTAATGTGGTGTTTTTGAGACCACCTTTCAACTGAAGCTAGAAAACGCGCACGAGTTGCATGGGAAAAGTGCCAACAAGAGGTAAGGAAAGGTAAGGTAAGACAGCTGTTTTTGCAGTTAAATTGGATTATCGATTGCCAGCCAGTTCCTTTCAGGAAGCATTTTGTACTGCATAGATATTCTAATCTAAGTTGGAATAATGTTCTGAATTCACTTTATTATCCGGTCCTCTTTTCTGCAACACTGTAGCCCTATATTATATGTTTTGAGTACATGATTTGCTTAACTGATTAAATCCCAAGTTTTAAATAAGAAAACGGTCCACAAGTATGGTGAAATAGCTTTAGGTTAGAAGCTCTCTAAAATAATATAAGAGAGATGTGCTGTGATGAATTGAACTTTTGCGTGACTGACATGCTATTTTAAAGGGACATAATGGGTGAGAGTGGCATAGCAGTGTCATGCATATGTAGCTGCAAGGTCTATACTGGATGTCTCTTTAAAACTTTCTTGCGTGGTTGTTCATTGATTCCAGTTTAATAGTAAAGGAAAATGTTGTAGCAGCAGCGGCGGCGGCGCCGCTTCAGGATTGCGCAGGCGCTCGAGTCTGCACGAGGCAGGTGCCGCTGTCAGGCACCGGCACGAGCTAGCGTTCCAGGAGATTAAAAAAATATGCTACGCTAAGAGATCAGTCGTGTCGGTTCCCTCTCTCTCTCTCTCGGAAGGCAGTTGTTGCTACACGCCTTTATTAACATTTTTGCCCTTAAAGAGCGGCGGGTAATTGGTTTGGGAAGTGGTGCGCGGGAAAAAGTAAGGGAGACAGTGAAAGGGAGACCTAATTATCTACATTATGGGGTCTTATGCTTTCGCTCGTACGCCCGAGATGTAAAAGCCTGGTCCCGGTGGCTGGAGCCTCAGGATCCACGAAGAATTCGTACAGTGACCGCCAGGACTAGTTGGCGGTCGCCGCCCTGCTGCGTCTCGGTAGTGCCCAGGTCTGAACGGAAGTCGGTCGTCATTCCGTTGGGAGCCAAGCAAGGGCTCTTGTCTGGTGCGGTAGTCCCGGATTAAGTGTTAGAAGTCCACCCGGGTGTGGCAGGGGCTGCAGGTACTCGCAGCGAACGTTCCCGGCCACGAGGGTCTTCCTTTCTGAGAAACGCTACACGAGAAAGGGAGTCAGGCGGGTTCCAGATTGTACCTGCCGGGGCAGAACCTACTGCTCACGAGTAACAGCCTGGGAGGGAAGAGGAGGAATGCCCATGGGGTTGGATGTAGTGAGCACATAGCTGCGCCGGTGGCCCTTGGCTTTGGCTACTGCTTCCGTGGGATTGTACCACTGACTTTGTATTTCCTTGTCTTCAGGCACATTGTCCAGTAAATGTTCGGGTGGTCTCGACTGCGCGCATAGAAGCGTGGCACGTGCTAGTCGATGGGCCCGTACATTTCCTGGTATACTCGTGTGCCCTTGGATTCAGTGTAAGCGAAAATCTTGACCTTGGTCACGCAGACGATGCACGTGGGGGCGGAGTTGCTGGACCACAGCGGTTGTTGTGCGATTGTCCTTAAAAACTCTAAAGGCACCTTGAGAGCAGTGGTGTTTAGCATCTCTTAGAAATTTGCTAGCCGTGTGTTTAGCATGCTTGGCAAAATGTTCGATGATATACAGTTCTGCCGTAGAGCTGTGAACGACATGTCTCGTGAGGTGGAGTTTACTGCCCCGTTCGGCTGCTCCCGTATTTGTCCAAGCCAGAGTGAACATTGGCTCCTCCTCTGGTCCTTCGATAGAAACATGTGCATAGACTATATGGCACCTGCCAGAATGGTCGTTACCCTCACCTAGTTGGTGCGTATACTCGTCATGGTGTTTGGCGTGGGCCTGTCTCCTTGCCGACTGATCGTGTCCCATGTTCTTCGCCAATGGCTTAGGGTCCGCAATTCGTACGTGCTCCCAAAGAGGAAATATGGGTGTAGGTGCAGAAAGTTTAGAGATGTCATGCCCAATTTTAACCAAATTGGCCCTTGCTGTGTTTGTGGACTTGAGACGTGTCACATGAACATGCTCATGCGTTGAAATAATATCAGCGATGTCACCCAAAGCGCAGCAGCTTTTGAGTACAGGGAGTTGCGTGTGCTTTCAGAGTGCTGCCATTACTGTCCTTGTCTTGAGGCAAGGACAGTAATGCGTTGAGGCGATCCAGCGTATGTAGCCTCGCCAGTAGATTATGTATGAGAGTTTTGCAATTCAATTGCTGCCTGTCACGGCTTTCTAGCTCCGTTTTCATTTTAGTACTCTTCGTCGCTGTTTTTTGATACGCTAGCAATGTTAGCCATGGGCATTCTGCTACTTCCTCTTTTCTGGGCACCACGGAACCTCAGGTGACCATCGAGCTGTAATTGTCAGCAACGGTAGCTTATTGCGGTAGTTGTCTGAACGGGGGCGCCCAAGCTATTTAGCCTCCATTCTGGTTTCTTTCTTTCTCACTTTATTTTTCTTTATTTCTTGTTTATTTTTTTTTGCTGGTGATTGGAATTAGTAAACCCCCAGTGTTTTCTTCTCAAATTGCAGCCACACGCTACATACGCAAACATTCGTTTTTAGCGCTTTTTCCATTATTATATAGCCGCGGACTCCGTAACCACGATATGGTGCGATAATTTCTCGAACGTGACAAACATCATAATGCTTTCTCTTAATGAAGCCTGTTCAAAACGCGAGCCATCATCAACACAGCTTTCTGGGGTAAAGCATGGTGACAAGCATGCTTTTTACGTCACGAAAGTAGGATGTAGTGGTGACAGGGCGTCAAAAACCACTGACAGACGGGCCGGTCAAGCGGCAAATTGTTATCCTGCTAAGCACGAGGTCGTGGGATCAAATGGCCGCCGTGGCGGCCGCATTTCGATAGAGACAAAATGCGAAATCGTCCTTGTCCTGTTCCGTGAGGGCACGTGAAAGATACCCAGGCAGTTAAAATTATTGCGTAGTCGCCTAGTACGGCGTGCCTCATAATAATATCGTGGTTGTGGCAAGTAAAAGAGCAGAATTGTTTTTGTTTTGTTTTGTTTTGCTATGAACGGCTTTGTGAGTGCTAAAGATGCAATCCGTCGCCTTCCAGACAGCTCATAATGAGCCGTGTTCACATGATGGGGAGCTTCATTGCGTTCAGAAAGTCTGTGTTCATTGCATATCCGTGTTTCCGATTTGCGTATCTTCGTTCGTTTTCTTAATCGCCCGATTCATGGCGAATCCCTCTCACTGTGGGTATGCGCCACAGCCACTGCGGTCAGCGGCAGCAGCATCGCTTGCAGAAGCAGGGTAAGCGCGATCGACATCAAGAGCCGAGAAGACGGATCGCGTCCGCCGCACTCGGGGATCGACGACTAAGATAGGCGGCCCCTCGCTGGCTGGCGGAAATGGCCGCTGCCGACGCGGTCACCTTTTGGCTCGTCTGATCCGCCCAAATTGTGGTCCCGCCGAACCGGGTGAGTAGTGCGTGTAGTGATGTGCGGACCCAGTGAATCTCGACACTGCTCCCCAAGCTGAATAGAGCAATAACTCGCGGCATAGTCACTCTTGAGATAGGTGTCCTATTGATAAATCAGCGCTGCCTTATGTTAGACGCATAAAATACGCTTCCTGAGAAAGACAGAAGTCAGTGCAGTTATCTTCGTCGCGCCCGTGTCATTTACCTTTCGTCTTCGAGCAATCTTTTTTATGTTAGCATAGCCTGTGAAACAAGGCGAGGCAGAATGCTTTCAAGAGGGAGAGAAAATTAGTTCTCTCCATTTCCTCGTTCTTATTGACTTGCGTGCGGGGTATTAAAAGAAACTGGTATGATTTAGAGTGTTTTCAAGCTGTTAAAGCGTGATAAGTCCTCTGTCTGTCTACAAAGGGTGTCCCACCTAACTATTGCCAAAATTTTAAAAAAATCCGAGGGCACCTTGATTCCAGCTAAATTCACTATTTCCAGAGTGCATATAACAAAATGCTGTCATACGTCGAGCACAATAAAAGCCGAGGACTCCTAAGCCCTTCTTATGAGTTGTGAACGCGAAAGCAATAATGTCCACTTGAACGCCGCAAAGCAGTCCGAGTTATGAGCTCCTCGCAAGCAAGTGAGCGCGTTGAGACGCTTGGTCAGTTTCTTAGACAGTACAAGGCCAGTGCACTTCAATCCGTGACGTCACGCTTCCTTGCCCGACTGCCATAAAATCTAATGGGATCGCCTCCTAGTGCCACCGCTTTCGTCACGCCGGGCACGTTAATGAATATTTCGGGTGAAGTAGCATGGTGTCATAAAGCAGAGCGCACAGGCCTGCTGTTTAGAAGGCGCTGGTTTAGCCCTTTCTATAGGACGCTCGGCTTCTGAGCTTGGGGTCGTTAGTTTGAAACACTGCCGCCGACATTTTAAACTGAAGCTTTCTTGGTCTGTTTCTTCGACTTTCCCACTGCTGCTACTGCTGCTGCTGCTGCCTGGCGCATCGCGTCGGTGGCTGGTTCAGAGCGTGTGCATACATGACAGCAGCGCGGCAGAGAGGAAAAGCGACGCGAGAAATTCGTTTGGATCGTTGCACCGCGTCAAATGTGCGTGATTCCTTCTGGAGCTCCCCAAGCGTCACCACTTAAGCCTCCCAACAGCTGCAATTGTCCGTGACTCCCCACCCCCTCCTCCTACACACAAACGCATTGCAGAAATTGCAGCGCTTACCTTTCTATTCACTTGCCAAAGCCGGGGGAGAGGATGCAGAGAAGGGGGAGAACCGACGCAGTCGCGAAGCCAGTGAATAACAGCCTTGCCATTCTTCGCCAGGAGAGGCGACGTGAGAAGGCAAGGAAACGCTACTACTACAGGCACGACAGCGGTTGCGGGCGAACAGGTTAAACTTAAGTTCAAGGTACGGTACGGTACGTTTCTGCTATTTCTCAAAAATAAATACCATGCAAATTTGTCCAGCGGACAACTTACACAGAGCGTGCAGAGGCGGAGCCGCATCAATTTAAGCGCATCGTAGGGCCTAGCCGACACTACGGAAGCGGTCACACGTGAAATCAACTTCTATCTGTGCGCGCCGCGGTAGCTTTGCGGTTATGGCATTGCTCGAGGTCGTGGATTTTATCCAAACCGCAGCATCCGCATTTCGACAAGGGCCAAATAAAAAACGCTGGCGCAATTAGATTTAGGGACCCGTTAAAGAACATCGCGGTGTCAAAGTTAATCCGGCGTCCGCCACCACGGCGTGCCTCAAATTCCGATCGTGGCTTCGGTACATACCGCCCCATAATTCAATTAATGTTTACTACCTTAAAAAAAGTACGTGAAAAAGACGCAGAGGGGAAAGAGAGAAACGACAAACTCTTCCAGCTCTCAGTTTTGATGAAAGTTTACTATTCCTGCCACGTTGGGGATGTGCCATGTGAGACAATGTGCTCAACCCTCTCGAGGTTGCGAAGTAGGGTGCGCAACAACGTATCAAGTGTGTCCGTGTGTATTCTGTGTACTACGCATACAAACAGCAGTAGTGCACGCTAGGTAACGTTTAACATCAACTCACCACTCTCGTGATGGATTAAACGTTGAAGAAATTTAAAATTCGCCGTCAAAGTCACCGCTAATTATCGTCAATCAAAGCAAACAGCACAGAAAATTGCGCTTACATCAATTCCCACACTGCCTGGGATCCGCATAATTTTTTCCTTTTGAATTTATTCTGTTTGTACAGCGCAACGTTGGATGAAAGGGTGGGGGAGGAAAGTTATGTGAGGAGGAAAACGGAGAGGAAAGTGTAGCTGTACTGTGAGGCGTAAGTCGGTGGAGGGTGTGGCGAAAGCGTAAGAAAAGCGTTCTGCGGCGACAATAGCTACGAGATGGCGCCACATTCGCGCGCGTCGTCTTCGAGGTCTGTCGGCGGCGGCTGCTGTGAACCGCGCCCACATGTCACTCACGCGCTGGCTCACGCGATCTCCAGATTAGCGAAGCAATCACTGCGCACTTCGCTCCATTTGCAACATGCCGCACGATACAAATTGTACGCTCCAACTAACATATGAAAGCACATATAGATCTGCGCTTAAATTTCGCATTAGTGGGTACCGTAATCGTCGGTGAATTCGTTAATAGATTCATTTGTTTATAGCCATCACCGAGGCGAAGTTAGAACGCAGTCGAGAGCGCGTGCGGACAAGAAGCGCGCGGATAACAGGTTTCCGAGAGCGGGGTTGACTTGAGGCCCTGGCGACGCCCTCTCCTCTCACGCAGCACCAGGTGTGCCTGCGTCTGTTCCCTTTCACCCCCTCTGCTCCCTCTAGGCGCGCACGTGACGTGTGTTCAGCCAGTGAGAATTTAGGTGCCATTTAGATACTACAGACGCCGTCTTTTCCGCATAATGGCTATTTATTTATTTATTTATTTATTTATTTGAGTACCCTAAGGGCCCGTTAGGGCATTAAATTGGGGGGGGGGGGGCGAAAAATTTCAACTGTAAGTGGAATGTGTACAATGCAAATACATGAAGGAGTTAGGAACAATAAAAAAAATCTATACGTCGAGCAGAAACAAACAAAATCGATAAAAAGAAATAAGTAAAAGAGAAACGCAGTTTATACAACATCTGGTAGCGTGAAAAACGCATAAGAACCTAAAATGCGATGTTAACAACCAATACCCATCAGAACACGAGTGTAAAGATATAGTCGAATGATGATTTCTGTAAACAACCTACACAGGTACATATCAGATGAAACTGAATGAATTTTATACAATGTCAAGCGCATGAAAACACTGTTTAAGTAAATATTCAATGATATGTTGGTTCGGAAAATGCTTTCGCATCAATATGCGAGTGCCGTGTAGCTGGACAGAACCAAGGTAGTGCTCTTTGCCGTCGCTTGGAGCAAGTCGGACTATTTTTCATATTTTGCCTAATTACACAATTAGTTAATAATTGGTTCACTCCTCAAAGATTGCAATGAGAGCAAAATTAGGAATCAGGAATTTCTAGGCTCATCATGAAGAATTCCCGACCCATCTTTCTGCTGCTCAATGCAGTATATAGAAGTTATTATTTTTTTTTTCAAAGCGTTAGAAAAACACGATAAAGTCTCGAACGACAAATCGTGCGGCATTTTTCGCGCGCTTTTGCGGGCTCCTTACAAGCTTGGAAAAAACTTGTGTAACACCAATAGGGCAACAAAAAGATGGATCGGAAATAGTGATTTTTTTTATAATTGTTTAATTACGCGAAACACAAAAGGTAATGACTTGCTCCCTGCGACGGCCAACAACATCACTTTGGTTCTGTCCAGCTACGTGACATTTGTATATTTTTAAATTTTGGCACATGTTATGTGGGACGCCTTGTACATCTTGAGGGGGCCGTGGACTGCTGGATAAACCATGACCGCAGTACGGTTGGTTATCCGAGCTAGGTTGTACGGCAACATCTTTGAAGGGGATGGCGCAAAAGAGAGGACAAACGAGATGACTGTGTATGTGTTTGCGTCGTTTGTTCCACCTTTCTCATTGTTCCCTTCGAACATGAGCTCGGATTTGTGAAAGATAAGCAGGCCTCTCTACGTGTTAAAGAGGCTGATAAGAGCCGTCTGGCAGGCCGCCTATTTATTGCCTCCCTATCGCTCGTGAAGCCGTTCACAACATTGAAGCCCTAAGGCTGCGACCGATGACTTCCACGCATCGGCAGTGTTAGTGTTATCCGATGACGCTGCCCGTACCTTTCAGAAACTACACTAAAACGACGTACACTTCATTCTCTATTAAAGGAGTGCACGTCACTCGCACAATACTTCCGTTCGCAACGACAGTCCCCAAATTTACTATGAAATTTTTTGAGAGCTAGCTCTTAATGTGGCGAGGGTCGCCGGCGTAACCGAGCGAATGAGCACAACAGCAAAAGACGAAAGAGCGAATGCGGAGGGGCAGATGAAAGACGCGACCCGCGAACGGCGAAGACCAATGAGAGCGGCGCCTTCAGAAACATGCGCGCGGGAAGCTGGTTTCATGCGAACCCGCTCGATGCGTATACGTATCTGGTCTCAGCCGGACCGCTCGCGTCAGCTCGCGCTTGCTTGCTTTCGTATCGTTCGCGCTTGTTTCGATTGTCATGGCTTGGCATTTCTTTGTAATCTGACTGTATGCGCGACGCGTATTGTGTATTACTTTCTGAAAGCCAAGCGGCACCAGCCATTACTTTCGAACCTTCTTAAAAGCGGACGCGCTTGACCTGCCGATGAGATTTTCGACGATCGCCGACTGTCTCTAATTCTTTGCCTTTATATATTGCGAAATGGAAACATATATAAAGCTGCAATGAAATTTCTCATTAGGTAGTATCGTGATCGTCGGTAAATATTTAATGCGCTCTTGTTCCTCTAGTGCCAAGCCTTGGAGAACCTGGCGAACAGTTGAAGTTATAGAATGCAGATACTTCTACACCCGATGAGTTCAAAGCGTAGACTTGGACAAATTGGAGGTTCATCTCGCGTTTCAAAACGCAAACTGAAGAACGCCGCCGTCAATCATTTTGTCACGATGAAGAAAGAACGTGGCTGCTGCCGCGGCAGAGGCCAGACACAAGCCCGAAAACTCTCGCACGCAGAGCGCTGGAGCTTCGTTTGTTGTACGACACGGGGCGGTCGCTATCTTGTAAATCGCCAGTTAACAGAAAATCACGCGTGATCAGCATGGAAAACAGTACAAACTGCACACGAACGAGCAAGCCTGCGCTGGAACGATGCGCGTAACAAACACCCCCAAAACTCTCTCGTGATGTGTACAAGCAGTCCACCCATGGGTGTTTACGTACGAGAAGAAATAATAAAGAAGCGCGAGACAAGCGAAAAATACAGGCAATAAACGCGACAAACAATGCAGTCAAAGGATGTCGAAACAAAACACATTACAAAAGATATTACAAAAATTAGAAATTATAAGGAATGCATGAAAAATTCAACGCGATCACAAAAAACGTTCGAAGGACAGTTGTGAGAACAGGTGAGACCACACAGGCCTATCTGTGGCGTGTTCGTTCTAACATTCATTTGAAGAAGCGTCGGGCTGCTGGTACCTAACTGTCGAAAACAATTGCGGACCGACGCCGCGGGTCGGTGTACTAGGCGAGTATGCTGGCCATGAGATCGCCACCTGCCAGCCACATTCTTCAGCTGTGTCGCGATGTACCACACGCTGCCCCGACTTCCAAGGCGCTCCGACAAACTCTGAAGTGCCTCCGCGCTAGCTCGTCCCCCACTGCGCGTCGGCGACTGACGTAGTCAACAGGTCAGGTGCTTTAAGAAACAATGGGAGAGCTTCTTCACCGCCACGCAAGCGGCGTCGCGTCTGCGGCGACACAGTGGCGGCCATGTTGAGAGGGGCAGGCGTGCATGCTCTTTGTGCCAACTTACTCTGTGCCGAAAGTGCTCCAGATGGCAGTTTGACCTTCCTTTCAGCTACACTCTGTGAACGGTTTGAACCGTTTGGGGATTATCTTGTCCCCAAATATTAATCGCCATCTATCTTGCCTGCATTTTTTTTTCCTTAACGCTGCTTTGTCAAGAGCGGCACGCGGGTCATCAGCATGACATTGTGTTCTTGAGAGGATGGTAACGAGCAGAGAGTTTTCAAGAAAGGGGGCTGAATCAAGACAGATGGCTGTTATTCTTTGGGGATAACACATTCCCCTAAGGTTGTGATTTTTTTTTCAGTCTGACATGCGTGCGCCATACTCATCACAACGCATTCGAGTTGCTTCGATCGCTTACGCAGCGCACTCTTGGACCGGTATTCGGGTGTCGAAGGTCAAGCGATGAAGACCGCTCTCTTCGGTCTCCTAATAGCCACGTTCACTGGATTCGTGGGTGTCCAGAGCGTGACGACACACATCGAAGAAAGGCTGCGTAAGTTCCCGCTCTCCATTCTATACCCAGGGCTCGAGCTGTGTGATTTTTTCCCAGGAAAATCTTAACGTCCTTCGCCACGCGCGTTTGAGTGCACAGCGACTTTGCGGAGTCTCACCGTTTATGTGGCGGCCGAACGTGCGCTACTCAGCGAATCGTAAAGACGGCGCTGAAATCTTGATCCCAGCGCTTGTGCATAGCGCCTTGACGAGGTTTTCGGCCAGGATGAAAACATGTATCTGTTAATCTTGGCTAGGAACTACACGTTGCAACAGCGGCATCTGCAGATGGAACGACTCCTATGAATATGTCCTATGAATATGAAATATGAATATTTGATTAGGATGGTCGTCTTGCAGAAGGAGCGGTCCCAGTGCAGGAAAGGTTTTAGTGCTGCTGAGAAACCGGAGCATTACCGTCTGCATGCTTTTGCCAATGGAACAAAGGACAAAAAAAAAAAAAAAAAAACTAATATGGAACCAACCTATGTCGGAGCCCTTGTACTAACTTTGTGATCTTCTGTCGAATTTTGATTCCTGGACTGTAGCCTTCTAATCCCACTGTGCCGCCATCTGATCTGCCGACGCGAATTTCATTAGGATGGTCGTCTTGCAGAAGGAGCGGTCTCAGTGCAGGAAAGGGTTTACTGCTGCTGAGAAACCGGAGAATTACCGCCTGTATGCTTTTGCCAATGGAACAAACGACAAAAAAAACTAATGTGCAACCGAGCTGTCAGGCATCATGAGAAGCAAATCCGGTCTATTTATTGTTATTGGGTAGAAAAAAAGGAAGCTATTGTAGAGAGATTTGCCCGTCGCGACTGGGTCTGGTCCAGACTCCGGACATTAGTCAAAAGTCGGGACTGTCTGCAAGCCTCGTCATCGTGATCATCTATCATATCTAGAGCATCTATGATATCTATGACATCTATGGCTATCTTTGATACCGATATACACGCGCTGGATGTCAAGAACTGGCTGGGAACTCAGGTGTTTACGTCTGTAATTGTAAAAAAAAAGTTTCTGTAGGTATAGTGACTTGTCAAAAATAGCAGACGTCACATGCGCTGCAGAGCGCATGACCAAACTTCTTTTTAAATAAATGGGAACAAGCGAGGGGTAGCCGAACAGCTACGTAAGTGGTGGATGCGGGGCTATGTAACCTGTCAATGCTGAGACTGAGTTATGAGGGGCGATGTACTGCAGTAAGCTAGAGAACTCGGCTAAACGTGAGACTATTCTACATATTTCGAACACTCAGCAGAAACACGTTCGGCGCAGCTTGGCATTGGTAATGAATGGTTGCTAACCGATTAATGACAAAATGCTCCATTGTCTGGTGTCTATATCGAAATACGGTCGACAAAGGCTGAATAGGCATTGATGATACATTTTGTGTCCTGGTTATTGTTGCGTCAAGTTCACTGAGACTGCAGTGAAACGGTCGAGCATGCACGTCAGGTGGACTGTCATAGCCTGTCGCCAATTTTCTGCTCTCATATTGAAGCAACTAGTTTTTTGGCTGTGCCTTCTACTACGCATAGTTTGGCGCTTTACAACAAAATTCACATGTAATGCTTACGCCTGTAACAAAATTTTCGCCAAATATATTTCGTGAATTGACCATTTGTCTTATAATGAAGAGCCTCCAATTTGTCAAAAGGAAATCCGAAGTGGTCGAGTGCCAGATTGGGACAGTTGGCATGAAATCACCTATTCAGAGAAGTAGTGCATACGGAGGAGCACGTAATACACACTTGACATTATGTTAAAGTGTAATTATTAATCCACACAAGACAAAATAAGCATTCCATCCTATAAGGAGTTCCTCACATTTGTTTACACTTTTTGCATTTTTTGCACTATTTGCAACTTGAGTCTGGCGACTTGTATTTGCTTCATTATAATCTATGTGTAGATGGTAAGCTACAGATTTGTCATTAGTGAGTCCTTATAGATATGGACTTGTGTTTTTCAGGTTGCCATAAAATTTCACCCAAGCCGTGCCATACACTCGAGCCGGGCCTCTTGGAAAAGACGCATAACTTGGCTCCATGCGTCGATTTCAAATGAGTCTGTGGCCAAGGCCGTGCCCCTGCATGCAAACCTTCGTGACCCCTCCAGTGTTTCACCTGTTTTGCAGCTCTACCTCGGCTGCCATCTATCCAAACAGTATCACCAGTTGTGGCCAATTATCGAACCCTGATAATGTGGTGGAGGGTTCCCTGGGCTTGACATTCTATTTCTCTTAGCATTCTTAGGAAATATTCCTGTTATTTCCATTTATATGTGCCTTCAGTACCTTGTTTGTAATAGTTCGTTTCGCTTAGAATTCTGAGCATAATCTTCTGCTATCATAATATATATCGGCCTGTATGCCCATTTTTTGTACTTCTTTTGTACTTTTGTATGTATATGTAATTGACATGTTCTTAATTCTCGTAATGCATAAAGCTGGATTACTGACTTACGTCATTTTTCGTTCCATAAATAATCTACAGCACTGTTTAATGTTCGAGCAACATAACAAGGGCTCTCGGGCAGGATAAATTAAGAGAAAAATTTAGTAATTATTTTAGGCACCCATAATATTTGAAAAAAGCAAGAATAGAGGACTCCGGAAAAAGAAAACAATATTACAGTAGGGAAACCCGTGTGCCCATCATAAGTGTGGTAACAATGTGGTTTCCTTTCAGGGCAGTAATACCAGTCGCACTGGCACACAAGGTTTGATGCATGACACCTATGATACCCTTGGGATTGGTCAGCGAGGCAAAGAGCTTTGCCGCACTCACGAATTATAAGGGTATAATAGGCCTCGTGCACACATTAATCGTGTTACACTTTGTTAAAATGTTATAAACTAGGATAACGTGCCTCAGAAAGGCTGGCAAGCTTTTCGATAGAATGACCTACCTTCGTCAAATGTGGTTGCCCCCTCCGGAGGTTTCAAGGGGAGGGCTGCCCCCCCCCCGGTCGTTGCCGAAGCCCCCTACCACCCACCCCCACACACCTAAAGTGTCATTACCAAAGCTTTGTCACCCACATCATCTGAGGTTTCTTTTGACTTTCCTCAACCTTCTCACTTTAAGTTTTACCGAGGCTAATAGCTTACTGCGTCATTATTGGCGCGTACGTGCACGGCATTTAATTAATACTTTCGCTTTATTTCTGCAAATCCTGTAATACCTTCTTTATTTACAACTTTTTTATGTTACACTAATGTAACAACTTTTTATTTACAGAATTGAATGCATTATAACACTTGTTTGTATATGTTCTATCCCCACCCCTTATGCAATAGCCCTACTATGAGATCTTTAAGGAAATAAAATGAAATAGGGGGACACGCGCATTAGAAGCACTTGCGGTGGCTGCCTCATCCGTATTTTTGAACCTAAACATTGTTTTAAATTTCCACTGTAAACACCATGTACATACACAATATATTGAAATATACACACAGGACAAAGTTTATTATATTTTGAAAAGATGAAGGTAGCCAATTAATAATTATTTGTAAAGGTATGGATAGCTTAAGCCTAGAGAATGAATATGTTGCTCTTTGTTTTCCTGGCTTCAAAATGCTTTGCGTGCTTTTTCAACCATGAAAAATATCTACAGACTCAAGTGACCCCCGCGGCAGAGTCTTCTACCAATGGTGTGTGAAATACACGTGAATGTTGCGTATCTCACTATTGCTTCTCTTTCCAGTAAGCAATCCTAACGTCTCATGAAAAACAACATTTCTAATAATTTACAACATTTATTAGGGATGGAAACTTAGTTGCATGCAAGGGTCATAAATATATACAGGGTGTCCCAAATAACTATCATGCACCAAGATTTAAAGAGAAGAGCAAGGCGTTACACGAATAAAAACCTAGGGAATATTGTTTATAGTACAGTGGAGTAGCTGCCTGTAATTTTTCCGTTACTGATATTTATTTAAGTAATTGTAGTTAATTAAGTTAGTCCATACCCGCCGTGGTTGATTAGTGGCTATGGTGTTCGGCTGCTAAGCACGAGGTCGCGGGATCGAATCCCAGCCACGGCGGCCGCATTTCAATGGGAGAGAAAAAGAGAGAGAGACAAAAGGGAAGGAAAGACAGGGAGGTTAACCAGTGTAAGTACCGGCTGGCTGCCCCGTGCTGGGGAAAGCGGTAAAGGGAACACCAGGAGAAAGAAGAGAAAAAATAAACGGAGAAAAATTCATACAGTAACGCGATGCTACGCGCTACAACATTCAAAGGCGGTCGCACAAATTTCAATTGGTGCGTGTTCACGTAAGGCTGCAAACACTTTATCTTCAGCCTAGCGCACCAGTTTCAGCCCTAACTCTCGAGAGTCAACCTGTGATACACACGCTCTCTATATAGAGCCAGCTACCACCGACAATAACCGCACATGACGTCACTATACTAGCCTGTTAAAACTAACCGGCCGAGGATGACAGGGCTGCATTTTACGAAGATGGGTCCTGCTGTCGAAATGTTAACCAGCCTTTCTGAGGCACCTTATCCATGTTTATAACTTTTTACCACAGTCAGCTAGTCGGTCTCTCAGCCTCCTTCTGTTAGCAATTTACAGTGAAATCAGTAAGTATGTTTCTTTGAAATACAGATAATAGAGGCGCTAGTGGGGCTATTTGTTAGTTATAAGTTAATGTAATGATAGTGCAGGACAAAATGCAGTATTGGCACTAACGCTCAACATTTCCCAGCTACATCCAGGTAGCTGTACCATACAATGTGCATGTGCTCAGGAGAGCTGAAAGCCACAAAAGAAGACGTAGTATCCACCCAAGGCTTTTACTAGTTGCATATCCTCATGTAAGTGCAGATTATTCGCCAGCTGTAAGTTAACCCAGTAATTACATAAATCATTTATGTGAGGTTACATGTGCGAAGTTGTTGTGGTCTTGCTTGTTTTTTTTTTTTTTTTTTTTTCTTTAATCACGAGCGACTTCCTTGCCTCAACACGCATTCTAAAATCTGTTTATTCATCACTGAGGGTCTCGAAAGTTAATTTATACATAACTGTCTATATTAATAATACGGTAGGCTTCGAGTTTAATTGTTATATTTTTGATGTTATGTTTATCTGCGAAGCAGTTTTCTTGTACATTGAAACACATTCACTCAATGCACAGTGCACACTCAAAACATCAAAACCTGTTCTTGCTTTCTACCTTCCTCTGGTGTTTTCTTAACCTAGCATTGGTGCAATCGCCTGTCTGCACCAGCAAAAAAGTAGCAATGTACGTAATGCCAAATGTTCAGTAGAGAATACATAAACAAAGGTAAAGGATAAATTTCCCGTTATGGCGTATATGCAAACGTTCACCTATAATTTCAAATATTGTGACATACCGCTGTGGTGTGATTTGCTTACGTAATGAAATCAATTGCGTAGGATCTGTGCTAAAATACACAACAAAGCAAAAAGTCAGTCAAGATAAGAGCGGCAATGGAAAGTTAAGCGCCGAAAATGTTTTATTTAATGCACCATTAATATAGCTTATCTGCTCCTCTTCTGCGAGATCACATACGTTGGGTAGACAGGCCTTTGCACCAATGTTACCTTAAGGGGCCAACAGAGAAGGTAGAAATCAAGTACATATATTAACACTTGGCTGCGCACTCTGTATTGTGTGGATGTGTTTCACTGTACAAAAAGCTTCGTAGGAGATAATCATAGACGCAAAGATAAAATAATTAAAAATTACAATTCTGTGTCAGTCAACCTTAATTCAGCTTGTTACGTTTCGCCTAAAACGCGCGGTAATGCCGGCACGGATGCAACGGACGCCGGGGCTTTGTTCAAAGCGGCGGACATTTTGGCCCATTCGACGCCGCCGCAGCGCCTACCCGCCAAGCGTGTCCAGGCGTGTTTCAGTGCCACGTGTCTTCGTGTGTGCGTGTGTGTGTGTGTGCCCTCGCTTGTCAAAGCGCGGCAGCCGGGGAGCGGAGTTCCCCGAATGAGGAGCCTAGAGGTCTCTCGGCTCAACCGTTCGCGCCGTCGTGTGGGCGGGTTGGCGATGCGTCACTGCACTCGGTTCAGCAGGTCTCTCGGCTCGACCGTGCGCGCCGTCGTGGGCTCATGCTCCGCCGTCCCGTGACCTTCATCCCGTGACCTTCATCCCGTGACCTTCCCTTTTGGACCGCGACGCCGAGAGTATAAGAGCAGCTGCCCCCGGACGCCAGGAGAGAGGCTCCGATTTGTACTGTTGAGTTACGTGCTCTCCCGTCTCTCCACTTCGGTCGACCTGACCGGCCGCTCTTTTGCTATGTTAGAATAAACAAGTTGTTCTGTTACCAGTCTCCTCTTGCTTTGCCGGGACCTTCGGATGCTTCCAGTGCCCCAGGCCGCCAGGCCAACGCTACCCTTGGGGCTTGCGACCCATTGGCAATAACGGGCGTCAGCACCGAGACCCCAACAACTCGTGCCAGCGGTGCGATTCCAACATCTGGTTGCCAGCGGTGGGATCGCGACAACGGAGGCCAGCAGCGAAGAGATGCGGTTGACTGTATGCTGAGCAGCACAACGACCATCCGGGAGCAGTGCAACGAGCCCTGTGTGATGACTGGTTGCCTGCAGCGGAACGACTGCGCTGAAGTCTTGGCTGCGAGGTTTGGTGAGTGCGGGACTTTCTTCTTCTGAGTTTTGCCAGGCTTTTGTTAGTGTTAGAAACAGAGCTGGTAATTGGGGTTGTCGTTGCTGCCGGGTTAGTTTGCGGCAAGACAATAGTAGGCAGTAGAGAAAGCAGCATTCAGAGCAGCCATGGATTTGAAGTCGTTGCGCAAACCGAAATTGCTGGAGCTTGCGAGAGAGTTGGGTCTGGATGTCTCAGACAAACTCAGAAAACCAGAACTGCTAAGGGCTATTCTTGAGTTAGAAGCTGAGGATGACGAGCTGTCGGAATGCCTTGAGACCATTGAGGAGAGGGAGGAGCAAAAAGAGAAACAGGAGCGCGAACTTAAAGAACAGAAAGAGAAAGATGAGCGCGAACGTAAAGAGCAACAAGAGAAAGAAAGAGAGCGCGACCGTCAACACGCTTTGGAAATGAAGCGTCTCGAGTTAGAGATGGAACGCGCTCGTAATGGAAGTCAGGCACACGGTGCAGGAGAACGAGTATTGTTCAAAATGACTGACCTGATGCGGCCGTTTAAGCTTGGAGAGGACATTGGTTTGTTCCTGGTTAACTTTGAGCGAACGTGCGAGAAGCAGGGGTTCTCTCGGGAAACGTGGCCACAGCGCTTGCTCACTTTGTTACCCGGCGAGGCGGCCGACGTAGTCGCTCGCTTGGAGAGAGAGGAGGCAGAGGATTTCGACAAAGTGAAATCGAGTCTGCTAAAAAAGTACCGGCTGTCAGCGGAGGCGTTCCGTCGGAAGTTTCGGGAAAATGAGAAAGGCAAAAGTGAGTCATATACAGAGTTTGCCTACAGGCTTATGTCAAACATGCAGGAGTGGCTCAAAGAAGAGAAAGCGTTTGGTGACCACGAGAAAGTTCTGCAGTGTTTCGGGCTAGAACAGTTTTATAGTCGGTTACCTGAGAACGTGCGGTACTGGGTCTTGGATAGGCCAGACGTTAGTACGGTGGCTAGAGCCGCTGAGTTAGCCGAGGAGTTTGTGACGCGTCGGGCTCGCGGAGCTAAGGACGGTCAAAAGGGTGAATTTGGCTCTAAGTTTGAGAGGCCGAAGTTCACGCCCATGAGAAAGCGGTTCGAGACGAGGCAAGCGCGCGTGTGTTATACGTGCCAGAAGCCGGGTCACTTTTCGGCGCAGTGTCCGACCGAACGTGAGGAGACGGCGGCAGCCGAAGCCGAACGCGGAAAGCGGTTCGAGATGAGGCAAGTGCGCGTGTGTTATACGTGCCAGAAGCCGGGACACTTTTCGGCGCAGTGCCCAGAAACAAAACCAAAAGTCGTGTTTTTTTCATTAGGCAGCACTGACGAGAACATGAAGCTTCTCGAGCCTTACATGCGAGACCTCCTCGTGAACGGGAAAGAGTGCCGAGTGCTTCGCGATTCCGCAGCTACAATGAATGTAGTTCACCCCTCTTACGTAGAACCCGATATGTTCACGGGCGAGTGCGCATGGATCAAGCAAGCAGTGGAAGCTCATAGCGTGTGTCTGCCGGTAGCAAAAGTGCTTATTGAAGGACCTTTCGGAGCACTTGAGACGGAGGCCGCAGTGTCATCTATGCTGCCCCCCCAGTACCCGTACTTATTTTCGAACAGGTCCGATCACTTCCTGCGCGAGAAGGGGCTTTTGTTTGGTGAGGCTAGCGTTCAGGCCTTAACCAGATCGAAGGTTCGGGAGCTCGCTGCAAAGGCGGTAGTTGCGGGGCCGACGTTGTTGAACGATGAAAAAGGGTCAGAGGCGCAGCAAGCTGGTAGTCAGAGCACGCCCGAACGGGATAAAATTGAGCCTGTAGCGTTAAAGGCACCAGATACTGGAGAGGAAATTCCCGATGCGGGAAAGTTAGAAGAGCTTCCGGTCGAGCTTCCGGGACTAGGCTCAGTGACGAACAGGAAAGACACCGATCAAGTCATTAGTGACTTAATAAGTAAAGCATCGCTGTCGCCTGAGCAGAAAACCGAACTACACCAGCTCTTACAAGAGTTTCAAGGTCTGTTCTCTGAGAGGCCTGGTAGGACTTCTGTCCTTACTCATGACATAGAACTTACCTCCCCAGAGCCAGTACGATCCAAGGCGTACCGGGTGTCACCCCGCCAGAGCGATATTATGGAGGCTGAGGTAAAGAAAATGCTACAGCTCGGTGTTATTGAAGCGGGTGAGAGTGATTATACCTCCCCTTTGATTTTAGTTGAGGTACCGGGCAAGGAACCTCGTCCTTGCGTCGACTACCGCAGGCTTAATTCCATCACTAAGGATCAAATTTATCCGATCCCTAACATCGAGGAGCGCCTTGAGAGAGTGAGTAGCGCTCAGTTTATTTCCACCCTAGATCTTTTCAGGGGTTATTGGCAGGTTCCACTTACAGAAGAGGCTAGTAGGTATGCGGCGTTCATTTCACCAATGGGGACATTCCGTCCTAAAGTTTTGAGTTTTGGTTTGAAGAACGCGCCATACTGCTTTTCAAGCCTCATGGATAAAGTGTTGCGGGGACAGCAAGAATTCGCTTTACCGTATCTAGACGACGTAGCGATATTCTCCGCATCCTGGCCTGAGCATATGGCGCACTTGCGGCCAGTGCTAACCCGCCTGCGCGATGCGGGCTTGACAGTCAAGGCTCCCAAGTGCCAGTTAGCACAGGCCGAGGTTGTCTACCTCGGACACGTGATTGGTCGGGGTCGTCGCCGCCCCTCTGAAATAAAGGTGGCCGCTGTGCGAGACTTCCCGCAACCGCGCACGAAGACCGATATTCGGTCGTTCTTAGGTGTCGCCGGCTACTATCAGAGGTACATCCCCAGGTACTCTGATATCGCGGCTCCCCTAACGGATGCTCTAAGAAAGACAGAGCCGCAAACAGTCGTCTGGGATGAGACGAAGGAAAGAGCTTTTAGCGCCCTAAAGAGCGCCCTAACAAGCCAGCCTGTGCTACGATCGCCCGACTACACAAAAGGGTTCGTTGTTCAGTGTGATGCTAGTGAGCGAGGCATGGGCGTTGTACTGTGCCAACGGGAAAATGGAGAAGTAGAACACCCCGTCCTGTATGCTAGTCGTAAGCTGACCAGTCGTGAGCAGGCGTATAGCGCCACCGAGAAAGAGTGTGCGTGTATCGTGTGGGCCGTTCAGAAATTGTCATGTTACCTAGCTGGCTCGAGGTTTATCATTGAAACGGATCACTGCCCTCTCCAATGGCTGCAGACCATCTCTCCCAAAAATGGCCGCCTCCTGCGCTGGAGCCTCGCTTTGCAACAATATTCCTTTGAGGTGCGTTACAAAAAGGGGAGTCTCAACGGTAACGCCGATGGCTTAAGTCGAAGCCCCTAACGTGGGAATCAGCCTCAAAATTGCTTGTTACTGATGTTTTTCTTCCTGAGGCAGGATTTTTAACCTATTGCTTTTGTGTAGTGTTTCAAAGTGATGATGTGCTTTTTAGTGCAATTTTTCCGATTTGTGGACTCGTTCTGAGTGCTGCTAAACTACTGTAAGGAACTAGGCAGCAGTATAAAAGGGGAAAGAGCCTGGCAGGGCTTAGTGAGGGTTGTGCCGTGCTTGCTGACTGAGCGGTTGACTTTCGGCGTAGTTCTAACGCTTGCCGGAAACGAGAACAAAAATGCCAACTCTCCCGAAGTCACTTTGCAGTGTCCTGTGTGCACCTGAACGTGAGAACGAGGCCCTCTCTGTGCGCTGCGCTCAAGAAACACCAAAGGACGCCCAACTTCGGTTATGAGCATCATCGAGCGACATCCCTCCGGACAGCGGATGCAGTCCCCTGACCATCGGGATCTCCTTCCCCCGGCGGGGCGGTCTGTTACGTTTCGCCTACAACGCGCGGTAATGCCGGCGCGGATGCAACGGACGCCGGGGCTTTGTTCAAAGCGGCGGACATTTTGGCCCATTCGACGCCGCCGCAGCGCCTACCCGCCAAGCGTGTCCAGGCGTGTTTCAGTGCCACGTGTCTTCGTGTGTGCGTGTGTGTGTGTGTGTGCCCTCGCTTGTCAAAGCGCGGCAGCCGGGGAGCGGAGTTCCCCGAATGAGGAGCCTAGAGGTCTCTCGGCTCAACCGTTCGCGCCGTCGTGTGGGCGGGTTGGCGATGCGTCACTGCACTCGGTTCAGCAGGTCTCTCGGCTCGACCGTGCGCGCCGTCGTGGGCTCATGCTCCGCCGTCCCGTGACCTTCATCCCGTGACCTTCATCCCGTGACCTTCCCTTTTGGACCGCGACGCCGAGAGTATAAGAGCAGCTGCCCCCGGACGCCAGGAGAGAGGCTCCGATTTGTACTGTTGAGTTACGTGCTCTCCCGTCTCTCCACTTCGGTCGACCTGACCGGCCGCTCTTTTGCTATGTTAGAATAAACAAGTTGTTCTGTTACCAGTCTCCTCTTGCTTTGCCGGGACCTTCGGATGCTTCCAGTGCCCCAGGCCGCCAGGCCAACGCTACCCTTGGGGCTTGCGACCCATTGGCAATAACGGGCGTCAGCACCGAGACCCCAACAACTCGTGCCAGCGGTGCGATTCCAACAAGCTTCAGTGTTTATAGAACCACTTCTTTCGGCATATCCTCCAAGCCATTGGGACGCCTTACGTAAATCAGTCATGATTGCAAATTAAAAATGTAAACAAAGAAAGTCGCAAGAACTTTATGCGTGTGACATGCAAATGTGGCACCTAATGTAACTAATTCATCTGTTTACTGAGGGTAGATTCCAGCCATTACGTTATCCGCTCTTACAGGATTATTTGTGATCAATAATAGAAGCCTTCCTCACGTCTTTCATTTCTCTTTGTGTATTTTGGCTTCGAATGCACCATGTGTAGGGTATTGCTAGAGGTGCGTGTGTGTAGCTGGGTACAGTTTAGCTATCACCCGTTCTGCTTCCTTCCTTGTCCTCATCACTCATGCGCTATCTTTGTCATAAGAAAATAACCTACCCTTACTGCATATTTTGCCAGCATGTTTGCTTTATGACAAGTTTTATATTACTGCAATCTATGCGAAAGTGAGAAATCTCAAATAAAATGTGAAGTGTAAATATTGCGGTAGTGTTTTTTAATATAGGTGATATTCAAGTTGTTATGGACTGCAGCACAATGTATGAAAGAATCAAATTGACGTGCAACTTTTTAATGTGGTGTTTTTGAGACCACCTTTCAACTGAAGCTAGAAAACGCGCACGAGTTGCATGGGAAAAGTGCCAACAAGAGGTAAGGAAAGGTAAGGTAAGACAGCTGTTTTTGCAGTTAAATTGGATTATCGATTGCCAGCCAGTTCCTTTCAGGAAGCATTTTGTACTGCATAGATATTCTAATCTAAGTTGGAATAATGTTCTGAATTCACTTTATTATCCGGTCCTCTTTTCTGCAACACTGTAGCCCTATATTATATGTTTTGAGTACATGATTTGCTTAACTGATTAAATCCCAAGTTTTAAATAAGAAAACGGTCCACAAGTATGGTGAAATAGCTTTAGGTTAGAAGCTCTCTAAAATAATATAAGAGAGATGTGCTGTGATGAATTGAACTTTTGCGTGACTGACATGCTATTTTAAAGGGACATAATGGGTGAGAGTGGCATAGCAGTGTCATGCATATGTAGCTGCAAGGTCTATACTGGATGTCTCTTTAAAACTTTCTTGCGTGGTTGTTCATTGATTCCAGTTTAATAGTAAAGGAAAATGTTGTAGCAGCAGCGGCGGCGGCGCCGCTTCAGGATTGCGCAGGCGCTCGAGTCTGCACGAGGCAGGTGCCGCTGTCAGGCACCGGCACGAGCTAGCGTTCCAGGAGATTAAAAAAATATGCTACGCTAAGAGATCAGTCGTGTCGGTTCCCTCTCTCTCTCTCTCTCGGAAGGCAGTTGTTGCTACACGCCTTTATTAACATTTTTGCCCTTAAAGAGCGGCGGGTAATTGGTTTGGGAAGTGGTGCGCGGGAAAAAGTAAGGGAGACAGTGAAAGGGAGACCTAATTATCTACATTATGGGGTCTTATGCTTTCGCTCGTACGCCCGAGATGTAAAAGCCTGGTCCCGGTGGCTGGAGCCTCAGGATCCACGAAGAATTCGTACAGTGACCGCCAGGACTAGTTGGCGGTCGCCGCCCTGCTGCGTCTCGGTAGTGCCCAGGTCTGAACGGAAGTCGGTCGTCATTCCGTTGGGAGCCAAGCAAGGGCTCTTGTCTGGTGCGGTAGTCCCGGATTAAGTGTTAGAAGTCCACCCGGGTGTGGCAGGGGCTGCAGGTACTCGCAGCGAACGTTCCCGGCCACGAGGGTCTTCCTTTCTGAGAAACGCTACACGAGAAAGGGAGTCAGGCGGGTTCCAGATTGTACCTGCCGGGGCAGAACCTACTGCTCACGAGTAACAGCCTGGGAGGGAAGAGGAGGAATGCCCATGGGGTTGGATGTAGTGAGCACATAGCTGCGCCGGTGGCCCTTGGCTTTGGCTACTGCTTCCGTGGGATTGTACCACTGACTTTGTATTTCCTTGTCTTCAGGCACATTGTCCAGTAAATGTTCGGGTGGTCTCGACTGCGCGCATAGAAGCGTGGCACGTGCTAGTCGATGGGCCCGTACATTTCCTGGTATACTCGTGTGCCCTTGGATTCAGTGTAAGCGAAAATCTTGACCTTGGTCACGCAGACGATGCACGTGGGGGCGGAGTTGCTGGACCACAGCGGTTGTTGTGCGATTGTCCTTAAAAACTCTAAAGGCACCTTGAGAGCAGTGGTGTTTAGCATCTCTTAGAAATTTGCTAGCCGTGTGTTTAGCATGCTTGGCAAAATGTTCGATGATATACAGTTCTGCCGTAGAGCTGTGAACGACATGTCTCGTGAGGTGGAGTTTACTGCCCCGTTCGGCTGCTCCCGTATTTGTCCAAGCCAGAGTGAACATTGGCTCCTCCTCTGGTCCTTCGATAGAAACATGTGCATAGACTATATGGCACCTGCCAGAATGGTCGTTACCCTCACCTAGTTGGTGCGTATACTCGTCATGGTGTTTGGCGTGGGCCTGTCTCCTTGCCGACTGATCGTGTCCCATGTTCTTCGCCAATGGCTTAGGGTCCGCAATTCGTACGTGCTCCCAAAGAGGAAATATGGGTGTAGGTGCAGAAAGTTTAGAGATGTCATGCCCAATTTTAACCAAATTGGCCCTTGCTGTGTTTGTGGACTTGAGACGTGTCACATGAACATGCTCATGCGTTGAAATAATATCAGCGATGTCACCCAAAGCGCAGCAGCTTTTGAGTACAGGGAGTTGCGTGTGCTTTCAGAGTGCTGCCATTACTGTCCTTGTCTTGAGGCAAGGACAGTAATGCGTTGAGGCGATCCAGCGTATGTAGCCTCGCCAGTAGATTATGTATGAGAGTTTTGCAATTCAATTGCTGCCTGTCACGGCTTTCTAGCTCCGTTTTCATTTTAGTACTCTTCGTCGCTGTTTTTTGATACGCTAGCAATGTTAGCCATGGGCATTCTGCTACTTCCTCTTTTCTGGGCACCACGGAACCTCAGGTGACCATCGAGCTGTAATTGTCAGCAACGGTAGCTTATTGCGGTAGTTGTCTGAACGGGGGCGCCCAAGCTATTTAGCCTCCATTCTGGTTTCTTTCTTTCTCACTTTATTTTTCTTTATTTCTTGTTTATTTTTTTTTGCTGGTGATTGGAATTAGTAAACCCCCAGTGTTTTCTTCTCAAATTGCAGCCACACGCTACATACGCAAACATTCGTTTTTAGCGCTTTTTCCATTATTATATAGCCGCGGACTCCGTAACCACGATATGGTGCGATAATTTCTCGAACGTGACAAACATCATAATGCTTTCTCTTAATGAAGCCTGTTCAAAACGCGAGCCATCATCAACACAGCTTTCTGGGGTAAAGCATGGTGACAAGCATGCTTTTTACGTCACGAAAGTAGGATGTAGTGGTGACAGGGCGTCAAAAACCACTGACAGACGGGCCGGTCAAGCGGCAAATTGTTATCCTGCTAAGCACGAGGTCGTGGGATCAAATGGCCGCCGTGGCGGCCGCATTTCGATAGAGACAAAATGCGAAATCGTCCTTGTCCTGTTCCGTGAGGGCACGTGAAAGATACCCAGGCAGTTAAAATTATTGCGTAGTCGCCTAGTACGGCGTGCCTCATAATAATATCGTGGTTGTGGCAAGTAAAAGAGCAGAATTGTTTTTGTTTTGTTTTGTTTTGCTATGAACGGCTTTGTGAGTGCTAAAGATGCAATCCGTCGCCTTCCAGACAGCTCATAATGAGCCGTGTTCACATGATGGGGAGCTTCATTGCGTTCAGAAAGTCTGTGTTCATTGCATATCCGTGTTTCCGATTTGCGTATCTTCGTTCGTTTTCTTAATCGCCCGATTCATGGCGAATCCCTCTCACTGTGGGTATGCGCCACAGCCACTGCGGTCAGCGGCAGCAGCATCGCTTGCAGAAGCAGGGTAAGCGCGATCGACATCAAGAGCCGAGAAGACGGATCGCGTCCGCCGCACTCGGGGATCGACGACTAAGATAGGCGGCCCCTCGCTGGCTGGCGGAAATGGCCGCTGCCGACGCGGTCACCTTTTGGCTCGTCTGATCCGCCCAAATTGTGGTCCCGCCGAACCGGGTGAGTAGTGCGTGTAGTGATGTGCGGACCCAGTGAATCTCGACACTGCTCCCCAAGCTGAATAGAGCAATAACTCGCGGCATAGTCACTCTTGAGATAGGTGTCCTATTGATAAATCAGCGCTGCCTTATGTTAGACGCATAAAATACGCTTCCTGAGAAAGACAGAAGTCAGTGCAGTTATCTTCGTCGCGCCCGTGTCATTTACCTTTCGTCTTCGAGCAATCTTTTTTATGTTAGCATAGCCTGTGAAACAAGGCGAGGCAGAATGCTTTCAAGAGGGAGAGAAAATTAGTTCTCTCCATTTCCTCGTTCTTATTGACTTGCGTGCGGGGTATTAAAAGAAACTGGTATGATTTAGAGTGTTTTCAAGCTGTTAAAGCGTGATAAGTCCTCTGTCTGTCTACAAAGGGTGTCCCACCTAACTATTGCCAAAATTTTAAAAAAATCCGAGGGCACCTTGATTCCAGCTAAATTCACTATTTCCAGAGTGCATATAACAAAATGCTGTCATACGTCGAGCACAATAAAAGCCGAGGACTCCTAAGCCCTTCTTATGAGTTGTGAACGCGAAAGCAATAATGTCCACTTGAACGCCGCAAAGCAGTCCGAGTTATGAGCTCCTCGCAAGCAAGTGAGCGCGTTGAGACGCTTGGTCAGTTTCTTAGACAGTACAAGGCCAGTGCACTTCAATCCGTGACGTCACGCTTCCTTGCCCGACTGCCATAAAATCTAATGGGATCGCCTCCTAGTGCCACCGCTTTCGTCACGCCGGGCACGTTAATGAATATTTCGGGTGAAGTAGCATGGTGTCATAAAGCAGAGCGCACAGGCCTGCTGTTTAGAAGGCGCTGGTTTAGCCCTTTCTATAGGACGCTCGGCTTCTGAGCTTGGGGTCGTTAGTTTGAAACACTGCCGCCGACATTTTAAACTGAAGCTTTCTTGGTCTGTTTCTTCGACTTTCCCACTGCTGCTACTGCTGCTGCTGCTGCCTGGCGCATCGCGTCGGTGGCTGGTTCAGAGCGTGTGCATACATGACAGCAGCGCGGCAGAGAGGAAAAGCGACGCGAGAAATTCGTTTGGATCGTTGCACCGCGTCAAATGTGCGTGATTCCTTCTGGAGCTCCCCAAGCGTCACCACTTAAGCCTCCCAACAGCTGCAATTGTCCGTGACTCCCCACCCCCTCCTCCTACACACAAACGCATTGCAGAAATTGCAGCGCTTACCTTTCTATTCACTTGCCAAAGCCGGGGGAGAGGATGCAGAGAAGGGGGAGAACCGACGCAGTCGCGAAGCCAGTGAATAACAGCCTTGCCATTCTTCGCCAGGAGAGGCGACGTGAGAAGGCAAGGAAACGCTACTACTACAGGCACGACAGCGGTTGCGGGCGAACAGGTTAAACTTAAGTTCAAGGTACGGTACGGTACGTTTCTGCTATTTCTCAAAAATAAATACCATGCAAATTTGTCCAGCGGACAACTTACACAGAGCGTGCAGAGGCGGAGCCGCATCAATTTAAGCGCATCGTAGGGCCTAGCCGACACTACGGAAGCGGTCACACGTGAAATCAACTTCTATCTGTGCGCGCCGCGGTAGCTTTGCGGTTATGGCATTGCTCGAGGTCGTGGATTTTATCCAAACCGCAGCATCCGCATTTCGACAAGGGCCAAATAAAAAACGCTGGCGCAATTAGATTTAGGGACCCGTTAAAGAACATCGCGGTGTCAAAGTTAATCCGGCGTCCGCCACCACGGCGTGCCTCAAATTCCGATCGTGGCTTCGGTACATACCGCCCCATAATTCAATTAATGTTTACTACCTTAAAAAAAGTACGTGAAAAAGACGCAGAGGGGAAAGAGAGAAACGACAAACTCTTCCAGCTCTCAGTTTTGATGAAAGTTTACTATTCCTGCCACGTTGGGGATGTGCCATGTGAGACAATGTGCTCAACCCTCTCGAGGTTGCGAAGTAGGGTGCGCAACAACGTATCAAGTGTGTCCGTGTGTATTCTGTGTACTACGCATACAAACAGCAGTAGTGCACGCTAGGTAACGTTTAACATCAACTCACCACTCTCGTGATGGATTAAACGTTGAAGAAATTTAAAATTCGCCGTCAAAGTCACCGCTAATTATCGTCAATCAAAGCAAACAGCACAGAAAATTGCGCTTACATCAATTCCCACACTGCCTGGGATCCGCATAATTTTTTCCTTTTGAATTTATTCTGTTTGTACAGCGCAACGTTGGATGAAAGGGTGGGGGAGGAAAGTTATGTGAGGAGGAAAACGGAGAGGAAAGTGTAGCTGTACTGTGAGGCGTAAGTCGGTGGAGGGTGTGGCGAAAGCGTAAGAAAAGCGTTCTGCGGCGACAATAGCTACGAGATGGCGCCACATTCGCGCGCGTCGTCTTCGAGGTCTGTCGGCGGCGGCTGCTGTGAACCGCGCCCACATGTCACTCACGCGCTGGCTCACGCGATCTCCAGATTAGCGAAGCAATCACTGCGCACTTCGCTCCATTTGCAACATGCCGCACGATACAAATTGTACGCTCCAACTAACATATGAAAGCACATATAGATCTGCGCTTAAATTTCGCATTAGTGGGTACCGTAATCGTCGGTGAATTCGTTAATAGATTCATTTGTTTATAGCCATCACCGAGGCGAAGTTAGAACGCAGTCGAGAGCGCGTGCGGACAAGAAGCGCGCGGATAACAGGTTTCCGAGAGCGGGGTTGACTTGAGGCCCTGGCGACGCCCTCTCCTCTCACGCAGCACCAGGTGTGCCTGCGTCTGTTCCCTTTCACCCCCTCTGCTCCCTCTAGGCGCGCACGTGACGTGTGTTCAGCCAGTGAGAATTTAGGTGCCATTTAGATACTACAGACGCCGTCTTTTCCGCATAATGGCTATTTATTTATTTATTTATTTATTTATTTGAGTACCCTAAGGGCCCGTTAGGGCATTAAATTGGGGGGGGGGGGGCGAAAAATTTCAACTGTAAGTGGAATGTGTACAATGCAAATACATGAAGGAGTTAGGAACAATAAAAAAAATCTATACGTCGAGCAGAAACAAACAAAATCGATAAAAAGAAATAAGTAAAAGAGAAACGCAGTTTATACAACATCTGGTAGCGTGAAAAACGCATAAGAACCTAAAATGCGATGTTAACAACCAATACCCATCAGAACACGAGTGTAAAGATATAGTCGAATGATGATTTCTGTAAACAACCTACACAGGTACATATCAGATGAAACTGAATGAATTTTATACAATGTCAAGCGCATGAAAACACTGTTTAAGTAAATATTCAATGATATGTTGGTTCGGAAAATGCTTTCGCATCAATATGCGAGTGCCGTGTAGCTGGACAGAACCAAGGTAGTGCTCTTTGCCGTCGCTTGGAGCAAGTCGGACTATTTTTCATATTTTGCCTAATTACACAATTAGTTAATAATTGGTTCACTCCTCAAAGATTGCAATGAGAGCAAAATTAGGAATCAGGAATTTCTAGGCTCATCATGAAGAATTCCCGACCCATCTTTCTGCTGCTCAATGCAGTATATAGAAGTTATTATTTTTTTTTTCAAAGCGTTAGAAAAACACGATAAAGTCTCGAACGACAAATCGTGCGGCATTTTTCGCGCGCTTTTGCGGGCTCCTTACAAGCTTGGAAAAAACTTGTGTAACACCAATAGGGCAACAAAAAGATGGATCGGAAATAGTGATTTTTTTTATAATTGTTTAATTACGCGAAACACAAAAGGTAATGACTTGCTCCCTGCGACGGCCAACAACATCACTTTGGTTCTGTCCAGCTACGTGACATTTGTATATTTTTAAATTTTGGCACATGTTATGTGGGACGCCTTGTACATCTTGAGGGGGCCGTGGACTGCTGGATAAACCATGACCGCAGTACGGTTGGTTATCCGAGCTAGGTTGTACGGCAACATCTTTGAAGGGGATGGCGCAAAAGAGAGGACAAACGAGATGACTGTGTATGTGTTTGCGTCGTTTGTTCCACCTTTCTCATTGTTCCCTTCGAACATGAGCTCGGATTTGTGAAAGATAAGCAGGCCTCTCTACGTGTTAAAGAGGCTGATAAGAGCCGTCTGGCAGGCCGCCTATTTATTGCCTCCCTATCGCTCGTGAAGCCGTTCACAACATTGAAGCCCTAAGGCTGCGACCGATGACTTCCACGCATCGGCAGTGTTAGTGTTATCCGATGACGCTGCCCGTACCTTTCAGAAACTACACTAAAACGACGTACACTTCATTCTCTATTAAAGGAGTGCACGTCACTCGCACAATACTTCCGTTCGCAACGACAGTCCCCAAATTTACTATGAAATTTTTTGAGAGCTAGCTCTTAATGTGGCGAGGGTCGCCGGCGTAACCGAGCGAATGAGCACAACAGCAAAAGACGAAAGAGCGAATGCGGAGGGGCAGATGAAAGACGCGACCCGCGAACGGCGAAGACCAATGAGAGCGGCGCCTTCAGAAACATGCGCGCGGGAAGCTGGTTTCATGCGAACCCGCTCGATGCGTATACGTATCTGGTCTCAGCCGGACCGCTCGCGTCAGCTCGCGCTTGCTTGCTTTCGTATCGTTCGCGCTTGTTTCGATTGTCATGGCTTGGCATTTCTTTGTAATCTGACTGTATGCGCGACGCGTATTGTGTATTACTTTCTGAAAGCCAAGCGGCACCAGCCATTACTTTCGAACCTTCTTAAAAGCGGACGCGCTTGACCTGCCGATGAGATTTTCGACGATCGCCGACTGTCTCTAATTCTTTGCCTTTATATATTGCGAAATGGAAACATATATAAAGCTGCAATGAAATTTCTCATTAGGTAGTATCGTGATCGTCGGTAAATATTTAATGCGCTCTTGTTCCTCTAGTGCCAAGCCTTGGAGAACCTGGCGAACAGTTGAAGTTATAGAATGCAGATACTTCTACACCCGATGAGTTCAAAGCGTAGACTTGGACAAATTGGAGGTTCATCTCGCGTTTCAAAACGCAAACTGAAGAACGCCGCCGTCAATCATTTTGTCACGATGAAGAAAGAACGTGGCTGCTGCCGCGGCAGAGGCCAGACACAAGCCCGAAAACTCTCGCACGCAGAGCGCTGGAGCTTCGTTTGTTGTACGACACGGGGCGGTCGCTATCTTGTAAATCGCCAGTTAACAGAAAATCACGCGTGATCAGCATGGAAAACAGTACAAACTGCACACGAACGAGCAAGCCTGCGCTGGAACGATGCGCGTAACAAACACCCCCAAAACTCTCTCGTGATGTGTACAAGCAGTCCACCCATGGGTGTTTACGTACGAGAAGAAATAATAAAGAAGCGCGAGACAAGCGAAAAATACAGGCAATAAACGCGACAAACAATGCAGTCAAAGGATGTCGAAACAAAACACATTACAAAAGATATTACAAAAATTAGAAATTATAAGGAATGCATGAAAAATTCAACGCGATCACAAAAAACGTTCGAAGGACAGTTGTGAGAACAGGTGAGACCACACAGGCCTATCTGTGGCGTGTTCGTTCTAACATTCATTTGAAGAAGCGTCGGGCTGCTGGTACCTAACTGTCGAAAACAATTGCGGACCGACGCCGCGGGTCGGTGTACTAGGCGAGTATGCTGGCCATGAGATCGCCACCTGCCAGCCACATTCTTCAGCTGTGTCGCGATGTACCACACGCTGCCCCGACTTCCAAGGCGCTCCGACAAACTCTGAAGTGCCTCCGCGCTAGCTCGTCCCCCACTGCGCGTCGGCGACTGACGTAGTCAACAGGTCAGGTGCTTTAAGAAACAATGGGAGAGCTTCTTCACCGCCACGCAAGCGGCGTCGCGTCTGCGGCGACACAGTGGCGGCCATGTTGAGAGGGGCAGGCGTGCATGCTCTTTGTGCCAACTTACTCTGTGCCGAAAGTGCTCCAGATGGCAGTTTGACCTTCCTTTCAGCTACACTCTGTGAACGGTTTGAACCGTTTGGGGATTATCTTGTCCCCAAATATTAATCGCCATCTATCTTGCCTGCATTTTTTTTTCCTTAACGCTGCTTTGTCAAGAGCGGCACGCGGGTCATCAGCATGACATTGTGTTCTTGAGAGGATGGTAACGAGCAGAGAGTTTTCAAGAAAGGGGGCTGAATCAAGACAGATGGCTGTTATTCTTTGGGGATAACACATTCCCCTAAGGTTGTGATTTTTTTTTCAGTCTGACATGCGTGCGCCATACTCATCACAACGCATTCGAGTTGCTTCGATCGCTTACGCAGCGCACTCTTGGACCGGTATTCGGGTGTCGAAGGTCAAGCGATGAAGACCGCTCTCTTCGGTCTCCTAATAGCCACGTTCACTGGATTCGTGGGTGTCCAGAGCGTGACGACACACATCGAAGAAAGGCTGCGTAAGTTCCCGCTCTCCATTCTATACCCAGGGCTCGAGCTGTGTGATTTTTTCCCAGGAAAATCTTAACGTCCTTCGCCACGCGCGTTTGAGTGCACAGCGACTTTGCGGAGTCTCACCGTTTATGTGGCGGCCGAACGTGCGCTACTCAGCGAATCGTAAAGACGGCGCTGAAATCTTGATCCCAGCGCTTGTGCATAGCGCCTTGACGAGGTTTTCGGCCAGGATGAAAACATGTATCTGTTAATCTTGGCTAGGAACTACACGTTGCAACAGCGGCATCTGCAGATGGAACGACTCCTATGAATATGTCCTATGAATATGAAATATGAATATTTGATTAGGATGGTCGTCTTGCAGAAGGAGCGGTCCCAGTGCAGGAAAGGTTTTAGTGCTGCTGAGAAACCGGAGCATTACCGTCTGCATGCTTTTGCCAATGGAACAAAGGACAAAAAAAAAAAAAAAAAAACTAATATGGAACCAACCTATGTCGGAGCCCTTGTACTAACTTTGTGATCTTCTGTCGAATTTTGATTCCTGGACTGTAGCCTTCTAATCCCACTGTGCCGCCATCTGATCTGCCGACGCGAATTTCATTAGGATGGTCGTCTTGCAGAAGGAGCGGTCTCAGTGCAGGAAAGGGTTTACTGCTGCTGAGAAACCGGAGAATTACCGCCTGTATGCTTTTGCCAATGGAACAAACGACAAAAAAAACTAATGTGCAACCGAGCTGTCAGGCATCATGAGAAGCAAATCCGGTCTATTTATTGTTATTGGGTAGAAAAAAAGGAAGCTATTGTAGAGAGATTTGCCCGTCGCGACTGGGTCTGGTCCAGACTCCGGACATTAGTCAAAAGTCGGGACTGTCTGCAAGCCTCGTCATCGTGATCATCTATCATATCTAGAGCATCTATGATATCTATGACATCTATGGCTATCTTTGATACCGATATACACGCGCTGGATGTCAAGAACTGGCTGGGAACTCAGGTGTTTACGTCTGTAATTGTAAAAAAAAAGTTTCTGTAGGTATAGTGACTTGTCAAAAATAGCAGACGTCACATGCGCTGCAGAGCGCATGACCAAACTTCTTTTTAAATAAATGGGAACAAGCGAGGGGTAGCCGAACAGCTACGTAAGTGGTGGATGCGGGGCTATGTAACCTGTCAATGCTGAGACTGAGTTATGAGGGGCGATGTACTGCAGTAAGCTAGAGAACTCGGCTAAACGTGAGACTATTCTACATATTTCGAACACTCAGCAGAAACACGTTCGGCGCAGCTTGGCATTGGTAATGAATGGTTGCTAACCGATTAATGACAAAATGCTCCATTGTCTGGTGTCTATATCGAAATACGGTCGACAAAGGCTGAATAGGCATTGATGATACATTTTGTGTCCTGGTTATTGTTGCGTCAAGTTCACTGAGACTGCAGTGAAACGGTCGAGCATGCACGTCAGGTGGACTGTCATAGCCTGTCGCCAATTTTCTGCTCTCATATTGAAGCAACTAGTTTTTTGGCTGTGCCTTCTACTACGCATAGTTTGGCGCTTTACAACAAAATTCACATGTAATGCTTACGCCTGTAACAAAATTTTCGCCAAATATATTTCGTGAATTGACCATTTGTCTTATAATGAAGAGCCTCCAATTTGTCAAAAGGAAATCCGAAGTGGTCGAGTGCCAGATTGGGACAGTTGGCATGAAATCACCTATTCAGAGAAGTAGTGCATACGGAGGAGCACGTAATACACACTTGACATTATGTTAAAGTGTAATTATTAATCCACACAAGACAAAATAAGCATTCCATCCTATAAGGAGTTCCTCACATTTGTTTACACTTTTTGCATTTTTTGCACTATTTGCAACTTGAGTCTGGCGACTTGTATTTGCTTCATTATAATCTATGTGTAGATGGTAAGCTACAGATTTGTCATTAGTGAGTCCTTATAGATATGGACTTGTGTTTTTCAGGTTGCCATAAAATTTCACCCAAGCCGTGCCATACACTCGAGCCGGGCCTCTTGGAAAAGACGCATAACTTGGCTCCATGCGTCGATTTCAAATGAGTCTGTGGCCAAGGCCGTGCCCCTGCATGCAAACCTTCGTGACCCCTCCAGTGTTTCACCTGTTTTGCAGCTCTACCTCGGCTGCCATCTATCCAAACAGTATCACCAGTTGTGGCCAATTATCGAACCCTGATAATGTGGTGGAGGGTTCCCTGGGCTTGACATTCTATTTCTCTTAGCATTCTTAGGAAATATTCCTGTTATTTCCATTTATATGTGCCTTCAGTACCTTGTTTGTAATAGTTCGTTTCGCTTAGAATTCTGAGCATAATCTTCTGCTATCATAATATATATAGGCCTGTATGCCCATTTTTTGTACTTCTTTTGTACTTTTGTATGTATATGTAATTGACATGTTCTTAATTCTCGTAATGCATAAAGCTGGATTACTGACTTACGTCATTTTTCGTTCCATAAATAATCTACAGCACTGTTTAATGTTCGAGCAACATAACAAGGGCTCTCGGGCAGGATAAATTAAGAGAAAAATTTAGTAATTATTTTAGGCACCCATAATATTTGAAAAAAGCAAGAATAGAGGACTCCGGAAAAAGAAAACAATATTACAGTAGGGAAACCCGTGTGCCCATCATAAGTGTGGTAACAATGTGGTTTCCTTTCAGGGCAGTAATACCAGTCGCACTGGCACACAAGGTTTGATGCATGACACCTATGATACCCTTGGGATTGGTCAGCGAGGCAAAGAGCTTTGCCGCACTCACGAATTATAAGGGTATAATAGGCCTCGTGCACACATTAATCGTGTTACACTTTGTTAAAATGTTATAAACTAGGATAACGTGCCTCAGAAAGGCTGGCAAGCTTTTCGATAGAATGACCTACCTTCGTCAAATGTGGTTGCCCCCTCCGGAGGTTTCAAGGGGAGGGCTGCCCCCCCCCCGGTCGTTGCCGAAGCCCCCTACCACCCACCCCCACACACCTAAAGTGTCATTACCAAAGCTTTGTCACCCACATCATCTGAGGTTTCTTTTGACTTTCCTCAACCTTCTCACTTTAAGTTTTACCGAGGCTAATAGCTTACTGCGTCATTATTGGCGCGTACGTGCACGGCATTTAATTAATACTTTCGCTTTATTTCTGCAAATCCTGTAATACCTTCTTTATTTACAACTTTTTTATGTTACACTAATGTAACAACTTTTTATTTACAGAATTGAATGCATTATAACACTTGTTTGTATATGTTCTATCCCCACCCCTTATGCAATAGCCCTACTATGAGATCTTTAAGGAAATAAAATGAAATAGGGGGACACGCGCATTAGAAGCACTTGCGGTGGCTGCCTCATCCGTATTTTTGAACCTAAACATTGTTTTAAATTTCCACTGTAAACACCATGTACATACACAATATATTGAAATATACACACAGGACAAAGTTTATTATATTTTGAAAAGATGAAGGTAGCCAATTAATAATTATTTGTAAAGGTATGGATAGCTTAAGCCTAGAGAATGAATATGTTGCTCTTTGTTTTCCTGGCTTCAAAATGCTTTGCGTGCTTTTTCAACCATGAAAAATATCTACAGACTCAAGTGACCCCCGCGGCAGAGTCTTCTACCAATGGTGTGTGAAATACACGTGAATGTTGCGTATCTCACTATTGCTTCTCTTTCCAGTAAGCAATCCTAACGTCTCATGAAAAACAACATTTCTAATAATTTACAACATTTATTAGGGATGGAAACTTAGTTGCATGCAAGGGTCATAAATATATACAGGGTGTCCCAAATAACTATCATGCACCAAGATTTAAAGAGAAGAGCAAGGCGTTACACGAATAAAAACCTAGGGAATATTGTTTATAGTACAGTGGAGTAGCTGCCTGTAATTTTTCCGTTACTGATATTTATTTAAGTAATTGTAGTTAATTAAGTTAGTCCATACCCGCCGTGGTTGATTAGTGGCTATGGTGTTCGGCTGCTAAGCACGAGGTCGCGGGATCGAATCCCAGCCACGGCGGCCGCATTTCAATGGGAGAGAAAAAGAGAGAGAGACAAAAGGGAAGGAAAGACAGGGAGGTTAACCAGTGTAAGTACCGGCTGGCTGCCCCGTGCTGGGGAAAGCGGTAAAGGGAACACCAGGAGAAAGAAGAGAAAAAATAAACGGAGAAAAATTCATACAGTAACGCGATGCTACGCGCTACAACATTCAAAGGCGGTCGCACAAATTTCAATTGGTGCGTGTTCACGTAAGGCTGCAAACACTTTATCTTCAGCCTAGCGCACCAGTTTCAGCCCTAACTCTCGAGAGTCAACCTGTGATACACACGCTCTCTATATAGAGCCAGCTACCACCGACAATAACCGCACATGACGTCACTATACTAGCCTGTTAAAACTAACCGGCCGAGGATGACAGGGCTGCATTTTACGAAGATGGGTCCTGCTGTCGAAATGTTAACCAGCCTTTCTGAGGCACCTTATCCATGTTTATAACTTTTTACCACAGTCAGCTAGTCGGTCTCTCAGCCTCCTTCTGTTAGCAATTTACAGTGAAATCAGTAAGTATGTTTCTTTGAAATACAGATAATAGAGGCGCTAGTGGGGCTATTTGTTAGTTATAAGTTAATGTAATGATAGTGCAGGACAAAATGCAGTATTGGCACTAACGCTCAACATTTCCCAGCTACATCCAGGTAGCTGTACCATACAATGTGCATGTGCTCAGGAGAGCTGAAAGCCACAAAAGAAGACGTAGTATCCACCCAAGGCTTTTACTAGTTGCATATCCTCATGTAAGTGCAGATTATTCGCCAGCTGTAAGTTAACCCAGTAATTACATAAATCATTTATGTGAGGTTACATGTGCGAAGTTGTTGTGGTCTTGCTTGTTTTTTTTTTTTTTTTTTCTTTAATCACGAGCGACTTCCTTGCCTCAACACGCATTCTAAAATCTGTTTATTCATCACTGAGGGTCTCGAAAGTTAATTTATACATAACTGTCTATATTAATAATACGGTAGGCTTCGAGTTTAATTGTTATATTTTTGATGTTATGTTTATCTGCGAAGCAGTTTTCTTGTACATTGAAACACATTCACTCAATGCACAGTGCACACTCAAAACATCAAAACCTGTTCTTGCTTTCTACCTTCCTCTGGTGTTTTCTTAACCTAGCATTGGTGCAATCGCCTGTCTGCACCAGCAAAAAAGTAGCAATGTACGTAATGCCAAATGTTCAGTAGAGAATACATAAACAAAGGTAAAGGATAAATTTCCCGTTATGGCGTATATGCAAACGTTCACCTATAATTTCAAATATTGTGACATACCGCTGTGGTGTGATTTGCTTACGTAATGAAATCAATTGCGTAGGATCTGTGCTAAAATACACAACAAAGCAAAAAGTCAGTCAAGATAAGAGCGGCAATGGAAAGTTAAGCGCCGAAAATGTTTTATTTAATGCACCATTAATATAGCTTATCTGCTCCTCTTCTGCGAGATCACATACGTTGGGTAGACAGGCCTTTGCACCAATGTTACCTTAAGGGGCCAACAGAGAAGGTAGAAATCAAGTACATATATTAACACTTGGCTGCGCACTCTGTATTGTGTGGATGTGTTTCACTGTACAAAAAGCTTCGTAGGAGATAATCATAGACGCAAAGATAAAATAATTAAAAATTACAATTCTGTGTCAGTCAACCTTAATTCAGCTTGTTACGTTTCGCCTAAAACGCGCGGTAATGCCGGCACGGATGCAACGGACGCCGGGGCTTTGTTCAAAGCGGCGGACATTTTGGCCCATTCGACGCCGCCGCAGCGCCTACCCGCCAAGCGTGTCCAGGCGTGTTTCAGTGCCACGTGTCTTCGTGTGTGCGTGTGTGTGTGTGTGCCCTCGCTTGTCAAAGCGCGGCAGCCGGGGAGCGGAGTTCCCCGAATGAGGAGCCTAGAGGTCTCTCGGCTCAACCGTTCGCGCCGTCGTGTGGGCGGGTTGGCGATGCGTCACTGCACTCGGTTCAGCAGGTCTCTCGGCTCGACCGTGCGCGCCGTCGTGGGCTCATGCTCCGCCGTCCCGTGACCTTCATCCCGTGACCTTCATCCCGTGACCTTCCCTTTTGGACCGCGACGCCGAGAGTATAAGAGCAGCTGCCCCCGGACGCCAGGAGAGAGGCTCCGATTTGTACTGTTGAGTTACGTGCTCTCCCGTCTCTCCACTTCGGTCGACCTGACCGGCCGCTCTTTTGCTATGTTAGAATAAACAAGTTGTTCTGTTACCAGTCTCCTCTTGCTTTGCCGGGACCTTCGGATGCTTCCAGTGCCCCAGGCCGCCAGGCCAACGCTACCCTTGGGGCTTGCGACCCATTGGCAATAACGGGCGTCAGCACCGAGACCCCAACAACTCGTGCCAGCGGTGCGATTCCAACATCTGGTTGCCAGCGGTGGGATCGCGACAACGGAGGCCAGCAGCGAAGAGATGCGGTTGACTGTATGCTGAGCAGCACAACGACCATCCGGGAGCAGTGCAACGAGCCCTGTGTGATGACTGGTTGCCTGCAGCGGAACGACTGCGCTGAAGTCTTGGCTGCGAGGTTTGGTGAGTGCGGGACTTTCTTCTTCTGAGTTTTGCCAGGCTTTTGTTAGTGTTAGAAACAGAGCTGGTAATTGGGGTTGTCGTTGCTGCCGGGTTAGTTTGCGGCAAGACAATAGTAGGCAGTAGAGAAAGCAGCATTCAGAGCAGCCATGGATTTGAAGTCGTTGCGCAAACCGAAATTGCTGGAGCTTGCGAGAGAGTTGGGTCTGGATGTCTCAGACAAACTCAGAAAACCAGAACTGCTAAGGGCTATTCTTGAGTTAGAAGCTGAGGATGACGAGCTGTCGGAATGCCTTGAGACCATTGAGGAGAGGGAGGAGCAAAAAGAGAAACAGGAGCGCGAACTTAAAGAACAGAAAGAGAAAGATGAGCGCGAACGTAAAGAGCAACAAGAGAAAGAAAGAGAGCGCGACCGTCAACACGCTTTGGAAATGAAGCGTCTCGAGTTAGAGATGGAACGCGCTCGTAATGGAAGTCAGGCACACGGTGCAGGAGAACGAGTATTGTTCAAAATGACTGACCTGATGCGGCCGTTTAAGCTTGGAGAGGACATTGGTTTGTTCCTGGTTAACTTTGAGCGAACGTGCGAGAAGCAGGGGTTCTCTCGGGAAACGTGGCCACAGCGCTTGCTCACTTTGTTACCCGGCGAGGCGGCCGACGTAGTCGCTCGCTTGGAGAGAGAGGAGGCAGAGGATTTCGACAAAGTGAAATCGAGTCTGCTAAAAAAGTACCGGCTGTCAGCGGAGGCGTTCCGTCGGAAGTTTCGGGAAAATGAGAAAGGCAAAAGTGAGTCATATACAGAGTTTGCCTACAGGCTTATGTCAAACATGCAGGAGTGGCTCAAAGAAGAGAAAGCGTTTGGTGACCACGAGAAAGTTCTGCAGTGTTTCGGGCTAGAACAGTTTTATAGTCGGTTACCTGAGAACGTGCGGTACTGGGTCTTGGATAGGCCAGACGTTAGTACGGTGGCTAGAGCCGCTGAGTTAGCCGAGGAGTTTGTGACGCGTCGGGCTCGCGGAGCTAAGGACGGTCAAAAGGGTGAATTTGGCTCTAAGTTTGAGAGGCCGAAGTTCACGCCCATGAGAAAGCGGTTCGAGACGAGGCAAGCGCGCGTGTGTTATACGTGCCAGAAGCCGGGTCACTTTTCGGCGCAGTGTCCGACCGAACGTGAGGAGACGGCGGCAGCCGAAGCCGAACGCGGAAAGCGGTTCGAGATGAGGCAAGTGCGCGTGTGTTATACGTGCCAGAAGCCGGGACACTTTTCGGCGCAGTGCCCAGAAACAAAACCAAAAGTCGTGTTTTTTTCATTAGGCAGCACTGACGAGAACATGAAGCTTCTCGAGCCTTACATGCGAGACCTCCTCGTGAACGGGAAAGAGTGCCGAGTGCTTCGCGATTCCGCAGCTACAATGAATGTAGTTCACCCCTCTTACGTAGAACCCGATATGTTCACGGGCGAGTGCGCATGGATCAAGCAAGCAGTGGAAGCTCATAGCGTGTGTCTGCCGGTAGCAAAAGTGCTTATTGAAGGACCTTTCGGAGCACTTGAGACGGAGGCCGCAGTGTCATCTATGCTGCCCCCCCAGTACCCGTACTTATTTTCGAACAGGTCCGATCACTTCCTGCGCGAGAAGGGGCTTTTGTTTGGTGAGGCTAGCGTTCAGGCCTTAACCAGATCGAAGGTTCGGGAGCTCGCTGCAAAGGCGGTAGTTGCGGGGCCGACGTTGTTGAACGATGAAAAAGGGTCAGAGGCGCAGCAAGCTGGTAGTCAGAGCACGCCCGAACGGGATAAAATTGAGCCTGTAGCGTTAAAGGCACCAGATACTGGAGAGGAAATTCCCGATGCGGGAAAGTTAGAAGAGCTTCCGGTCGAGCTTCCGGGACTAGGCTCAGTGACGAACAGGAAAGACACCGATCAAGTCATTAGTGACTTAATAAGTAAAGCATCGCTGTCGCCTGAGCAGAAAACCGAACTACACCAGCTCTTACAAGAGTTTCAAGGTCTGTTCTCTGAGAGGCCTGGTAGGACTTCTGTCCTTACTCATGACATAGAACTTACCTCCCCAGAGCCAGTACGATCCAAGGCGTACCGGGTGTCACCCCGCCAGAGCGATATTATGGAGGCTGAGGTAAAGAAAATGCTACAGCTCGGTGTTATTGAAGCGGGTGAGAGTGATTATACCTCCCCTTTGATTTTAGTTGAGGTACCGGGCAAGGAACCTCGTCCTTGCGTCGACTACCGCAGGCTTAATTCCATCACTAAGGATCAAATTTATCCGATCCCTAACATCGAGGAGCGCCTTGAGAGAGTGAGTAGCGCTCAGTTTATTTCCACCCTAGATCTTTTCAGGGGTTATTGGCAGGTTCCACTTACAGAAGAGGCTAGTAGGTATGCGGCGTTCATTTCACCAATGGGGACATTCCGTCCTAAAGTTTTGAGTTTTGGTTTGAAGAACGCGCCATACTGCTTTTCAAGCCTCATGGATAAAGTGTTGCGGGGACAGCAAGAATTCGCTTTACCGTATCTAGACGACGTAGCGATATTCTCCGCATCCTGGCCTGAGCATATGGCGCACTTGCGGGCAGTGCTAACCCGCCTGCGCGATGCGGGCTTGACAGTCAAGGCTCCCAAGTGCCAGTTAGCACAGGCCGAGGTTGTCTACCTCGGACACGTGATTGGTCGGGGTCGTCGCCGCCCCTCTGAAATAAAGGTGGCCGCTGTGCGAGACTTCCCGCAACCGCGCACGAAGACCGATATTCGGTCGTTCTTAGGTGTCGCCGGCTACTATCAGAGGTACATCCCCAGGTACTCTGATATCGCGGCTCCCCTAACGGATGCTCTAAGAAAGACAGAGCCGCAAACAGTCGTCTGGGATGAGACGAAGGAAAGAGCTTTTAGCGCCCTAAAGAGCGCCCTAACAAGCCAGCCTGTGCTACGATCGCCCGACTACACAAAAGGGTTCGTTGTTCAGTGTGATGCTAGTGAGCGAGGCATGGGCGTTGTACTGTGCCAACGGGAAAATGGAGAAGTAGAACACCCCGTCCTGTATGCTAGTCGTAAGCTGACCAGTCGTGAGCAGGCGTATAGCGCCACCGAGAAAGAGTGTGCGTGTATCGTGTGGGCCGTTCAGAAATTGTCATGTTACCTAGCTGGCTCGAGGTTTATCATTGAAACGGATCACTGCCCTCTCCAATGGCTGCAGACCATCTCTCCCAAAAATGGCCGCCTCCTGCGCTGGAGCCTCGCTTTGCAACAATATTCCTTTGAGGTGCGTTACAAAAAGGGGAGTCTCAACGGTAACGCCGATGGCTTAAGTCGAAGCCCCTAACGTGGGAATCAGCCTCAAAATTGCTTGTTACTGATGTTTTTCTTCCTGAGGCAGGATTTTTAACCTATTGCTTTTGTGTAGTGTTTCAAAGTGATGATGTGCTTTTTAGTGCAATTTTTCCGATTTGTGGACTCGTTCTGAGTGCTGCTAAACTACTGTAAGGAACTAGGCAGCAGTATAAAAGGGGAAAGAGCCTGGCAGGGCTTAGTGAGGGTTGTGCCGTGCTTGCTGACTGAGCGGTTGACTTTCGGCGTAGTTCTAACGCTTGCCGGAAACGAGAACAAAAATGTCAACTCTCCCGAAGTCACTTTGCAGTGTCCTGTGTGCACCTGAACGTGAGAACGAGGCCCTCTCTGTGCGCTGCGCTCAAGAAACACCAAAGGACGCCCAACTTCGGTTATGAGCATCATCGAGCGACATCCCTCCGGACAGCGGATGCAGTCCCCTGACCATCGGGATCTCCTTCCCCCGGCGGGGCGGTCTGTTACGTTTCGCCTACAACGCGCGGTAATGCCGGCGCGGATGCAACGGACGCCGGGGCTTTGTTCAAAGCGGCGGACATTTTGGCCCATTCGACGCCGCCGCAGCGCCTACCCGCCAAGCGTGTCCAGGCGTGTTTCAGTGCCACGTGTCTTCGTGTGTGCGTGTGTGTGTGTGTGTGCCCTCGCTTGTCAAAGCGCGGCAGCCGGGGAGCGGAGTTCCCCGAATGAGGAGCCTAGAGGTCTCTCGGCTCAACCGTTCGCGCCGTCGTGTGGGCGGGTTGGCGATGCGTCACTGCACTCGGTTCAGCAGGTCTCTCGGCTCGACCGTGCGCGCCGTCGTGGGCTCATGCTCCGCCGTCCCGTGACCTTCATCCCGTGACCTTCATCCCGTGACCTTCCCTTTTGGACCGCGACGCCGAGAGTATAAGAGCAGCTGCCCCCGGACGCCAGGAGAGAGGCTCCGATTTGTACTGTTGAGTTACGTGCTCTCCCGTCTCTCCACTTCGGTCGACCTGACCGGCCGCTCTTTTGCTATGTTAGAATAAACAAGTTGTTCTGTTACCAGTCTCCTCTTGCTTTGCCGGGACCTTCGGATGCTTCCAGTGCCCCAGGCCGCCAGGCCAACGCTACCCTTGGGGCTTGCGACCCATTGGCAATAACGGGCGTCAGCACCGAGACCCCAACAACTCGTGCCAGCGGTGCGATTCCAACAAGCTTCAGTGTTTATAGAACCACTTCTTTCGGCATATCCTCCAAGCCATTGGGACGCCTTACGTAAATCAGTCATGATTGCAAATTAAAAATGTAAACAAAGAAAGTCGCAAGAACTTTATGCGTGTGACATGCAAATGTGGCACCTAATGTAACTAATTCATCTGTTTACTGAGGGTAGATTCCAGCCATTACGTTATCCGCTCTTACAGGATTATTTGTGATCAATAATAGAAGCCTTCCTCACGTCTTTCATTTCTCTTTGTGTATTTTGGCTTCGAATGCACCATGTGTAGGGTATTGCTAGAGGTGCGTGTGTGTAGCTGGGTACAGTTTAGCTATCACCCGTTCTGCTTCCTTCCTTGTCCTCATCACTCATGCGCTATCTTTGTCATAAGAAAATAACCTACCCTTACTGCATATTTTGCCAGCATGTTTGCTTTATGACAAGTTTTATATTACTGCAATCTATGCGAAAGTGAGAAATCTCAAATAAAATGTGAAGTGTAAATATTGCGGTAGTGTTTTTTAATATAGGTGATATTCAAGTTGTTATGGACTGCAGCACAATGTATGAAAGAATCAAATTGACGTGCAACTTTTTAATGTGGTGTTTTTGAGACCACCTTTCAACTGAAGCTAGAAAACGCGCACGAGTTGCATGGGAAAAGTGCCAACAAGAGGTAAGGAAAGGTAAGGTAAGACAGCTGTTTTTGCAGTTAAATTGGATTATCGATTGCCAGCCAGTTCCTTTCAGGAAGCATTTTGTACTGCATAGATATTCTAATCTAAGTTGGAATAATGTTCTGAATTCACTTTATTATCCGGTCCTCTTTTCTGCAACACTGTAGCCCTATATTATATGTTTTGAGTACATGATTTGCTTAACTGATTAAATCCCAAGTTTTAAATAAGAAAACGGTCCACAAGTATGGTGAAATAGCTTTAGGTTAGAAGCTCTCTAAAATAATATAAGAGAGATGTGCTGTGATGAATTGAACTTTTGCGTGACTGACATGCTATTTTAAAGGGACATAATGGGTGAGAGTGGCATAGCAGTGTCATGCATATGTAGCTGCAAGGTCTATACTGGATGTCTCTTTAAAACTTTCTTGCGTGGTTGTTCATTGATTCCAGTTTAATAGTAAAGGAAAATGTTGTAGCAGCAGCGGCGGCGGCGCCGCTTCAGGATTGCGCAGGCGCTCGAGTCTGCACGAGGCAGGTGCCGCTGTCAGGCACCGGCACGAGCTAGCGTTCCAGGAGATTAAAAAAATATGCTACGCTAAGAGATCAGTCGTGTCGGTTCCCTCTCTCTCTCTCTCTCGGAAGGCAGTTGTTGCTACACGCCTTTATTAACATTTTTGCCCTTAAAGAGCGGCGGGTAATTGGTTTGGGAAGTGGTGCGCGGGAAAAAGTAAGGGAGACAGTGAAAGGGAGACCTAATTATCTACATTATGGGGTCTTATGCTTTCGCTCGTACGCCCGAGATGTAAAAGCCTGGTCCCGGTGGCTGGAGCCTCAGGATCCACGAAGAATTCGTACAGTGACCGCCAGGACTAGTTGGCGGTCGCCGCCCTGCTGCGTCTCGGTAGTGCCCAGGTCTGAACGGAAGTCGGTCGTCATTCCGTTGGGAGCCAAGCAAGGGCTCTTGTCTGGTGCGGTAGTCCCGGATTAAGTGTTAGAAGTCCACCCGGGTGTGGCAGGGGCTGCAGGTACTCGCAGCGAACGTTCCCGGCCACGAGGGTCTTCCTTTCTGAGAAACGCTACACGAGAAAGGGAGTCAGGCGGGTTCCAGATTGTACCTGCCGGGGCAGAACCTACTGCTCACGAGTAACAGCCTGGGAGGGAAGAGGAGGAATGCCCATGGGGTTGGATGTAGTGAGCACATAGCTGCGCCGGTGGCCCTTGGCTTTGGCTACTGCTTCCGTGGGATTGTACCACTGACTTTGTATTTCCTTGTCTTCAGGCACATTGTCCAGTAAATGTTCGGGTGGTCTCGACTGCGCGCATAGAAGCGTGGCACGTGCTAGTCGATGGGCCCGTACATTTCCTGGTATACTCGTGTGCCCTTGGATTCAGTGTAAGCGAAAATCTTGACCTTGGTCACGCAGACGATGCACGTGGGGGCGGAGTTGCTGGACCACAGCGGTTGTTGTGCGATTGTCCTTAAAAACTCTAAAGGCACCTTGAGAGCAGTGGTGTTTAGCATCTCTTAGAAATTTGCTAGCCGTGTGTTTAGCATGCTTGGCAAAATGTTCGATGATATACAGTTCTGCCGTAGAGCTGTGAACGACATGTCTCGTGAGGTGGAGTTTACTGCCCCGTTCGGCTGCTCCCGTATTTGTCCAAGCCAGAGTGAACATTGGCTCCTCCTCTGGTCCTTCGATAGAAACATGTGCATAGACTATATGGCACCTGCCAGAATGGTCGTTACCCTCACCTAGTTGGTGCGTATACTCGTCATGGTGTTTGGCGTGGGCCTGTCTCCTTGCCGACTGATCGTGTCCCATGTTCTTCGCCAATGGCTTAGGGTCCGCAATTCGTACGTGCTCCCAAAGAGGAAATATGGGTGTAGGTGCAGAAAGTTTAGAGATGTCATGCCCAATTTTAACCAAATTGGCCCTTGCTGTGTTTGTGGACTTGAGACGTGTCACATGAACATGCTCATGCGTTGAAATAATATCAGCGATGTCACCCAAAGCGCAGCAGCTTTTGAGTACAGGGAGTTGCGTGTGCTTTCAGAGTGCTGCCATTACTGTCCTTGTCTTGAGGCAAGGACAGTAATGCGTTGAGGCGATCCAGCGTATGTAGCCTCGCCAGTAGATTATGTATGAGAGTTTTGCAATTCAATTGCTGCCTGTCACGGCTTTCTAGCTCCGTTTTCATTTTAGTACTCTTCGTCGCTGTTTTTTGATACGCTAGCAATGTTAGCCATGGGCATTCTGCTACTTCCTCTTTTCTGGGCACCACGGAACCTCAGGTGACCATCGAGCTGTAATTGTCAGCAACGGTAGCTTATTGCGGTAGTTGTCTGAACGGGGGCGCCCAAGCTATTTAGCCTCCATTCTGGTTTCTTTCTTTCTCACTTTATTTTTCTTTATTTCTTGTTTATTTTTTTTTGCTGGTGATTGGAATTAGTAAACCCCCAGTGTTTTCTTCTCAAATTGCAGCCACACGCTACATACGCAAACATTCGTTTTTAGCGCTTTTTCCATTATTATATAGCCGCGGACTCCGTAACCACGATATGGTGCGATAATTTCTCGAACGTGACAAACATCATAATGCTTTCTCTTAATGAAGCCTGTTCAAAACGCGAGCCATCATCAACACAGCTTTCTGGGGTAAAGCATGGTGACAAGCATGCTTTTTACGTCACGAAAGTAGGATGTAGTGGTGACAGGGCGTCAAAAACCACTGACAGACGGGCCGGTCAAGCGGCAAATTGTTATTTATTTATTTATTTATTTATTTCATACATACTGCTAGCCTCCATTTTGAGGCTGTTGCAGGACATGGGAAGATACATTGCATCAAAATAAGAATGACAAACTTATACACTTGTTAGTATTGTGGTTTACAAGTAGACGTAGTTGAGTAATACAACAAAGGGTGTGACCTTCCTGAGTCAGGTTAAAGGTTAATGAACAGAAATACAGAAGCATAAGATAAACAACAAAAAAGTACATCAAAACCAAAAAATGCGGGGTCTGCAGGCGATACTGGTAAATCAAGATGCGCATTCATAGACATATTTTTCCATCATAGGAAGGAAATCGTCAGGTGAGCAAATTATGATATCACTAGGCAATGAATTCCAGTCTCTGATTGTCTGGGGAAAGAAAGAATACCTGAATGTGTCTGTGTGGAACCTGTATTCAGTTAAATGTTTATGATGTTTAGTTCTAGTGTTTCGCTGCTCAGTGAAAGATACATATGCACCACTGTTTAATTTGTAGACCCCGTTAAGGAGGTGGAACAGAAACTTGAGACGTAAGTATTTCGCACGCTTGTAAATAGTCGGGAGACAAGCTTTATCGAGGAGTTCTGTCGGAGAATCATTACGGTTGTACCTATTATAAATGAATCTGATGGCTTTTCTCTGTATTGTTTCTAGGCGTTTTATGCATTGTTTGGTATGTGGAGACCAGCAGGTAATACCATATTCTAGTATAGGACGAACGAATGAGGTGTAGGCTAGCATCTTAGTGTCTGGTGAGGCAGATTTTAAAGAGCGTTTAAGCGAACAAAGTGTTGTAAATGCCTTAGAAGATATGTGTGACACATGCTTGTCCCATTTCATATCGGATGATAGGACAATGCCCAAATATTTATAATCATCGACTATCTTTAATTTTTGCTGTTCGATCGTGTAGGTGAATTCTAGAGGGGTTCTTTTTCGGCTTACTCTCATAAAAACAGTCTTGTCTAAATTAATCTTCATTTGCCATGCCTGACACCAATTTGCTACTTGCGCAAGCTCATGATTTAGTATTACTTGATCATTATGGTTCCTAATCTCCCTATATATAATGCAATCATCTGCAAACATGCGCATTGTTGATTTTATGTTATCTGCCATGTCGTTGATGTATAGTAAGAAAAGGATTGGTGCTAAGACTGTTCCTTGTGGTACTCCGGATGACACTTCTACCCAATCAGATTGCTGACTTTCAATTTCTACGTACTGTTGCCGACCTGCAAGATAAGCTTTTATCCAGTTTATTATGCTGCCAGATCCGAGAATGTGTTGTAGTTTGCCCAGGAGTTTAGGATGGTATACCCGGTCGAAGGCCTTCGATAGATCTAAGAATATTATGTCAGTCTGCCCGCGGTTATCAATTGTTAGAGCGAGGTCATGCACAGTTTGTGTCAGTTGCGTAACAGTAGACAGTCCTTTTCTGAAACCATGTTGGTTGATGCTAAGCAAGTTATTATCTTCCGCAAAGGTTACGATGTGTTTTAGTATGATGTGTTCGAGAATTTTGCAAGATGTGCAGGTTAGCGAAATCGGTCTATAATTTGATGGGCTTGTTGCGTCACCTGATTTGAGAATCGGGACAATCTTTGCTATTTTCCAGTCTTTGGGTACGTCAGACGATTCTAGAGATTTTTTAAAGATAAGTAAGAGGTATTTAGAGACCCATTCTGCGTATCTCTTGAGGAAAGTATTGGGGATCCCATCTTGGCCACAAGATTTTTTAATGTCGATGTTAAGCAGCAGTGAAAGTATACCTGATTCTGTTATCTCTATATCACCAAGTATGTCGCCGGTTCCCCTCGGCTGGTGGTTTAAATCTGGTGAAATTCCGTTGTCTTGTGTAAAAACGGATTTAAAAAAGTTATTAAACTGATTTGCTCTTTGGAAAGCATCCTTCTGCGGCAGATTGCTTTGCTTATGCACGTTCGCGTTGAAATATCTCCAAAATTTTTGAGGAGCCGTCTTGATGAAGTTGCTAAGTGTGACGTTCATGTACGTATGTTTTGCTTGGTTTATCGCTACTTTCAACTCATGTGCCAATTTTCTAATTTTGTCAGAGAAACAGGGATTTGATGTCTTACCCTTAAGTTTCCTCAGCCTTGACATTTTACGTTTCATATGTATTATATTCCTTGTGATCCAAGGGTTTCTTTTGTGCACTTTCTTTTTTTTCATGGGTACGAAGTTTGATAAACATTCGTGTACATAGGTCTTAAATTTCGCCCATAATTCATCTACTGTCACAGAATTATCATGGAAAAGACAAGAAAAATTGGGGTAGTGATAATCAAAAAAGTCAAGAATGCCGACATCATCTGCGTTTTTCCAATCATATATTCGTGTGATCAATTTTTCTGAGCGTGCTGACGACGGTAGTGATAGACAACATTTGGTTGCCTTGTGGTCCGAAATTCCGTCAATTATTTCCCATGATATGTCCTCTACAGGAATGTTTTCACTCACAAAAGTCAGATCAAGAATTGTGCTGCTCGACAAAGCGACACGTGTGGGTCGCTGAATGATTTGCCTTAAACCACTATTGAAGGCCATATCAAGTGTCGCCTCAGCGCTGTCCTTATCGATAACACCAGCATCGTACGAATCCCATCTTATACCTGGTAGATTGTAATCCCCCGTAAGAACAACCTTTTTGTCCCCTTGAAGGTGACGCTGCATGTAGTCAGACAAGATATGTAATGGCTCCGGGCCAGAATTCGGTGCTCTGTACATTGTACCAACATAAAGGGAATATACGAATATATATCCAACATAAACCTAACATAAAGAATATATATCCTGCTAAGCACGAGGTCGTGGGATCAAATGGCCGCCGTGGCGGCCGCATTTCGATAGAGACAAAATGCGAAATCGTCCTTGTCCTGTTCCGTGAGGGCACGTGAAAGATACCCAGGCAGTTAAAATTATTGCGTAGTCGCCTAGTACGGCGTGCCTCATAATAATATCGTGGTTGTGGCAAGTAAAAGAGCAGAATTGTTTTTGTTTTGTTTTGTTTTGCTATGAACGGCTTTGTGAGTGCTAAAGATGCAATCCGTCGCCTTCCAGACAGCTCATAATGAGCCGTGTTCACATGATGAGGAGCTTCATTGCGTTCAGAAAGTCTGTGTTCATTGCATATCCGTGTTTCCGATTTGCGTATCTTCGTTCGTTTTCTTAATCGCCCGATTCATGGCGAATCCCTCTCACTGTGGGTATGCGCCACAGCCACTGCGGTCAGCGGCAGCAGCATCGCTTGCAGAAGCAGGGTAAGCGCGATCGACATCAAGAGCCGAGAAGACGGATCGCGTCCGCCGCACTCGGGGATCGACGACTAAGATAGGCGGCCCCTCGCTGGCTGGCGGAAATGGCCGCTGCCGACGCGGTCACCTTTTGGCTCGTCTGATCCGCCCAAATTGTGGTCCCGCCGAACCGGGTGAGTAGTGCGTGTAGTGATGTGCGGACCCAGTGAATCTCGACACTGCTCCCCAAGCTGAATAGAGCAATAACTCGCGGCATAGTCACTCTTGAGATAGGTGTCCTATTGATAAATCAGCGCTGCCTTATGTTAGACGCATAAAATACGCTTCCTGAGAAAGACAGAAGTCAGTGCAGTTATCTTCGTCGCGCCCGTGTCATTTACCTTTCGTCTTCGAGCAATCTTTTTTATGTTAGCATAGCCTGTGAAACAAGGCGAGGCAGAATGCTTTCAAGAGGGAGAGAAAATTAGTTCTCTCCATTTCCTCGTTCTTATTGACTTGCGTGCGGGGTATTAAAAGAAACTGGTATGATTTAGAGTGTTTTCAAGCTGTTAAAGCGTGATAAGTCCTCTGTCTGTCTACAAAGGGTGTCCCACCTAACTATTGCCAAAATTTTAAAAAAATCCGAGGGCACCTTGATTCCAGCTAAATTCACTATTTCCAGAGTGCATATAACAAAATGCTGTCATACGTCGAGCACAATAAAAGCCGAGGACTCCTAAGCCCTTCTTATGAGTTGTGAACGCGAAAGCAATAATGTCCACTTGAACGCCGCAAAGCAGTCCGAGTTATGAGCTCCTCGCAAGCAAGTGAGCGCGTTGAGACGCTTGGTCAGTTTCTTAGACAGTACAAGGCCAGTGCACTTCAATCCGTGACGTCACGCTTCCTTGCCCGACTGCCATAAAATCTAATGGGATCGCCTCCTAGTGCCACCGCTTTCGTCACGCCGGGCACGTTAATGAATATTTCGGGTGAAGTAGCATGGTGTCATAAAGCAGAGCGCACAGGCCTGCTGTTTAGAAGGCGCTGGTTTAGCCCTTTCTATAGGACGCTCGGCTTCTGAGCTTGGGGTCGTTAGTTTGAAACACTGCCGCCGACATTTTAAACTGAAGCTTTCTTGGTCTGTTTCTTCGACTTTCCCACTGCTGCTACTGCTGCTGCTGCTGCCTGGCGCATCGCGTCGGTGGCTGGTTCAGAGCGTGTGCATACATGACAGCAGCGCGGCAGAGAGGAAAAGCGACGCGAGAAATTCGTTTGGATCGTTGCACCGCGTCAAATGTGCGTGATTCCTTCTGGAGCTCCCCAAGCGTCACCACTTAAGCCTCCCAACAGCTGCAATTGTCCGTGACTCCCCACCCCCTCCTCCTACACACAAACGCATTGCAGAAATTGCAGCGCTTACCTTTCTATTCACTTGCCAAAGCCGGGGGAGAGGATGCAGAGAAGGGGGAGAACCGACGCAGTCGCGAAGCCAGTGAATAACAGCCTTGCCATTCTTCGCCAGGAGAGGCGACGTGAGAAGGCAAGGAAACGCTACTACTACAGGCACGACAGCGGTTGCGGGCGAACAGGTTAAACTTAAGTTCAAGGTACGGTACGGTACGTTTCTGCTATTTCTCAAAAATAAATACCATGCAAATTTGTCCAGCGGACAACTTACACAGAGCGTGCAGAGGCGGAGCCGCATCAATTTAAGCGCATCGTAGGGCCTAGCCGACACTACGGAAGCGGTCACACGTGAAATCAACTTCTATCTGTGCGCGCCGCGGTAGCTTTGCGGTTATGGCATTGCTCGAGGTCGTGGATTTTATCCAAACCGCAGCATCCGCATTTCGACAAGGGCCAAATAAAAAACGCTGGCGCAATTAGATTTAGGGACCCGTTAAAGAACATCGCGGTGTCAAAGTTAATCCGGCGTCCGCCACCACGGCGTGCCTCAAATTCCGATCGTGGCTTCGGTACATACCGCCCCATAATTCAATTAATGTTTACTACCTTAAAAAAAGTACGTGAAAAAGACGCAGAGGGGAAAGAGAGAAACGACAAACTCTTCCAGCTCTCAGTTTTGATGAAAGTTTACTATTCCTGCCACGTTGGGGATGTGCCATGTGAGACAATGTGCTCAACCCTCTCGAGGTTGCGAAGTAGGGTGCGCAACAACGTATCAAGTGTGTCCGTGTGTATTCTGTGTACTACGCATACAAACAGCAGTAGTGCACGCTAGGTAACGTTTAACATCAACTCACCACTCTCGTGATGGATTAAACGTTGAAGAAATTTAAAATTCGCCGTCAAAGTCACCGCTAATTATCGTCAATCAAAGCAAACAGCACAGAAAATTGCGCTTACATCAATTCCCACACTGCCTGGGATCCGCATAATTTTTTCCTTTTGAATTTATTCTGTTTGTACAGCGCAACGTTGGATGAAAGGGTGGGGGAGGAAAGTTATGTGAGGAGGAAAACGGAGAGGAAAGTGTAGCTGTACTGTGAGGCGTAAGTCGGTGGAGGGTGTGGCGAAAGCGTAAGAAAAGCGTTCTGCGGCGACAATAGCTACGAGATGGCGCCACATTCGCGCGCGTCGTCTTCGAGGTCTGTCGGCGGCGGCTGCTGTGAACCGCGCCCACATGTCACTCACGCGCTGGCTCACGCGATCTCCAGATTAGCGAAGCAATCACTGCGCACTTCGCTCCATTTGCAACATGCCGCACGATACAAATTGTACGCTCCAACTAACATATGAAAGCACATATAGATCTGCGCTTAAATTTCGCATTAGTGGGTACCGTAATCGTCGGTGAATTCGTTAATAGATTCATTTGTTTATAGCCATCACCGAGGCGAAGTTAGAACGCAGTCGAGAGCGCGTGCGGACAAGAAGCGCGCGGATAACAGGTTTCCGAGAGCGGGGTTGACTTGAGGCCCTGGCGACGCCCTCTCCTCTCACGCAGCACCAGGTGTGCCTGCGTCTGTTCCCTTTCACCCCCTCTGCTCCCTCTAGGCGCGCACGTGACGTGTGTTCAGCCAGTGAGAATTTAGGTGCCATTTAGATACTACAGACGCCGTCTTTTCCGCATAATGGCTATTTATTTATTTATTTATTTATTTATTTGAGTACCCTAAGGGCCCGTTAGGGCATTAAATTGGGGGGGGGGGGCGAAAAATTTCAACTGTAAGTGGAATGTGTACAATGCAAATACATGAAGGAGTTAGGAACAATAAAAAAAATCTATACGTCGAGCAGAAACAAACAAAATCGATAAAAAGAAATAAGTAAAAGAGAAACGCAGTTTATACAACATCTGGTAGCGTGAAAAACGCATAAGAACCTAAAATGCGATGGTAACAACCAATACCCATCAGAACACGAGTGTAAAGATATAGTCGAATGATGATTTCTGTAAACAACCTACACAGGTACATATCAGATGAAACTGAATGAATTTTATACAATGTCAAGCGCATGAAAACACTGTTTAAGTAAATATTCAATGATATGTTGGTTCGGAAAATGCTTTCGCATCAATATGCGAGTGCCGTGTAGCTGGACAGAACCAAGGTAGTGCTCTTTGCCGTCGCTTGGAGCAAGTCGGACTATTTTTCATATTTTGCCTAATTACACAATTAGTTAATAATTGGTTCACTCCTCAAAGATTGCAATGAGAGCAAAATTAGGAATCAGGAATTTCTAGGCTCATCATGAAGAATTCCCGACCCATCTTTCTGCTGCTCAATGCAGTATATAGAAGTTATTATTTTTTTTTTCAAAGCGTTAGAAAAACACGATAAAGTCTCGAACGACAAATCGTGCGGCATTTTTCGCGCGCTTTTGCGGGCTCCTTACAAGCTTGGAAAAAACTTGTGTAACACCAATAGGGCAACAAAAAGATGGATCGGAAATAGTGATTTTTTTTATAATTGTTTAATTACGCGAAACACAAAAGGTAATGACTTGCTCCCTGCGACGGCCAACAACATCACTTTGGTTCTGTCCAGCTACGTGACATTTGTATATTTTTAAATTTTGGCACATGTTATGTGGGACGCCTTGTACATCTTGAGGGGGCCGTGGACTGCTGGATAAACCATGACCGCAGTACGGTTGGTTATCCGAGCTAGGTTGTACGGCAACATCTTTGAAGGGGATGGCGCAAAAGAGAGGACAAACGAGATGACTGTGTATGTGTTTGCGTCGTTTGTTCCACCTTTCTCATTGTTCCCTTCGAACATGAGCTCGGATTTGTGAAAGATAAGCAGGCCTCTCTACGTGTTAAAGAGGCTGATAAGAGCCGTCTGGCAGGCCGCCTATTTATTGCCTCCCTATCGCTCGTGAAGCCGTTCACAACATTGAAGCCCTAAGGCTGCGACCGATGACTTCCACGCATCGGCAGTGTTAGTGTTATCCGATGACGCTGCCCGTACCTTTCAGAAACTACACTAAAACGACGTACACTTCATTCTCTATTAAAGGAGTGCACGTCACTCGCACAATACTTCCGTTCGCAACGACAGTCCCCAAATTTACTATGAAATTTTTTGAGAGCTAGCTCTTAATGTGGCGAGGGTCGCCGGCGTAACCGAGCGAATGAGCACAACAGCAAAAGACGAAAGAGCGAATGCGGAGGGGCAGATGAAAGACGCGACCCGCGAACGGCGAAGACCAATGAGAGCGGCGCCTTCAGAAACATGCGCGCGGGAAGCTGGTTTCATGCGAACCCGCTCGATGCGTATACGTATCTGGTCTCAGCCGGACCGCTCGCGTCAGCTCGCGCTTGCTTGCTTTCGTATCGTTCGCGCTTGTTTCGATTGTCATGGCTTGGCATTTCTTTGTAATCTGACTGTATGCGCGACGCGTATTGTGTATTACTTTCTGAAAGCCAAGCGGCACCAGCCATTACTTTCGAACCTTCTTAAAAGCGGACGCGCTTGACCTGCCGATGAGATTTTCGACGATCGCCGACTGTCTCTAATTCTTTGCCTTTATATATTGCGAAATGGAAACATATATAAAGCTGCAATGAAATTTCTCATTAGGTAGTATCGTGATCGTCGGTAAATATTTAATGCGCTCTTGTTCCTCTAGTGCCAAGCCTTGGAGAACCTGGCGAACAGTTGAAGTTATAGAATGCAGATACTTCTACACCCGATGAGTTCAAAGCGTAGACTTGGACAAATTGGAGGTTCATCTCGCGTTTCAAAACGCAAACTGAAGAACGCCGCCGTCAATCATTTTGTCACGATGAAGAAAGAACGTGGCTGCTGCCGCGGCAGAGGCCAGACACAAGCCCGAAAACTCTCGCACGCAGAGCGCTGGAGCTTCGTTTGTTGTACGACACGGGGCGGTCGCTATCTTGTAAATCGCCAGTTAACAGAAAATCACGCGTGATCAGCATGGAAAACAGTACAAACTGCACACGAACGAGCAAGCCTGCGCTGGAACGATGCGCGTAACAAACACCCCCAAAACTCTCTCGTGATGTGTACAAGCAGTCCACCCATGGGTGTTTACGTACGAGAAGAAATAATAAAGAAGCGCGAGACAAGCGAAAAATACAGGCAATAAACGCGACAAACAATGCAGTCAAAGGATGTCGAAACAAAACACATTACAAAAGATATTACAAAAATTAGAAATTATAAGGAATGCATGAAAAATTCAACGCGATCACAAAAAACGTTCGAAGGACAGTTGTGAGAACAGGTGAGACCACACAGGCCTATCTGTGGCGTGTTCGTTCTAACATTCATTTGAAGAAGCGTCGGGCTGCTGGTACCTAACTGTCGAAAACAATTGCGGACCGACGCCGCGGGTCGGTGTACTAGGCGAGTATGCTGGCCATGAGATCGCCACCTGCCAGCCACATTCTTCAGCTGTGTCGCGATGTACCACACGCTGCCCCGACTTCCAAGGCGCTCCGACAAACTCTGAAGTGCCTCCGCGCTAGCTCGTCCCCCACTGCGCGTCGGCGACTGACGTAGTCAACAGGTCAGGTGCTTTAAGAAACAATGGGAGAGCTTCTTCACCGCCACGCAAGCGGCGTCGCGTCTGCGGCGACACAGTGGCGGCCATGTTGAGAGGGGCAGGCGTGCATGCTCTTTGTGCCAACTTACTCTGTGCCGAAAGTGCTCCAGATGGCAGTTTGACCTTCCTTTCAGCTACACTCTGTGAACGGTTTGAACCGTTTGGGGATTATCTTGTCCCCAAATATTAATCGCCATCTATCTTGCCTGCATTTTTTTTTCCTTAACGCTGCTTTGTCAAGAGCGGCACGCGGGTCATCAGCATGACATTGTGTTCTTGAGAGGATGGTAACGAGCAGAGAGTTTTCAAGAAAGGGGGCTGAATCAAGACAGATGGCTGTTATTCTTTGGGGATAACACATTCCCCTAAGGTTGTGATTTTTTTTTCAGTCTGACATGCGTGCGCCATACTCATCACAACGCATTCGAGTTGCTTCGATCGCTTACGCAGCGCACTCTTGGACCGGTATTCGGGTGTCGAAGGTCAAGCGATGAAGACCGCTCTCTTCGGTCTCCTAATAGCCACGTTCACTGGATTCGTGGGTGTCCAGAGCGTGACGACACACATCGAAGAAAGGCTGCGTAAGTTCCCGCTCTCCATTCTATACCCAGGGCTCGAGCTGTGTGATTTTTTCCCAGGAAAATCTTAACGTCCTTCGCCACGCGCGTTTGAGTGCACAGCGACTTTGCGGAGTCTCACCGTTTATGTGGCGGCCGAACGTGCGCTACTCAGCGAATCGTAAAGACGGCGCTGAAATCTTGATCCCAGCGCTTGTGCATAGCGCCTTGACGAGGTTTTCGGCCAGGATGAAAACATGTATCTGTTAATCTTGGCTAGGAACTACACGTTGCAACAGCGGCATCTGCAGATGGAACGACTCCTATGAATATGTCCTATGAATATGAAATATGAATATTTGATTAGGATGGTCGTCTTGCAGAAGGAGCGGTCCCAGTGCAGGAAAGGTTTTAGTGCTGCTGAGAAACCGGAGCATTACCGTCTGCATGCTTTTGCCAATGGAACAAAGGACAAAAAAAAAAAAAAAAAAACTAATATGGAACCAACCTATGTCGGAGCCCTTGTACTAACTTTGTGATCTTCTGTCGAATTTTGATTCCTGGACTGTAGCCTTCTAATCCCACTGTGCCGCCATCTGATCTGCCGACGCGAATTTCATTAGGATGGTCGTCTTGCAGAAGGAGCGGTCTCAGTGCAGGAAAGGGTTTACTGCTGCTGAGAAACCGGAGAATTACCGCCTGTATGCTTTTGCCAATGGAACAAACGACAAAAAAAACTAATGTGCAACCGAGCTGTCAGGCATCATGAGAAGCAAATCCGGTCTATTTATTGTTATTGGGTAGAAAAAAAGGAAGCTATTGTAGAGAGATTTGCCCGTCGCGACTGGGTCTGGTCCAGACTCCGGACATTAGTCAAAAGTCGGGACTGTCTGCAAGCCTCGTCATCGTGATCATCTATCATATCTAGAGCATCTATGATATCTATGACATCTATGGCTATCTTTGATACCGATATACACGCGCTGGATGTCAAGAACTGGCTGGGAACTCAGGTGTTTACGTCTGTAATTGTAAAAAAAAAGTTTCTGTAGGTATAGTGACTTGTCAAAAATAGCAGACGTCACATGCGCTGCAGAGCGCATGACCAAACTTCTTTTTAAATAAATGGGAACAAGCGAGGGGTAGCCGAACAGCTACGTAAGTGGTGGATGCGGGGCTATGTAACCTGTCAATGCTGAGACTGAGTTATGAGGGGCGATGTACTGCAGTAAGCTAGAGAACTCGGCTAAACGTGAGACTATTCTACATATTTCGAACACTCAGCAGAAACACGTTCGGCGCAGCTTGGCATTGGTAATGAATGGTTGCTAACCGATTAATGACAAAATGCTCCATTGTCTGGTGTCTATATCGAAATACGGTCGACAAAGGCTGAATAGGCATTGATGATACATTTTGTGTCCTGGTTATTGTTGCGTCAAGTTCACTGAGACTGCAGTGAAACGGTCGAGCATGCACGTCAGGTGGACTGTCATAGCCTGTCGCCAATTTTAAGCACCGAGAGACGGCCAGTATAGGCAATAGGTCAGCGCCGACAGCTCGAGCGCTAGCTTGGAACCAGTGACAAGCGATGGCAGTCCACCTGATGTGCGTGTTCGTCTGCTTCGCCGCAAATACTGATTTTTCTTAGCGGAACTTGGCCAAATAGCAATATCGTATAGTTATTTCCAGCTTCAAGTGGAGTTTTGGGGGGCTTTCTTTGTTCAAACGGGACATATAGACGCCTGTGTATGAAAATGAAATAATGAGACAGCCAAAGCAGCAACTCCTTACAAAGTACGCTTATCTATAAGCATATTTTGAATCTGTGACCTACTTTGTAACGTTGTTTTTAATAGCTTTACACGTATGGCAGTCGTCAACCTTCTCGCTACGACGATCAGCTAGTGGCATATATCAGGAAGTGCCCTGGACGCCGCGTGTACGAATGAGTTTGTGAATGACGACAGAGGATTCCTTGCCATGCTTATGCGAGTTTTGTTCAAATGTCTCGGTGTTATTTATTTATTTATTTATTTGATTGTTTATTTATTTACTTGATTGCTTATTTATTTTCCTATTCTCAACCGTCCCAAAGCTTTTATAGAAGAGGGCCTTCAAAGGATATAAGTGTCAGTGGCTGTCTCAAAGTTCTTGAATATAGAGATGGCAGTGATGGAGGCAGGTAGACGGTTCTAATCTTCCAAAGTTCTTGCTACTAATGAGTACGAGTAAATTTTTGCGCGACAGAGGGGTGCACCAACTCTTTGGGAGTTTAGTTATGCAGTGACTTCCATAGGTGTACTTATGAAAGCCTACGTTTCTCGCTCAAGTTGATTCCATATTTACGTTTCTTGCAGCCTACTCGGATGCAGGGCATGCTGAGACCACTCGCGTATCGTCTGAGCTGTGCGCAAAGGACGCAGCCTGGAAGGCTCAGTTCTTGTGCGCCAACCGCTTTTATGCTCACGTGCAGCAGATTGAAGACGAGAGCGTAACCGAGTCGCATGACGTCTGCAGGTGAGCGGTACCTTGGGAGATGTAGCTGCTCGTGGCACTTGGTTTGACTACAACCCACGTTTTGTTTTGGCTCGACTGGTTGTAAAACTTGTACTCGTAACGAGAGAGCTGGGGTCAAGAGTTCGAAAAAAATAAAGCGCAGACTTCCGCCCACTGACCAAGTCAAAACGGACGTTTATAGCAAAGTCCTTCTTTTTTTCTATGCGATGCGACCAGGCGATTTTTCGTTGAATTCTGGACTTTGACAAACAAAAATCTTGCGCCTCCGCCTATACAAGTTTCCTAATGTGTGTTGTGCCACCATGGAAATGGAAGAATGTGGGTGTGCAAGAACTTGTTTTCAATGTGGCTCGGCCTAAGGCGTGTTCTTTACAGCACAAATAAATCTTTCTCAAAATAAAATCGTCTCAAAGAATTCGTTCAGTGGTACTAAATATTTCAATAAAGTTTAATAATACCTTCCTGCCGTTGTACCAATAATACCAATAATACCTTCCTGCCGTTGTACAAGCACCGCACCAAGACCAACGTTACTGGCGTCTGTATGAACTTCTGTGCCCGCCTCCTCGTCAAAGTGGGCCAGAACTGGTGCTGACGTCAAACGCTGTCGAAGCTCGGTGAAAGCAGTCTCTTGCTCTGAGGCCCAGACGAACGATGCATCATCCCTCGTGAGACGAGTCAGCGCCTCTGCCATCTTCAAAAATTTTCGATGAAACGCCGATAGTATGCGCAAAGGCCCAGGAAGCGTCGGACAGCTTTCTTGTCGGTCGGTGTTGGAAATGTGGCTAAAGCGGCACTTTTCGCGGGGTCGAGGCTAACGCCTTCCGCGCTGACCACGTGTGCCAGAAACATCAGCTCCTTGTAGCCGAAATGACACGTCATAGGCTTAGGGGTGAGCTTAGCCTATCGGATGGCTTCGAGAACTTGCCGCAGTCATTTCAGGTGGCCGTCAAATGTTGCTGAAAAAACAACCACGTCATCGAAGTAGACGAGGCAGCTTTGCCACTTCAGACCAGCGAGAACGGTGTCCATCATTCGCTGGAAAGTTGCTGGTGCCGAACAGAGACCGAAAGGAAGTGCTCTGAATTCGTAAAGTCCATATGGATGACGAAAGCAGTTTTTTCGTGGTCTCGTTAATCTACCTCAATTTGCCAGTAACCGCTCTTTAGATCGAGAGACGAAAAATACTTAGCTCGCCGCAATCTGTCTAAAGAGTTATCGATACGTGGTAGTGGGTACACGTCCTTCTTGGTAACGTCGTTGAGGCGTCGATAATCAACACAGAAACGAAGCGTTCTGTCTTTTTTCTTGACCAGAACGACCGGGGAGGACCACGGACTGTGCGAAGGCTGAATGACGCCATCATCTAGCATCTCCTTGACTTGGGCTTGAATTGCCTCACGTTCTTTCGGCGAGACACGATAAGGCTCCTGTTTGATGGTGCGTGCGTCGATGGATGTCGTTATTCGGTGCTTCGTGATTGGCGTTTGGCCCAGCTTAGTAAACCGAGCGAAGTACGCGCGGAATTTGTTGAAGAGGCCCTGCATTGCGTTCTTTTGTTGGTCCGTAAGCTCGGAGCTTACATCGATGTCTCTGAGCGAACCGTCGTCTGTGTCCACTTCAGAAGCAAAGCACTCGACGATGTCCGTTGATGGTTCGGCGTAGGGGACGGCAGTGCCACGAAAAATGCGCCGATGCTCAAAGGTAAAGTTGGTAACGAGGACCGCTGTCTGGCTATCACGAAGTTCCACAAGGCTTCGGGCTACACAAATACTTTGGCTCAGCAACATAGAAATGTTGTCTTCTACAATGGCTTCACCGTCTTGTAGCTCGTCCGACTTGACCGGAACCATAACACTCGCAAGCGGCGGTATCGTGATGCGGTCTCCGAAACGCGAAGCGCGGATCTGTGTATGTGTTGTTGCCCTTTTTGTTGAGAACGTGATGCAGCGCTCGCTGAGGTCAATAATCGCGCCATATTCCCGGAGAAAGTCCATCCCAAGGATTAAATCGCGGGAACTCTCGCGTAGAACCAGACAAGTGGCGAGAAAACCAGCACCGCGAATATCTACTCTAGCCGTGCATAGGCCAAGCGGTGTGACGACGTGGCCACCTGCCGTACGAACTGGTGCCCCATTCCCAAGGCAACGTAACTTTTTTCAGAACGCTCACCAGTTTTCCACTAACAATAGAGCAATCGGCGCCGGTATCAACAAGTGCACTCATTTTTCTGCCATCGATCAATGAAATCTTGTTCGTGGAAACTCGTTTTGGCGTTATCGTGTTTTCGTTGGTCTGCGGTCGGCACGACACGAGGTCTTCAGCATGTCGAGTATCAGCGGCCCTGCCTCGGAAGGTCGCTGACGTCAGTTTTCCCGGCGAGGACTTGGTGATCTCCCTTGCGTCGTCCTCGAGGTGGTATCACGAGCAGGGAAATATCGCTGCGGTGAGGGTGAGCGTGACTGGCGCTGCGATGTGCCCGGCCTGCGCTGCTGTTCGAGGAATTCTGCCATGTCGGCAGGCCTTTGGCCGAACCTAGGTCGAGGCGAATCGATAGAAAAAACCCGCAGTCCGTCGATAGCGGCACTCCCGTCGGTAGCGGCACCCGTCGGTAGCGGCACTCCCGATACACATGACCAGCTTCGCCGCAGTGGTAGCACAGCGGTCGTCGATCGGGCGCTCGCCAAACCTCTGATTTCCTCGCAGGTGTTCGGCGGGCGTCGAAGTACAGTAGCGGAGTTGTCGGAGCGCCTTGCGCCGATTGTAACCCGACTGGCGACGCAACATAAGTAGGCGCAGAAGCTTGGGCGGGGCTCAGTAATGTTTGTGCGTAAGTCTTGCGCCGGGACTCGCTTGGCAGAGGTGGTGCTCCACTGCTGGAAAGAGATGCCTGGTGTGCCTGCTGTGCCTGCTGTACTTATTGCGTACGACGCTGGCGAGGGAGCTGACTGGAGGTGGCGACGTACCGTGGTGCTTCTGTAACTCGTCGCGAACAACTGACCGAATCAGCTCGCAAAGCAAGGCGACGTCGCACCCGTAGCCTACCGGCGTATGCGGAGTGCAGGCGGCATTTACTTGTCGGTTGCATATGTCCGACCGTTGCTGAAGCGTCTTCTCCGTCGCGGTGGCTTGGGTGAGGAGCTCCGCGACAGTCTTGGGCATATTTCGAACAAGACCGCCAAAGTGTTGTTCATTTACGCCTCTTATCAGATGACACACCTTCTTCTCTTCCAACATGCTCGGATCGGCACGCTGAAACAGACGCGTCATGTGCTCCACGTACATCGTGACGCTCTCGTTGGGCTTTTGAACGCGTGACTCAAGGGCTCGTTTTTCTCGGCGATCGGGGCTGGAGTAAGTCTCCAGTAGCTTGTGCTGGAACTCAGGCGAGGATGACAGGGCACTTTCGCCGTTCATAAACCATGTGCGAGCACTATCCTAGAAGCTGAAGTAGACGTTCCTGAGTTTGGCGTTGTTGTCCCACTCGTTAAACGCAGCCACGCGCTCGAACTCCGCCAGCCAGTCTTGACGTCTTCAAATGTGTCGCCATGAAAAGCCGTTGGCACTTGGGGGTTCAGCAGTGCTAGGTAAGTCGGTGTCACCCTTTCCGTAGAAGTCTCAGTGGTCGCAGTCATCATTTTTTCCTGGAGGTTTCCAAATTCGGGGGCGAGGCCTCGGATTCGCCGGTTTGTGCGGTGAACTCGAGTCAACTCCAATTGTGGGGCGAGGTTCTTGTTGCCCAGTGAGGTCTCCTGCATAAGTTCAGCGTACCCAGCACCTCCACCATATTGTCGCATATACCCAGCTGTAGTATACGCGCTGAATGAAGATTCAGGCGTTTGCACTTTATGAAACGTCAGCGGCGACGCGTGATTCGAGATGAACTTCGTTGCCCTTTTCTTCAGTCCCCTTTCTGTGCCACCCCATATGGCAATATTATTACTGAAAAGAGAACGGCGGTGTATTAGTTCAAAACTGATACAGCGCAGCATAAAACCCCTAGTGAGTGTATTAGACGTTTTTGTAGAAACTTAACTGTACGGCAGACGGAACATTGCTTGCCAGAGGTGCCTTGAAGGTGTGCCGGCTCATCCATAAGGATGCCGATACGAAGCCACCATTTCACGGCCTCGCAGTTTTCAGCCATGTAACTATGAGTGGATCATAAGATCAGTACGGTCGCTCCCGTCGCGAGTAGACTGTGTTAAGAACTCTGCACGTGCGTGCTGTATCGACGCGGCCTGAAGCCTTTCTATGGACTCAGGTCCGTGGGTCAGTGTTCGTCCCTTCTGCCCTCGCATAGTTGCACTCGCGACCTAAGACATCTATTCCGTACCTCTTCCGGGCCGCGCTCATTTAGATGTCACTACTTGTCGATTATGGGGTACTGTTATGATTGACCTGTCAAGTGTGAGAAGCGTTCAAGAGGGCGTCCCAATGTGAACATAATTGCTCTCTTCTAAAAAACAGCGTCACCCCCTTTTCCCCAAGCTGACACAAAGGGAAACACGAAGGAAAGGAATCGCGAAAAGGTAGGAGGTCGCCGACGACAGAACCTACTGCCACAGGCTCCCCACAAAGACGGCGATGACAGCAGTACCGCCAGAGGTTATAAAAGGCCCTCCTGGCCCCCGTGTTAATCGGAACCGCTCGAGACTCGGATAACAGTGACAACCATGTACCAGTGAAATGAATACAATATTTTCTGCTTATTTTTCATCATCACGATGCCCGGTTTCGTCGTCGTTTCCTCATTCGTGTGGTGAAGACCCACCTCACCCGATCGAGATCGTATCAGTACATCCACACAGCATCTACCTGAATACTTGCTATTGATGTATGTGGCACACAGCATCTATCGCTGTTGTACTTCACTGAACATAAGAAACTACACATAAAGGTGTATATTGTCACGTGGTGGTGACGTTAAGAACACAGTAGCAATACTGTGAAAGGCAAAACTAGATCTTATTGGGCGAACCTGTGCCCACAAAACAGGCTACACTTATAGCACAACGAAAGCGGCGAACACAGTCGGCGATCGTCGGAAATCTGATCAGCGGGTCAAGCGCGTCGGCTTTTATACAACAGTCGTCGAATGTTCCAGACTAATCGTTGGGACCCGCATGCCTTCCACAAGGTTCTACAACATTCGAGTCACGCGATGAAATCAGATAATACAAGGTTCGGCGACAACAGACAGCGGATAGAAGCATCGATAACTTTCCAGAAACTTCGGATACATGCAGACGCGTCCCGCGCTGTGCGATAACATTTGTTAGGCGGCGAAACGTGGTTGCCCGTTAAATATAAGTACACGTGTCAATATTTTGCCTAAATTCTCAGAAAAATATTTCGCGCTTCCCTGTCATGTTTTTTCTCAGTTTGCAGAACGATATACATTTATGGGCCGGATAGTTTAATGCAACACATAACAGTTCATAGTTTTTAAGAAAAACACGCTGCTGCGAACACGGCGCTCGCACAAACTTGTGCCGCCTCCTATCACCAGCCGAGTTCCCCAGCTGTCGACAGGTGGTGACACAACATTAGGCTAGCGCCATCTTCGCAGGAGCTAAGCTTCCCCATAAACGATTGTAACTTCCCGTAGTTTTCTCAGAAACAACAGAAGTAACCGCGTAAAGTGTTGCATTCAATTTATCCAGACCATAAAAGTCTATCTTTCTGCAAACTTTGGGTACGAACTTAGTAACGGTAAAGTCAAAATGCGTTTTCTAACAGTTCAGGCGACATACGCTCGTGCCTGTAGATTTACGCAAAGGTGCATGATGTACACGTTTTAGGCCACAAAGTAAATTTTCTAAAAAAAAACTCGTATGTTCAACAATATTCGGCAGACGCATTTGTAGCAGGTGTATAGAACATATCTTCCCGTCAAGCGGGCTCGGCCCAGTAAAACCGCACTCTTCCATGCAGTACAGTGAGCCGCTTTTACACTTGCCTGGATACTGTGCTGCACGAGCAATCCTGCGAACACGACGCCGAACTCATGCGTCCTGCCGAGTACTTCCCCAGGTTGCTGACCCATAAGTATCACAACGTGTGCGCTGCAGAACTGGAGCTCACGGCTCAGCGACTCAGAGGTAAGCCCAGCCATAAACGTGCAATTCGTGCCGCATGCAAAGCACTAGGAACTTGAACTCTTCCACTATTGAGGCAAATACTGCTCACTTTAATTTCTGATCATGCAGAGTCCATTGCTCGAAAAAAAAAAACGAAATTCTGCCATTTGTACAAACAACCCGATTAGGGCAGTTTTTGCTAGTAATTGCATTGCTTAACTATCCTAAAGAAGGCGTTCAGGCAGTTAAAGAAGTCAAAGCGCAGAATCTGTAGTCGAGGGACCTAGGCGGCAGAGTACTCTGTCAGTTCGTGATGCACGAACTTGTTTCATAGTTAGAACTGAAAACTCGCTTCAGCATGTCAACTAAGGGTTCCGCGTATCACCGAAACGTTCTCGGCACTCTGGGCTCCTTCGACATCGGCGGCTTCAAGCATTTCTGTGTCTCGGGCTGGCATACTCCTTGGCCAAGGGCGATGCCCTTTTCGCTTCACTTTTGTGACGCACTGCACCATGGTTATTTTTACTTTTCTGCCCTTGGCTAAAAATATAGACGTTAACTACTGACAACATAGTCTATTTTGTAGATACAATAAAACCAAAATCAAATTAAAAGGCGAGTCAGCAGAGTTGATACCGACTAAAGACCTGCTTGGGCGCATTGCTGTAGAATGTGGTTTGTTGTTTATACTGCACTCACTTCTAGATCGTCCCGCATATTTGGACTGTATCGGCCCTTAATTTTAGTTGAGTAAGCCGACACTTCCCCGACTTCGGCTTCAGGCGCGCGCAATTTGAACAAGCACATCTGTGCTTAATTTCGACCTTGAATTATGGCCTTTTTTCGAGCCAAAACCACGATCTGGTTATGAGGCACGCCGTAAAGGGGGACTCCGCAAATTTGGACCACTGGGCGTTGTTTAACATCCAACTAAGTCTAAGTACACGGGTGTTTTCGCATTTCGCTTCCATCGAAATGCGGCCTCTGTGGCCGGGATTCGATTCCACGACCTCGTGCTTAGCAACCCGAAACCATGGCCGCTAAGCAACCACGGCGGGTTTTAATTTCGGCTTTGTCGCCCTAATTACAGATTATTACTATTCCGTGCATAGCTATACGCTAACTTCGTGTATCTTTCACATTCCAAGCTTCACTTTGACGCCTACCCTTTTTTTTTTCGTTTTCCTACGTGTATTAGAAGGTCTCAAATTGCCTTAGTTTGAAAGAATTTGGCGCCAAGTGACGGCCACATACCTCCTACAAGCCTCAAGCCAATATGAAGTTTTCAAGAAGAGCTCGTTTTGAAAAAACTCTACTATAGGTTCTGCCTTAAGAGGAAGCTTTAGCTCGTGCCCAACTCCGACGCGGCCTATTCAAATACATGTAAAACGGAAAAACGTTTTTCTGAGATCAGCCCTGGACCAATTTTAATGAAATTTGTTGTATATGAGAAAGTTAAGTTCTAGTGACTGTTCCAAGCGGAATTTAGATTTAGAGCCTGAATTTTGTTAGAAGTATTTTCATATATACGACCGTTGGAAAAAAGTAGAAGCACGAAGTTTACAAATTCATAGCTCTGCATCAAGAACAGCTATCGCGGTTCTGTAAACGGCATCCATTAGATCGTTCGAAGTGGACAAATTCCATGTCATTTTACACCTTACGTGAATTTTTACGTTGGTTACAAGTGTTCTGCCAAAGGTGTATTTCCATATTACTAATTTTTTTTATATTTATGTGTAACATATCAGTTTCGTCCGCTTTAGATGTAATATTAGATGCAATTCACATAATTGTATCATCCTTTTTCGTTGTTGAGTTACACAGTTGTAAACTTCATAGTTTCGCCTTACGAAAATTTTCGATTTTCGCCGATATTTAATAAAAAATTCATCACCTAACACAAAAATTCCAAACCAACAGTCACTAGATTTAAAGTTTTTCTTTCAAATGCAACAAACCTCGTCAAATTTAGTGCAGTGGTTGCCGAGAAAAACGAGTTCTCCTTTTACATGTATTTAGATAGGAGGCCTCGAGCTAAAGCTTCCTCTTAAGTTTCCCGCGCTTACATAGGAATCTTGAGGTGTCACACTCAGCGTAGGGAAAACGATACTTTGGTGCTTACAGGTTTAACAACCTGTAAGGCCCAAAGGTTTAACACTGAAGCCTAACTACAATGCTGAATAATTTTCAGTGTTCGTTTTTTTATATTGGAGATATAATCCAATCCTTTATGTAACATTCCGTGATATGGGGGCCTTTAAGGTAATAAACTGAACTGATCATCTTCAAAGAAACTGAACTGAAATGAATGACGACCTCGATCGTCAAGACAACTTACCTCTGACGGTTAAACCTGCGCGAACGCGCGTTTTGTTCTCAAGTAAAGGTTCTGCGTGCTCTGGGCTCCTCGGACTCAAGCCTCAGCGCTGATTACAGCATCTGCCGGGAGGAGAAGGCGACCAGGGAATTCTTCGCGTGCGGCCTCCTCTTCAACGTGATCGAGAGCAGCGATCCTCCGAAAGAGAAATTGTGCACGTGAGTGTAATGCCCATGTAGAGTACACGGCGACGATCCTCGGAGTATCTACTCCCGACAGCATTTATTCGCCGGTCCATTCGACTTTTCAGTGTGAACGCTTAATTCATCCACAGCGTGCCCGCCGCAAATCTTGGTGAGTACGTCTTGCGAACGACAGTCTGTATAGTTAATTCAAGAAGACGCTCCCTGTTGCAGGTTGCGCCGAAGTTACAGCACAACAAATTGTAACAAAAATGCTTTGTTTACACATTTTTTCAAGTAATAATCCAGTAGAAAGATAGATGTCTCACATTTTAAGCGAGAAAGTGCTCCCTGTTACAGGTTACCACGGGGTTACAACGGAGAAAATTGTCGCAGCCTATAGAGCTCTTGCCCTGGAGATTGAGGTATGCTTGGGGTGCCTGGTGGCGGCAAGAAAAGTTGGCTGGGTAGTACCAGTTTTGGGTAGTAGTGAGCCTGGATGTGGCGAAGCACGTTTCGAGCCTAGTTTTGAGTCGATTCGCGCTTTTTTCTGTCCTCTAGTGAGTGCAAAAAGCCTCGTCATTTGTCACAGACCACGCTGCCAGCTGGTCGCAGCCTAGTTTTACGAGAATAGACGCTTCGTGTGCCGTGGGACGTAATGCTGGAAGCAGAAAGAAATGGCGACGCCGATCCGACTGAGCGGCCAAGCTCAGCCTAAAGAAAGCGTCACCGTCGTTACTACCTGGTCGTGAGCTGCCGCAAGCAAGAAGGCCTGAATCATTACATCACCGCCCAAAACACATTACACCGCCCAAAAGATGTCACGCATCTATCTAACCGAAAATCTGGGGTGGTCATTGGAACTTTCATAACAATTTTTCCGACATTACAAATTTTCATGCAGCTCACCACGTACCAGCGACACAGGTATTCCTACTTTGCGCTCAAAGTGTTCCCTGACTGCAGCTTCCTTCTTTCGGCCTAAGGAAATGAAGGAACTTACAATATATTGTGCATTGGTGTAAAATCTGCTCATTGAAATTTACACGCGGCGTTCAGTTTGCCGAGCATAACGGCCTTCTTAAGCAAAGGCTTCCTGTTTATAATTTGTTCGCCAGTAGCATCCAGTGGTAGCCTTCTCGCGACAACTGCATGGGCGATTGAACTTGGCAGCCGGATCATGCGTTAATTGTGCCACCTGCGCAAGCAGTAGCCGTGAAATACTTTGCTATTTTCTGCCTATTTTGTGTATCTAATACTTTAAATATCCTACATTGCAGTAGAGTCATAAACATTGAATTGATATCCCAGCTTATCTATATATTGCAGCCTGCCTGTGGCACTGTAGCTACAGCAATCTCCTCGGCATCCTGCTGTCATTTTCAGCCATTTGCGTGGTTAGGTTGCATCGTGAGATGGTCAGCACTATAGGTTCCTGAGAGGTTGCTGCCACTTCATTGTACACAGACATGTCGGCCTCCCATGTTATCATTTCTTGCAGACGGGACAAGTGAGAATTTCGCAAAGCTGCTTCTTTACTGATTGATGGCCCCCCTGTTCCCATCTTTTTTGTGAGGCACGCATTGAAGCTAATTTCTGGTTATCATGGTGATGGCAGGCTATATCAGCAAAAATCTTCGTAAGTGCATGATGGGGGAACATGGTTGCGACATGTGGCTTCGAGAAATATCTTCTTCGGACCTGCGACATGAGTAGTTGCAACATACTATAGAGTTCATGTTAACAGACAGTATGATAACTGGATATGTGCAGGCATAAACTTCACGTATAAAAGAAGTAGCCATCCAAACACAAATGGTAAAACTTGCGACTGAATAGCTCTTCAATAGATTTCTGTGGCATCCATATTCGGCTTTTCTCAAGGGCCTCCCTAGGCTTGTGGAACCTCTCTACATGATGCCAGCTGGAACTCATTCACCCACAGCACCACAGCAGCAGCATGCTTTCATTTGCCCATGACATGCTTGCATGTGCATTTGCTATAGATTATGGCATGATGAGGTGAAAGCTGAAATGTATATGTAGTGAACAGCCGCATGCGAAGGAGTAGAATGAGAATTCATGCTTTCTACAAAACTTGCCTAGTACGTCCCTACATAAGCAGTTGGGCCACACCAAGCAGCGAAAAGTGTACCGTGGCAAGCACCAAAAAGTTGGGAATGCACAACACAAGCAGCAAAAAGAAAGATGCGTACCATAATTCACAGATCATGTCAAGGGAATGCGCAACAGAGAAAGCAGCGAAAGGAGAGATGCATAGCATAATTCACAGGTCATGTCAACATCTCAATTCAGGTAATCACTATTAAAAGGCCAGAGGTCACGTGCGTGTTTGAAGATGCTGAACGTTATTTTCCGTTTTTAATGGCAAAAAGAGATGAGGAAGTACGGATGAGTACGATGCATAAGTAGGAATAATAATTTTGTACCCTTTGTCATGTAATAAAAACGCTTCCATTAGTGTGGGAGAAAGTTTGTATGTTAAAGTTACACTTACTGCTTCGCCTCTCGTGGCAGGTATTGCACTCAGGGGGGCACCTTTTTAATTGGTGTACTATGCTTGTTGGATTAGCAGTGGCGCGCGGTCTATTTCTGCGCCCTCTGTAGTCATCTGTTGAACTTGAGACTAGTGCGGCCTGGACTGACTATTCAACGGAGACAAGTGGAACACAGCAAGGTACACTGCGCCAACAGGAGTGACCGGAATGACATAAAACGTTGAGCGCGTGGCTGCGATAGTGATGAAACACTTTGAAACCGAAACTGAGATACGACATTGCGCTTGCTTTTATTGCGATAGCAGTTATATGGACACTCCAGGCGCATTTCTGCCGTCGGAGTCGCCGTGAGGTTCCATATAAAGACCAAGAGCGATAAAATCTTCCCCGCGCGCCGTATGCTGTATGTGCGGGTGAAATCGTTCGAGGGTGAGACATGTTCAGACGGCGATCACGGCTCAATATCGCGCACGCAGAGGGGAGCAGGGAGGAAGCGCGCCATATTCCGTCGCGCGAAGTTCCGGGGGGAGGGTTGGGAAGGGGGCGCGTTTTACTCCTGCCGGCCCGAGCGGGCGAGCGTGGCCGCCCGGGCCGCTGTATCTGGAAAGCCATCTGCGACGGAGGCACAGTCCGCCGCGCGCTGCGTTTTAGCGGCTTGGTACGCAATGATGCAGAATGGTCCATTCGCTCGCTGCTGCTGCCGCGCTTCCTCACTTCAGCATTTTGACAGCGAGTTTCCGCGGTCATCGAGTGAGGTGTATTGACGTTTGCGTGTGGGCGCGCGACACTATGCTTGCTAATATGGTTGGCATGCCTACGCTTACAAGTTTACACTGCCGATAAAACTACTATCCTTACCTCGTATAGCTGTCCACGGATGCGCTATCGCAATCGATGCTTCACCGTTCGGGGTTAACTACGACTTTCTTCTTTGTGCAATTTTCGTTTCCGTCTATTTCAGTCACATGTGTTTCTCTTTGTGTTACTTTGTGCCAAAATGTTTGATCTATTTACTTGCACAACTTGTACGTGTTTGTTCACTATGTTCATTTTCGCCCCTCCTGCGCGATCATCGGACTACAGTATGCACTATATAAAATAATAATAATAATAATAATAATAATAATTATTATTATTATTATTATTTGCCTTTCATTTTTTTTATTCATCTCTCATCAATTTATGTATATATTTTGCTTTGTCTATTACAATCATAGGCACGGTCCTACAAGCCAACTGAGGCTTAGACCGGCCTGCTTGTGTTATTTTGTATATCTTGTGGCAATAAATATTATTATTATTATTATTATTATTATTATTATTATTATTATTATTATTATTATTATTATTATTATACTTTATTGACACAGGAATTCCGCCAGCACTAATACATAATAGGCCTGCCAAAGCCGCATTGGGCTTGAAGGGCAGAGCCGACAGACAGCGTTTAACACAATGTAGTATCGCGGATAACACAAGATATACAGAAACATTGTTAGCAGGCGCGGACACCGAAGAGAAACACAAACAGCAATGAGCAGCCAACAATGAAAACAAACCACGTATCCTACGCTGAAAAGTAACATAACCCAGCATTCTTAATACAGAGCAAAAAAACATACATCAGGCGTTTGTATACTACTTAAAAACCATCAAATATCCTATTGACAACAGCCAACAAAAAACAATCGAAATAGGAACCAATAAAGAGACCGGACTATACATATGAGATCTGCAGGGAGCAGGGCACTGAAACGAAACAAAAGTACTCTTCACACGCTCTATTCACACACATCAGTAGGTGTATAATGAAACAAATAAATTGATGTTTTTGCTCAAGTACCCTAAAGTTATGTAGGGTTTCAATGCACATGAAAGAACCAACCGTGTAATGGATTAGAGGTTAATGCGCGAAGAATTTGTTTTAATTTATACTTTGATTTCGCGCGAAAGGCACTTGCTGGTAGTTTATTGAGAGAGGAAGGGTTGAAGTAATTACGAGTGCGCTGACCGTACTTGGTAGAGCAGCGAGGCACCAGAAAACGGTCTTTCGGCCGGAGACAACGAGCAGGAACATATTCGACCTTGTATTTGTGCGACCAGAAATGCCTTAGAATGGCCGTTTGTGTTAGAAGGCCGTTAAAATCTGGCAACCTTAAGGCTTTGAAAAGCATGCATTTAATATAATAATATAGGAAATAAAGATTTGTATGGCGAAGAGAGCCGTGACGTCATGCACAAAAATGCATGACGTCACGGAAATAACAGAACCTAACTGGCTAGCGCTGTTGTGCAAATTGTGTTTGAGTTGGACAGCATACGTATAACCTGGTATTCTTGTTTTGTCAAGGACTATAGTACTCTGAAGAGCGTGAAAATTTATAGAACCTCGCTGCCTTTGGTATGTCAGTTGTGAGATTGGCGTGCGTTTGCCAAGCATGCTTTTTTTTTTTTTTGCTGAACATAACACACAGGGCGTACAAGGATCTGGAGAAGTGCACCAATGACTTGCAGTGCAGCACCCCGTCGGACTTCAACACACACTCGGAATACGTGCTAGACGCGCTGCTCAGCCCGTACATGCAGTACTGCCGCGGCTTCGTGCCCGTCGAGGAGAAGAACGTCACGGCTCACCCGCCAACGAAGGGTCACGTGACCTACGAGGAGAAGTACGTCACGGCTCACCCGCCAACGAAGGGTCACGTGACCTACGAGGAGAAGAACGTCACGGCTCACCCGCCAACGAAGGGTCACGTGGCCTACGAGGAGACTTGCAATGAAGCGGTGCACTTGGAGAAGTACTTTCACTGTGGCCTAACGTTCATATTCAGCCTACGAGACGCCAGGTTCCCCGGCGAGTCACATCATGACGGCGCGGTGTGTGAGTAAGTGTTACGTCATTAATTATATTATTTTATTGCGATAACAATTATATGGATGCTCCAGGCGCATTCCTGCCGTCGTCGCCGCCGTGATGCTCTGTAAAAAGTCCAAGGGCGATAACGCCGTCACCACGCGCCCTACGCTGTATGCGCTCGTGAAAGCGTGCGAGGAGAGCCGACTATCGGCGGGTCATTCTCACCCGCGCTAAAGGGAAGAAAGCGGTGACGAAGCGCGCCGTCTTCCGTCGCACGCGAGGCACCCGACTTTGCAAGGCACCGGAGTGAGGGAAGGGAGGCGTTGGGCGTTCTACTCCGGCTGCAACTGCGCATGTGGTAGCTGCGCGCGGTCGCACGGCCATATCCTGACAGGGGTACGTTGGTGGCAGAGTCTAGGTGCGTTGGCGGCTCGTCACCTTGCTCACTGCTGCTGCCGCGTTTCCCCACGCCAGCGTATTGACAGCGGGTGTCCGCGGTTAGCGAGTATGATCTGTTCATGTTAGCCGTGCGCGTTGACAACATGGTTGTTAATTTAGTTAAAAGCGAATGCTTACAAGTTGATACGGCCGGTAAAAGTGCTATTCTTGCTTCGTATGGCTGTCTGCTGATTTGCTGTCAGAATCGATGCTTTGCCTTTCGGGCGAAACTGCGGCACCTATTGTACCCTCAAGGCAATAGGCATTACCGAGGAGAGTGGGACATGGAATCACAAATGCGTCCATAAAAACGACGCACCACTAACAGGAAATAAATGTCGTGGGTATCCTGAACTAATATCTGCTATGGCCGTAAAAAATTTGGCGTTCTCTTCAATAGTGTCAGCAGAGCTGAAATTTAGATTCTTGCATATAGAATATAAGAATGTACCACATGGAGGACCCACAGGCACATCCTATGCCCTTGAGGAAAAAATACCTTGACATAGCACTAATTGTCAGTTGTCTTGTAATATTTTGTAAACGCTTGTAGCCTTAACGCTCTCATGATACGACGATGTAAACTTAATATATGAACCGTTTCTTTGTTTGTAATGAATAAACTTTATTTGATTTGATTTGATTTGATTTGAAGGGCTGGTAAATGAACTCCGAAGTTATTACGTCATTTGAATTAACTCAAAAGAGTAATTCGCTCGCCGACCCTTCATTATCGCTCGAATTTGGCAACCAGATTAGCATTTCATGCTCCGCACCAATCAATAAAGGACATGCCATAGTGTCTCCAATTATTTCGCGTATTTATTTATTTATTCCTCAAATGCCCCAGGAGAGGGGTTTTACATGAGGAGTGGGCTGCTTCAAAGAAAAATATGTTCGATGGCAGTCCTGAACACAGTCGCACTGGAGTGGTCCGCCGCTTCTTCAGGCAGATCATTCCAGTCTCTCGCTGTACATGGAAACAACGAATGAAGATGGGATGATGTGCGCGCATGCGGAGGGTACACTGACTTTGAATGATTGGTCCGGGATGAATGGCGGTGCGCTGGCGATATGACGCTGTTACCAATCGGGGCATGATAAAAGTTGTGATATAGAATGAGCCTGGACACTTGACGTCTCGCTTCTAGTGTAGGAAGATTCGCATTAGATTTTAGCGCTGTGACACTAGTATATGAAGGATAGTCATGGAAGATAAATCGGGCTCCGCGGTTTTGGACAGATTCAAGCATATTAGAAATATTAGTATGATGAGGGCCCCAAATTGAGCAGGCGTATTCAAGTTTGGGCCTTACCACAGATTTATAGGCAAGAGTTTTTACCGGAGGAGGGGCAAATTTCAGATGTCGCCGGAGAAAGCCTATGGTGCGGTTAGCCTCGTTAGTTACTTTAGCGACGTGAGAGGACCATTAAAGATCTTCCGTTAAGATAAGCTCTAAGTATTTACAACAGGTCACAGATGATATTATTGAATTACCTAAGAGATATGAGGGTGCTACATAAGAATGCCGACGATTGAAAGAGATTAATGAGGTTTTATTTACATTTAATTGATGGACTCAAATTTATTTCATGTGCTCCAGGCGCGTACACAGGAGAGGTGGCACGGCCCCCTCCCCTACCCGAGCCACCACTCCTCACACACATTGCTAAACCGCCGCCAAATCGATCTTGAGAGTTCCAGCTTTAATTTAATCGCCTGCATTGCTAACGTGTGTATTACCGATGTAATGGTATGAATGAATGAATGTTTGATGTTTTATGGCGCAAGAGCCAAGTATGGCCAAAGAGCGACATGTCCCTGTTCATGAGTATGTAGTGTAGTCATGGGTTCTATGAAGTTGGTGTGACGTGGCTGTGACGTGGCTTGGTGTGAAGTGCGTAAAATCTGTATAATAAGATTATGGCGATGACTTATGACGTGTACTATGAACATTAAGACGCATTTAAAAAGAATGATATGATGTCTAAAATATATCAGGTTATGTAAGATATGCTAGAGCACTACTGTCTCCTTAGAGCCCCTGAAACACAAGGGCCTGGAAGCATGTGCTATTGAAAACAATTATCGCAGCAGCATCCTCTAGAGCGAGGATGCTCTACGAATTTAATGGGCTTATAATGTGTAGAACTACATCCTTTAAGAAGTCGAGGACTGCCTTGGTGTTAAAAAGTGGTTCCCTACCAAGAAACGTAGCCGGGTGTAGAGGGATGTAATAATGGTAAGCAAGCGGAAAATGTTTCTTTCTCTCCGTTTCGGCTTCCCGACACTCCAAGAGCACGTGGAGGACGGTAAGCCTCTCACCGCATCTACCACAGGTTGGAGGTTTACTTCCAGTAAGCAGACAATTATGGGTCCCAAATGTGTGTCCTATTCTGAGGCGACAGAATGGGACATCTGTTCGCCGATATCTTGTTGGTGAGGGCCAAAAACCTAACTGTAGCTTTATAACGTGCAGTTTATTTATTTCTGCGTCCCACATGCGTTGCCAGTGGTTTCGCAGTTTCTTTCGTATGTAAGGTTTCAGATCTGTGAGAGGCACCAAAGCAGTATTATTAACAGCAGGGGGTGCAATTGACGTAGCCATGTGGTCTGCCAGAACGTTACCTTCGATTCCCCTGTGGCCAAGTACCCAGCATATTATGATATTCTGGTTAGATAAGCTTTGCACAGGTCGGTATAGACCTCCGTAAGTACAGGACTTTTATGTTTGTAGGGTGACATTAAGGCCTTCACCACACTTAGGGAGACTGTATATATAACGGTTTTTGGAGTTTTGATTTTTTTATATGCTTTACAGCCGACCATATAGCGTAGGCCTCTGCCGTCAAGATACTTGTTTCTGGATGTAGTACATCGGATTCCGAAAAAGATGGACCGACGGCTGCATAGGATACTCCGGCATGTGACTTGGAAGCGCCTGTGTAGAACTCTGTGCATGAGTGCTTGTACTGAAGTTCTAGGAAGTGCATTCGAATTTCTACCTCTGGAGCATGTTTTGAAACTTTTAGAAAGGATACGTCACATTCTGTGACCTGCCAGTCCCAAGGAGGTAATAGCTTGGTTGGGCGCATTAAGCGGTGCTTAAGGAGTGGGACATGCATTTCATCGCTAAGCTCCTTCGCACGCAGCGAGAAAGGCTGTCTTACAGACGGACGATTGCGGAAAAGTGTAGCACACGTCATATCGGTAACGGTATTAAAACATGGGTGTTCAGGATTGGAGTGCACTTTCAGGAAATATGTAAAGCTGATTTATGATCTCTGCAAGTGGAGCGTCCATTCATTCGATTCGGCATATAAGCTTTCGATCGGGCTTGTTCTGAAAGCGCCAGTGGCTTGGCGGATGCCTAGATAATGGACAGGATCCAGCATCCTTAGCGCATTCGGGGCGGCAGAGTTATACACTACGGCCCCATAATCCAATCGTGACCGTATTAGGCTCCTGCAGAGATTCATTAGACACTTTCTGTCACTACCCCACTTAGTCTTAGAAAGAAGTTTCATTAAGTTCATTGTCTTTAGACATTTTTCTTTCAGATATTTGATGTGTGGATTGAAAGTGAGTCTATCGTCAAGTATAATACCTAGGAATTTGTGCTCTTTGTTGATAGGAATTTGTTGTCCACACAGTTCTAAGCAAGGATCCGGGACCAGGCCTCTCTTTTGTGTAAAAAGAACACTAGAACTGTTGCTAGGATTGATTTTAAATCCGTTTTTCTCTGCCCATTTTGATACTTTGTTCAAACCATGCTGTACCTGCCTCTCGCACCCTGCGAGGTTACAGGATTTAAAAGCTATTTGAATGTCGTCCACATAAATAGAGTAAAAAATGACCGGTGGTAATGAAGCACGAAGCGTGTTCATCTTCACTATAAATAGCGTGCAGCTAAGCACGCCTCCCTGGGGTACACCAGTTTCTTGTGCAAAGGGACGTGACAGTACATTGCCGACTTTTACACGGAATGTGCGATTGGACACATAGCTTTCTATGAGGCTTAGCATATTACCATGAATGCCCATTTCTGACAAGTCTCTCAAGATTCCGTAGCGCCACGTTGTGTCGTATGCCTTCTCCAAATCGAGGAATATGGATAGGAAAAACTGTTTGTGTACATATGCGTCACGAATGTTTCCTTCGATGCGTACAAGATGGTCAGTTGTGGAGCGCCCTTCTCTGAAACCACACTGATAGGGATCAAGCATGTTGTTCAGTTCAAGGAAATGTATGAGTCTGCGATTAATCATTTCTTCAAATACCTTACAAAGGCAACTTGTGAGAGCTTTCGGGCGGTAACTTGCCACTGAAGAAGGGTCTTTGCCTTGTTTCAAAACAGGAACCACAATGGCTTGTTTCCATGCGGTTGGAAGGTATCCCACAGCCCAAATAGTATTAAAAAGTGCGAGTAGTGTAACTTGCGTGTCATTGTGTAGGTTTATAATCATTTCATACATTATTCTGTCAGATCCAGGTGCAGAGCTCTTGCATGCGCTCAAGGCAGCTCTAAACTCTACAATACTAAAAGGGCGGTTGTATGGTTCATTCTGATGACATTTTCTGACGAAAGGCTTACATTCTTCTATTTGTTTGTATTTGAGAAAGATTTGTGAAAAATTTGTTGAACTTGACACGCTCTCGGAATACTCCCCAAGTGAATCTGCCTGGTCTTGCAGGGTATCGCCGTGTGTGTTTACCAGAGGGAGTGAATGTGTTTGCCGCCCTCTAATCCTATTAACCCTGTTCCAGGCTTTGGCCTCATCTCTGAACGAGTTAATACTCGATAAAAACTTGTGCCAGCTTTCTCTTTTGGCCTGTCGGCGGGTTCGCCTGCCTTGGGTTTGCAGTGGGAGAAGCGCGTAGCAACCCCCACGCCTTGTTCTGATTCTTACGGGCGATCCTATATTCGCTGTTCCACCGCGGTACACGTCGTTTGCATGCCAGACCACTCACTTCGAATATGCATTTAGATGCGACATCTATTATGAAGGCTGTAAAGAACTCGACAGCAGCATCAATTCCTAACGAAGACATGTCAGCCCATGAGATACTAGTAAGAGATTGAAATTTCTCCCAATCGGCTGTGTCAATCTTCCACCTAGGAGCGTGTGGTGGATATTCGTTTTCTTTAGGTGATCTTAGCAGTATAGGGAAGTGGTCGCTGCCGTAAGGGTTGTCGGCAACTTCCCATTCAAGTTCAGGCAGTACAGACGGGGAGACTATGCTAAGATCTATTGAAGAAAAGGTTCTGTTTGCTAGAGAGTAATATGTGGGTTCCTTTTTATTCAGCAAGCACGCACCTGAAGAAAAGAGGAACTGTTCAACAAGACGACCTCGCGCGTCTATAGGAGAGTCGCCCCACGGGCAGCTGTGCGCATTGAAATCGCCAAGAACAACATAAGGTTCTGGCAATTCGTCTATAAATGACTGAAATTCATGTTTGTTTAATTTGTAGTGTGGGGGTACGTAAAGCGAGCAAATGGTGACGAGTTTATTTAGAAGAACAGCTCGAACCACCACTGCTTAAAGGGGCGTTTGTGGGTGTAAACGCTGACACGAAATACATTTATGAATAAAAATGGCAACACCGCCTGATGATACCACAGCATCATCACGATCTTTGCGAAACTTGACATACGCTCGGAGAAAGTTTGTGTGTTGTGGTTTTAGGTGTGTTTCCTGTAGACACAGCACTTTTGGACTGTGTTTTTGGATAAGCTTTTGCACGTCATCAAGGTTCCTAAGAAGACCTCTCATATTCCATTGAATTATTTGTGTATCCATATTGGAAGTAAATAGGTGCTGTGTATACGGAAACAGAAGTATTAATTACAGAGATTTCAGAGATTAGAGTACAGAGCTCTTTCGAGGCCCTGTAACCAGGGTTTTGCCCTTTTTGAAGCGTTAGAGGGAGCCTCGCCGCTCCTTAGGCGCTTGGTGAGCCTTGAGGATAGGTGTAGCGTCCATTGCCTCTTGTGAGGCGCCGGACACGTGCTCTTGCGAGCGAGAAGTTTCCCGAGAGAGTCCTGCCCTGGAAGGCCAGACCCCTGCGCCCACCAGCCCGGAGGTCGATGGGGCTCTCTGTGGGATTTGGCTGTGCCGGCTGTTGCCAGCGCTGGAAGAGGCCGGGGAGGTTGGGGCAGTCTCGGCGGCGCCCACCTTCAGGGTTGACAGTCCCGTCTGCTCGGTTGGTGGAGCAGCGCTAGCTGCGACCACCGTGGGGGCAGATGGCTTAACTGCCGACTCACTTCTTGTGGGGCGGACAGCCGCCGGAGGCCGTTGTGACGCTGCCCCCTGACGCGCCACTTCGGCAAAGCTTTTCTTTGGCAGGTATTCTACCCGCCTTCGTGCCTCTTTGAACGATATATTCTCTTTTACCTTTATCATTACAATTTCTTTCTCCTTCTTCCAGGAGGGGCACGATGGCGAGTACGCGGCGTGATCCCCGTCAGAATTTACACAGTGGAAGGAGTTCTTACAAGCTTCAGTGGCGTGTTGAAGGGCACTGCATATCGCACATGTTTGGCGGCCCCGGCAGCTCTGCGAACTGTGGCGGAAACTCTGGCATTTGAAACATCTCTGGGGATTCGGCACATATGGTCTGACACGGAGCTTGATGTACCCGGCCTCTATAGACTCGGGCAGAATACTTGAACGAAATGTTAATTAGGTGCTTCGTTTGCATTTCTTTTCCATCCCTTCTCATCTTAATTCTTCTCACATTGACAACATTCTGCTGACTGCAGCCCTCCAAGAGCTCAGCCTCTGTCAGCTGGAGCAAATCATCATCCGAGACAACGCCGCGGGTGGTATTCAGAGTGCGGTGTGGAGCTACTGTCAGTGGAATATCCCGAAATGATACTAGACTGGGCAACTTTTCTTATTGTTTCTGATCAAGCAGCTCTAACAGGAGATCACCACTTGCCAGCCTTGATACCTTGTAGCCTGGACCAAGGACATCAGTTAAGGACTTGGAAACTAGAAAAGGGGAAATGTTTCGTACTTGTTTATCGGATTTTTCTGAATGGATCACATGGTACCGTGGGAAGTTCGGTCTTTGACGTCCAAGGAACTGGAAAACTTCATCGGTGCGCCCTCTTTTCTGAGGGCGATCAGGAAGCGGAGGGAAGGAACTAGCCATTAAGGAATTGAATTTTCGGCAATAGCGCCAGGCACCCACCATGGAGGCCTACAAGGGGACGCTACAGCGACTGTATGTACAGGTTCTGTAAACGCCAGCTGTACGTCATCATTATAACCAAATATGAAATAACCTAGGTTGGCTATTCACACAAGGTTAACCCTTGCTGCCTGGAAAATTGGAAGTAAAAAGAAACCAGGAGAAGACAGGAAAGGTGGAAAGTGAGAGAAAGACGAAGGCTGGAGGGAGAGAGAGACAGGAAAAGGCAACTACCGATTTCCCTCGGGTGGGTCAGTCCGGGGGTGCCGTCTATGTGAAGCAGAGGCCAAAGGGGTGTGTTGCCTCCGCCAGGGGGCCTTAACGGTCCAAGCACCCAGCATCGGCTCAACCTCCAGGATCCCCTTTTCCCCAGACACGGCTAAGCCGCGCACGGCTACACGCGGGAGGGTCCAACCCTCGTGTGCTCGGGTACGTGGTGTCGCAACACACCAAACGCCTGCTGACGCAGACGCCCCTGCGGGGGATGTAATGGTCAACGGTCTATATGTGTAAATTCTATCTTTCTCCCCATTGGCTTTACAAATTAAATCGATTCTACTTTGTAGCCAACTGTGTAGTATTCGTCTACCTTTTAGTGTTCTTTTTTTTTACTGCTTCCCGCAGAGCTTCCTTACTTTTGCGTCCAAATTCATTAACCAACCTAACGGGAACCTCGTCTAACCCTGTGGCTGTGCGCTTACGAATTTTCTGTTCGGCTTTTTTCCAGTTCAAATTTGTCAGCACCATCTTCTTTTCCATCTGGTTCTCTTTCATGCTCTTTTTTTCCTCAAATACAATCTTGTGATAGCTTTGGAAAGATTCGGCTGTTATATTTGCAATGTAATTTAATGCCTCTTCCACTTTCACTTTGTTTCCATATTCGTCTAGGATATGTTGTTGTACCGATCGTTCCAGACTTCCTACCTAATAAGTTTACGTAGTTCCAAAATATTGTAGGGATGGCGTTCTTTTTCTCAATGGCCATTTCTGTCAACTTATCATAAGTTACCTCTGTCATCAGGCAGTAATCAATGGTCGATTAACGGTTTCGCACTTCTCACGTGGTCGGCCCTTCACGCTTACGTTCTGAATTCACGATAACGAGGTTATGTTGCTCACAACGATCTAGCATTCACTTCTCGTTGTGGTTCGTATAGCCATCTAGATCCTGTATGTGGGCATTAATGTCACCTAATAGGTTAATTTTGGCATCGTTCCCGAAATCATTAATATCAGCACTTAAGCATTCCACTGACTCTTGATTTTCCTCTCTGCATTTATTTGCGCTCCACGAATACGTTATTCTCCCACTACAAATACCAGACAGTGTTGACAAAGTAGAATGAAATTAAAATATGAAGGTAACGGGGGAAAAGATATTATTCACTCATTTAGACCGCAGACCATTGCATCGGTAATTCACAGGTTAGCAATGCAGGCGATTAAATTAAAGCTGCAAGCATGGGCAAGGAATAATTGCATATTGCAAGAACTTCAGAATGGCTTCAGGGTTGGTAGGCGTCTGGATGATAGCTTATTTGTCCTTACTCAGCGTATTGAAATATCCTAAATAGAAAGGAGACCGTTATATGTCTTTTTTTAGACATTACAGGTGCCTATGACAACGTAGACCGCAACATTTTGTGGAATATTCTGGAAGGGGAAGGCTTAGGCGACGATCGCATACAGCTTTTGAGAGAGATTTACCTAGATAATACTGTTTGGCATTGAATGGAAAGGGATGAAGAGCGAGGGAAAAGCTGATATCAACAAGGAACAGAGGCAGAGGTGCCCTTTAACCCCACTACTGTTTATGATGTACATGGTAAGAATGGAACGGGCACTAGAGGGAAGTAATATCGGGTTTAATCTCTCATACAAACAGTGGGGTACAGTAGCAGAGCAACAGCTTCCAGCTTTGTTTGTTTTATAAGCGACATTGTGTTGCAAGCTAACAAGCAGAGTGATATGCAACTTTTGGTTGTCTGTGGACAGGAAGGCGAGAATTTACGTTTGAACTGTAGCATTAAAAAATCAGGTGTTAGGGTATTTAATCAAAAGAGTGAACAGGCAATGTCAATTCAGGGCCGCGAAATACCTCGTATTAAATGACTATTGTGATGGGGCGTCAAATAGATGAAATCGAAGCACGATTATAAGCGGCGACTATTGACAGGGATGGCCAAGGTGGCTGAACACGCGCAATGCCCCGGCCATCGCCGTCTTCTTCGTTAGTCCAAGGAGGTGACTCGTAGCAATTTAAATACCTTGGTATATGGATAAACGAAGGCAATAGATATATGTAAACACAAGAAAAACAATAACAGCGAAAGGGAAGAGAAATGCCCTCATAATGAAACACAGAGCGCCGTGGGAATACACTAGATACAAGGTGCTCCGGCATATGTGGAAAGGTGCAATGGTTTCAGGACTTACATTTGGAAATGCAGTTGTCATGGGTGCAAGCAGGACTCGGTGGCAGCCAAAGGTCAGTGGAACGCCTCGCATTGGGCGTTCATAGCAAAACTACAAATGGAGCTGTGCCGGGTGATATGGGCTGGACAAGTTTTGAAGAGTGTGGGAAGCACAGAGTAAAATTGATTATGAAGAACGACTGAGGAATATAGAGGAAAGTTTATGGGCTGGGAGAGTGTTCAGGTATTTGTACAGGAAGAACATTGATTCACAGTGGAGGCAAAGAACTACGAAGCTTACCAGCAACTCCGCGACCTGTTTGGCGAGCAACATGGCAACAAAGAACGTCAAGCAGAAAGTCAGATTGGCTGAGATAACCTCATGGGTGGCAGCAATGAAAAGAAAGAAACCTTCTACCAGTAACTACTTAAAGGGAAAAAAGGAATTCAGCAAAGAAACAATTTGTGATAAATCATAGGGAAGCTAATTTTCTTTCGAAGCGAGATCACGAAGCCTTAGAACGCGCACTTATAAAGCGAGATACAGCAAGGAAGAAGCATGTGCTAGTTGCGTAAAGCTGTGGAACGATGGAGCATGTTTTATTGGAATGTGAAGATATCTGCCCAGTGGTCGATTTAGGTGCTTCTGGCCTCCTTGAAGCCCTAGGCTTCAGCGTGAGCAGAGGGAAAGTAAACATGTGCACAATAGAAATTAGTAAGAGGCGATTCGAATATTGATGGAAGTAGCCAAACGGCAAATAACAGAGGCGCACAAAAACAAAGTTCCCAATAGGGGTTCAGAAGGTTTGGTATAAGAGCTTGGTACCGTAACCGACCGCCCCGTCCCAAAGGGGACGCTCATAATATCCATCCATCCATCCATCCATCCATGCATCCAGCCATGGACATGAAAAATGTACGGGAGTGTACGCATATACAGCTCCGCTGTAAAAATAGTTCGGTCTTCGTGGCCACTCTTAAACGTATAAACACGAAACTAGACTTCAACGATAATGCCCTTCGATTTTTCAATATAAAAAATGTGCCGTCAGGTTGATATCCAGGAAAGTAATTAATGTGCAATCAGATTACATTAGTAAATGGATCGCTTTCGTTTTTCTCACGATAGATCTCCGCCCAACTGGATAATTCATCTGTAGTGACATAATTCGATTATCTTTTGTACGTCGTTCTTTTTGTGTGTGTGGGGGTAAAAAAAACCGCCTCTATTGCAACCTTTGAAAGCGCATGTACAGCGAAGTTGTTGTCGACGTCAGACAAGCACGACCGACGTTATATGATGTTCGACAAGTACCACCACCACAAGCGACGTACATCATACGCGCATGACCGTGTGCAGAAGTTCAGCATATATCCTCATTCTCCTAGGCCCTCTGTCAAGCGCAAGTGCTTTATTAAAGTAATTGAATTTGTCAAAGTAAATTACGTCAGAAAATTCTTGAAGTAACACTTACACAGAAGCCACAGACATCATAGCTTCGCATTGTAATTCGAATATATGAGAATAACGGCATCATCACGTGACGATATTGCCTGATGTCGTAACAGTTATTTTCTGCTCACGAAGGTTTCGACGACAATTTAGGGCGCAAACTCCTTTCCCTAGAGTATCACCCATGCAGAAAGCCGAACCCCAGGCCGGAGTAAACATGTGCCCATTTGAACCAGAGGGTGCCCGGCGGCGATGGGTATCGAACCCAGAACCCCCCGCAGCCGAGGCGAGCGCTCTACAATAATCACACTTCGTTGATAACTGTATATTTAACTAAATGTAAACTAATATATTTCACTCGTAAACACTCAATCTGTAGTTTCCCTTATCACATAAAGAATAACCAGATTTTTCCAGCTACTCCATAAAAGTACTTGGGAATCAATGTCGCACCAAGCCTTTCCTGGACCCATCACATTGCTACTATATGTCCTAATGCTTCAAAATCACTGGGGTACTTATGCCGAAACCTACGTAATTCACCGTTCAATATCCGCAAGCTAGCTTATCAGACGTTTGCTCGCCCTCAGCTCGAATTTGCCTCTCCAATCTGGTCATCCTGTCATAACAACCTAACCAACTTATTAGAATCAGTTCAATATAGGGCCGCAAAGTTTATCTCACGTAACTATACCTACAATTCAAGGGTCTCACACATAAAACTTAATATTTTACTTCCATCGTTAGGTGCTTGACGCGATTCATCACCCTTATCATTACTTCACAAGCATGTTCATGCAACCGGAAAATCTTCTTTACGGCTTGATGTCACACCTTGCAGATCACAAAGAATACATAGCACCTCGGCTTCACGCGCATTTACGGGAACACTCGCGCATTCATTTGTTCGGCGCTTCCTCGTTACATTCGGGGATGGGACCATATTGCTGATTTCATCGTCTCCAAAAGAAATCTTCATAAATTCCGCCAGCTCATAAGTTCATATTCCACTGAATAATAAGTTCAACAAAATGCATGATGTCTCTTGTTTTTCAGCTATATCGGTTCTTTGTGCTCTCTTGTTTATGAGTTAATTATTTTGCTTTTTATTCTTGTATATTCTATCCTATGTCATTTGGGCGCCTACTTTTGTACATTCTTATTTTGTTTGCCAAAGAACTCTATCTTTGACTTTTCCCTAGTATGTGCATCACCGTCTCCTATTATTTGTGTGCAATGCTCTAATGTTTGTAACGTAAACTCGAACAATAATGGCTCCATGCTCGTGTACGTCTTCTTGACCAAATTAATGTTGAAGATAATCGTAGAATATTATTTTCGCAGTTTCCTATCGTAGCGTAGCATGCTGCATATTTACAATGCTAAAAAAAACAAGGTTAACTAGAACTCTTTCTTTCGTTTCGCTTTCATCGATTCGCGCAATATTTGCATGGTTTCGGCTCGCGAGCTTACTGCGAGGCCTACACCTTCTCTGACGATCGCGTCAGTAACGGTGCGGGATAACGCTGCCGAGTTATTAGTTGCGAAAATGTGTCTCACTTTGCGATGCCACGTTCGCGTTTAGTTTGTGCGCCATGTCACACACTAACTGGTAGTTGTGTCTTATTCTTGAAGTATACTCGCTGATTTGATTTTCTTTTTATCGTACAGGAGGTCGCGATGCAAGCGAGTCTCGTTCACTTCCTCGTCAATTTCTGGTCGCAGGCTCGTGCGCGCCCACAAGATGTGCGTGGAAGCCGCCATGGAGAGAGGGCGCTGTCCGAAGAGGATCGGCATTTGGAAGAACCTCGACTACCTCGACAATGAGCTGCACGCTGCGTCCGGGTCTAAGTGCCCCACCGCCAAGAAAGGCCGCGTCGGTATGTTGCCGATATTGACTCATTGAGGAACGCACCTTTGTCGCCCTATAGAGAGCAGATTCCACAAAACTGAGTTGACAAGTCTAGGACTACGTATAGAGTGCTACAAATATAGTCTCCATTATGTGTCTTATTTAAACATTATTTTTCCAATGCCTTCGAAATACAGAACCTAAAAAAGAAAACGATCACTGCGTCAAGTTAAAGAAATTGTTATTCTTAGAATATATACTAAATAGGAAAAGGAACTCGTGCATTTTACCTACCATCTTACTTAAATAGGTTAACTGCGTGTGCGACACTAAGTGCTATAAAATAAATTAAGAAATACTTAGGGTTCCCAGTTACAGAAAACACCGAACACGAATTTGTACTTCCTTCAACACTATTATCTTATTTTCTACTTGATCATTTCTTTTTGCTTCCATCTTCGCCCTATATACCTTCTTGCTTTCTTTTTGTTAGTGTCACATTTGAAAAGATTAAGTTATTTTGTTAAGTCTGAAGTATGCTGTTCCTGAAAGAAATGGTCTAATGCCCAGTCGTGAACCCGAACAATTACGCATATGTCATTTGTTCATTAACTTGCATAATTGTAACATACGACGGACCTTTGCGACAAGGAACATTAGCGCAAGCGTGCGGCTTGACCGCGGCTGTGCGCAAGGCTTCCGGTATGGTTACTTGATGCTGAGGCCGCTGTCCGACAGGGACGAACCGCTGAAGCCGTCGTGCAGAGCACTTTAAGTGTATCTTAAGAAATTTCAGGTGGTGTTTAAATTAGCGTGTAGCTCCCAACTACACCGTCAGTCGTAGCCCGCCAGTTCTTCGGTTAGGATACGTCGTTAAACACCGTAGACTTAATTTTGTTCGGCAGCTTTCGGCTGCTAGAAATGTGCAGTTATATTAACTGAAACAAAGGTGCACTTTTACTTTATTTAGATATAGCTATGCCAGTTCATCGTGTCAACATAGTGATGGTGACGATGATGATTTGTTCGTTCTTTCTTTGAAGGACAAAATCGCCCTTTGATTGAGGTCATGTGAGCCTTTCTGGCAGCTAGTGAAAGAGGAAAGAGGCGGTGGGTAGAGACAAATAAAGTTCTAACCAATAGACCGCAGTCGCAACAAATCAAGCGCACCAAGTTTCTCTAAAGGCTATATACCAGGACGCTCTGGAAATCCGGATCTGCGCATCCGGATTACGAGTAAGGTGGAGCTAGTCTTGCAAATCGGGCAGTCATATTAATGGCTTGTAGGCGCTCCCGAATAAAGTCACTGTATTTCCACGTGATCTGCTGCGGGTGCGCTGTGGCGTGGTCAAGGCAGTGGTCACATCGGTTGTCATCTGGCAACACGGTGGCGCCACTGTATACGAACTGCCTATCGACTTCAAGGGTCCCAGAGAACTGGAAGAATGCCATCATTATAGTAATCTACAAAAAAGGGAGACGTTAAAGAATTTAAAATTATAGGCCCATTAGCTTACTTCCAATATTATATATAATATTCACCAAGATAATCTCCAATAGAATAAGGGCAACACTAGACTTAAGTCAATCAAGGCAACAGGCAGGTTTCCGGAAGGGATACTCTGCAATGAATCACATCCATGTCGTCAATCACGTAATCGAGAAATCCGCAGAGCACAATCAGCCTCTATATCTGGCTTTCATAGATTACGGAAGGGAATTTGATTCAGTCGAGATACCAGCAGTCATAGAGGCATTACGTAAGCAACGAGTACAGGACGCTTACGTCGATATCTTGGAAAGTATCTGCAGTTTCCACAGCTACCTTGATTCTCCAAAAGAAAAAAAGCAGGAAGCTACCTATAGAGAAATGGGTCAGACAAGAAGGCACAATCTCTCCAATGCTATTCACTGCTTGATTGGAAGAAGCAGTCAAGCTATTAAACTGGGAAGGCTTAGGAGTTAGTATCAACGGCGAATATCTCGGCAACCTTCGATCTGAAGATGTCATATTGTCCTATTCAGCAACACAGGCGACGAGCTACAACAAATGAGTAAGGACCTTAACAGAGCCAATAGCCGATAGCCGGGCAAGGGAGCAAGGCTTGAGGATCGGCAGTCAGCCTGTAGAGTCTGTGAAGGAGTACGTTTACCTAGATCCGTTACTCACAGGGGACCCTGATCATGAGAAGGAAGTTCGCAGAATACTAAAAAACGGCTTGAAGCGCATACGGCAGACATTGTGAGATCCTGACTGGAAGCTTATCATTATTATTGAAAAGAAAGATTTACAATCATGCATTCTACTGGTGCTAACATGTGGGGCAGAGACTTGGAAAGAAGCTCGAAAACAAGTTAAGGGCCGCGTAAAGAGCGACGGAACGAAGAATGTTAGGCGTAACGTTAAGAGACAGCAAGAGAGCGGTGTGGATCAGGGAGCAAACCCGGATACACGATATTCTAATTGACATTAAGAGAAAGAAATGGGGCTGGACAGGTCATGTAATGCGTAGGTTAGATAACCAGTGGGCTATTAGGGTTACGCAATGAATGCCAAGAGAAGGGAAGCGCAGTCGAGGACGACAGAAGACTAGGTGGGCTGATGAAATTAAGAAGTTCGCAGACGCTAGCTGGAATCGGTTGGCGCAGAACAGAGGTAACTGGATATCGCAGGGAGAGGCGTTCGTCCTGCAGTGGACATAAAACATGATGATGATGATGATGATGATGATGACGACGACGACGACGACGACGACGACCGTAGAATCGGGGTTCAGGAGCATGGATGAAAACAAATGGGTGGCTAAAGTGCACAAATATATGTACCTCGAAAGTGTGGACACAGTAATTGAAAGTGTAAATAGACAGCCAGGATTCATCAGAAAGTGAGATAAACAGACAGTAAATTGGATGCAGAGGATCGCAACAACAAAAAAGGACCATGGAGATTTACAAGAATAGCAAGAAAGGAATTAGAAAGGAAAAGCTGTACAATAACACAAAAGGCCTTGCTATCTGAGGTCGAAGCTGGTTGGTTATGGACAAAAACGTACGCGCGCGCAGATATTCACGATAGGGTGCGTCATTTCTCTGCTGTAGTAAAACTTCGGAGACAACTCAGCATATCCTGCTGGAGTACGAAGGTATTGACTCAGTGAGACCCCGAGGTAACGTCCACCTTCCAGAACCGCTGGGATTTAAAACGGATGTAAGCATTAACCGGTCAGAACTCAAGATAAGCAGATAAGGTTGTAGGTTGAAAAAATTCGGGCCCGAGATTGATATTATCGGATCTACTAGGAGGATAAGTAACTGTACAAGTTACATATGCAGGTTTTGAGGAAAAGAGAAAATACGGTACTAAGGAGATGCAGACAAAATGCTAGAACGATAAGCATATGTAGCATACCTGATTAACTCAAGCGAGCTGGGCGTCTATTTGCCACCACGTTGTTTTATAAGGGATGCCAATAAGTGATTATCATCATGATCATCGCTCTGCCTGTGAGAAACCTTCGCATGGATGGGCGTAGGATTTTCCGGTAGTGTCCGTTTTAGTGCTTGTCGCACTTTTGAGCGCTCAATCGACACCACTCCCTATAGTCGTATAGCGGGCTCGAGACGTTTGTTTGATGACCTAAGGCCCTGTGCAACTTTGTACCATTTTGTACCAGCCTGCAAATGCACGCGTTCCTGGGAATGTCATTCTGAAGAGTTACCTAACGGATTCGTGCATGAAAAACAAACTGTCTATCTGGTGGATCGCTTCATGCACTTCTTTTCTCGTACGGCCTCACGAAAGGGAAAGATATTGTAGCAGGTCCGTACCGCTTTATGGCTGTCATATTATACGTTCATCTATGTTACGTGCACTTACTTTTTTTCTTGTTTTTTTAGCCCTGCACACTCTTTGCTTTTCTGTCACGAACGCTATGTCCCGGTCATACATGCAGGCCGTTCGTGACTTTAAGGTACTGGGAGAGCAGCGTTAAAGAAAAGAAACGCCGGCTAAATGGGCGAAGAATATTTCATTGGGGACAAGATGAGCTCCAAATTACGCACTTTCGTTAAGGTGTCATAGCTTTGTCAGATGACCTCTGTACACAGTGGCCGGGAATACCTGCTGCCCTAATTTGTCCTGGTTTGCGTGTTATCTCGCAACCAACGCAAACACTCAGCCTACGAAAAGGTCGCCGCTAACCCTAATTACTCGACTCAAGGGCGCATGTTTCTTCCGGAAAGAAATATGCAGATCCAGCGCACATGTAGGAATCTGTGTGAAGCAAAGCTTTAGTGAAGTGAGTAAATAAGTGTTTTACAACTAACACCGATGCGTACGATGTTGTTTACTTTCATGTTCTGAAACGCGTAATCTCATGAAATGTTTTATGCTCATTCACTGCAGCTGCCGAAACCTTATTTTCATGCAATTTTTATGTCTGCGCACTGCGTCCATCAGAAACTATGCCGAAATGCAAACACCAAAACAGGTGGATGCGCACGCAACGATGCCGCAAAGACGAAGGTGTGGTATGACGCTTATCGAGGCTAGGGTGTATGGCGGGAAGTTGTATGCATAGATAAGTACGACACGTACCAAGCAACGTTTGGACATTCGGTACAGCTTGTTTCATAATGGGACATGTCCCTTCTGTAGGGTTGGTCAAGAGCGTGAACACACCCATGCCGTGACACACGCTGAGTGGCTGAATGAAAGAACATAAAGTAAATCAAAGAATCTGTTAAATATAATTCAACATCCCATTAGTAGATGGATGTGCTTTAGAGGTGCCTGTGAGCCGACGTTATGTGTTGAGGTTTCATATGTGAAGTTATTTTATGTTACAATAACTACACGTGGGCGCGCTTGACCAGCCCACCAGTCACGTCACCAGGTACTCTCATATAACCTTCCTATATATATTCACAAATATATTTGGCGACATAGAGACCGACCCAAAACCAGGCAGCCGCGTCATATACGAGAAAGTAGGCAAACAAAGCTTCGCTTTAAACACCTGACTAAAGTATGGGACGTGCGTCAGGGCCGAGTGTGAAACGAAAATGCAATGAGTGTTGGTGTCCGAATTCACGTCTCAGCGATCGTTGCTTCCTAGTAACAGAAACAGACCTCGAAACATGTGATTTCGCTTACTGGATGCACCGGAAGTAATTGCGGAGCGGGAAACACGCGAAGGCCACCATGTTTACATAGCCACTTATAGATGATGTCCTAATCCCACTTCAAATCTCGAAGGCCGTGCTTTCCCGTGCTGCGGGTGCCGGAAGTTTGTCATCACTGGACATCACCTATAGCTGGCGTCCAAGTCGCGCCTTCAGCCATCTTGTAGCTTTAAAATTTGTGGGGCCGAATTCACTAAGCTTCTCGTTCGTAAGTGCTATGTCACATTAACCGGCCACATTTGCTAATAATATCTAAAGCGCTAGGATTGGCTAGAATTTGCTCCAACGAGCAATTCTGGCGTGAGAGCTTTTTGTGAATATGGACCCTCCCTGTTACCAATTGAGAGAGAGAGAGAGAGAATAAACATTTTTATTCGGTGAATGAAGCTTCCGAGAGGCGTCCTCATTCCAGAATGCCTTGAGCTCGGGCTGCGTCCTGGGCCCTCGCAATCAGCCGTTGCTGATCCTCGAGGTCGGAGCTGGCCAAGGCTCTCTCCCAAAGCTCGTTAGTGGAGAGCAAATCGCTATTTCTATCTCTTACCACGAAGATCTGGCAACGTAACAATAAGGCTGTCGCGTTTTACGCGTTTGAAAGTAGGAAAACTGCGGTGCGCGCTACAGTCGAGGGCATCGCATCTTTCATGTCCAGCCATGAAGAACCGCGATGCGCGTTATAATCGAGTAAAGGCGTTAGTCGCGGGCGAATATCGTCAGTTGACCCAGCCCAGTTTTCAGCACGCCTGATCCGCCGCATTTTTCAGCATTTTCTGACATCGTACAGATGGACCGAATAAAGAAGGAAATGGTAGGATGAGTACGAAAAGTTCCCAAACAATTTACAACCAAACACAAAGGCTCGTAATACAGGCCGGCAGTATTTGCTAAATAAAATAACAAATAAAATAAGCAAACAGAAGCTTGACAAGTTGCTTGCCTCAAGGAACCAGGCACATCAAGACGTAACCATCAAAACATCTAAAATAGAAGTTCCACTTAATTTCACTGTTTGAAGATTGCGCATAACAAAATGTTTTCATACATCAGGCAGAATAAAAACAGCATCAAGCACTCAACGATCCCTATAGTTTAGGATGCCAGCATTAATCATGTTTATCAGTAAACCCAAATTCAACTAATATTGTTGGGGGTCTCCCGTGCGGATGTTAAGACAAAGCTGTACTCCCGGACTACTTTCTGTGGCAATGAAGGGAAAGCTACAAGAGCGGAGCTTCCGCGCATGTGTCACTGCGCGAAGTTCCCCGGCAGCATTTGACCGCGCATTTAGTTTCTTTGACCAGATACCGTATCGGCGTAGCTTCCACGTGCGACGGTTGCGCATTTGCCCAGTCGCGGAAGAAAAAAGCAGAAAGAAAGGTTAATTTTCACACTCGGTGATGCATTTTGTCTTATGTTGCTATTGCATACCTACGTTTTCTCTTGCCCAACCTAAACGAGGGTGCGCTTGCGGGACTTCTCTTCGGAGACGCTCTTACTCGCGCGCGATCTGCCGCCGCAGTTTCTCCTCCGTACGTCGTTTATTTTTCCCGCCTTCCAATCGCGAATGCCTTCCGTTGCTCTCTTCGCAGGAAAAACGCGGCAGCGCGCGTCGTCGCAACACTGCCTCGTTCGCCAATACGCCTCCACGTATTTCACATGCGGCGCTATGTTCCTCAGGAGCACGTATCCCAATCGCCCGGATACCGGCGAGGCCTGCAGGTGAGCGGGCCTAAGTGCGCGCTTGGTTAAAATACTGTGACGCAGTCGAGACCGCTAAGGGCCAACTGCAAAGGAACGACGCAACGAAAGCCACCACAGAGCTTGGCGGTCAGGGGTAACAGTGGAAGGCCGCATAAGTAGGGGTGAAATTAGCTGGCTGCCCAAAAAAGTGCGGGACACTCGCGTTCGGCAGAGGAAGGAAGCCGGCTGGCGTACGCAACAGCTTTAACATAACCACGTTGGCTTTTCGCTAAAACAACGACAATTCCATAGCCACTCGCGTCTGTACGTAGTTCACTTTGGAGCATGGGCATCGAAGTGGGCGAGAATTGATGGAGCAGTGAGCAGCGCGATAAGGTGTGAAAAGTCTGTGGCTTGATCGAGGCCGCAGGAAAACGGAACGGCCTTCCTGAGAAGATCTGCTTGTGGACGGGCTGTGTCCGCAAAATTACAACGCTTCGAACACCCTCGGCACAGGTTGGCGCAGGAAACTCGATGACAATACATATTGCGTGATATTTAAATTTCAGGTGTTTCATGTGACAAAACCGCGATCGCATCATGAGGCTCGCCGTGTAGCGGGGAACTCCGCATTAATTTTGACCACCTGCATTTCTTTCGCGCGCACCTAAAATCAAAGTACGTGAGTGTTCTCGCATTTCGCCCCCATATAAAATGCAGCCGCCGTGTTGCTTGACATTACATGCTGCACAAGATTACAGTAAACTCAGGGCCACGCTTATGCACAATCTACATACATGATAGCGTCGGGTTGTAATTTGAATCTACGAGAACACATAACTCTGTTACGCGGAAACTCAGACAAACCCCATTTCCGGCATTTCTACCATTCATAGACCGGCATTTCTACCATTCTTAGACCGGCGCGCCCAGTTCTTTGCTACACCAACCAGATGGCGCTCGCCTCCGCGTATCCGCGACCCACGCAAGAGGCCGCGTTTCTACCTGGAAACTCGCCTTCGTACATAGCATTCGTCACCAGAGTTATCCGGTAAACATTACTGTTACGTAAGCTGCAGTTGCCGGGAAGCGTGCGAAGCAGTCAGGGATCTTTAAATGCTATCGCATTTCACTCATAAAGGCGAAGCTTAAGCTTCGTTCAAAATTTCCTCACTGTAAGTAGCAGAAGTATGTAGGGCCTCGAATAATATGTTTGCCATAATTTCCGGGAGGTTGTAAGGAATCGAAGCAGGAAATTTGCATACTCGTAACTCGAAAGATCGGTCTCAGACTTTCGTAAACTGCATCGATGAAAGCATTTGAACCGCGCGAATGTATTTTATGAGTTTTGTGCTTTCTATGTGGTGTTCTCATAAGTCGTCACGGGCCATTGCTAACACTCCTCGTGCTAAATCTAGCACACGTACGTGAATACCCCAGAATGTGGACAGCCGAACAACCGCCGCCGCAGCAGAGCAGCGCACGCGTAATGCGCAGGGTGTCGGTTCTGCTGCCACCAACGGCGAGTTGATTCTGTATACACTTTCATTGCACTTACTGTGTTATTCCAACTTCAATTAAAAGCAACAAACAATTTGTTCTATGCTTTCCTTGGCTTCACTAATTGTCGGCTTCATACGGTTGTGACTAACAAAATGCAGGCTCCTCGGTTCTTATTCTTCTCGTTCATTGTATATTTACAGTTTACTTGAAGTAGTTCCGATGCTTACTAATATTTTGTGGAGTACCAACAAATCAGCGCTTCATTTACGTAAATGTTGTCCGCAATGGGCACGCAATATAGATAATGTGATTTTGTTTGGGATCGCTGAGTGACTGAGTTGTGAACTTGATTCTTCAATTGTTGTTCGCGATATCCAATAATTTTTGTAAGACGACTTAACGCCTAAATTGAAAACCTGGTAATACCATCCGTACATATTCAGTTTATTTTTAGTGCGACATACCTAACCAGCATCGGTGCAGTGATTGCCGAGGAAAACGATTTCTCCGTTTTAATGTAATCCGGTAGAAGCTCCTTAAGCCCGCCGCAAAGGACAGATGTATCCAATTAACTTTACCTGGGAAACGCAGGAATAAGAAAGGCATTGCTCTGAAAATTCATAGACGACACGTTCGAAGCTAATCCAACTAGCATAAAATTTTAAGAGATGCAACTTACCGCAAGAGACACTTTTGTAATTTCGCTCCATAGCAAGGGCTCTTTAATCTACCGCGGCGGCCATCTCCCCGTTCCCTTGCTGGGTGTTGCGTACGTGTACAAGATTAGCCTTGTACGCGTGTTATTCAGCGAGTGCCAGCCAGGGCCATTACAGTGCTAGCTTTTACTCATCGGCATCTTTTTAAGCGTAGCGGAATAGAACATCTTTTTCTCTAGCATTTCTTTCTACGTTTAGGTCCTAAACTCACCGTCCTAATGCTCACCGTAGAAAGCTAAATGGGCAGCTAAGCTGATAGCGGCCATCTTTAGCCTCGTTTCATTTCTGGTGAAGATGGAAAAGAAGATAGCTTCGCAAAGGCATCACCTATTTCAGAAACGATGCAGGCCACCTTGCGGTCCAGACAAGATGGCAGCTGAGCACAAGGCTTGGAAGCTGTACGGGAAGGTCACAAGAAAATTGTGCAGAATCTATCGACAATGATTGCCAATGTAAGCTAATAGCCAGAAAGAACGAACGAACCAGCAAGGGAACTAAAGAACAACAGAGAGAGTGCAAGAGAGAACGAGAGGGGAAGCGAACCAACGAACGTTTTCCTTGCCGAGTCGTACCACCGACCGACGATCCCTACAGACCTCCCACCAACGAGCAACCAGGAAAATCACTGAATGAGACAAAGAAAGCCGTTTGCTTTAAAACGTAGTCGCATTTTCTTTTCTAAGCTACGTTGCAAGCTGCGTTGTGGTTTTGGTAGGTTCTGACACGTAATGTTTTAGGGTACTGGGTGATAATAGGTGATTTTTATGTGTTTTTTTTTATTGTAGACTAGGTGGCGTCATGTTGCACAAACATGTTCCAGGTGGTTCTAGATGAGTTCCATTTGTTCCATTGCTTTGGCTCGAAGCTGACTTTTTACCTGTCATTGTAGACTCTGTACACTTGAGGCCACAATTAGAACAAACCCACTGTCTATTAAATCGAATAGCTTTCTTTGGCTCTTTCTCCCGTTTTCGTAGTTGGTGGGATGTCTTTGATGGTCGACGGTCGGCTTCGGCAAAGAACACGTTCGTTCGTTTCCTCGATGACTCGCTTGCTCTCGCTCTCTCACTCACTCGGACTATTCCCTTACATTTACTATCATCATCAATTGTTCCCGCGCAATATTTCTTTTTCTTCATACAGCCTTAACCGAAAAATTCAGCCCCTCGGATCCCCTAATATTCTCGCTCATGTGCCACAATTAATTTTTATGCCTGCTCCAAATAAAACACAGCTTGTATGTACATAAACGGGGCATTTTAGTGGGCTTCATTGAACGAGCAGGAGGGTGCAATCAAGTAGATTTAATGTAGGCAGTGCCTTTTCGCACGGCTTACACTGTCAAGCGCAGGTTGACTTTAGTAGCTTTCCTTTATTTTCTACAGGCATTACAACGACTTCTTGAAATGCATCGAAGAACTCGTGGTCTGCCGCCAACAGAGCAGCATCGAGATGTCGTTCAAACATTTCACAGAAATTCTCACAGATGGCTACAGGCACTCTTGCAGAGGCCTAAACAGAAGCAGTGAGTATACAGCACGTCGCAGTTTGGAGGGCACTACACTTAATGCGAAGCATCGTTTGCTTCATTCTTCGTACTTTGCGGTAGGCAGCTAGGTGAGTTCCTGTCTCGCCTCGCTTTCATAAAAGGAAATAAGAATACTCAACTCCAGTTGACATCTACGTAAGGCGAAGCCTTCTTGGTGTGATTGTCTCATGAACCATGCATACAGGGTGTCCCAGCTAACTTTAGCCAGAGTTTAAAAATATGCAAATGTCACGTAGCTGGACAGAACCAAGGTAATGTAGCTTGCCGTCGCTTGGAGATACTCAAATTATGTTTTTTTCATTTCGCCTAATTAGATAAATATTCCTAATTAAATCATCTGCTTCTCAAATTTTATAATTAGACGAAAAGTGTCAATGAGAAACTTTTACAGCGACATGAAAAACTCCCGATACATCTTGCTGTCGCTTCAATACGTGCTGCATAAAAGTGTTTTTCCGAGCGTGAAAGTAAATAAACTAAATTAAATTGTCGGCTTTTACGTGCCAGAACCACGATCTGATTGTAGTTTGGGACTACGGAAGTATGGACAACCTGGGGTCCTGTAACCTTCACCTAAATCTAAATACGCGGGTGTTCTCGCATTTCACCCCCGTCGAAATGCGGCCGCCGTGGCCGGAATTCCATCGCGCGACCTCTTGCTTGGCAGCCCAACATCATAGCCACTAAGCAACTACGGCGGGTCGATTCAGTTAGTAAGCGAATGTTTCCAAATTTATACGGCCGAAAAAAACTACTGTCCTTACTTCGCATAGATGTCAACTAATTCGCTATCGCAATCGATGCTTCACCTTTCGGGCAAAACTGCGACTTTATGTTGTTGGTTTTTTTAGACATTTTCGCTTACTCGCCTTTTTCGTGTCGTCTTCTCATAAGATTCATGAATTTCGTATTGGTGGTGTGTGGGGGTGGGGTTGCGGTTTTATAGGCGCAGTGCCGTAAGGTTACACAAATGTCCACCCATCTTTCTCGAATTTTGGCACGCTGTGTTCGTGTGTGTGCATGTTCGTGTGCGTGCGTGCGTGCTCGAGCCGACAACTGGAAAATATCATATCACGCATCGCTTAACTTCAAGAGCGGCCGCACAAAATCTTGTACAGCATTACGTTGTCTCTATGCACTTCCGCAGATACTTGTGACAAGCTGACTTTGTTGAAGAACTTTTTCTCCTGCGGCCTGACGTACTGCCATTCATACAACACCTTTCTCCCGTCGTACGTGCAGGCTCTTCCACAAATCTGCCGGTAAGGCTCTTGCATCGCGACTGGCTTCAGGCAAACGCGAGCTTAAACGTTGCCTGCTCTTTTCTACACTGCAGGATCTTGGAGGACTTCTTGAACTGCACACACGAGCAAGTGTTGATAAACACGTGCGGATACACGGAGCTCTTCGCTAATGTTAGGGCAGTCCGGGACTATATTGTCAACTCGGTTAACGAGAAACATCATTCAACCTGCACGATTCCTCCTGGTGAGCTTCTCAACCTTACTTACTTAATTGGTTGATGGCTCTAACAGGCTGAATAGCTTCTAACGATTCGACTTGTAAACGACACTGCTTACCTCGCAGTGTTTATTGTTCTTGTGACCTATACTCCCAAGTACGACGCCTATCAGGACCAGTCAAGCTGCGGATTGGAGATTTCAGCCACCGGGAACGTTTCTCGTGTACACTAAGTTAATGGCACTCAAATCACACTCACCAAAAATGCCGTTATACCCTTCGGACTTAGCAGTCTTGCAGGCAAGTGGATGTGGAACAACACCTCTAATGAAATGTATTCGCACAAGGGGTTCCGTGAAAAAGAAAAAGAAATAAGAAAGCATGAATATGTTGGCAACTCGGACTGAGAACCGGAAAGTTACGATTGCAAGGTCGTCCCACTGTCCAAGCCGGAGCTCCAGTCTCCAATATTCAGTTTACACGCTAACCACATACAAAATTCGCTTTTCTTTTTTTCTTTCTTTTTTTTTTGTAGTGCATTTCGCCCGCATACTTTTCATCCGGATCGAGTGCGTGCTTCGATCCGCGGACCAAGATTCACGCCATTTCGCGTTGTTTTTTTTTCCGTTTCGTTTACCTAAACGTGGTGCAACGTACAATGTGCGCGCCCCTCCTAGAAGGCCCATGATAAGCAAACGGTTCATGATCCTGCCGGCAGGCACGTACATATTTTTGTGGTGGCAAGAGCACCCGATGCAACAGCAGAATATTGTTGCGTCTTAAGGTGGCGTTTGGGCCTGGATTCCACTAAGTTCATTGACGAATACGTCCGGTAGTAACAATGAGGGGAAAATGGTTACAGATACGCAAGCCCACTCCATGTAGGAGCTTATAAACGTCTGAATTCACATCAGGACACGTCAGCCCCCCTCTCACTTCACCAAAGGTCACCCCTTTCAATATCGTCGTCTTCCCTAGGAGACAAGACTAGGGAATCTAATGACTGTATTGCGGCCAATCAGAGTTGTCGAATCGGTCGCAAGATCCCTCCCATCGTATCACGCCTTTCCACCGAACTCCGCCTGCGATTTTGCAACTTCGCCCCCCGCAGATGGCGCAAGCGCGTAGCAAACTGGGAATCCGAGATCGAAGCCGTTCCTACGGTAGCATTCAACGTTGACCCTTTTCCTCCATTAGTTGAGGTTGCAGGTTTAAGTAGAGGGATTTTTAATGGACCCGTCCACAGTCGGCGCCAACGCTGCGTCGACTTCTGGATAGGCGCTTATGAATAGGGGGTTGCCTCATGGTAAACGACTAAAGAATATCGATCGCCGTATTGAGACGCAACAATGTGCAGTCCCACCGACGACAGGATCTAAGGTAATGTGTAATTGCTTCCCAAAATAGGAACTAAATTTTGTTGCGCAATCGAAAAACTAAAATAACATCTTAGAGCAAATATAAAAGGTTATTCGCACTCCGGCCGCGAATGACTCAGAACGAGATGACGACGCCCCATAGCACTATTTGACAAGCATTTCACGAGCATCTCACAAGTATTTGCCTAAGGGACAAGGCACAAATGCATGCATCAGATGCCTAACTGGAGACTTTATTCAGCAGCGCTAAGCGTTGCGCTAGTGGGTGCTGCGTTGCCGAAGCTTCCCATCGCAACAGAGACAGATAATCTAGAAAAGACCACTCACATGCTTTGAGCGCGCATTTCACGGTGGAGGATGTGGATTTTTGTTTGTCCGTGTCTGCCGCGCTTCGGTAACGTTGGTCAGAAAGTAACGTGCGGATTCCAAATTTGCTGCTACAAACACTCGTGGGCGCTCTTTGCGAAATTCCGAGCTGCCCTCTGGCATGTTGAGCATCCGGGCCTGGCTTTCCATCTCCCATTGGGTATCGCGCCGTCGTTTCCTTTTCAGTATTCGCGTTGCCGGTTGCCGCAAAAGAGCAGGGACCACCCGACCGCCTGTGGAAGTAGTGTAAGAGAGTCGTTAGACCGATTATGAGGCTTTGTGGGATACTATTTTTTATGGTTGCTCCACGCCACCTACACTGCTAAGAGATAAGTGCCACTGATATTCTCTGAAACCAGCGAACATAATTTTTTCTAATTGAATTTGCCCTGCGGCGTAGGTGCCTATTTAAAGAAAAGTGCGGAGACCCTCGACATATAAGTTGCAGTAAGGGTTTAGTGAACTTATCGTTCGTGAGGCAACGCATATAACTGTCTGATTCATTAGTAGCTTGGCAGCCTTTCTAGAGTAACCCTTGCTTCTGGGCAGAGCCATGACAGCAGATGATGAACGTTCGCTGTAGGAGCTGGAGCAGCACAATTTGGACAATTCACTGGTTCTTTAGTTAGACCCCACGCCCAGGTGAGGGAAAGTGTAAGTTCCCGCCACAGCCCACACTGTCCGAAGCAAGACTTATTCTTCTCTGGAAAGACTACGGCAACCTCACCAGACACACGGAGGAATCGGGGCCAGTGCGTGAATGTTTGCTGCTGCCATTTGGTATAGCGGGCGACCGCCGCGTTTGCTGCGCAGGCATGCAGAGGAGACGTGCGGCTGTCGCCGCGCGCCAGAGCTCGTGCGACGAGTTCGGTGCCGTGAAAAGGCTGCTGCTGTGTGGCGTCGCCTTCCACCGCATGCTCTCCGGGTCCACTCCCTCTGCGAAAGGCTCCTCGTCCGCAGAATTGACCGCAGTGGACAACGGGACAACGGCTGCGTTGTGCCCGTGAGTATGTGTGACCTGCTGTCGCCGGGCTTCGTCATGGCGCGGGCCTTCTAACAAGGGCTGTACTCCACACGCGGGAGCGCGTGTACAGGATACCAAAAGCCGTATGCGGGGTTCATTACTTTCGCTAATACGTTTACGTGACGTTAGGTCCAGCACGACTTCCTCCTTGCCACGACTTCCTGTGGCAGTGGGCGCCATGTCCGCTGGCTTAACCAATGAGCGTGCCGGACGACTCGCATGCCCAAAGCGACTGAAAGCACCGCCGCATCTCCCGTGCAGTTGCTCTTGTATTTGATCTCACTAGAAAGCTGGCATATGGCAACGCTTGTGAGAGTACAAGGTCAAGTTGAAGAGATTTGTTAACGTTACGCCGCTTATACTTAATAAAGAACCGCGTTTTAAAGAAAGGAGGCGTTGCTGAACCCAGTAAAGCGTGAACACAGGACGCATACGCTACTTGTACACGTTTTACCCTCACCATCAGCCTATTATATCAGTCATTTGGCGGAGAACATATTAAATACCTTTTCTTGAAGAATTTCCCGTGCCATTAGATGACTAATAATGGCCAATGTTAAACTTGTTGACATTATATTTCTTCTCCGGGTACTAATCATATCGAAATGTTTAAATTATTCACATCAATCAGGAAATCAGTCACTTCTTTGTAAACGTATCTTTTTTACTATTGTGCAAGAATAATTAGTCTACTTAAGCTAGCGTGGTATTTCTATGCTGTCTCCTAAAGGAGCATTGCGTAGAAAACGCGCTTACCATGTCTTGAAAAGTAAGGATTCACCGGATTATATGGACGAAAAGTAGAAAGATACCTATAAAGAAAGGGGTCAGAAAAGAAGACACAATAACTTCAATACTATTCACGGCATGCTTGAAAGAAGTATTCAGCCTATTAAATTGGGACGGCTTAGGAGTCAGGATCAACGGCGAATATCTCAGCAACCTTCGGTTTCCATATGACATTGTCCTGTTCAGCAACACTGGGGACGAGTTACAGCAAATTATTGAGGACCTTAACAAAGAGAATGTAAGAGTGACGTTGAATATTAGTATGCAGAAAATAAAAATAATGATCAATAGCCTGGCTAAGGATCGCCAGTCAGCCTCCATAGAGTCTGCAAAGGAATACGTTTGTTCACATGGGTCAATTACTCACAGGGGACCCATATCATAAGAAGAAAATTTACAGGAGCATAAAAGTGGGTTGGAGCACATACGGCAGACATCATATCCTGACTGCAAGTTTACCATTATCACTAAAAATAAAGGTGTACAATCAGTGCATTCTACCTGTGCTAACTTATGGGGCAGAAACTTGGAAACCGACAAAGAAGCTCGAAAGCAAGTTAAGGGCCACACAAAGAGCGATGGAACGAAGAATCTTAGGCATAACTTTAAGAGACAGGAAGAGTGCGGTGTGGATCAGAGAGCAAACGGGGATAGACGATGTTCTAAATGACATGAAGAGAAAGAAATGGAGCCGGACAGGTCATGTAATGCCTAGTTTAGATCACCGTTGGGCCATTCGGGTTACAGAAATGGTGCCAAGAGAAGGGAAGCGCATTCGAGAACGGCAAAGACTATGTGGGGCGATGAAATTAACAAATTCGCAGCCGCTAGTTGGAATCGGTGGGCGCAGGACAGGGGTAATTGGTGATCGCAGGGAGAGGCCTTCATCCTGCAGCTCACTTAAAATGTGCCGCTGATGATGGTGATGGTGGTGATGAATAGAGTAAGCTGCTACTTTATTCCATCACTGCTCAACTTACAGCGCGGACAACTGCTTGTATAGACTTGGTTAGATAGAACAGGTGCACAACTACATTTACTCTACATAGTTGCCAACGAACTGTGGAAATTGGGCTATACATAGCGAATACAGACGGTATACAGCGATAACGGTGGTTTTTGTAGTGTTAGGCACAGAAGCTCCATGTGTCTGTTTTGTCTGTTTTCAGTTTGGTAAAGGAGATGAAGTACTGCATGAACTCAGCTATCCACGACTCCGGTTGTCCGGAGAACGCGTTCCTCAGCACGGAGATATCGCTGCTAAAGAAGCGTCTTCTGGAGGAATTTGATAGCGTGTGCGACTATGTGCCACTCTGGACCTACAAAAACAGCGATCGTACGCCAAATGAACTAGGTAAGTGTCCACCCATCTTATTTACCGTTATCATCATCGCAATCAACCCATTTTATGCCCATTGCAAGACTAACGCCTTTCCCTGTTTCGTCCAATTACCCTCGCCTCGCCTCAGTTGACTAACCTATGCCTGCAAATGACCTAATATCATTACACCATCTTATAATGCTACCGCAGTCAACTGCGTTTCAGTTACTTTGTTGCCTATTCTGTTACTCTAATCAGGCATTCATTTTATTAATGCGAAGCTTTCTTAGGCTCACATGCCAGCCATTTTGTAGTGTAGGTAAGTTCCTGTGTCACCGCTTTTCAATACAGCCAAAGTTCGTGTATCTGATAGTAGGTTGGAACCTTTCACTCCGAGTACAGCAGCCAGATGCTGTAGCCATTAATTAGGCCATGATCACCCGTTCACAAGGCCACGTGGTATGGAACATCACCCGCATGTTCCTATCGTGCCGAGGCCAACTAGCTCTTTGCGATGGCTTGCGCGTACCCCATCGTAGTTGATTAGTGTCATTGGCGTTCCGCCGCTAAGCCCGAGGTCTAGGGATCATATACCGGCCACGGCGGCCACATTTAGAAACACAGAAAGGCCCGAGTACCCTAGAATTGGTGCCCGTCAGAGAATCTCAGGTAGTCGAGATTAAAGCGGAGTCCCCCACTCCGGCGTGCCTAATAGTCAGATCGTGGTTTTGGCTCGTAAAATGTTATACTCTATCTTAATTTCTTTAAGGACTATCGCGTGCGCCACTTGACGTAATACGAGCTTGAGCACGGGCGGGCGCGAGTTTGCATTCGATGACAGACAATTATCAATGTTTTTCCCTCGTTTCACGAGCGGAAGAGTACATATTCCGCCAATTCGAGGCGGAGTGGTAGGAGGGGGAGGGACGGAGTTGCTTAATACAAAATTCCGGGAGAACACTTAAGATTCGCCTTTAAGAGCGGAACGTGATAGCATTCAAAGATCCCCGACTGCTTGTCGTGCTTCTCCAGAACTGTAACTTATGTAACCGTAATGTTTACTGGGAAACGCTGGCTGCGAATGCTACGTACGAAGGCAAACTTCCCGTTTCTATTTTTTTATGTTGTTGCAAAGAACAACATATATTTTTCAATCGGCGTAGGGAGTGAGGGAACTGGTTGCAACCGCCTCTTTACAAAAGAAAAAAAAATCACCCGGAAACTCCTTTGCGTCTTAACGCGCCGGTTTGTTGGCGTCCGTGGGGCGCCAGACACGAGACCAGACACGAAAAATAAAAGTGCACGTAACTCAGCAATAAAGCTTCATTTTGAAAGAACTGTCGTCCTGCCTTTGCCGTCATGCTATTGTTGTCGCCGCTGTTTTCCTTCTGTCGTCACGTACCGTGTCAGGTAAATGTTTTCTTTACACAAGCAGACTAGGTCCATATTGCACCACTTCGAAGGTTCGCGAAAGATGGAATGAAATAATGAAACCACGTTTATTCCACATTAAAATGCGCCGAAGACGCTGCGGTTGAAAGGGGAGGGGTGTTATTGCAAAAGGGGAAAGGTAAGGCTGCCTCCGTTTTATTAACGAACGTCCTGGAGGCAGCTAAGTGGGAGCCGCATGACGCTTGTGGCTGTCGCGGAGCCGATCGCCGACGGGTGGTGCCGGCGGGTCCTGGACAAACAACAGCAGTGCTCGCCAGAGCTCGAGGGCATGGTCCGGAGACGTGGTATCCGGGCAAGCCCAAGTCCGGAGAGAAGAATGCTCCCCGCTGTATGGTGGCCAGGGCACGAAGCCTTGGTAGGATGTAGAGGGGGCACTCCCAACAAAGGTGGTTGAGATCAGCACGACATTTGCACATGGAACAGAACCCACTTACGGGTGGTGGTGGGCCACCTCTGTGGAAACGGTTCAACAAGTGAGGAGTAAGGAGGCTGTCTGAATTCTCCGAAGCAAGACTGACTCTCGCCGTGTGAATACCTTCGGTGGAAGCGACGGTATAGAAAGTGGATTGCCCACTGCTGTGAGGTAGGCGGCACGTCATTGTTTGGTCGTATGCTTGTCTGCCAATGGTGTGGTAGCTAGGAGAGGATAAGGAGTATCGGAGGCTCTGGCTAGCGCGGTAGAGAGATGAGCGTGCGCCAGTCTATGAGCCTTCTCGTTTCCGGGGATACCGCAGTGCGCAGGGACCCAGTGGATGGTAACATCGTGACCGCAATCACGGAGCAGGCGTGCCTGGTGCCGGATCTTCTGCAGTACGGGATCTGTGTAAATAACATGAGCACATGCCCGATGGGCAGCCTGTGAGTCTGTGTACACATGATGGTGAACAGGGTCAGTTTGAGACGAAGTTGCGAGGGCCCACTCTAAATAATCTAGGATGACCATTAGCTCAGCGCGGGTGCTGGACTTTGCTTCTGCTGATATATGATGGCGGCGGTTCTGATTTTCAATTGTCTGGTCGTACCGCGCATTGGCATAACAGGTGTTACTAGCGTCGTCTGCAGCCAGTGCAGTGTCCGTGTATACGGTGCGTTCAGTCAAGGGGAGTGAACTCGTAGCTTTAGCATGCCTCTTGCATATGCAAGGCACTGCATTCGCTGAGTAGGGTCCATATTGAGAGGAAGTGGCCTGCCATCGATGAGAGCCGTGATTTCCCACGGCGGCGTGTTGTTGGGCAAATGGCCATTGTGTGGACGTCATACCCGAGGAGCATGAGCGTGTGTCGCCCGGCATTTGTGGCGCGAAGTCTCGTCTCTTGTGTATAAATGTGCATGTCTACGAGCCCGGACAGGTTGTTGAGTTTGCTACAATTTTTAAGCACTTCGAGGCTTGTGTACCTTGGGAGTCCTGTTACAATGCGTTTGGCTTCGTTAAGTAACCGGTCGAGCGCGTGCATCTGTGTGCGGTTGACTGGATGATACGGCAGCCTGTACATGATACGGGAGACAAGAAAAGCTTGAGCGAACTGCCGCGTTTCACGTTCGTTTACTCCACGGGTGCGGGTAGAGATTCTGCGTAAAGCGTGCAGGATTTGTTTGCTGGTCTTCGTAACGCGTTGGAACCAAGTGTTCGCTGTGCAGTTATCGTCTAGGTGCATACCGAGTATTCGTATAGTAGATTTCCGTGTGATGTGTTGGTCACCGATGTACAGTTTAAAAGACTGCTTGTCTTCCTGCTTTCCAAAGGTATACCTGCCACCACGAATGACGACAAACTGTTTTGTCTGGGGCAGTGTGTAAACCTGTTTCCGTAGCATAGGCGTGAATAATGTCGAGAGCTCGTTGTAAGACGTCCTCCTGCTCCCCGACGCACCCTTGATGCGTCCACACGGTGACGTCATCGGCATACATCGCGTGTTTCAGGCCGCCCGGTACGTCGGCAAGGCGCTTTGGTAGCTGGTGCATAGCTATATTAAACAGGGTCGGTGAAATAACCGAGCCCCGGGGGACGCCTACGTGGTTGGTTCGTATGGCACTGGCGTCGTGACCAACTTCGACTCGGTAGCTTCGCTCTTCAAGGAAACCCGCTATGAAGTTGTACATCTTCCCTCTGATGACAAGGGCACGTGCGTTGATCATGATGGTGTTATGTGGGACGGCATCAAATGCCTTGCGCATATCCACTGCGACAACGGCTAGTGGGTGCACCGAATTAGAGTCGAGGACGTCCTGTTTGAGGCGGGCTAGCACAACCAGTTTTGATAGCCCACAGCGAAATCCATACAGTGTAGGAGCCAAAAGGTCGCGATCGTCAAGGTACCACATCAAACGTGTGTTGACCATGCTCTCTATTACTTTACAGACACACGAGGTCAAAGAGATCGGACGGAGGTTGTATAAGGTTTGTGGTGGTTTACCAGGCTTCGGAATCGGCTTGACCACCGAAAACATCCAAGTGGAGGGCAGTATCCCGGTATCCCAGGCTCGATTAAATTCTTCGAGAAGACCGTGCTTGTGCTCAAGGGGCAGATTGCGTAGATGAGCCACACCCACCACATCAACCCCTGGAGCACTACGTACGTTAGCACGCTGCAAGGCGTGCTCCAGCTCGATCATGAAGGGGCTGTTAAGCGGTTCACTATCTTCAGAATGTGCTTCCTTCTGGTATGTGGTGTCTGTGGGGCGAGACGTCTGCGGGAAAAACACTTCAGCGGCCTGTTCGGCAAGTTCCTGAGCGCTGATGCCTTCGCGGAGGGCCACACGAGCCGCGCCGTTGTCGGTCTTGCACTGGCCGAGAAGAGAGCGCAGGATGGCCCAAACCTTGGACGTATGAGTCTGTCCATTGATGGATTCGTAAATTCCCATCCAGAGGTCTGACGTGAGCATAGTCGTATATTCTGCGATCAAACGCTGTATTTTGCGCAACCGTGCTTTTTGGTGAACAGCGCGACCAGACCACCTGTACTGGGCGAGAATCCGGTGCCTTCTATTCCATAAGGTGAGCAGATGTCTGTCAGGCTCTGGGTGGTCAGAGGGATCCCGTAAGTGTTTGGTGGCTCTTCGCTTCGCTACGCATAGCTGTGATACCAGATGGTCAATGTTCTTGCCTGCAGACTACTGCTGCAGTAACTCGCGGTATTTGTCCCAGTGTGTTTTGTGGCTTAGCCGTGTAGTGTTGAGTGGCTTCATCTTCGGATTCGCATGGCCTGCGCGAAAGCGTATGAGGATCGGAAAGTAGTCGCTCCCCATGCAATCGTCCAGCACCTCCCATCGAAAAATCTGCGTACGAGTACTCCAGGTAAGATATGGTGATGTGTCTGCTTGGTGAACTGTCTGTCCCAGCCTCGTGTGTGCTTGAGGCATGTTGAGGAGTGCCAGCCCGTACTCCGAGGTATCTTGCATGATGCGCCGACCGCCCGCACTGCATTTGTTGTATCCACAGGCGACGCGCTGAGCGTTAAAGTCCCCGCACAACAATATGGTGTTTTGCGGATAAATCCTCTTAAAGTGGGAGATGAAGCTCAGATCAACGAGTGCCCTAGTGGTCTTATTCCTTGTGTTCTCGGGAACCACGTAGACGCAAAAGATGAGCATTGTACGCTGTGATGAGACTTCTAACCGGCAACCGACAACGCTATGAGTAGCGCTGCACGACGGTTGCGTGTCTAATTGCACCTGTGTATTTCCCCGTCGCACGTAGAATGCTGTCTTCGTGGGTTCAGTGACCTTTACAGGCGGGGCGTAGCCGTCATAGCCGATTATGCTCAGCACAGGGCCATTGACTTCTTGAAGGGCAATGACCAATGGACTGCTGTTATCTCGCTTGCTGGAGAACCGGGTGATCATGTGAAATGGTGGATGGTGAAGGATGGTGGATAGCCCGCTACTTTTCAGATGATGTGCATAATTTCAATTCCAATAGTGTATGGGATCTGCATAACCTTTAATAGTCGCCTACATTAGGTGCTGCCAAAATGTCAAGACACTGTTGTCGTTCGGTATCGCGTCAACCAACTCGTATTCGTTTATAATTGGGCGCGCTATTAGCCCGACTTTTGACAATTGTGGCTGAAGAAACAATCTCGCACCTCCTGCGTGTGCGTAGCCCCGCTCTGGAAAAGCAAATCCTGGCCGTCCGGCGTGCCCGCGACCGGGCCGGTGGGCTAGACCTGCCGGTATCGACGTGGGACTAGCCGGGTGCGCGACGAGTTCGCGTCCTCGCCGGACCTGCAATAAAGTTTATTCACTCACTCACTCACTCACTCACTCACTCACTCACTCACTCACTCACTCACTCACTCACTCACTCACTCACTCACTCACTCACTCACTCACTCACTCACTGCCCACGTTACAGTATGGACAGGCAGATGCTGCGCACAACGTTAGGGCCACTGCGCAGTCGGCCACTATTAAAGCAAAATATACTTGAATAGTGGACACAACGGATCTGTGCTCTAAACTCAGACCGAATGCTAGACTGTTTCCAGCGGTCTACTCAACTGCGAGGCGGTAATAGTCACCTATGCTGCTTCAATTCTGTGCGCCGATTCCCGTTCATATATTCGCTTTTCTGCCTTTATTTATATTGAAATGCGTTTTTCCCCGTGAAAGGTAACAAACCAGACTTTTTGGTTGACTTCACTGGCTTTTGCTTATTTCGATCTAAGTATATATATATATATATATATATATATATATACTTAGAACGAGATAAGCAAAAGCCAGTGAATATATATATATATATATGCGGCGAGAATATATGTACGGGCTGCTTACAAAGCGGTCATTGACATAAGAGGGAAGCCAGTCCGCGCGACATCAGCGAGCGTAATCGTCTTCTCTACTGTCCTCAGCTTCGTCTCTAGCTGTGCTTGGTTATCATGACCCCGGCGGCGAAGGCACCGCCCCGGTTTGCTAGATCGTCCGAGTGTTATGGCTTGAGGCGGGGGGCGTGGACGACATCGGTGGAAGGTCGAGACATGGTGGAATTGAGAGGCGTGATATATACATATCTAGCTCACCTGGTTGTAATGGATGGAGCATTTCTCTACGTCATCGCCATGTCAGGTTTTCCTGCGAAGGACGCAGTTGCGCCACAGGACTAGTAGGCGCCACCGATCGAACGGGCCGTTGTCCTTCTGCATCGAGGGACGTCTCCAACTCTGGCGGATTCGGCGGATGTCCAACAAGGCAACGGCTTCGTCGAAGAGCTGATGACCCTAGTCAACTTCCGCTTTTGAGTGTCGACCTCGAGCACCCCGCACCTCCACCAAAACTGTTACGCTGAAATGACGTTACGTACAGAAGGTATATGGTGATCGCACAGTCCGACAGCTCCGTTTCTCCCTCTTCTGCGTCCCCCCCCCTACCTTTCAGTTCACTTGTGGTATGCCCGTTACAAAATGCAACAAACCCTTTGGCGTAAACCATCGTGCTGGAAATGCTATGCTTTATTTTTTTGTGAAATTATTATGTACCTGCTTTTGACGTTATATCAAGCAGTACTATGCAGAAAGGGACCTCTGGATTACCTGTGTTGTTCGTGCATGTTCAAAGATATCTTCACATCCACAATAGGCTTCTCTTCAAGCTCTGTCACAAGATTGTGATTTCTTAAGTAGAGGTACAGCGAGCAGCTGGAAGCAATAAACGCAATAAAAAAACATTGGCTCGACAGACGTTAAACAGAGTTGTTATACTATAATACGAATCTCGCATGTGTCGTGTTGGCTTATATATGCATGGAGGCAAATAATCGTGTACACATCAGCTCAAATGGGTGCACTTTTCCCTCTAGACTTTCCATCTGGACGTTCGCAATTGCCATTCTGTGCTTAAAATCGGATAATTTGTCGTGGCTGGAAGTTAACCAAAGATCTGTAGGCCGCTTGGCTTTGGGAGCCCACGGAAAAACCACAAATGAAGCCGTGCAGGGTGACATGAGTCAGAGAATCGCAGAGCAAAATTAATTTTGAAGAGAGATTCAGGCAAATGTATCTAAATGAATGAGTGGTTAAAGTGCACAAGTATGGGTACCTGAAAAGCGTGGAGATAAAATGTAGGAAGAGGTCTAGAATGTTCGAGACGAAGTACAGTGTAATTTAAAGTGTAAATAGACAACCAGGAGTCATCAGATAGACAGCTAGAGAAACAGAAACAGTGAAATGCATGCAAAGAAGGCAAACAAAAAAATGGCATAAATATTTACACAAACCAGAAGAAAGAAATTAGAACAGGAAATCTGTACGACAACACGTAGGCAAGCACATTGCTGTTTGAGGGTCGAGCTGGTTGCCTAAGGACAAAAACATATTGGAGCAAATATTTGCAACTAAATGAAACGTGTACGCTGCAGCAAAAATCAAGAGACCACTCAGCACATTTTAATGGAATGCGAAGCGATTCATCCAGTGAGACACGTAGGTAGTGTACACTTCCCAAGAGCGGTTGGATTTAAAATGGACCAGTCAGCAGTCGAGATAAGCAAGGTACGTTTGCAGTATTGTGTGGGTAAAAAAAGCAGGGAAGAGATTGATACGACCGCATGCGTTACAGGCATAGGTGACGGTGCAAGGTAGATAAAGAAGTTTTGAGGAATAGAAAAAACATTAAAATACGTGCACAAGAATGCTAGAATGAAAAGAACGTATTTAGCATACCTGATTACCCCAACCAGGCTAGGTGAGTATTTGTTACCACCCTGTTTAAAATGGCATGCCACTAAGCCATTATCATCATCACCGCGCGTCTCTACTAGTCGTCTCCTGCTATATTGTAACCTGTGAATAGTGTATTGGACTCTCTAATAAATTGGCATCGTAATAGCCGAAGCTGGGGAGCACTACCGAGCGCATGAACCACATAACATATTTGGACCTTTCTTTCATCATCATCAGCTAATGTTACACTGCAGGAAGAAAGCCTATTCTATCGATTTCTAATTATCTGTGCCTTGCGCTACCTGTCTCCACGTTGTGCCTGCAAATGTCTTAATCTGATCACGCTACCCTGTTCTCCACCGTCCTCATGTGTACTTTCCTATAGGACTCGTTGTGTAGCTTTAATAAACTATCCGTTATCTGCCCTATACATTACATGGCCTGCCTAGCTCCATTTCCTTTTTTATTTCGGCCACCCCCGTTTACTCTCAAATCCACAGCGCTGTCTTCCTGTCTCTTAAAGTTACGCCAAATTTTGCTGCCATCGCTAGTTGCGCCGTCAAGCTTCTTTGTTAATATCCACGTTTCTGTATCATATATTGTCACTTGTGTAATGCAATGATTCTAGTCCTTTCTTTCTATTTTTTTTTCTTGAATTGTAGCGGTAAGCTGCCGGTCATGACCGTTTGTAATACCTGCCGTATGCGCTGCAGTGTATTTTTTATTGGGTAGATTTCTGTCTCACTGCGCGGGTCTATTTTGACTAATTTCTTATAAGTGTGCTGTGGCATGCCTATAAAAATATCCCCACGCATTTACAGTTAAGAAACTGTAGCAGGCACGTAGGTATTCTGGCTGTATTTGTTGCTAGCTTTGAAGCAGGTTGTTTTATAAAAGCTCGAAAGAATAACAATCTTTCGCGGACACTAAGTGAATTTGTGTCATGACTAACGGCACTCGGGAACTCGTTTGCTGCAGGATGCGAGCTGAAGGAGTTCACCGAGGAGTGGGAGATGTGCGATGCGGCCGAGGGAAAGAAGGTCACCGACCCCTACTGGAAAGGCCCTGTACTGCATGGCAAGGGCACTGTGAGCGACCGTCAACGCAGAAGGCTATGCAGGTGCGTCTGCAGTGCGTACTTGAGGCCACTATGTCATGCACGAACTTCCGTCCTAGAGCGACAAATACGTAATAAGACAAGCTGGATTGCAGTAGATGTCGCCTTTGGAATATCAAATAGGGATACTCATCGTCAGAGGGATAACAGCTACCTTTGGTAGTCGGATGAGATAAGAACAAAGGAGGAACCTGTAAGGGCAATCACACTTCTCGCAAGTGAATTTTTATTGCGATAGAAATTGTATAGACTCAAGGGAGGCGTACTGCAAGGCTTCTATGCATCACAGTGCACAATAATTGCATCTTGAGAGGCTAGCTATATGCGGGGGCTCTGATGACCTCCTTCCATGATTAAAACGCATCGTTGCGGCGAAATGCGAAAACACCCGCGTACGTACATTTAGGTGCACGTTAAAGAACCCTAGGTGGTCCAAATTTCCGGAGGCCCCACTGCGGCGAGTCTCATAGTCAGATCGTGCTTTTCGCACGTAAAACCCCATAACTTAGCCTTTTCTTGTTGCCACCTACGACTTTCGTGCACAAATGTCTACTTCAATAAGTTACAAATATAGATTTACGGGATTTACGTGCTGAAATAACCATCTGGTTATGGGGCGCACTGTAGTGGGGGCTGTGTAATAATTTTGACCATCTGGGGTTTCTTTAATTTCTACCCGGGACACGGTAGTTCTTCGGTTTCTTTTTTTTTTCTTTTTTTTTTTTTGCCCTCATCGAAATCTGGCTGTCGCGGCCGGGATTCGATCCCGAGAAGTTGCGCTTTTCAGCACAACGCTATGACCACTAAGCAACAACAGCGAGCGAATATCTACCTCGGCCACCTCCACTTGGTATTCATTTATCCCACCCTGCAGGAAGGTGCCTTAGCAAGCGCACAATAAACAGCTAGCGATCACGAACATTTCACCATATTCAAAGCCTTATTATTCATACACCGTTCTCTGTGGCAGCAGAAGAGACATGCTCTTTCGCAGACGCTGTCTCAGAACGTAGTGAAGTACTTGGCGATGCCAGCAAAATCAGCGCTCATCGTTGTTCTTCGAGGGTCCCTGTTCACGATATCCTAAAGCTTGAGTTCTGCTATACATCTTAAACAGAAACAGTATGCTTCCCCCAGCAACCCGGCGGTATTTTAATTCGTTTTTTTTATCCCATTTGAGCCATACAGCAGTCCGGCTACACTTAAGGGTGACGAAATGAAGGGCGCTTTGCGTGGTCGCTGCGTGCGGCATGTGCATGATTTCGTGTTCGCATCTGCGTCTCGGAGGCAAGCTTGAGTTTTCTGTGAGTGTTTCCTCGTGTGTGCTTCTTTTATCGCGCAACTGCAAGGCTTGCTCATAGAATCCAATGACGGCGTACTTGCTGCCCCTTAGGGTGCCATGGCACGCAGAGCAACTAGAATCCGGAGCAGCGCGAATGCTTGGTTTCGGAATGCTTGCGAGCAGAAGAGAAAGCGCAACAGCGTACATCAGTGTCACTACCGCGCCTGCGCGTGCAAACTTCGTGACGTAAGATCACTTCCGACACTGAAAAAATACAGTCTGATGGAACACCATCGCAATCAAAGGTCACGCAGTGAAAGTGGGGCCATTGCAACCGTAGAACATGAAGCTATTCTGGCTTGGTGAATTGCGCCTCTGCAATACCGGAAATGTCGCGACAGGAGTATTTGTAGGCCAGAAATGAAGCAAGCCGATTGTAAGTTGGCGAAGCTACTTTGGGTTTTTCCCCACATTAGCACCACGTCACTTCGTCAATATTTTTTTATATCTGCTCGGGGCCATAGTTAATTGCTCGTCGAGTTGCGTAATGTGAATTGCTTAAATCCCGTAGCGAGAGACGCGGTAATCTGCCTGACCTGTACACACGCGCACTGCACCATCTCATCCACATTTAGCCTAGAGTCATCGACTCTCTTCATTGTGAACAAGTGACCCGTATGTGGCCCGAAACGTCACGTTTTAGTATTTCACTTCACAGCGAAGCTGTATATGGCTAGCCCATTCATCCGTCCGTCTGTCGCCTGTACGCCGAAAGGAAAACACGGATAAGCACAGGGGGGCTAGCGTCGCTGTCAGCACTGCTATGTTTAGCGAGAACACTTCGATTTTTAACGATGTGCGTGTTTTTTCGCGTCAAATATAATAAATGGCATATTTTATGGAAGAAGGGTTCATTATAAGAGCTGCCAGCGTAGTTACAAGTTACATTCGTCTACTTCTACAAACACTAGACGGCGCTGAATGCGCCTATGATGGCTTCTTTTAAAAACTCGTACTTGGCCATGTGACATGACCCTTCCTTGATGTCGAGCTCCCTTAGGAAGTTTCCCGCTCCCTTATCCTAAAGGAGTTCGTGGGTGCATGTGTGACACGGGTATTATTCGTAGCCGCTTGCCATCGCCCCTTTTAGGACCAGTGATCCCAGTCACAAACGCTGGTACCGTGAACTGACCTCAGGAGCTGACGCCGAGGACGTAAAGCCGCTTAAACTTCGAAAGTAACGCCACACTTTGGAGAATGCCGCCGCCTCTTCGCGCGCTCTGGACGAGGCCGACGCCGCATCGCTATTGGCCTAATGACATCACGAGAGCCCTCGCGCTCGCTTCGTTAGCGCGAGGGCCTCTAACGATCCTCTCTTTGCTGCTACAGAAAAGAGAGGACCGCACGATGACTAGCAACTGACTAATCGGCCTAATTTTAAATTCTTCTAAATTTTCCGTATCGTTCCCCTATTAGAAGGACGGCATCCTACAGTGTATTTGCGCACTCCTGTTATTTGTGTGCATGCTGATAAGAGCTGCACCTATATACCCTAGTTTTTCTTGTTGTGTCCTAGCAAATATACTTGCTTTTCAAGCGAACCTTGTATTGGCTGACAAGTTCCGGTGGCGTTGTCGTGGCCACACACAAGAAAAACCAGTTGCTTCCAGAGCAGAGCAGCTGTGGGAAAGGGCGGTTTGATCAGTTTACAGCTACGCCGGCGCCGGAGCGTGAGTCATTAGCAAGGATTCCAGCTGCATAGGCGCACTCTTACGCCAAGTGCGCAACCAATCAGAGCCGTTTCGCTTCCGCCAGGGAGGAAAAGGGCAGGAAAGTGTCCCGCGCGCGCTGTGCCGGCTTCGTTTCCGTTCAGTTCACTCTCCAAAAACGGATAGGACGGCCACGCGTTGTCTGTTCCCTCGAGTAACAGGCAGCCTACGACGAGCGGCGGGTAGAACTCGCCCGTGAACAGTCTCGCCGTCGGGGCGCCCATCCAGCCGTTAAGCCCCGACCACACGTACGCTCGCGGAAGCGCGCAAAGCTCGCGTCTGCGCCCACACATGCGTAGACGGTGCGGCGCGGCTCGTACGCGCTGAAACGCGGCGCGACCACGGTGAACAGGTCCTCTATGTTATTGCACGCGTCGGCGCTCCTGACTGCGCAGCTACGGCGCGGTACATTCAACTCTCAGTGAAGCAGATTTATATTGTGCAAGAAAGTGCTTCTTTTTACCCTTTTGTGCCGATCCAGCAGCTATAAAAATATAACAACTACGTCTGTCGTTATCGAAGCATTTTCAGACACTGTCAATAACAAAGTACCAAGCGGCGTGTGATAAGTGAGCCCAGTAAGCGCGCGCTGTCGCGCGTCTTTGTTTGTGCAAACCGCCATTTGTCGCCAGGCGCGGCCGGCGCAAGGCGCGTACGCATGGTCTAGGCTTTAGAGCCGCCCGAGCGGGCAATCCGACAGCAACAAGATGATCCCGAGCTGAGGGAGCAGGAGGCCGAAGCAATCCGGCAGCGACGAGAAGCAGAACCCAAGGTCAGGGAGCGGAATGTCGAGGCAACCCGACGGCAACGAGCGGCGGACTCTGAGATCAGGGAACGCCAGGAAACGCCTGAGAAGAGTTGCCGATCCCGAGTTCAGGGAACGGGATGTTCACGCGAAACGGTAGCGGCGAGCTAACGACCCTGAGTATAGGACCTTGTGTGAACGTTTTCCCTCCCTGATGCATACCTTTTGTGTAAACGTTGTGTTTGTTACCCTTCACCTGTGGGTTACTTAAGCGCGATGAAGGTCAGGTGCACACAGGACAGGCTTCGCTTACCCCGATTTTCAGTTAGGGTAACGTCTGGCCACTTTTTTAATCTAATCATCCTAATGCACATCGTTCGAACTCGGCGCTCACTGCGCACTGTCCACTAACCCAACGGTAAATGCATTAAGACTCGTGATGTTTTTTTTCCCCTAATGCTCTTAATAAATTATATTAACGCAGCAATTCGCCTTTCTCAACTGCTTGCCCAAGTCTTGCGCTCTGTTCAACTGGGGCATAACAGCCTGCAAATTTATCAAAACGATCGCCATATGACGTCCTTCAGTGATTAGTAATTACATACTTACCAGAGAGGAGTCAGAATGCTGATTCCTTGGAAGTCGCTCAACCGCCACTAGCAACACTTTTTTCATCAATGTACACAATGCATAACCTGGCCGCTGATTTTGTGTCTGTGTGACGGATCATTAGTAGAATGGTATAGAAACAGAGGAAGACGACGGTTAAAAAATAGTGTTCGTGTCGTTGTAAACCGCTGATTCGTGGCCTATCCCCCATAGTGAGTTTGCGCCATCATACAAGAAATCATCATCACCATCATGTTGCCTTTCGGCCTCTTTCCACCTCATGTATGTATGTATGTATGTATGTATGTATGTATGTATGTATGTATGTATGTATGTATGTATGTATGTATGTATGTATGTATGTATGTATGTATGTTTGTATGTATGCATGCATGCGTGTGCGTATGTGCGAGCAGAAAAATGAGCCGATTCGAAAATCTTGCATCCTGTTCCCGTATCGCTAACACTACAGCACATCATTCTAGCATAGCTCATCCTTGTTTGCACACGTTCATTATACTCTCTACAAAGAGGAAATTTTTTTGGCAAGAGGTGGCAACGTCCTCCTTCCCGCGCAAACTTAGACCACAACAGACGGCCCACGTACTACTCCCACACCCTTCGCAGACAAGGCGCATGCTAACGTGCCAAAAGGAATGAAAGAATAACATATTTCTATATATGTTCACATATATGTGCACAAGTATCCGCAAAACCACCCAATGAATAAGCCGGACAGAAAGGATACACGGATATCTTTCCTCCAAAAGAAATAAAAACAAACGGATACACAACAAGCAGGATATTTGTATTTATCGATTATGACATGTTTCAGCCGTGTGTGCGGCTACAGCGGGAGTGGTGCTATTCTTTAAAAGAAGTAACTCTCAATCTCAAAGAAAATCTTCGTCCTGCATGTATTTTTCGGTGTTTAGCTGTCGCTGCGCAAGCACATTTTTATTTCGCTCTCTTGCTGTTGTGTTAAAAGTTACTCCTCTACAGATGACACCAACTCCGATGCCCTGTTCTCCGGACAAAGCATAAACTGTCGAGATGACCGAAAGCGCTCTACCTTCGTAAAAAGCCAACACGCTTATGACATCTTTAACGCGTTTAGCTCACATTAGCTTCCGGCATACTGGAAACACGAAGCGGCATCCCTGTTCTTTTGCAGCGACCTGCTCAGCCATCAGCAGTGCATGCAGGAATCGGCGACCAGGCACCACTGCCCGGACCTGGCAACCAGTCTTGTGGACATGGGCGGGGCAGAACTGCTCGGAAGGATTGGCTTTTTGGCGTGTTCCTCTTCCGCGCCCGACAGTCAACGGGCAGCCCTGTTGCTGCTTGCAGCAGGAGTGTCCCACTTGCTGGCACATCGACCTGCTGCTGTGTGCTAGCCGGATCAGCCACAGGAATAATCAATGGCACTTGACTCATGAGCAACTAAGCAGGACACTCCTTAGGATCTCTACGAAAACGGTTGCGCGCGCAATGCTATTCGCTGTTTTTCACCTACGCTTTAATTAACTTGACGATGCCTTTTCAGGATTGTGGTGGTTTGAGCCTTTTGGTTCAACATATTGGCAAATTGTAGCGCACAAAAGCACGCAGACGCTAGCGCTGTTGGTTCTTCCCTCTCTGTTTTTCTGTGCTACAATTTGGCGGCACGTTTTCATTTCGTTTTGACATTGCAAAACTTGATCGCTGCACTCACAAGGTGATGATGAGAAAAGATGACAGGTGCTGGGCGCATGACGACGACGATGGTTGGCGACACCCCAAACCTCGTTTTTCTAGAAAACCACTCACACCTTCCACAATACGGGAGCGACTACAAAGCGCTGATGATGCAACCTTCGTCTTGTATATTCTTTTCGGAGGTCGTCAGACACAGGTCATCGAGAACACTCGTTTTCCATAAAAGTGGTCGAAACAGCTACGAAGCGACCACAAAATGCGCAGAAGGGGTGTAATCGGCTATTATCTTGAAAGTAAAAAGTGCTGTGCATCTGTTTCACGGCAAGAAATATTAGGATACATTCAATGCGTCGTTTTAGTCTATAATATCGGAACATCATTCTTGGCATACGGTATTGATTGTCGCCAGAACTGGTATTATGTATGCTTCTAATAGTTATTCCTCCATAGACGTAATAAATGTCTTCCTTGTCTCTGCTTCTTGCAAAGTTGTCGACTTCACTGATAGATTAAACTCCTTCCTCCTGTTTTTTTTTTCTCCAGACATTAAAAGGCTTACTCTGAACCCAGACGGGTGTCAAAAGCACATTCTGAAATAAAAAAGCTTTTTTTGTTAAGAGAATTGTGGATACGTGATTCATTCGAAGACAGATTTGTAAAGGCGTCCCTGAAGCTGGGCATGACTACTTCGCCAACAAGATCATAAGTCATTCTGTAAATGGCAATAGAGGAAGCTGGAAAAGGTCAAATGTCTTCGAGCCACAGGATCAATTATAGAGCTGTATCAATTATGGAGCTTCGCAGGAACAAGACATATAGAATACAAGCTTACCTGGTCATACAATATTAAACCTAACTGTTCAAAGACCAAAATATGGATGCACTGATATGGTCACGGAACTGACCACAAAAGCAAACACGGGCTCACGCATGTCCTTCAGGCTGAAGGGCGCATGACATTTATAGTATACTACAAAATATATAATTCTTATCATCGCAATCAGGTGTTCAACTCGAAGCTACCACTCATGGACGCCAGATAATCGCCCGGGTCGACTTGCTTCCTCCAATTCTCTCCCCTCCCTTTCAACACCGTTCTCATACCTTTTCCGGATGGTGCCATTACCATGCAACATGAAGCGTACTGTGCGTACGCGACACTGCGCCGCCCATATTCACTGCGGTCAGCAATGCCTCTGCAGTGGGGCACATCAATGCTGTTACAACCACGCTATAGCGAGGCACAGCTGGTTCGCACGTCCTCCTTCATAGGGAAGTTCACCAGGTCACTAATGCACGCTTACTTAACTTAGTAGCTGCTTGCTGTTATCTTCCCGCAGTATCCTACCTGCTGCCCATTATTATTACGGATTCAATGGCCTCCTTGCGCGGCAAACCTCTTACCTATCAAGCATATTCTTTCTAAACTAGTCATTTTGCACCAGTCCAGATCGTGCGGACGTGCCTAGCTATGCTGGGCTGTCGGGCAGCTAACGGGCATTTCGGCTCGTCTGTGATAGCCTCCCAACATCTCCGTGCCAATCCAATTTGATTCTGGACCTACTCTCGCGTCTCCCTTCTTTTCCATTCGTTAAACACTATTTCAGCTTCTACATCCTCTACACTGTCATGCGCAGAACGTTTATAAGCTCAGAAAGGCTCATTTTTCTCTTACTCATCTACACCTCATTCTAGGAAGCATCCATTCATCGATACCGTATAGTTGAGTGGTCTTTCTCATGCGTACCGACAAATCTGCTCTCGGCCAACTCCTCCCTCAAGATACACTAATATACTTACAGCAGAGACGTGGGCTCGTTGCAATTTTGACATTTCATGCATATACAACGGGTTAACAGGAAACAGGAATAGTGTGCGCATGAAGACATGAGCTCAATCTAGGTTCTCATAATATATTTCAAAACCATTGATTAGCGAGTCTATCCTAGGTCGCGCTGTCCCGCGATACCTGCGGTAAGTACCTCGACTTCTGCTTGATATCCAGCCAAACGCACCGCCTTGGGATGCATCCGGAAATCAAAGTCCTATCAAACTACCAATACATGAGTGTGAACGATCACCCCACGGCCGATGACAAGCTAATGCGAATCATACAGCCACACCTGCCATGTCACCTACTACTACAACGCGGCTCTTAGCTCGGAGAAAACCCTAGAGCGGTCGTGGGACGAAGCCAAACAATCAACATTCACGAAGCAGTACCATTTCTTATAGACGCATAGATGCAGGACATTACAGAAGCGATTTTCCTACAAACACACGAGCCTGACATTATCACAATTCTTTCGTTAGGGATGGAAGTTACGTGCGTTTTCGAAAAAACAACTTCTCGGATTTAATGTCCACTACACAGAAGATATATGCGCGGGCCCTAAATTACAGGCTCTCCTTGTATGGGTCCAAGGTCTCCACAGGATAGAAAACATTGAACGAGCACATGTCTTAGGTTGTGATCCCATAACACTGAGCAACCCCATGAAGTGGCCTAAAACCACAGAGGTGTCAGAGCTGAACATCAAGATCACTGTAGTCAATTCAAGAAATACGAAAACGTCAGACTCGTCCTATTACCATAGCCACCCAAAACACAAACCAGAGGGGACGTTGTACATATCTCGCTGGCGCAAACACTTGCACTGGTCATTGATGCTATGTAACATCACACTGATGGCAGACCTGGGTAATCAGCGTGTCAAGTACGTGGCAAAAACCACAAAGCACTTTATATATACTGGGAATGTCACGAGACATTCTACCCTGCCTTCTTTACACGTGGAAGCGCTGGACCTGCAACAGCTACACCCGACAATGGATTTAGCACTAAGACTGGGGACTCGGCGGGACTCAAAGGCGACGATTCAAACTAAGAGTCGGTAATAAGTTGTTTTTTCTCTCTCGGCTCGCCCTCCCATGGTGACCCTTGCCTTGGCAGACGCAGCAGTTGTCACGCCGTCCTAACATCGTGTCTGCGGCGTGTTAACGCTTGGCTGGGCGGGCTCGCTAGGCATGTCAGGCTCTACCTTAACACCAGCGCTCGCTTCAGGCCTGGCAGAGGGATTCCGCCTCGCGCGGGGTGCACGTTTCCGCTGCTCCCATGCAGGAGCCTGCAAGGTTACGTTAAGCCCGCTCCCGAAACGTCTTTTGATTGCGATGGCTGCAGCTTTGCCGGCCCCAAAAGAAAGACTACTCATAACTGTTCTGCCCTTAACTCTCGTAACAGCGACGCAAATGAGAAAGAGCTGATGCCGCAGACTAAATTCTACCGCTTTGCGAGGAAATTGTGTGAGAAAGCCAGACGATAGGCATGAATTGCCGCAGATCACCGAATAATCTAGGTAAACAACAATGAATATTTGGGCACCACTGCATGTACAATTGCTATTGTTCTTATACGGCTCGGTGATTTAAATAGTATGACACTTGTCAAAGCAGTCGTCTTCTCCTTTGCTAACCTTTTTTCAGGTATTTCTGCCTCAAGAACCTTCAAGGCGGCCACAAACAATCTAGCCAGCTTGAAATCTAGCTACCCTTCGCCCTTTTACATATGAAATTGTAGATCCATCAGCAAGCATCCAAAGGAGGGGTCTGCAAACTACGGCCCGCAGGCCAGATCCAGCCAGCGGAAGCCTCTTAACTGGCCCGCGACCGGCGGCCGAAAGCAGTCCACGCCGCGGGAGGGCCGTTTTTCGCCGCAAATTCTTCGCTGCGCCTTCGGCTAAGCTCGCGCCATCTCCACAAAACCTCGCGCTATTGCAGTTCTTCCTGGAATCCGGCTTCACTGCAGTGACAAGATCATTCTACGACGCCACCTCATCTATAGCAGCGGTGATGAACTAGGAGACGTACGAATTAAGGGGCTGGTCGCATCGGCCATCGCCTCCGCGTAGAGCTTGTAGTGAGGGCAAACTAAAATCTGTCACAACTGATCGGCAGAAAACACGTCCGTAGTTAATGAAAGTCGTCATCCCGGCCCTGCGGAAGTGTATGTCCAGGAAAGCCGTTTAATACCACCACTAAAACTGCTGAGGGGGGGTAAGCCATGCTTTATGGCTTTAGAGCATTGGTAGTAGCGCTCTTTTAGAGTAATGGTGGGAATGGCAGTAATGACAATTTTGAAAGCACGCCGCCACTTATAGCGGTGCTACACCAACATTGAACTCAGTTGCTAGGCTGGTAGTTTTATGTACGAAAGGCTAGGGACGTCACACCCCGCGTGGCAAGCTGGCGTCACCGCAACAGCTTGCGAAAGAGTAATTTTTTCCAGGAAACGTATGCAGGGAGCGCTACGTGCTTCGCATTGCTATCACAAGCGCCTTATCATCACTTATGTGGTTTCGATGCTTCTTTTGTGCTTGTTCTTTATTGAAACGTATCCTCACTGTATGTTGTATGCGTGATTCCAACGAATGTATGTACTGTTCGCTTCACTTTGCTGAGTGCTTGTAGCCTTTGCCTTAGGGGGCTATGAGCCATTGCATCTTTTGCTTGCTTACGGGGGTATGAGTGCTTAAGGGGTATGATCTATTGATGATGATAGTTTTCTGTCGACGGACGCGAATGAATCCCGGGATCGTAGCCATATACAGCTTCGCTGCATAAAAAACTCCTACTGTGATGAATAAAAAGATCTGCTTAAGTTCGTGGATTCTCAAAGTCTATGCTGTTGAACTGCAAGGCTTACGAGCAGGCCTTCATGGGAAATACGTGGGCATTTACTGTGTTTTGAAGCCCCTTGTTATAGCTTTTGCTTAGGCTGCATGAGTTTAGTCCCCACCAGTTCTGTAAATTTCTAAAGGCGACGGAATCTGAGTTCACGTGTGACATATCATGGCAGTTCAACGGCTGAGTTGTGGAAAATTTTGTCTCGCTCTTTTAACCTTAGGCAAGAAATAAAGCGCTCTTTGCACATAAGGATCACTCCGATCTACTACTGTCCAGTTAGTAGTGATTTTGGAAAAGGACCTTTTGCATCCACTTAACGCACCAAATGGATATGCTCAACGCGAAGCTGCAAGGAGAGGCACACCTCATTTGTGACCTGTACATGGACATAAAAGGACTCAAGGCAAAACCATTTCTTTCAGAAGCTGGGGCTAAATTGAAAGGGCGTGCATTTCAGCGGCTGCTCAAGGATTGTTGCGGAGTTTAATGCGGCGTTTCCTTCCCCAGTTTCAACGAGAATCCCCGGCGATCGGGACACACAGTTTTGCGAGCGATTCTCCGACCTTGATTCGAGAAAGAAACTACAAATTTAGTTGTGATGTGGATACACTGACAGGTTCCTTCCAATGAAATTTGAACTGTGGTAAAACGATACCTTGCAGTACGAGTGGAAACACGAAAATCTAAACAATTGTAGCACGAACGTGTTTTATGCCGGGGTCCACCATGAGCTTCCTGTTACGAATGTCATGTCAGCACGAAGGCAATACAGATGCTCTCTTTTGACAGAGACGGCGCCGGCATCTGTATGAGCGGTGAAGCGAACATGATGGCTCTAATGAGCGCCGACAGTGAGCGCTTCTCTTCGATAGCCTCAACGCGGCGTAGGCTCCAACGAGGTGTAGCCTGATGTAGGTGGTGTATGCCTTCTGTTGAGGTGGCGACGCAGTTTACGCACGCCCTTTGTCTTTCGCGTCCGATTAGCCTGTGGCGCCTCGTTGCCTACAGAATGCAGCTTCAACACGCATCAGCAGTGCTCACACGCCGCCTACTGCTTCGCTCGCGATGTCACCAACAAAAAAGCTGCGGTGCTAAGCGGCGCAGAAAGGCAACGACGTCGACGGGCGAATCTCGCTTTGGTCCGGCGAGATACATTCCAGCGTTAAGCAGAACGCCTTCGCACGTTCGCGGCGCCGGCGGCGAACTCTGCCACTTGCATTCCTGAAGCTGAGCGCATCGTAACTCAACTGGCTGCCCAAGGCACTACGGAGCCAGACCAAAATGCTCGTACTTTCGCCGAAATGACTCGCCCACAGGACGCCGCTCGCCAACAGGACGCCGTACGTCAAGCAAACCTGCAACTTGGTCGCCTACCCACAGATCGTGCGCCTTTCGCTGCGGTGGACCACGAGTTCGCGAAGCAAACATGCAACAGCTTCTGTGAAGACACCTTTCACTTTCGTGTTCTACCGATTACTATGAAAGAGCGAGCAACCATATTTTTTTTTACAAATTACTAGGCTTCGAACAGTTCCCAAATTTAAAGCAATATGCGAGCGGTACATGTAAATATTTGGCACTACCTATACTTGTAAGCGATCTTTCCCGAGAGGTAAAAATGGGAAGTCGAGATACGGGGTTATATTATCTGACAAACACGCGAGTTCTCTGACCTTGATGCGAAAAACAAAACAAACAAAAACCACATGTCTCAATATCTATCTAGCTGTTATGTGGTACACTGCCAGGTTCTTTCCTATTATATTTGAAGTTACGTCGAATCATAGTCTTAAGTACAAGTGCAAACACGAAAATCGAATCATTTTTTATAGATTACTAGGCTTTGAACAGCTCCCAAATCCAAAGCAATTTGCAAGCGGTACATGCCAATGTTTGGCACTACCTATATTTGCAAGCAATCTTTCTCGAGAATTAAAAATGCGTAGTCGATATACGAGGTTGAATTACTCAACAAACACGTGAGTTCTCGGTGTATTATTGGCTCTTCGGGCATGGCACCACAGTACACTGAAATAATGAAGTCAAAGCATCAAGCCCACCCCTCACATGGGCCCCCGTCCTGCGGCAACGGCACGCGATTCCGAACCATTCTATTATAGCGCATCCTGTTTTGTGCCCTGTGCGGCACTTCGCTATCACCACATAGTTACCAATTTGTTAATATATTAATATTGCCAAATGTGTGAATATTCCAACAGAAGTAAGTGAATACTTTCTTCCGTCGTGATCTCGTGAATTTTTTCGTTGGAATTCCACTCCCCATTTGTTTTTTGGTGTGCTTATTGGTGTGCTTCGTATTCTTCTTAATTAGGTGCTGCTGCTCTAACATGTTGCAATTTTTAACCGTTTCAATTGATGTCGTTCTAAGAATACAGTTACTTCCACAGGGTATTTCACGTAACATGAACCAAGGATTTAAAAAAAAATGGTTAAGTGCAGCTGGGTGAAACTAACGAAATATGGTTTGACGTCATAGTATCATATTTCTCTTAAATAGTAAATGAAGTGAGATCAATTATTCAAAAACCTTAATGTTCACTCTACGGCCAAGTGCGTTTCGTTGCGTTGTAGAGCGGGATCATGAACGATCCATCCAATGTATGTGGCAACGTGCATGCTGCATGGTGATTTATTTCGCTCTTTAAAGAAAGCCTGCAAAATATGAAATAAGAGCACGTGACTGCGCTAATGCGCTATCCTATTCTAAAGTTACGTTTATTTCCAACAACACCTAGTCGGAGGTTCTTGGGCGAAAAGATGTCACAGGCATCTTGAGAGTGCCTAAGGACCACGCCAATACGAGCGTTCGTAACCGCGCCACAAGCGAAAGAACCGTGCGCGCTGACCGTGGCGAAGTGAGCGGCCACAGCTGTTAACACGAAAGCGCTAATGACCCCTTGTCGCAGAAAATCCGATGTCGGCTGTTGGCTGACAGAAAACGTCCTTCCGAACCACAACCACGCAGACCCACCGAGTTGCGAATAGGCGTTGCTGGACTAATTGAATTTCTCAAAGTAAAATGCATCAGAAAATTCGTAAAGTACGACTTACACACAACCTAAAGACATGATAGCGTCGGATTCTAATCTGCATATACGAGAAAACCTCATTTTTTTAGGCAGAAACTCGCACACAAACGTCGTTTTGCTTGCGATAGGTCGCTGCTTGTAGCTTCTGCCTTGCGGGGGTACGAACCATTGCACTGCTCCGCACTGCCCCATGGATCAGCCCACCACTTTTTTCTATCGACGTTATGCCACGAATAAATACCGCGATCCTAGCCATAGACAGCTACGTTGTAAAAAGAAATATAGCTGGGCAATCCGTAGGAGAAATAACCGATGGACCACTAGAGTTACAGAATGGATGTCAAGGGAAGGGAAGCACAATCGAGGACGGCAAAAAGTTAGGTGGGGTGACGACATGAGGTAATTTGCAAGCTCAAGTTGGAGTCAGCTAGCGCGAGACTATCGCGTTGGCACTCTTCAGGGTGAAGCCTAAGCGTTCTCCATAGTTTCTGACTCTTTTCACGGCGATCCCATGGGCACGGCCATGTTTAATAAGGTGGTGACGCGACCATTGTTTGCCTCAGCTGCCTCCGTTGACTCTGCGTTTACAGTGGATGTACTTGACGCCCGTGCGGCCCTGCAAACCTCTGTCTCGGCGCATGTAGTATAGACGGTGACTGGGTTGACGACACGCCAAGCTTTGTCTACAACTTCAATGAACATGTAAGCGCTTTCGGAGCTCATTACGCTTTCTCGAAACGGCGCGAGCAGCGTATACGGTGCTCATTACAAAAGCGGCGCTAAAAATGTATTCCTAGCGATCCTAACTTTCCGCTTATAAATTGAACAGTATCAGTGTGTTTAGCTGTTCGTTCTATATTTATCAAATACGTTAAAGCAGCGGCTTGTCACGTTTCCGACTTGGTAAAGTTCACCGGGCGGCCGCTGTCTGATGGTTTATGTTCTGCTTCATCGCTCGCGAATTTGCTCGGTTGTGATAGACTTGTTCTTGCTGGCCGTAATATTTGCAACTTGGAATTTCTGTACGTTGTTAATAGCTCGTAGCAAATACGTATTTTCGCTATTCACTCGATCACTGTGTGAACCGTTACCAAGCGCTCAGGTTCGAACATTAGTGTGCTGTCTCTGCAGTCGCCGTCACCATCCTTTGGCGCATTCATGCAAGTGTGCGCCCGTTCACTTATTCTTGATAATTCGACGATATGGTGGGAGTAAGTTTGCGTGGGAGTTGGGTCGATGTGTGTAGATAACTTGCGAGAAACTCACTATATGCCAAGAAGCGGCGCTACTGCCTTTGTCACCGTATAACGTGTGGTACTCATTCGTGCAAACGTTCCAGGGTTGACGTCCTTTTCTTGGAGGTTACCGCTACAGCGCTGGCGCACGAGCGATTTTTTTTATCCTCGAGGGAAGCCGTGCATTGCGAAAAGCCGGCAACATTGGCAGTCTTTTTGTAGCAGCGGTCCATGAGTTTGGACACACAGATTCATTGTATTCCTTAACCCTGTTGTGCCCAACATATCATACATGCTACTCTGTGTTTGATATCTACAAATATTGATTTAAGCCCTGCCAACTTAAAGCAAAGCACGAAGTTGCACTTTTGACATGCTCGAATAAAGTTGCAGCTACATGTGGCTAGTTCAACAAACCAATAACTAACTAATTTGTTGTTCTAATAATGTACTCTTCATGGCCGGAAACAAGCGTGAACAATTTGCTCCAACTTTCCTTGATGTGGGACGCGTGTTTGGGCATCACAGGGTTATGGGCCACTCACAATATTTGCAACCAACTACTGTACACGTCTTCACTCCACCGCTCCATATTTTGCAACATGCATGGAGTTCAGTTAGTCAGTTCCAAAACGTGGTCCCTCCTCAGAGCACTACTCGACCCAACGGACACAAAAACGCATACATCGAACACAGTCCGCACTATCATCCACAAAGCACAAATGAATGATGACGCGCTCCTCCAAACACTGCAACAAAGATACATTGCTACAGGCCACCGACCGGAGTACAAAGACTATCCACACGAGGAAGACACCCAATTGGACGGCGATATTACAGAGGCAGAAGTGAGGGCAGCCCCACACGGCATAAGACGAAACACGGCGCCCGGAGCAGACGGCATTCACTATGCACTGCTACGCAACCTCGACGACCAGGCCATACGGCAACTCACTGCATACTACAACGACAATTGGCAAAACGGAACGCTTCCACAGGAATGGCGACACGCCGATATCACCTTAATTCCGAAACCCGGGAAACCGCTGTCACTCCAAAATCTCAGACCCATTTCCTTGACTTCGTGTATTGGCAAACTCTTCGAGCACGTAGTTCTAAATCGCCTCCAGCCTCACCTCGAAGTGAACGGATTCTTTCCCAATACCTTATTCGGCTATCGACCAGGCCTGTCTGCGCAGGACATACTCCTACAACTTAAGGAGGATGTTGTGGATGGTCCAAGTAAAGCTCAAACAAGAGCCATTCTGGCGTTGGACCTCAAAGGAGCGTTCGATAACGTCTCACATGACCTCATTCTAAACAACCTTGCATTCTCCCGATGCGGAAAGCGGATCTATGATTATGTCCGAGCCTTTTTATCCGACCGAACAGCCACCATCGGCCTAGGTGATATTCGGTCGGATATCATAAAACTTTCCGGCAGAGGGACTCCCCAGGGTTCGGTTCTCTCACCCACCCTGTTCAACGTGGCGATGGCAAAGCTACCACCGCTCCTCGACAAACTTCCGAACGTGCAGCACGCCCTGTACGCCGATGATATTACAATCTGGGTGACCACAGGATCAGACGGCGCCATGCAAGACGCACTACAGGAAGCCGTAAATATAGTTTAACAGTACGCAACAGCCGGAGGACTCACATGCGCAGCTGAGAAGTCGGAGCTCCTGCTTGTATTCAAAAAACGGAACAAGGCCGATTATCCACCAGCCATCACATTGCATCTCGATGGCAACGTTATTCCAAGGGTAGACAGACTACGTGTACTAGGACTTCACATACAACACAACGGGAAGGCCACACATACCCTACACATGCTCCGCCAACAACTTACCCAAATAACGCACATGATAAAGCGCATTACAAACCGCCGACAAGGACTGAAAGAAAAAGACGTACTCGGAATCGTGCAAGCCCTCATAATTAGCCGATTAACCTACCACCTGCCCTATCATAATCTGACTCAGACTGAGATGCACCAGATGGACACCCTCCTCCGTACGGCACTAAAGGCAGCGCTGGGACTACCCCAACATGCGTCTACGCAGCTCTTACTACGACTGGGGGTGCACAACACCATCCGCGAACTAGTTGAAGGTCATTTTAACAGCCAACTGCAACGTCTGCAACGAACAATGCAAGGGTGCCACATTCTATCCCGGCTAGGATACCAAATACCAAGACAACCACAACAGGAAAACCGCACACTTCTTCCGCTTAGCATTCGCAACAAAATTCACGTGGCCCCAATTCCCCGGAATATGCACCCTGACCGTCATAAAGGTCGACGAAAGGCAAGAGCACAAGCCCTCGCTCGCCTATTTGGCGATGACAAATCAAACACTCCAGTCCTATACACCGACGTGGCCCGCTACCCACAGAAACGTGCCCTATGCCTAGTCGTACTAGATAGTGCAGACATTCTGAGAGCTTCGGCAACGCTCAACACTGTGGAGAGTGGCACGGCGGAAGAGGCTGCTATTGCCCTAGCCATCGTACACGCTTCAACCATGCCGGCGCCGGATGGACCTATCACAGTGGTCACTGATTCTCAGACCGCCTGCAGGACTTTGGCACAAGGGAGGGTGACACCCTACACACACCGCATCCTTACATCATTACACCCCACAGCGTTACACAGGGTGCGTATCGTCTGGACACCTGGACACGCCTCTCTCCATGGTAATGAACGCGCTAATGCGGTAGCCCGAGAGCTCGCTAACCGGGCGCCATTGGAAGAGCTGTCCAACCCAGACGACGCACCGACAGAACCACTGAACTACACTGAAACTCTACAATATTACAGAGATAACAGGAGACACTTCCCTCCCCCACATAATTCCCTTAATCGAGAAGATGCCGTCGCGTGGCGACAGCTTCAAACTAATTCATTTCCCTGCCTCTTTTATCTTCACCTCTTCCACCCCACACAATATACCTCATACTGTCCCTATTGTGGAGCAAAGCCCACAGTATATCACTGCACCTGGGAGTGCCCACACCCTCCGGGCTACTCCCCTATTCCTTCACCTTCCCCTTCCTCCTGGGAGACTGCGCTGGCCAGCTCAGACCCGCAAGAGCAGCGATGGCTGATCCGGCGGGCACGCGGAGTGGCGCGAGCCAATGGGGCCCTGAACTAAGGGCTCCACCCTGCGAGGAAGTCGCCCAAACTCCTGATAAATAAATGTTTTCTCTCTCTCTCTCTCTCTCTCACCGAAAAAGCAGTTGCATTTCCGACTGCTGATCAGACAGAAGCCGGGCAAAAGAGCTAATGGTTTCGAAATTCGTACGCTTTCACCGAGGCAAAGTGCAGCGCGCCACTGAAAGTGCCAACACGTTTCTCTAGAGCGAACTGCTTTGCGAGAAGGGTCAATAGGCATCGGCATGACAGTGCGTCAGCGTCTTTGACGGAGGCACGCGGAAAGGAAGCGCCGTCGTTCCTGATAAGTGACAGGCTGACCACCGGAAGCCAATTCGAACAACGCTTGTATTCAGTCATTGCACAAATCAAGCAAAGAAAGTGAAAGAATTGAAGCAGCGCTCTTAAAGACAGCCTCTGCATTTTTATAGAGCGCAGCTCTTAGGCGGCCGTTCTTGCGTTGAGCCTCGGCGTTGTTAGATAGGGGACCTTTTGCTGAGCCTCCTTCGAGTTCACCAGACCACATCGAATCGCGCCACACTTAATTCAGGAGCGCAGAAGCACATCTACCACGTTCCCGAGGCGCCGCACGTCCAAACAAGTTGGCGTGCCCCACCTCGTGCGCAGCAGGTGGAGCTATTCACTGCTTGACTCTTCCCGAAAGTATAGCGGGAGACTGGCATGGTTCCAGGTAACGTAGGTCCCGAGCAAAGCTGCATTGCAGCACTGAAGCGTCGCTCGAAGACAACCCGTCTCCCTCAATCCGCCTATTGTGACGGCACTTGCAAGCCAGGAAGGCAATACCGCAGAGAGAAGTAAGCCCTCGGAAAATTGGAGTCCAAGGAGCGACCCTCTGCGCCGGGTGTGACACAATCGCACGGGCGCCTACCATTGACCGAAAATGACGCCACCTGAGCGGGCTCACCGATTCGCCAAAAATGACGCCACCTGAGCGGGCTCGCCGATTGGCCGAACGTGACGTGACTTTGGCCGAACGTGACGTGAAAAGCCAGAGACCGGGAGCAGCAAAAGAGCATTCCTTCATTCATCTCTGTCGAACTTCTTGCCACGTGCCGCAGCGTCCGGGTTGCTGCCGGCCCGTAATGGCTTTATGACTGTTAATTTCTTTGTACTCTCACTGTAAATAATGTAAAAAAACCTCCAGTTTTCATCTCAAAGTCCTCCTCAATCACGGCCAACTCCCGCACCCAACGGCAAGGTCAAACATCTGGGGGACAGCAATTGGGATTGTCCTCCAGATCCAACAACTGGTCGCAGCGCTACGGATGAACCTTCGTCCAAAGAAATCCTGAAGAACCGGGAACAGCGAAGAAGGGAGAGCCTTCGTCGAAAGAAGTCCTAAGGAACTGGGAACAACGACGAAGAAAGAGCCTTCGACCCAGAGAGTCCTGAGGGTCCCGGAACAGCAAAAAAGGGCCTTCGTTCAAAGGAGTCCCGAGGAACTTGGAACAGCGAAGAAGAGAGAGCCTTCGTCCAAAGTAGTCCTGAAGAACTGGGAACAGTGAAGCAGAGCGAGCGTTCGAACCACAGAGTCCTGAGGAACCGGGAAGAGCGGACCGATGAACCAGATGGCAGAGTGCTGCAACCGTAAGTGAGCGTGTGGTTTTTTTCCTTTTTATTCGCCAGACTTCAAATGTTGTGTTTATTTTGATAGTTCTAGGAATCGGAAATTTGTTGCATATTGAGTGTTTGCACAAATTAATTAAGGGAAACAGTTCTAACCACCAGTCGGGGCAGCTGCCATGGATCTTAGGAGGTTGACGAGGTTAGACTTGTTATTGGTGTGCGACGATTTGGGAGTTGAGGCGGATGAACAGATGAAAAAGCCAGCTATCATAAAGGCGATTCAAGATAGTGACAATGATGATGACAGCATTGAGGTTGCTTGGGAGGTGATACAAGAACCACGGGAGCGTGAGCGTCGTAAGCGTGAGCGTGAGCAAAAGTACGAGAAAGAGAAGGCAGCATTGGAAAAACAGATACAATATTTTTAGCAGTTAAAGGAACAAAGACAACGCCTGTCTGAAAATTCTGCAGGCAGCACAGAGCACAAGAATGAGGAAGTATCTAGCGGATTTTCGCAAAAGCCGACGGAAGAAGCATTGCATGTGATATTAGCAGCACATTCCTAGGTGAACGGAAAGGGCTAGCTGCTAACGATGCCTCAGTGGAAACAGGGGCCGTTAAAGGCCGTAGTGAAAGCGACGAGGTGCTGTGCCAACAGAGCACTGTAGAGGCAGCTAGGCCAGCTGTGAATGAACTGGCACAGTCACCGCGCGTGTGCATCGCAGGTAATGTTAACGAGGTCGTTAACGAAATACAGAGTAGTGTTGACCCGACAGACGCGAGCACCCATGCCAGGTCAGATCTGCGTGCCGAACCACAGTGCCAGCTGGACGATGCAGTTGAGGGCAGTACGCAGGATTGCGAGCTGCGTAGCTCAAGGGAAGACAACTGCATGGTTCAGGGATCGGTGCAGCTCTCCGCCAGTCTAGGTTGCCAAGAGAGCGATGATTTAGTTATTAATCATTCAGACTGTGCGGGTAGGAGACCACTCCGGGCCGACGAGGTGTGTACCGGCCAGCACGAGGCGCCAGAGGGCGGCATGAAAGTGAGTGCGAGGAAAAAGCGCCGTAGAAGGAAGCACCGTAAAGATCGGAAAGAGGTAAATAATGTAGCGCCGCCAAAAAAAGCGCTAGACGCAAAACGGCAGGGCGCGAGGAAAAGAAAGATGCGGTCGTCGTTGACGATGTTGGCGCATCAGACACGTTCGAGCCACCGGTCAAAAGGAGACCGAGAAGCATGTTCTGCACGGACGCGCACAAAGGGCACGGGGCAGTTACGTTCCTCGTCGTTCTGTCGTTCTTTTCGGAGTGCAGCATGTACTGCGAAGGAGCGCAAGGTGGCAAAACGAGACAAGGTGGTAGGGAGTCGCGACGCGATTAGTCGAGTTCGTGATGAAAGCGTGGCGCCAGGACGTAAATTGCAGGAGACTGCAACGTCTTGAAGGAGCTGATAGTGTATCAGCCCTTTTGTTGTTCCTCGGTAGCCAGAGAAGTTTTCGAACCGCGACCACCTCGAGTATGGCTCAAAAGTATGAGTCAGCCGTAAACATTTGAAACGGGAAGGCAAGAGAGCTTCCGTAGGAGTGAAAGGTGTTGTTTTGATTTAATTTTGAGCATTACAATATTTTCGCGATTTAAGACTAGAATTTCTTTCAATATGTAAAAGTATGAGCTTTGTGTTTTTGTTCGAGAAGCTCCGAGATCGGAAAGATGCGTTTGATGTAAACATATAGTTTCGCGAGGTGTTCATTAATGAGTAAATAGGCTTTCCTTCTTTGTGTGTGTGTGAGTAACCTGAGTGTCAAGGTTATCGTTGAGAGGCCTATGGTAACGCGTGTGTGTATTAGTTAGTTTTTTTTTATTTTTAAGGTTAAGCGCGTAGGTTTTCAGTAAGTGCGTAATTTGCACTGAGAAGAGCTCTTAGTTCCATTAGCGCGTGTCCTGTGCGGACGGAAGGAAGCAGATTTTTTACTGGGTTGCTCGTGTGTGTTGAGGGCAGCCGTATACTGACTTCTCTAATAAGCGTGCGTGGAGCGAGTTATTAGGAGACGCATTTTTTTAAAGGGTTCTGCGGAGTGCGTAAGTTACGTGAATTAAGTTCTTGTTTAGGTTACGTGTCCTGCAGGGACTAAAGCAAGAAACGTGAGTAAGCCTAATGAAAGGTTTGCCTACGACGCAAGTACTCGTTCTGAATAGTGACCACAAGGCTAGCGCGCTTGTGATTACGTACTTGTGAAGTTGGCCAGACTGTTCAGTGACAACAGTACGTGAGACAAGTATGCCACTGCGCTAGGGTGAGAACAGGCTGTTCGCGAAATTAGGCCACTTAAGTTATGTTCGGCTGTTTTCATTATTTGTTTGCAACGACAACGACCTTTTGTTTTGGAAAAACAATAACACTCTGGTTTTGTCGGCATTCGAGGAGATATGGATAGCAGTTTGAAAAGGTGATTGGAACTGCTTTGTCAAAATTGGGGAAATAAAAGATCAGGGTTCATTTTGACCTAGAATAGCCTGGCGAGTCAGGGGTGAAGGGCCTGCGCTTACACGTGGTGCAGCGCTATGTTGTTTTGTTTGTTTGACGTACGTTCTCCAGGGCCCAGGATCCCGAAGTTCGTCACACGAGGCTCGACACCAGTACCCTACATGTTCTTTCAGCGTTCCTCATGGCCAGCGAATTGATTTCACCGGCCATTCCGAACTTCCGGGGTGAGGAGGAGCTGTTAGATACGGGACCTTTTCCTGAGCCTCCTTCGAGTTCACCAGACCACATCGAATTGCGCCACACCTAATTCAGGAGCGCACAAGCACATCTACCACGTTCCCGAGGCGCCGCACGTCCAAACAAGTTGGCGTCCCCCACCTCGTGCGCCGCAGGTGGAGCTATTCACTGCTTGACTCTTCCCGAAAGTGTAGCGGGAGCCTGGCACGGTTCCAGGTAACGTAGGTCCCGAGCAAAGCTGCTTTGCAGCACTGAAACGTAGCTCGAAGATAACCCGTCTCCCCCCATCCGCCTATTGTGACGACGCTTGCAAACCAGGAAGGCAATACTGCAGAGAGAAGTAAGCCCTCGGACAATTGGAGCCCAAGGAACGACCCTCTGCGCCGGGTGCGACACAATCGCACGGGCACCTACTATTGGCCGAAAATGACACCACCTGAGCGGGCTCGCCGATTGACCGAAAGGGTTAAAAGCCAGAGACCGGGAGCAGCAAAAGAGCATTCCTTCATTCATCGCTTTCGAACTTCTTGCCACGGGCCGCAGTGTCCGAGTTGCTGCCGGCCCGTAATGACTTTATGACTGTTAATTTTTTTGTACTCTCACTGTAAATAATGTAAACAAACCACCAATTTTTATCTCAACGTCCTCCTCAACCTCGGCCAACTCCAGCACCCAAATTGGGATTGGGATTGGGATTGTCCTCCAGATCCAAGAGCGTGCCTCAGCGACCCTCGGGGTAACCGAGCTAACGAGCACAGCGAAGGATGAAAGAGTGAACGCGGAGCGCAGCGAAGCATGAAAGTCGGCGATAGCGAAGAGAGTTCAAGGAAGAAAGCGGAAGAAGCCACCTTGAATCACCACGAGATGGCACTCTTGTCCGCACACCAGCATTCGCAAAAGTTCACAATAGTGGGTCAGAAAGTTTGGATATGGGAATTCATCGTGGTTTTTTTTTTCGTTCTTTTTCTTTTTCTGTTCTCTTCTTTTTTAACCTAGGTAAGAAATTAGGCAGTATAATAGCAAGAGCTTGGTGGCGCAACCCCCTGCCCCGTTCCAAAGGGGACGCTCATAACATCCATCCATTCATCCGCGGCAGCGGCAGCGCCGGGTGTCCGGGGGAAAGAAAAAAAATTCAGAACCGTTCCACTCTGAAGATGGATGACCAGCGGAACTGTATATATGGCGATAAATTTGTTGATAATAAATATGTTAACTTCTTTATCTAAAATAATCGAAGCATACCCATTTAAATTTTGTTTATTTACGATTCTTTTGTTTTATTCAATTGCATATTCGATGCTTTCTTTATTTTAACTTTCTTTTGTTTGCCTTTTTGGATTTATTATTGGTCACCAAGGTGACTGTCGCTTTACGATGACTACAAAATACGCCCCGTAGCTCTGTGGCGACACTGGAAAGGTTCTTGGCCAATGTGAGACCTGTAGATGGTCGATCATGCGTCGTGGACACACTGATGTTTGTGTAACATTGAATGCCAAACCTTTGCAAGAGCAACGTCGCGAACCACTTTCCGTCTGGACGAGGCACATCTATGTTGAGATCACTCGTATTTACGAGGAAAGTAGAGTCGGTAGAGGTGATGCAACCAAAGATGCATACGCTTGGCGTTTGCGGCGCAATCTCCGTCCGTATTACGTGCGGCCCGCCGTCGCCCCGCACATACCCGCTTCAGTTCACGACGGTGTTATACGTAGACGCGCTGTTCTTCCGCAGTCCCCACCGCACGCGGCCTACCTATTGCACCGGTGAACTGAGATAAGGTTGAGTGGTTTGCTTATAGAGCCCGTGATTTCAAACCGAAATTCATACTATACAGTGTCTATTTCGTTTGTACTTTTTAAATGCGAAGCAATTCTTCGCAAACATTGACCACTTTGAGAGCATCTATCTATCTATCTATCTATCTATCTATCTATCTATCTATCTATCTATCTATCTATCTATCTATCTATCTATCTATCTATCTATCTATCTATCTATCTATCTATCTATCTATCTATCTATCTATCTATCTATCTATCTATCTATCTATCTATCTATCTATCTATCTATCTATCTATCTATCTATCTATCTATCTATCTATCTATCTATAGCCGCCAACGCCTTGGTGCTCTTATGGTCGTTTTGTTAACATGGTATTTGCGAAAATTAGCATAGTATGGCAAGAGTGTATGACAAACAAAAGATAGGTCATGACATGAATTTCATGACATGCATGTCATGGTAGGTCGTGAAACAGCCGCCTACGTCTTGGTGCTGCCATGATCGTTTCGTTAACATGGTAGGCTCCCGCACACTGCTTCGCATAACATCGATTCTCACAGGGCGTGGGATCTGCCGTCTTTCTGTATTACGATATATTTTTAACACGATACGTTTCGACGCTTCTCGCGATTAGATGCAGCTGGGGCATACCCAGCAATACGTTTTTGTGAACGTTTTTATCACCGGCATAGGCGGGTCGGGAGCTCTGGGGCGGCCGCCATCTTTTTGCCTACGCACACAAGCCGCTAGAACCTGGCATATGACAGTTCCTCTGTCAAAAGAACCAGAAAGCTCACCATCGCCCATAGCGTTCGCCGCGAGTGTTTCCCGGTAAAGGTTATGGTTGCATATGCTGCAGTTGCCGGGAAGCGGCAACTGTGTGGCCGGTCTATATTTAGCGCCGCTCGTCACGCTTCTGCCAGTGCGGTGCCTGTACATATCACGAAATGAAAACACGTATGTACCTACGCTCAAATTTCGCATTAGGGAGTATCGAAATCGTCGATGATTTTTTTTTCTTTTATTGTGTCACTTTGCAGCCCGTTAGCAAGTGCTGTTTTTATCCGAGCGCTCCTCTTTCAGCAGGATGTTCCCGCAGCTCAGTACGAAAAAAAGAAAATGTGTTTTTTGAATGAAGAAGAAGCAGACGTGGTACTATACTCGCGGACAACTTTCTGTTGCTATGAAGAGAAAGCTACGGTGGCAAAGCGCGCAAAAGTGAGAGCACTTCTGAAAGGAGTCCCGCGTTTCCATCCACGTTAGTTTAAGCTGGGGCAGACAAAACATAAGCACCTTATAGCAACAGTTGAACAAGACAAAATCTACCACTGAGTGTAAAAGTTTACTTATTTTTCGGCTTTTCCCATCAGCGTCTAGGCAACCGCAAAACCGTCGCACGTGGATGCGGCGTCGATTCAGCCACTTCTCCGAGCAACCAAAAGCACTCAAACCCTGGCGGACTACTTGGCGCGGTAGCACATGTGTAGAAGCTGCGCCCATGTGGCTTTCCCTTGAGGTATAGTATAATATATAGTTTTCCTTCATAACCACAGAAAGCTTTCCTCCTGTGCAGCGAGCGGCGACTGGAGACGAGCAGCTCACATACTTCACAACCGGCATCCCGGAACAATACACAAGCCCATCAACCATCGTGCGACACTGAGGCCCTTAGGCAGACTGGAAGCTTGACAAAGGCGCGCCACAAAAGTAAGCACTAAAAGTGAAGCGGCTCGCGCAGATGTAATTTACATCATTACTTCACGTCCTCGTGCAGGTTAGAGCACGGAGACTGGATTGTCGGCATGTCGGATTGTCGGCACAGGCATCCGTTCCTACCACGCGCGGCTGCATCAATAGCCAGAAGAACAAGCTCTACAAAACCATGTGGTCTCTTCAAACTGGGTACTCATCAAGGGGTGACGAAGATGCGGACTTTCTGAAGAAGGTGATATGGACTGACGAAGCAAATTTTTCCTAGGAACGCGCCGGTAAACCTTCACAACGCGCAGTATTGCAGCGCTGCAAATACCCACTGACTTATTGAGTTCCACAAACAGCACCAACAGTCTTTCAGCGTGTCGTGTGGGATTTAAGATGGAAACCTGATCGGCATTATTGTTTTTTTATGGATCGCTGACAGGACAGCCATGTGTGTCTGAAATCCTCCAAGGGGCTGTGGATAACCTGTGCAGCAGCCCATCCATAGCACGACTCTCTATGATTTGTGGTATCAGTAGTACAGGGGTAATACAGTAATACGTTTCTTTCGGCTCACAGCTCCAGCGAAGCAAAAACGCCGCTTTGTGTATCCTTTCCTGACCACTGGATTGGTCGCCATGGGCCTGTCGCATGGGCAGCTCAATCCTCTTTTGGATTTTTGCTTATGGGGATACAACAAGGATTGTGTGTACGACACAAACACAACGACATAAGCCCTGAAGAAGAACATCAGGCAGCTTTGTCGCCATATTCCTTGAAGGGCTGCGTTCCCGAGTGTGGTGAAGGTGTGGGAAAACTGCATAGCTGTTGATGGCGCGTTGTTTGAACACTTGATGAACAAGAGGTCAATGTGGCTTTTTCTGTCCCGTCTCCTTCCTTGTGTCTTGTGTCTGTTCGCACCTAGTACCCAAGATGAATTGTGGCCAACTCGCCCAACAAGACGTACTTTTAATTCATACGTATTGTGCTTCGAGCTTTGTTTCACCGCGCTCGCACGTTGTCATTGCCGCATGTGCGATTTCGATTTATTTCCTTTCTCTGTAAATATTGTGAGTTTCGATCCTGCGCACTCTAGAAGGCATCCGATTCCGCTCGATATGTTCTGTGTCACAAACATAAAATGCGGCTATTATGCACATAAGGAGTTCCTAGATAAATCACCTGTGACAACCTGCCTCAGCTTTCTTTTTTTTAATCCAACTTGAAAAGCTGCGATGAAAGGCTTGAATTTTAGGGCTTGATGATCTGGTAGAATAACTAACGAGTAATTTATTAATGGCTAAGTCACGGTAAATTTTACCACCGAGTTAATTGGTTTCACTTTGCAAACGTTTGTGAGCTCCCGAAGATACTCTTGAAGTAACTCGTCTTCTCAAGGAGTTAGACAACCAGTACTGCAGTATATATATATATATAAATATATATATATATATATATATATATATATATATATATATATATATATATATATATATTATAGTAATATGCCGTGCTACTGGCCACTTGAGGCACATTGGGCGTATTCGCAGGCTTCTTTCACGCTCGGAAAAACACTTTTATATAGTGCATATTGAGCAACAGAAAACTGTATCGGGAGTTTTTCATGTTGCAGCACAATTTTCTCATTGACACTTTTCATCTAATTATAATAAATAAGAAGTTGAAGAATCAATTTTGACAATTTGACGCAATGCAAAAAATAGTCTGAATGGGAGTTTTTCATGTTGCTGCAGAATTTTCCCATTGACTCTTTTCATCTAATTATAATAAGAAGTTGAATAATTAATTGTGGCGATTTCGCGCAATCGAAAAAATAGTCTATCTCCAAGCGACAGCCCACAACATTACCTTGATTGTGCCCAGCTACATAGCATTTGCACATTTTTGACATTTTGCAAAAGTAAAGTGAAACACCTTGGATATGACCGTTATATGTGCGCCTAATGCAAGTATCCGTAAACGTCGTTATGTAACCCGTGTACGTTGACTCAGAAAAAAATGACAGTGAGTGCACCTCTGCACCGCGTGCTACAAATAATGAATTCTTATACAAAACCTTCATATACAGTGTGTGTTATAAGATCATACAGTATCTTGAAATATTGCCTGTGGCAGATAGCGCAATTGTAGTCCTTCAACTAAGATAACTGAAGCTACCGACATTACTGGCACGAGAAATGGAAATGCATAATCGACTGACACCCCAAAAATCCACTAATGTACTGTTTCCTAAATTACATTACGGCACACATTGCAATTTACGAATTGTAGCCGGTGAAGTTGGAAGGCAGTAATTTCAAGTAATTTCTTGAATTTACGAACTGCACCGTTCAGAAATTATGCAAAAATGCAAACTGAAAAACAGTCGGATGCACTGGGCGAAATGTACAGGCGGCGATGTCACAAGGACGAAGACGATGTACGGTGCTTGTCAAGGTGATAGCGGTTACGAGTTCTGTTTGGAACGAATTCTGAGGATCACGCGGCTTTCGAGATATACACCGCCATACTTGTGGCAAAAATGCGCTACTATTCCACTTACATCAACAAGCCGCCTTTGCATGCTTTCAACCACAAAATAACTGGAACGCCCATGTATTCCGTCGCAAGCTATCGGAATGAATATCTCGTAACTGGTGTCATGCTGAAAATTTGCTCCAAGTTAATACGCCTTGCAAACTCGCCGGCTGTAATTCATGAATCGCAATATGTGGCGTAAATTTATTAATTAAAATGTTAAGTCGTGCATTTTGTTGATTAGCTAATAATGCATTTCAATTTCTCGTGCAAATGCTGCCCGCCGCATTGAGTAATCCAATTCAATGAATATAAGTATGTCACTGCATAGGTGATTTTTTTAAAATTGTGCATGTTGTAAAAGAACAGTATGATGTCGGCTCGCAGATAACTCTAAAGCACACTGATTTCGTAATGAAAATGCGCAATATACTCGGAAGATTGCTTTCTTACTTAATTTTTCCGATTTAGCAATTTAGTAAGTGCTGCTCGGTACGTGGCGGTTCTTGGCTAATCTTTCAGCATGGTTAGGGGGCACTGTGGCTCAAGAGGTACGAAATACGTACCTAAATGTAGCTAGATATGCATAATAATCTTATGAACACAGCTCTCATAACCATTATCACATCGGCGAGTAATACGCATCACTTTCGTTCTTGCGACACTGCTGCCTATACATCTCGCCCTGTGTATCCGTCTGTTTGCAAGATTGCATTTTGGCATAGTTTGGGGATGGCGCAGTGCATAAATGCAAAATTTGCATGAAATTAAGATTAGGACCTTTGCGGTGGATAAACAGCATCGCTGCACGAGGCTGCACGCTGCGTAGGCAGAATGTAAGTGCAATTGTACGCATCATCGTTATTTATATACGATTGATACACAGCTAGAATAAAGCTTCGATTCGCATGAATTTCAACATGCTCTTCGAATTTGAATAATTTCTCGTTGCTTGCTTGCTTGAAATGGCCCAAATGATGTATGCTTGCTGTAGATCTGCAGCCATGAAACGTTCGAAGTGCATCCACTCTGATAGACGAAATATATTTGCCCTTTATAGGAGGACGAACTCATTAAGTTTACTGTCAGCTAACCGCATGGAGTGTATTTTACCCATACTTTAGGCTTCTCGCCATTCTGTTAGATTACCGCATCATCTCTGCCTACTTGTCTTTCACGGTGTTATCTATTAGAGTGTGTACTATATGTTGTGCGCACCAGCCACGAGAGAACCATGGCCATCGAGCGTCTAGAAATGAACGCTGCAACGCTTTGAAAAACTTTCAGGTATGTTACTTTTTTGAGAAAAAGGCGCTGGAACAAAACGTTTTATAGGCGATCATCTCATCGAGAATTTTAGGTGCACGTACGTGAATATTTGACTACCATACCTTTCCTGAAGTAGGGAACAGCGCTACTGAGGCCCGAGCTACTTCAATGAGGGGTCCGATAGCACACAAGCACTATTACGCGAGATGAGCTACTGTGTTACTGGATATATTACTTTGTGTGTATACCGATGGTAAAGCTCACTAAAGCTATATTCTTTGTGATGTTGAATACAAAAAATATTCACAAGACAAGACACCAGTCGCGATATAACCGCAATGTCTAGATTGATTACGTTAATTGCTTTTAATTAGGGTGATTCACCATGTAGAGCTCCCCAGCTCAGAGGTGCAACGTCGGCGGAGATGCGATATGAAGACGTCGTGAGTGTCCGTCGAGAGCACACCCATCAGTTTACGAAGTCGTAGTGGAGTCTGCTTGACCTAAACGAGGTTTTTACAGAAATGTACTCGAGTGCTCGATTTGTGCTCAAATTTGAATTTGAATTTAGTGCACATAACACAGGGCATCACAATCTGGTTCACGCCGAAGGCATCCCGCTCAAATGTTCGGTCACAACCACCTCTTCAGGTAAATGCAATGGTCACAAACTCAGGCTCGCATCTGCATCTAAGCCAGCGGCAATCTATACGTAGTGCACTAACATGCATTGCTACATCGTTACGGGTGACCTATCGAGTAGGGCACAGCTCCTGGGTTGCTTTGTTTGCATGCTCCATAAGACAGCCGAAAGAAAAAATGAGTTGGACTAGCGCCGAAAGGGTGTAAAGCATGTGCTAGCATTATTCCCGCGGGTCCCGTTTGCCATTCATGTGTTCTTGCATGCAACGCCTAATGAGTAGCACCTTAGTTAGCAAGATCACTTGTCAACTCATTATACCACTGGCGAAACACGTTTTCACTGACCAAGAAGAAAAAATGACGTCGAACTGGCCGAAAGTGCATTAACAATCGTCGACCCTATGCGACATGAACTACACATGCCTTCGTCTGCTTCTTCGCCGTTGCTTGCAAGCCTTGCCTCTTGTGTTGCACAGCAACCTGTGGAAAACCCCTGCTGCCGCACGACTGTAGGCTGTCCACACTGCAACGAACAAGTGGCTCCCGATGAGTGGCCATAGAGAGGGTACGTGTCAACATAACCGTTCTCATCAAAATTCAGAGGCATGCCATTTGCAAGCACTTTCCGAAAATGTGAGTATACTGCACTCCTGCTCGCCTTAAAAGCTGTCGAGAAGCACTCTGCTGAAATCGATACATTCATTGTTTGACCACGTCCTGGTGAGTGAAAAGAGAGACGACAATGTCTTGCGCACGTAGAACTGGGTAGTTCTTGTGCGCTGGGTAATGTTCCAGGCTGCGGTCAATCGGGCAGATAGTTTTCTCAGAAATGCGTGAATGTGACGTCAATGCGGAATGGGACTCCCTTCCACAGACCTCAATAACTGGGTAGGCAACTAGTTTGTAGAGGATCAAAAATCGCCCCAAAAATTGCACGAATGTACGGTCTCAGGCTTCGGGTAGCGACGGCAGACTGGTTGCGCTGAAGTTACCGAGAATGATGTCCGCCTTGTGGAAAACATCCAGTCACAGGCTGCCCACGGTCGACGTTGCCTGCGATTACGCAGTGCGCTCTGCAAGATTATCTTCTGGTATCTTTCGCAAAGGCCTGTGCGATAAAAATAGACTTGGACGACGATGTCGCCGTGGTTCGACGGTCGACGTAACACCCTACTGAACCTTCTACTGCCCGTTTCACCGGCGGTAGACTTCAGGCAGTGTCGATTCTACAATGCTGTTCACGCGCTCCGAGGGACGCTCGGCACCTCCCAGCAGCGGACAGTGACGACGACGTGATAGTTGTTGAGGGAGTCGCCGCGCTTACTCGACGAAGAGCTGCTCGTGGACTCGCTCCTCAAAGTCGGCGAGCAAGTTGACGGCGAGGTCGAAGAGGCGCTCGCACTGCGACCGCCATCGCAGCGACGCCCGCCTGTGCGCGTCGAGGGCGCTGGGATGCGCTGCCTGCTCGGTGAGCTCCAGGAAGGCGGCGTGACGCTGGCACAGCTTGAGGCAGCCGCACAGCGACGCCGTGGCGCCGTTCACGAACAGGTTGTACAGTTCTGACTGCGGGCTCGCGGACTGCGGCTGAAGCGACGACACCAGCGTCGCCGCCTCGAGCCCCACCGCCGCGACAGCCTGCGCAATTTGAAAAGTACAGTAAACTATTGGTTAACGCGAAATCGCTTTATTAGACCTATGGCTTTATTCTAAGTTCTACTGGGTCCCAACTGTATCTTGCTTTTTTTATATTGGATTATTCGAATTGGAGAGGCGCCTGACTCCGCTTCCTAGGAAGTGCGCTGCGGGAAGTCCGCACAAGACAGCTTGGTGCAGCAAAAGCACACGGCGACACTTTGCATTTCTTCACCTCAATCTGGACAAGCAAGGAGCGCTGCTAAACCCAGTCCGCCACGTGACTGCAGCTCGTCGGCACTGTGGCGGCCGTAACCGACAGGTGGGACAGCTGATGACAGGTTTCATCATAATCGCTCTGTTACCATGTCACCCTCATCGTGCATGGCTGTGCGTCACTATACTATGTTTGGGGCCTCCAAACTGTTGTGTTTCACTTCCCACGTTAATGGGGCTTTTTCATAGTCGCTGTACCTTTAACAAACCACCGGTTTTGGCAAAAGCCCTTACTGTTCCGATGATTTCCTTATAAGGAACGTTTACTGTACTCTGATTTCCGGCGGAACTTGCATACGCAAAAATTAGATAAGTGGTTGTTCCTTCCTGTGGAAGGTAACAGCAGATGACTAAAAGTGAGACTAAAAATGCGACAAGATTGCGATGCACGACTTAAATACGCGGCGCCTTTTCTCACACGGTTCATCCATGGATCATGTACAATATCAGAGCGGGTGAGGGCTGTACTAATCTTCACCAGTGGGCTACTGATAACCGGTTTTCAAACCACAACGTTCTGGAATACAATCGTTGGCGGAGCAGGGAGTTCTGCGTCCGCGCTTACGTTAAAGAACGATATACTGTGTGTCCCAGCTAACGTTATCCAAGCTGTTCGGCGGGGAAAGAATATATAAAAACATGGTGCATGATGCAACTATAAGACCTATGGTACTCGCCCGTCAGAGATTTAACAACCGAACATCGTAGGTCTTAACATTGTTATGGGTGGAAAGACACAGGCAAGAGAGACTATATACACGGTGTTTACACTGGAGGCATACCACTACCTGCAGACACTCGCTAGTGCCAGTAGCCCTGACACTTCATCGTCTTTATCGCGGCGGCTCGCCTCTTGAACAACTGTTGGTGGTATCGTAATGTTATCGTATTTTCCACCGTGTTTTTTGAATATTTAAAAGCGAAGCTTTCTTTGCCTCTTTCCCGACTTTCCTGGCGCTGCTGCTGCTGTGGTCGTGCTCGCGTGCGCCGCTGGATTTCTTGCAACAACACCAGATTGCACTCGCTTTCGCGCATCCCATCATGGGTGGCGGCAATCTCATGGGTAGCGGCAAATGAAAAGAAACCTGCCGTGAGTAACTACTTAAGACGAAAAAAAAAGGAAATCAGGTAAGAAACCATTTATGATAACTCAAAGGGAAGCTCATTACTTTTCGAATCGAGGTCGGGATGCCTTAGAACACGCAGCTATAAAGCGAGATATAAGAAGTAAGAAGCACGTGCTTGATGCGGTAAAGCTAGGGAAACGATGGAGCATGTTTTATTGGAATGTGAAGACGTCTGCCCACTGGTCGATTTAGGCACCACTGCCCTCCTTGAAGCCATTGGGTTCAGCGAGAGCAGTGGAAAAGTAAACATGTCCGCAATAGAGATTAGTAAGAGGCGATCGGAAGATTGGTGGAAGTAGGGAAACGACAAAGAACGGAGACGTGAAAAAGCAAAGTTCGCAATAGGGGATCAGAAAATTTGGTTGTGGGAGTTCATAGGGTTTCTTTTTCTTTTTGAACCTAGGTAGGACATTAGGCAGTTTAATCACAAGAGCTTGGTGGCGCAACCCACCACCTCGTTCCAAAGGGGACGCTTATAACATCCATCCATCCACCCGTCCGTCCATCCATTGTTGCAAATGGGTCGCAAGCCCCAAGGGTAGCGTTGGCCTGGCGGCCTGGGGCACAGCTGGAAGCATCCGAAGGTCCTGGCAAAGGATGAGTCGACTGCTAACAGAACAACTTGTTTGTTCTAGCATCGCAAAAGAGCGGCCGGTCAGGTCGACCGAAGTGGAGAAACGGGAGACCACGTTACTCAACGGAATAAATCGAAGCTTCTCTCTTGGCGTCCGGGGGCAGCTGTTTTTATACTCTCGGAGTCGAGGGCAAGAAGGAACGGCTCGGATGAGGCGCACGTGACGGCGGCGCACGGACACGTTGTGACAAGAAGTGACGTATCCGCCGGGCAGGCGCCGGTCAGACCTCCTCGCTTCACCGTTGGGGAGCTCCTCTCCCCGGCTGCCGCGCTTCGACAAGCGTGGGCACCAACATGCACACACACACGCACGCACACACGAAGACACGTGGTATTGAAACATGCCTGGACGCGCTTGGCAGGAGGCGTTGCGGAAGCGCTGAACTAGCCAAAATGTCCGCCGCTTTGAACGAAGCCGCGGCGTCCGTTGCATCCGCGCCGGCTATACCGCACGTCGGAGGCGAAACGTAACACCATCCATCCATCCATTCATCCATCCATCCCAGGCCGGCCCCGCCGTGGCAGCGTTTCACAGTTTATGCATGTGGCACGTGCTTTCCTTGCGTTCCTAAAATGCAGGTGCTCGGTTGTGGAGATCGCGTGCTGGGCTGTGATAGTGCAAACATTGCAATAGTCCATAGCCTAAAGAGAGCGCTTGGAGGTGGCATCTCAACAGCGTGCAGGCCACGTGCGCAGAAGGAGCACGTAAACACGCCCCTGCAAAATGGCTCCAAAGCGTGCACTCAGCATCAAGGACACCCAGGCCCGAGAGAAGCGTAGCGCAGAACAGTAGCGTCTTCGCTACGCAGCGAAACCTGGTGCGGACCGGTAATGTATGTATACAATGTATACATACAATTATAATAATGAATTGAATTACGTACAGCCCCATAATTCAATTAAAGTTTAACACTTCTGTCGCGGTGCGATGTGCCCTGCGAGGCAATGATAATGTTCAACCCTCTCAGAGATAATGAACAATGACGCACAACAACGTCTCAAGCAAGCACGTCTCCCTGCGTGTTCTGTGGACTACGCAGATACACAGCAGTGATGCACGCAAAGTAACGCTTAACATCAACTCGCCACTCTCGTATTAGACTAAACACTGAGAAAATTACATATTCGCCGCCAACATCGCCGCTAATAATCGTCAATCAAAGCAAACAGCATACAAAGCTTCGCTTACATCGATTCCCAAGGTGTGTGGAATCCGCATCCTTCTTTTTTTAGTTGAACAGCTTGGCTAATGTCAGATGGCACACCCTATATACAGCAATATATGCCAAAGAACAGCGACAACAGTTGACAAAAGCACAAATTCCGTATCTCGTTAAGAACGTGGTCTATTACACGCTGTTCACTTCTAAAGTAATGCATTACATCACACAAACTGACCGAATGACATAATGTCCGTCCAGACCGGCTAAGGCACTGAAAGCACAGCAAAAAGATCTTGAAATATGTACTACGTCATGCGAACCTGCCGCTATTCGACCGTCTGATCTGAATCAAAACCGAGGCTCCTGACAAATTACTGCACTTTTTTAAAAAGCACGAAAAAAAACTTTGTGCAGTTCCCGTGATAATGCGACACTGCTATGCAGTGGCAAATGCTACATTGGACGAAGGAAGCAGAGTAACACGGGTGTATTGAGAAAACACGAGTGCTAACTTGCGGACGCTGGAGAAACGTGCCGAGGCGTGGCACAGTTACTGGTCACTGCGGGCCTAATCGCGGCTCAGCGGTGCTTTACAAATGTACAGTGTGGTCCGCTCGACAAGCGGAGTGCGAAACAGAACCCTTGGAGGCTCAGTGAATGCTGAACAAGTGGATAAAGCTGTGTCAGCAAGCAGGAGCCTTCGTATACCCACTCTGGAAGAAGACATCCCATCGATATACTCCTGATTGTGCCACCGCTGAAACTAATGCGATAGCTGACGTTGGACTCACCGCCCGACCGGAGGCGGGCACTCCAGGGTGCCTCAACGAGAGCTAAAACGTAAAAGGTAGGTAATGTGGCCGTTCTTGTAAATGCGACCAAATTTCAAAGTCGGACTTTCGAAAAGTTTGTGTTCCAGAGGCACGGATGGTGACGGGTGTCTCTGCGTACGCCCCTTGAGACAATCTCTAGAAACGGTCTTTCTGTGTCCATTTTGCGCGATAACACATGTTTTGTAGGAGTGGTACACAACCGGACAGGTTTCGTGATCTCCCAGCGTTACAAACGCCCGCACGCCATCTCAAACCTACGAGCAAAAGGGTGCCCAAGAATTGGTTGCTTGGCTGACCTTGGCTGAGGCGTTGCAGGTAGCGGAAGCAGCCTTGGGGGTTCTTGAGAGAAAGCTAGTGTTGCAGTCCTGCCTTCTCAGTGGCTAACAGGTCGCCTGGAAGACGTATGGGGAGCTAAAGATCACTCCAGCCGCATAACACCCAAAGTCGCGGCGAAGGACAGTTCAAAGGCCAAGCATTACAAACGGCAAGTAGTCGGTTCAGTGCTCACGGTCTCGGCTTGCTGTGAGAGCAGTCTTTCTTCAGGTGTCAGTGCTGGCGCTTGACTATACAGAGACACGCGGATGGCAAGCAGTATACTGCGGCAGTTCTTCATGCGCAGAATGCAGAAAGGAGCAGCGATTAAGGCATGTTCAAACTGGCGTCCGCAATCTGTCATCACAATTGCTTTACAGTCTAAACGCGAAACCTAAGCAGAGACGAAGGCGCGTGATGTCGACTCAGGCAACCACCTCATACCAGCGTGTAAACGTGGCCACGCTGCTTAAAATGTAGCAATATTCACCCGAAGGAGCAAGTGATCCCACTATATCAGCATGCATATTGTCGAACCTCTGGTTTAAAAACAGAAACGTTGGTGTGGCGCCGTATAGTGACGGGTCAATTTGGTCGCCTGATACGTAAAGCAAGTGCGGGATCCCGTACTAACCTGCAAATTTACATTAGCCTAAACTTAGCGCAGTCTCATGAGGTATTAGTGGGCCCAGGATGAGCAACGCCATGCGCAGACTGGCAAATTGCGCGTCGGAGCACTGCGAGGATGAAGGGGCACTGAAGAGACGCGGACATTTCACACTACTTTTGAGCAGGGTAGAGGCAGATGAGCAAGCAGTAGAAGAAGTATTTATTTCCATATCACAAAATAAAGGTAAACAAACACGTGCTTGGAGTTCGGAATCATTGCGCTATGCCTCCTGTATGGCGTGCCATTCAATAGCAGTAGAGGTGGAACCAACTGCTGCCACAGCTAAGAGGGTATCGGCGGCTTCGTTGACACCCTATTTGACCTGCCGCATTTCAGTGGTGAATCCGGACATGTACAAAAAATGCGGAGTCTTCCAAACCACGCATTTCAAAATGTTGGTGCTGGAAACAAATCAGTCAACACTTGGAAACTGTGTCCTTCCAGTAAGTGGCGAAAGTGCCGAATGGTGGCTTACAAGGTGAGTAGCCAGAGACCATGGACGTTGTAGCGTGTCTCGACGGATTGTAGCTTCCGAAAGAAATAACCAAAATGATATATGGTGAATGGCGCAGCAAAGCTAGTAAACACAGTAACAGCAATACAAAGAATTTATTCGGAAACCGTTGACGATGATGTTCAACGCAAGGGAATAGTCAGAATGATCGAGTGAGCGACAGTCCACCCCCCCTCCCTCCTTGCCGCCCATCCCTGCAACTCAGCTGACCGAGAGCACAGTTCGGGTTCGAGCTTGACCGAGAGCAGAGAGCCGTACAGTTCCTAGCATGCCGAGCATAGCGTAGGTGGAACCAGCAGTCCCACTGCCTCCAATGGGTCCTTGCACAAGTGTCACGGGCAGAGTGTGAAGCACGTGGACTCGAAGGTTGCAGGCGCTGCCTAGACGAGTGGAGCTAAGTGATGGCTATAATGTGGTCCTCAATGAGGACCTCGTGGTCTCGTGGATCTTATCGGCGAGCTTGGCCAGGCGATCAAGCGTCGCATGGCGACACCAGCGACAAGGACGAGTCAAACAGGCTGGTGTAGGCGCTGTAAGAAAAGCTGTCTGAGTTGAACGCTGTGGAAATCGTGCCCGTCAAGCAGCTGTCGTGTCCGATGAAGTATCTGGTAAGAGCGAGCTCTTCGCTGGTCCAGAGATGTAAGCGGGCCCGTTCTGAAGGTGCGATACTCGTTTGGTTCATTTCCTTGAGGGGCTCGTATGGGTTTTCGCACAAAGGCTAGGCGAAAATGTCAGTGAGCTCGTTGACTGCCTCCGGCGACAGTTCCGAGGTAACTTTGTAGTGCTGCGTTTTATGCGAGCTGATCTAGTGCAGGTGAAATTGTGCTTTGGCCTGAAGAAAGTAGACATGGACGTTCTGCGCCTAAGAAAGCGTCAACTGAAATTGCATCTCTGCGATACTGTGGTGGCGAGAGCTTGAGTTCGCATAATTGTCGCTAGTTTCACTCATGTTCTGGTTTTAGATCACCACTGTAAAGCACGAAAGAATAGAATAACCACCACTGCAGGATTGATCACTGAGCAGTGAGCACGTGTACTTGCCCATATTTATTTCTATTTAATTGCAAAGGCATTAATGCCCCATTACGCGAATATACGGCGTCGTCGCCGTCGTCCCCGAGCGATGGTAGCCAAATGGCCGATGACGCGAAGAGCAAAAGCACGTCAAAAATACTCGGACTGACGTCAAATTTCTCAGGAAGGTTCCTGTAAAGGAAGTAAATCAACGCCTCTGAAAAGCAAATTTGGTAAATTTAGGTCAGAGTGGGAATCGAATCCGGGACTTCGGGGTACGAGAAGAGCAAGCTTCTCCGACGCCACGGCGGCTCCATGGTTCTGGCTGACTAAAGCGTTTGCGTAGTGCTTCCGTCATTTGGCATGTGACGGCGCAGCCGAGCGGGAGGCGTATTGGCCTCGAGCTCCACCACTGGAAAAGCTGGCGCCACCGTCGCCGTGACGTGCTATTAGGGATCACGTGGACACAGCGGCCTCGTCGGCTGCTTCGGGAGCGCCGAAGTGAGCTGAAAACGGGAGTTTAAATTCCCTCGTACGATGCAGTCCTCATTTAGTGGCGAGATTTTAACTCGACAGCGTTAAGGAGCTCGTGTCACAGAAAAGCCGGTGTCGTCGGCGTCAGCGGCGTTGGCCGTGAGCTATAAATCCCAGAAGGCACTCCATAAATAAAAACATCTTGCAAGATGGGCTGGTGGGAATTGATCCAGTGTCTCCGCAGTGTGAGACGGAGACGCTACCACTCAGCCACGAGTTCGTTCCTTCAAAACGGGACAAAATGGCCTCTAGTGAATGTGGTGTTGCCTTAGAAACGAGCCGTAGAAAGTTATACTGCGGGCGGTGTATATCGGTAATTATGACCATGTAACTTACAGAAGTCGCTGTTTCACGAGTAGCGAAGTACGTTTCCGCTACATTTCATCTGCGCACACGCAGAGCCATCTTGCGGCAAACACAGAAGACCCCCTCCTCCCAATGTACGGCGCTGCCCCGACACGTGGCGCGCCACTCGCCCCATGATCGCGTCCGCCTTCATGGCGCGTCGGGGCCCGGCTATCTGTGCCGATCGCTTCGTTTGGCTGGCATAGCGCGTTTGAGTAGGCGGTGCGAACGGGCTGCGATAACGCTATCGCGTTCCACTCTTGAAGGCGAAGCTTAAGCGTCCTCCAATTTTTCCCGCTTCGAGTGTCTCCTTTACAACGCTTGAAAGTACTACAATAGGTAGTGGCTTCGTTTGAACGCGCAACATGGTAGGCTACTGCTCGGTGCCGCAGTGCCGGACGTACGCAACGGAGCCCGGTGTCAGCCTTATTCACACGTAGCGCAGGACAATAAGCTGCGTGAAGCTTGGCTCGCGAAACATAAAACCGGCAAACAGTCATTGGCTACAACTCGGGTATGCAGCAAGCACAGAGGCAAGGAATATTTCTGCTACGGCGCCGGATCTGCGATGTTCGGAAAACGCGCACTGAGACGCTCGCCCGAGTCCACTACCCGACTAATGTCATGACCGTTTGGTCTATGAACTTGTCGATGCTATAGATACTGGCAAGTTTAGTGGAGTGGAAAGGGAGCGGTAAGAAGCACATTAAAAAAAAGCATGGCATATGGTCATGTTTGTGTTATAAATTAATACACTGGATTACAAATAAGAAGCAGCGGGAAATCGCACGCTGAGAACACCGATGAACATACAGTGCGGCGCAACTCGAGAAATAATATTGAAACGTCCATGAATTTAGAAGAAAAAAAAAAGATTGAATCGTCGCGATGGCACATCACAGTCCCCGTAGGCGTCGAAGTCTCTACAATGAAATTATTTTTTAGCAGCTCTGATAGCGCCGACGCAACAATGGTTGCTTGTATACTGTCAAATGCTCATATTCTGCGGCCTAAAGCTCATGGCACGGTGCGAAAACGCGCACGCGGCGAAAGCGAAACAGTGCGCGGACAAGAATGCAGACGCGCAGTCGGTCGCTGCATTGAGGCGTCATTCTATTACGCTCCATTTAGTTATACGAATACTATAAGAGCATATTTCATATAGTTTGCTCTCCGCGTTTACCTACCTTTCCAGCAAGAAGCCGATTCGAGAGACTCCATCGCGGCGACCGCGCGCAGTGGCGTTCACTGTACGTATTCGGTAAAGACTGTGCTTTCAGTTTGCCCAAGATTATTATTTAGACAGTAAAAAACTTCACTCGTTTCGAAAGTACTTACTGAAATGTTCGGGAGAGCTCGCGCGTGGTGGTTTCAGTGAGCGCTGACAGCAAAACCTACGAGGAGCGCGTGATCCCTCATACTACGCCAGCAAGGCGCTTCCGATAGATGGCGACTCCGTAACTCCTCGCCGCCAATTTCGCTTTCCGCGGATGATTCCACACGCGAGAGAGAAAAAAAAAGGAGGGCGAGGAGGACAACGCAACTCCCGCCGGACGCCCTTGCACACTATTGGTTCTCGCCATGAGGTCACGTATTGCCTGCGTGGCTCTTCCCATTACTGGGCCTCTTCGATTTTCGGAGTTCTGGCAGCCCGCTGGCAGCCATTTGGCAGCCAGCTAGTTCCGGTTGTGACAGGAAGTCACGTGGGCTGGGATCCCAAGACAACCCGAACCTGCCTGAAGTTAGCAAAATCGAACGCCGGTACAGCTGGCCAAATGTAAACATACTACCAGCATGGCAGCGCCCGGCGAGGCCGGCGCGCGCTCGGCGTAGTCGGCCCATTTAAGCGTTACTAGCTTGAAAATATATAGTTGCATTCACGAATACGATCACTTTCGCGCGATTTCGCGCGACTCGGTGCAGGACGCTTACTGGGCCGACCTCGCCTTGCGCAGCGCAACAGATGGCCTCTGAAGCGGCGGATGACAAGACGCGAAATCGTGATTGTATACTCGAAAGCGATAGCTGGAGGATCCCTGTTCGCAGCGATCACGTCGCCCACCGGCGACATTGATGAGTTGGCGCTGTGTCATCACAAGACATGAAAAAGCAGGTTATCGGGTACGTCTCATACGCATAAAATTTTGCGCCGACCTGCTTGCATGGGCTTCGATTTTTGTTGTGGCTGATGGTGCTTCTCATTTTGACCCTAAGGAGCTGGGGACGCGGCTGGCGCATGAAAATGCACGCCGCCTGTGACCAGCGAAACGTTTCACACGAAAAACAACATTGGTCACAATCATGAGAGCAATAAGCCAATGTACGTGTGTCTAATGTACCGAGTACAATCAGTGTATTCTTATATCAACGGCCTGCAGTTCGAACACATATCGGTTTCGAGCTGCCACCTAAGCATACGACGGAGAGACGGAGCGAACACGGGCTAGCTGCAAAGCCTTCGCTAATTGCAGAGAAAGGAGAGATATACATACGCGAGATATGTGAAAAGGAACGCCACCAGTAAAAGACGAACCCAAAATGTACCGGAATGTGTGAATGAGCGTCTACAACTTGCGTGGAACACGATGCAGTTAACATGCACGCATGAGAGCGCTGCGCTCTGTTCACCGCCGCAAAGAAGCAATCAGGGGACACACACACAAAAGCTTCAAACGGTTCACCACGGCTCGTATCATACCGTTTCGCGATGCGGAACGGAACGTTAGCACCTAACAAGATAACGCTAGAAGTAAGGAAATCCGAAGGTGACCGTAGTCAGTTGGCTGAGCGAGGTAAATGCAAGTCCTCAAGCGCCCGCGTTGCAATCCGTGAAGTCCCAGCAAAGATGGCGGCGAGCGCCCATCGCCTCTTTTAGTCGTCTGCTAGCCAGAGAACTTCCAGAGAGCAGCCAGACCAAAATCGTCCTGGCAGATTCTGGCAGCCCGCGGGTAGCCAGAACCGTCCAGCGCGAGCAAAACGAACGCCCGGCGGAAGTGCGTCGCGCGGTGGGCAGAGCAACCCGAGAAAAACGAAGGCGCTCTGGCTGGCTCTGGCAGCCCGTGGGTTGCCAGAAGTGGAAAATCGAAGAAGCCCACTGCCGCCAACGGTCTACTAAGCAGCTGTCGCGCGCACGTGGTTGCCGGACGTCAGGGCGCGCCGCAGGTTTCTTTCGATGGCGCCTTTCAGGCAAGAAGTCGTGATAGCAGCAGCATAAATTTTTTTACGGAAGCTCTTTTCGCTACTTCTGGCGTGTGATGACCGCAACTCTTCAAAAGTGCCCTTTACGTTACGTGACGCATGGGTGGTGTATATTCCAGTTTGACGAATGCATTACTCCGCGTTAGTTCATAATTTACTTGTGTCAAGCTTCGCGTATGTGGCTTCCACTCGTGTTTCTTCGCGCCAGTCCGAGTGTTAGCTGTGAATTCAATGCACCGGCTTTCAGGAACTTCAACGCTGCCCTTCGCACTGCTCCGAGTGCCAGCTGTGAATTCAATGCGGTAAGGCTTTCAGGATTTTAACTACTGAGCAACTCACAATCGCTGATGCGCCCTTCGTCGACGTCGTTCCTCGTACATTAACTGGCTCCACGATTCGGATGACTCTTACTGCGTTCGCGCCGACGAAGAAAGGACGCCACCGTACCACGTGCGTGAGTGGTGCAGTCTTTGCGGGTGGAAAGTATGCTCGAGTCCACAATACCGGCGAATGAAGAAACGATGTGCTGTCTAGGTACAGTGTACTAATGCATATAACAGAGGCGCGTTCAGAAACTGGGAGTAACACTGAAAGGAATCAGTTATTTTTTAAGTTTGGGCGTTTAATAAATTTAACGCTGTGCGACCATATCTCGGATTCGGGAACTGACGACCGAAACGAGCCTATCACGGTAGACGACGTCGCTCAGACGAGTGCAGGACACGTCACTGCTACGCGTTTAGCACCGCCAAGAATTGATTAGTAGTAGCGCGATTATGATTTGGCCATCACGGGCACCAATGCAATTAAAAAGGAAAACGTATGCTTAAAATTGATAAGAACTCCATGCAGCTAGAATATCACTCAGGAATAATCAGCCTTATCTAATCGTGAATGTTTCGGAGCATGAATGGGGAGAATAAAACTTGTCCCATGTTATCAGCTGGCACGGCTCCACCGTCAGCCTCACACGTGCGATACCAAAATAACATTCCTCAGATTATTAGAATATTCAACATTAAACCGTGGTCTTTAACGGAAATAGCAAATGGGGTCGATAACGAATTGGGATCAGCAAACGAACATTTTCCAGCGAATGTTCCTTTAAAATGGCGATCACAAGCGGCTTACATACGCGAAATAGTGTTGCCAGCGTAGGGTTTACATGCTGCTTCTAAAATTCTGTGTATTTTGCTTACGTTGTACAGCAGATGCCGATGCGACACTTGCGTGGCTTGGCATGCTATCTGGTTGAATATTCGAACTTTCAAGCAAATTTCCTTAGTTCACTTTCAAAAAATAAAACATTCACATTCATTCAGGATATGCTTCCCAGTCGACAATCCATGTCGTATTGGTAGTCTGACTGTAGCTGGAGATCCACTCGTACGCGTCTTTGGCCGTGCAGAGGTCAACACGCAAGCACTTGACGCTCGCTGGTCAGTTCAATCTGGCGTCCAGCTCGCACGTGAATGTCCTGGTGCCCGCCAGGCCAGTCGGATCCACGTTGGTCACAGAAACGAATAGATTTGTTATGCTTTCCACTGAAAATACAAACAGCGCGGAAGGCACTTCTCCGTTCTGCAAGTATTATTGATCCACTAGCAGCGCGTATGAAACAGCTGAAGCCCAAACAGGGCATCCAGCATTCGCACTCTCAAACAAAACGCGCGCGCGTGACGCCGTCGGCGAAAACCACGTGCGCGCTTAAGCTCCTTAGTACGGGGTTGCCGGCAGTCATGGGAACAGCCAGGCAGGCAGCACGTGACCTCATGGCGAGAACCAATAGTGTGCAAGGGCGTCCGGCGGGAGTTGCGCCGTCCTCCTCGGCCTCCTTTTTTTCACTCTCGCGTGTGGAATCATCCGCGGAAAGCAAAATACGCGAGCGGGAGCAGGTGGCGCCACGTCACGAGTGTATAAAATGACCGCCCTGCCTCCCGCGCGTCACTTGCTCTTCGTATTCCACAGTTGCTGTGTCTGCTGTGATGGACTCTCGGCGCCAAAGTGGTCCGTATACGTAAAGACACACACCGAATCAGCAGAAAAAAACATTAATGCATGTAGCAAACACCCGTCCAAGACATTTCAGAACAGCGACTATAATGTTTCCGCCTTTCGCCACGTGAGCAGCCTTAAGTGTCTCTGCCGAATTTTTTTACTTACTGATGTGAATAGGTCAATCTTATCTGTTAGATAAGATTGACCTATCGAGGAAATAATACGCATCTTGTAATTTAAAAATGCTTTGAAGTTAAAATTTGTTTTCGAGTGCCCGAGAGCGGTTCCTGAAGTGCGATGAGACACTGTGGACATTCGTAAGTGGTCGTTCAGCGCTGTGTGTTGTCTCGCGCGCCTTCTACCGTGACCTTCTGCCTGCGCTACAAAAATTAGGAGATGTCTTATCAACAAGCCCATATAGCTACTCTCGTCGCATATGCAGTATTCGGTATCCAGCTGCAGCCAAGTCGTCATGTCAGCCCCGAGAGATCCTCGCGCTACCTATGCTTACAGCGTCGGCTTCTGAAGAAATTGTGTGGCTAGTAATTGCGCATAAGGCGGTGCCTGCTCCTAGCCATATTGTTGCACAAACCGCAGCAGCAAGCACCAAGCCGTAGGCACAAGTCTGCCCTTGAAGGAAGCCGCAAATGATCTGTACTTGATTACTGAACGTGGAATTGAATTCGTGCTGTGAATTTCAATCTTAGCACTAGCCTGGCTCGTCCATTGCGGCGCGTGTGCTGTAATTATGCATAGAGTTCCTCTCTGATTATTTCGAAAGGCGCAAAAGCCGGCACCACAAATTTTTTAGGCGCTGTAGTCACTTGCGTGCGTAGCATCATAGCATTCTAAAGGACAGTGGCGTCGTCTACCTTCTCGTCCTGTGTCTCGCGCTGTTAGTACTGTGAATCTGTACCAAAAAGCTTAAATAAATATGCTGCAGGAGGTAGTTCAGTGCCGTGGTCTGACCGAAAACATGAAATATGTTCTTAGGATCTTTGCTTCTTTAATAACAAAATAGAGCGCTAGACGTTTTGTGCTCGTAATGGCAAGAGCGTAAAGTACGAAGCTATCGGTCAATCTCGTTGACATGCGTGGGCTACTACGTGCTTCAACACGTTATGTTAAAGTGTGCGTGAAAACCCGAGATCACGAAAAGACTGTGCAGCTGGAGTGAACGTTGTGGCTCCTTAACTAGAAATAAAAACAAGCATCCCAGTCTGTTAAGGCATCCATATGCTTAGCCTGTATTAGAGCAATGTTAGAGCATGGCAATAACAGCCATTGAAAACTAGGTTCATCGACCAAAATAAGAAAGCGCAAGGAAAGCCTCAAGGTTCAATCTAATCTGGATTGTATTAGCAAAAGTTTACGCCTGCTTCAACTGCCTGCATTAACCCAATGCTATAAACGCGTGAAACTCATTCCTTTTATTGCTGTTTAAAAGTTGCTTGAATGCCAATAGCACACAACATATTGTTCTTTCGTAGTCAAAAATGGAATAAAGTTTCGCTCTTAAAAGTTTCAGAATACAAGTTGTGAATTTTTTTAGGAGACCACGTTAAAAGATTCAGATATAGTGGTGGAAGCTTGGGCGAGTTGGCAGCAGTTCATGGCGGTGTTATGCTCCGCGCATGAATGGCTTCAGAAAAAGTACAGAGAAGAGCGCACCAACTTCCAACTGATTTTTATTTTCTAGATGAGCACAGGTGTCTAAAAAGCAAAACTAGTGATAACAGTTAAGACGAGTCAACTCGCTTATAGCACGGGCCCAGGATTTCCCTTCTACCCGGCTAAGTAATCACGCTGAAGACGTGATAGTGCCATAGAAGGGGTGCTTATGCAGCAGTCACCGAGCTTACGAATTGCTGCTGCTTCTAGTTTTTCACGTGTTAACTGGGACCGGTGCCTTGCCGGTACTACGCCCTGATCAAGAAGGGCGATGCAACCACAATCGCGCCAGTGAATGCCGAGACGAGCCTGCACAGCACCATGCAGATTGTTTCGGTGCTCACGAAGCCTGTCGTTGAGACGTCGGCTGGTTTGCCGAACATATTTTTTTCCAAGCTTCAATGGAAATTTTCAGAGCACTCCTCACATAGTGATCGTTTTTCGTGACTGTTTTCAGGCGCTAGAGCTGACATATGAATCGCCTTTTGATGACACTCTATGATTTCTGGACTTTACGCTTTCGATGTCACCCATTCACGCTGTAGGATGTATGAGCCATGAAGGGGTAAACCACTTTCGCCTTTCAACTCGGCCCACTCAGTTGAGGGGGGCATCACAAACATTTTCTTTGCCAACGCCCTCTTGATGGCATTGACAAAGCCCTGTGGGAGGAGGGGGGCGGGCCCTCAAATGGTCCTGCCGCCATGCACGCAATGTATTTCAGCTTCGCACAGAAGGTGGGACTTTCCGTACGCGCTGGCTACCCGAACCACTTGCGTTCTGGGGGGCCGAGTAGATACTAAAGGTCGTCGAACGAGGCGACAAGCCTGAAAAGCGTGATTGTAAAGAGCCGGGTAGTCGTTCTGCCTTACGTACACAACATTGCGCGCAGGCAAGGAAAGATTGGTCAGCCCGCCAGTGTGAGGATGTGTTTTTCGGCATCTGAGAAGCTGCAAGAACTGTGCAAACAAGATAACGCACTTCGCGCTAGCATGTCTTCGTGTTCTGTCCAGAGCAGGGGCCCTATAACATAAAACTATTCCAATATGTTTCTATTCTAATCTCCTGACGTCAAATTTGCGTAACCACCAACGCAAGCACAGGGCGGTCACCCGCACGGTTGTCTGAACAGACCAATCAAACGCTCTCCTCGTTTATAGGAGGTCACTTTTGTTTGCTTGAAAAACGAATAACATTGCCTACACTGAGCGGCTTGTCGTATCTAATTGGCTGACAAAGGCGAGGAGAACGCTCAAGTGGAGAGGGATTCGATGGGGCCGAGCTACTGCACTGAAAGTCGATAACCGGATGAAGAGGGTGGTGCCGGCGTCTACGATTGGTCGGCTTTCCCTTCCTTAGCTTGCGGTGTCTGGTCGAAAATCGCGGCGGCATGCAACGGAAGCTCAAGAATGACGCTAAAACGGACCCTCAGCAAAGAAGAGTTGGCAGAATGAGGGGGGTAAACGTGCCGAAAGTGGTCGAAAACGTTACACGGCCACACAAGAAGTTTTATTATACGCAAATACACCCATGCTCTCCGGCAGGTTCGAGTAGCCAGCGTCTGAGCAATCGGCGGCAGCCATCTTCTATTCCTTTTGGAACAGGGCAGCCTGCGGCTATTCCGAAGAAAATTCAGTTTCGTTCGGCATATTAATGCATCTTTATCGCGAACACGTCACTTTGACGCGGTGAGTTCTTGCGGTTTTGTGACGTCACGTGACAGACAGGTGAAGTGGGTGCAGCCCTAAAACATTTTACCAATAGCCGAGGGCTAAGGGCGAAAAGGGGTCGAGTCAGAAATAACTGCTTTTCTTTTTTCTGTCAAATCATGCATAATCAGTGTGTACACATCATATCAGATGGGGAGGCATCACGGTTTTCGTGACGTCGCGTGAGACACAGGTGAAGTGGGGGTGGTGGAAAATTTTTTTGACCAATCGTGGAGGACTGATAGCAGAATTGGAATAGAAAAGTTTGGAATAGTTTTACGTTATAGCGCCCCTAGTCAAGTTTCGTCCCCTGCGCAGTGGGGGTCGTTTACTCGAACCCAGTGACGTGCGGAAAGAGATACGTTGCGCAGACCAGCAGTGTCTCAACTAGTCTCAACGACTGGCTGCGTGAGTAAACGAGACAATGTGCATAATACGGTGCAGGGCCACCACGGCATTCACTGACTCGATTGTGGCTCCATCCCCGTCTTGATCAGTGCGTAGTACTGGCAAGGCACAGGCCGCAGTTAACAAGTGAAATACTACCAGCAGAAGCAATTTGTAAGCTCGGTGACTCCTGAGCAAGCACCCCTTCTATCGCAATATCACGCCTTGGGAGTTATTACTTGGCCTGGTATAGGGGCAATCATGGGCACGCACTATAAGCCAATTGACTCGTCTTTGTTATCCTCGGTTTTGTTTTTTAGACACCTGTGTAAATATACTGCTCCATCTCGAAAATAAAATTCAGTTGGAAATCAGCGCTCTTCCTCCCCTGTACTTTTCCTAAAGCCATTCATGCGCTATGCAGAACACCGCTATGATTCAGATATAGACAATAAAAGTGTGCATACGCACAAGTAATGACTGTATCATATTGTTCTAGAGTGGTCGAGTGACCAGCTGCGGACTGAGCTATAGTCCGTACCTGCTACCTCGCGCAAACTGCTAGGTTCGACGTATGTTTCTCCTATAGCCCATGTACCCAGCATGCGGCATGATCATGCGTGTTGCCATTTCGGTGTGAACCTGTGCTTTGTTTGCGAAAGGTTGCGGCCATTTTGGCCTAAGCGTTATTCCGTCTGTAGATGTATTTAACATTCGCGTGCATCATATGATGTGCATGCGTTTCAGTTCTGATTGTTGAGCTTGTAATAACGTAAACGTTTTTTATGTATTGCACTACACTCAGTTATTCAAAGTTATGATGAAATGTACAAAGTCCTATTATGTGCATGTGTTTCTGTTCTGGTTGTTGAACTTGTAGTGATGTAAACGTTTTGTAATGTATTGCACGACAGTCATTTATGCAACTTTGTTTTGAAATGTACAATATATGGCCACCCAGTGATGGCCGAGGTAGCCGGCAGTATCGGCAAAAACCAGGATACAGATCTAATGCACTTGTTGGAATCGACATGAGGTGAAGCGTTCAAGCAATGATCAAATAAATTCTATAAAACTAACTGCAATGTGTGGAATTGACCCTATTTTCATCTGACACAACACGGACTCATATGAATGTTTTCTTAGGCGCCGCCCAGGTAACAACTTAAGTATCATGTAACATGTATACATAGATGAGTGAACTCACCCACGAGTCAGAACACTAAGACTCGGGCCGATCCGTGAGGCTGAGTTCGTTTCAGTAGGCGCAGTAGAATTTTGATGAATAGGAGTCCGAGCGTGCTCAGCTGGGCAGGATATTGGTTGAGTCTGAGCCCAGTGAACTCGGCTGGGTAAAAGTTTGTAACTCTGAGCCCGAGTGGAGCTCGGCTGAGTAGAATTTTGGTGAGTCTAAGTCAGAGGAAGCAGAGCTGAGTAAAGTTTGATGAACCTGACTGAGAGTGAGCTCGGCTGAGTAAAATTTTCGTGGCTGAGTCAGAGCAAGCACGCCAGAGTAGAGGTTTGGCAGAGTCTAGGTGAGCTCGGTTACGCAGAATTGGTAATTCTGGGTCCCGGTGAGATCGGCAGAGTAGAATTTTAGTGGTTCGGCACACACATGTCATTAAATCACATAACAAAATAAATCACTTAGCAGCTGCATCTCACCATCTGAAAAAAGCACGATTCAGATTCACAAATGTCGTGATGTCTTTGTAAACCTTGGATTTTGCAGGATACCTTAATTATAAAGGCAGTAAGTACAGGATATGGTTATATGAGCTTATGCAATAATAGGTGTCATTGCAAACCCATTAGCAACGTTCGTTCCGGCTTGTTTGGCAAGGCGTATGACTCGTGATACGTGTGGACGCTTCATCAGCAGTGAACGTACAAGAACCGCCTGCAATTGAAAGGATGCTATCATTTGCATGAAGGGATGCAACTGGCTGATTTCACTCAAATATTTTGATTTGTTTTTGTTTAATGTTTGTCTACTGTTTATAAAACAAGGTGAAAGCCTGATTTCCACGTTGTTGCAAGCGTTTTACACGAGGTAGAGAGAGAGGAACGAAAGAAAGGAGGGATATTTATGGCGGAGTTGCTTATTAGAATACTGTTATATACGTTACGACCAGAATAAACAAAAGAAATTCAATGCGTTCGTATAAGTGCAATATGCAATCATGTTTTAAAGTGAGTGTCAATACAGGTGCAGTAAGAATGCAGTATGAAACATATTGAAGGTTCATTAATTTCTTTGCAGGCGAAGGTTATACACCAGAAAAAAATACAAATTGGCGATGATGTTTATTACTCGTCAAGCGGTTAAATAATGCTATTGTAGAAAATTCATTACTACATAGAATTTGCACCCTTGCTTTACGAGTTCGCTAAGCAATCCCATCTTGAAGCAAAAGTCATAGAACCCTGAAATGAGACGCTGAATTGACCAGCAAGAATACGTGCGAAAGCCGAGACGAACAGCTTGCAACTAAATGGTGGCGCGCACAGGGAGACTTTAAAACGTCAAATAATATATGCTGCCGTGTCACATTCCTTAAATGCAACATTTGACCCTGGTTGCGTATTCTTCGAGTTGCTCCGTACGGGTGAGACAACCATATCCAATGTGGCCGTAAAAGCATACCGCGTTACAACTATGGCAATTTAGTTAATCGTGAGTAGCTTGTAAGCAACAAACCAGACAATTCAGGGGACGTCCGAAGGCCATGTATTAATGTGAGGGGCACCTCGTAGTATTTACAATTCGCAGCGCGTTTTAATAACTAAACAATAATTAAGCCTTTCACCCGCACTGTTCTCCATTTTGCAATTCAGGAGTGGAATTTGTTTCCGAGATCAGTAGCTGACATAGTCAATTCCGCTAAATTTTCAGAAGCACTCAAGCAAATTCTTTCGCTTACCAAAAGAGCGAGCGCTAACCTAAACACCAATACACGAGCGCTGACAATGCATTTTCAATCAACCTAGTTGATTGTCAGCGCCGGTGCTGTCTTCCCATAGCCATGTTTGTGTTGTTTGCTCCGTATGTCGATGTCCCACCCTCTAGCCCAAATTAGTGCTCCTGTGTCGTGTCGGTCACTTCCTTCTGTCGTCATTTTACTGTTCACCTTACACACAGCTACATTTTGCGTTGCAGCCCTGGAGAACATCTGACATAAGAACATCGGATCATTCTGATGCCCCTCCCCTCCCCCACACACACACACGTTTACCTGTTATCACAAGTTTTCTCAATGAAGACTTGGCAGCCTTGAATCATCGTTCAGGCCTACCGAACTGCAATACGGCTTGTATGGCAGCAACTAGGAGGCAGCTGAAGCTGTGCTACGTTGTGTAAACTAAATGTGCATAGAGTGCAAAGTTAGTACCACACTCGTGATAATACCTGTGTAAAATCTGAGAACCATGTATTAGACAAAAGGACAAAACTGTGTTAGAATGCTACTATATTAGTGAACAAGGCTATTATTGTATAACGTTATGCATCAAAACACAAAGCTAACTAATAATGATAATTTACTTGTCATTAAATATACCGTCAAAGATTGAAGATTGAGGACCGCACCTACAGAGAACAGGATGAATTTCGTCGAGCTCAGAAGGCAGAACCAAGAAGTGAGTGACGCACTGCAATTCTCGAAAGGGGAAATTTAGATGTTCCTTCCCACTTGGAAGTTGCACGCACATAGTACGGCGGAATGCAGCGTTTTCTGTGGGGACGTGGTACGGAATCTAATTTTGCCGACTGTACATCCCGCAGAAGCGAAAAGTAAAAGCTGCCGAGAGAATCGGCAGTTTCAAGCTTCTATGAGCGAGAAAATACAAGGGGTGTTTGCAAGTGCAACATATGACAGGACCATTTACAGCAAAGCTTTGCGGCGTCCACCGGCGAAGGCGGCCGGAGTGACGTGGCAGACCTCCTCCCCTTCTCCTCTCACTGCTCTGGAGAGGGGAGAAGGTGCTCATAGAAGCACCCTAGTTGTCTCAACGTCCGGCAGGCCGTGGGTAGGCCTTACAGCCAAGCATCTGGAGTGGACCAACGCGGTAGAAAGCGGAGGGAATAGACTCCGAGCCACATCTCTTACTTCTGCAAACCATTTCATATCCCTGGTAGTAGGCTCGGCGCAATCCGAGGCTATAGTGTACTCTTGAGGTGGCCACGCTTGCAGGCATTGTTGCTAAACTGAGAATTTTGCACGAGCTAGCATTGCAATGTTACACATCAGGGCCCGTTTTATGGTTACCACATCCGAAACCAGAGGGCGCGGAGTAACAAGTTTCAAATGACAATCAAGGAACAGTAAATAATGAAGCGTGTGTTAGGGGACCGAAGTGGTCCCGTGGTGATAGCGTTGGCGAAAACGCGCAGCTGGTCGCCGGTGTCTGCTACGACTCATCGCGAAGAGCTGCAGCAACGCAGCTTGCATCGCAGCCTCGAAGTGGCCATATCGCCAGGTAGGCGGAGCACGCAGCCGGCATTGGTGGATCTACTGCAGAATACGAATACATGCGCCCGCTATAGCAGTGGCTACATATTCATAGAACGCAGATGTATAGCTGCATTCATAAAGAATCGGGTACAGCGAAGGAGTCGCACCGGATATAAAGAAGCGCTTACAAAGTCTTGGGTACATTTTGGGCAGCGACAAACGAAACCCGGCCGACGAACTTTCGAAGGTTCGGATAGCTGCCTTATACAGCTTCGCTGTTTTACGTATCAGTTGCTCGGATCTGCCATTCCTCTAGATTACCTTGGAAAGGTTGAGGAAGACGTCGGCGACCAGAGTCCGCGTGGCGGCGGCCTGCGCCCGGTAGTCCATGAGCAGCATGCCGACGCGCACGTCACCGGTGGCGGCGGCGCCGCTCGCTCGCGCGTCCTCGCGCTGCAGCGACTCGAGCAGCGAGTCGAACAGACCCGTCGTGTCGCACCAGGAGACGCCCACGGCCTCGGCCAGCAGGCTGAGGAAGTGCGCACTGCGCAGGACGTGCAGTCCGTGCAGGCTGCGCGCCAGCTTGGCCCAGCGGGAGGCCATGCTCCTCCGGCTGCTGCCTCCGAAGCTAATGCGCCTGGTTCACCGCGATGCTGACTCTGGCGATGGGGCACGGCTGGCTGACAGTGGTGCTCGCTCTTCAGATCATGGCATGTACCTACAATTGGAGGAGGAGGAGGTACGAGCGATGAGTCGGGTGGTTTTTTTATACGCACTTATGATGAAATTAGAAAATTTTCCTTGAAAAAGATAAAATCGTGCATAACCGCAATTAAGAAGCGAGATGCATTGGTAATTATATTGAAAGAAAGTTGAGAATCACGGCTGCCTCATACCCACTACGGACGACTGGCCAAATATTGAATAGTTTATCCGACTGATCAAGGGAAATAAATGTTCACGATTTTTACCATAGTAAGCATCGCTTTTCTAACCCCTATCCCTCTTCTGGCACAATAATCACAACGGCAAGCCGGGCCGCCGCTTCGTCGACCCGCAAGGTTAACGAAGCGGTTCCTGGAAGCTAAGATTCCTAGATAAATAAAGCCGGCAGATCCCACGTCCTGCGGGAACCGTTGTTTTGCGAAGCAGTGTGCGGGGAGCCTACCAATGTAATGAAACGATCATAAGGGCACCAAGATGAGGCGGCTATTTCACGACCTACTTGACACACATCTCATGACCTATCATTTATGTTCATCGTACACTGTTTTCATACTATGCCAATTTTAGTACATACCAAGTCAACCAAACAACCATGAGAGTACCGAGACGTAGGCGGCTCTTTGAAGACCTATATTATACATATCACGACATTCATTTCATGACCTATCGTTTATGTTCCTCATGCACTCTTCGCATACTATGCCTTTTACGTATACGTCTGCATCGTCTGTGTAGGCATAACAGCGTCAGAACAGAGAGCTTGGAGGTATTGTACAAGTGTCCACCTAGTGGATGTGTCCAGTTCGTCTGCTGCTGGAGTCATGATTGGCTGGGCTGGCGTACGCGTCAGAAGAAGACAGGCTACCCCAGCTAATCAGCACTTCAGCAGCACACGAAATCGACACGTCGACTAGGTGGACACTTGCAGAATAGCCTCCCTGATATCAATAACAACGGCAAAACATGCCTAATGTCCTACCCCCGCCATGAGATGAGATTAAGCAATGGCTGACTTTACCATTTATTTATTGCCTACGGGGTGGAGAGCAAGTAACAATCGTGAATTGGGATCGAAGCGGGCGCATGTGAGGGATCATACGAGACAGCATGGCTCGTGGTGTAAAATGCAACCTGCCCATTGTTGGCAGTTAGACTGCACTGACTATGCTTCTTTATATAAATTCTTTGTTCTAGAACATAAACATAATACCTGCTCTCGGTGTGAAATAACGTATTCATGATAGAATTAATTATAATTGATGTGAAAGTAAATAACAAATAGCCCTATTGTATGCACACCTTGATTAGTTTTGAGCTTTCTTGAGCCCATCCGTACCTGTGACGGAGAGGAGGTTCGATGAGGAAACTAGCAGGAAAGATGTAGGTGCGCCCCCTTGAAAACTTGTTTTACCTGGAACCCTTATCTCTAGCGTGGCATCAACGCCCCTGCTCGACCAGCCAGCGAGGTCCGCATACATCGGCGCCTTTCCCTCTTCCCCGGTGACCTAATTTCGGCAGCAGTCTCCTCTTCGCTGTGGTGCTACCTTCTCCTAATTTTATCAGTAGAGAAAGTCCTGCCGCCGGTCATTTGATGTCTATCGACATACGTGTGCTACACCTGGTGACCGATTCGGCACGATGACGAATGTTTATGTCGCTGCCAGGATGAAGCAGTGTCATTCGCCGTTATTCGTATTACGTGTTTGTTTGACTCCTGGGCACAAGTTCCCCGCTAAAAAGTGGCATTCTTGTCGTTTATCTTGTCAATAGACGTTTCTGCTTGTGCAATCATTCCTGTCGTGTGACAATGTGCAGTTAATTCATTGATGTTCTCGGCGTTTTGATTTAAGGGTTAGTCCGGCGTCGCGCTGACATCTGCTAGCTTCTTCTGGTTTGAACTGATCTTAGGGCGTCTGGGGCCTGCATAACGGTCACCATTGGTTTAATTTCCCATGACGAGGATGATTTTGCTTGCTGCAGGCGAGTCTCATCTCATGAAACTTGCCAGGAAATGCAGCTTGCGAACGCCGTCTTCAGGATTGGGTTTAGTACACATAAAATACATATAGATGTGTTATTCAGTGCGTCACCATTAAGAAGCGCAGCGCCAGACAGGTGAATTATTACAGGTTCCCCATGATAGACTTAAAAAGGGGGCATGCGAAAGCATTAGGTGGACTCCAAGGAGATTTGAATCAATAATATTTTAGATAAGTATGGCTGGTGGTTTGTTTAGAGACTTTTTTTATTCAGGAGTGAGAGGGGAAAGAATAAATGAACAGAATTTTATTAGCCTCCTTGGCGTAAAGCCAAAGAACAATGAAGTCTTCTTTGACAGGACGGTATGTCCGGGAACGCACTGTTCTGTGTTCTGCCTTGCATTTATTTATTTATTTATTTATTTATTTATTTATTTATTTATTTATTTATTTATTTATTTCACAACATACTGCAGGCCAGCTTGCCCAAGCAGGAGTGGGCGTATGAGTGAATTGATGTTTCAAGTCTGGTGTGCTGCTGCCGTGTCTGAAGCAGGTTACTATGGCTGCTGCTCAGCTGTTTTAGGTCTGTCGCTGCTGGGTATTATTTTTTTTTTTTTTGGAGACCGAATCTTTTTTGACGAGCTCGCATCGATTTGCGGTTCGTGAGATGTGGGTCTCTAACCTCTTTCGCAGCATATATTACATGATTTTAGACATTTTGGTGCACGTAGCGTAACCAGAAAGGCTTCAAAGTTAAGTTTAAAACAAAAAAGACGCACCCAGTTAGCATAGAGTTATGTACGGAGCAGTAATACTGCGTAATTACCTAAAACAATGTCGAACTAAATACCCGATGCGCTCGTTCAAACTGCGTGCACTTAAAATCGCAACCGCGAATGTGCCTTTACTAGACAAAAAATACGCGCCGATACTGCGGATAGTGTGGTGTAGAAATATAAGCCGATCCCGAAGGTAGTGCAATCTAAAAGGAAAATAAACGAAAGCTTAAGACCTGTAAGCATAAGATTGTGCTAAAAGAGGGTACGGTGGCGTAGGTGAATTTAAGGCGACTGAACAGCTGTTGAAATCGCAGAAAGACAAAGTCCCTTGAGGGAGCCTATCTTCCCTTCCGTGTGACAAACCTTTCAGTGGCGTTCATAATAATAATAATAATAATCATCGTCAGCCTAGCTACGCGTTCAATTGGACATTAATGCCTTCGCATTCACAACTCGGAAGAAGTGCTTAGCCGTCCTCCGATTTGTTTTTTTTTATGCCTGTAATTCGCTACTTTCAGCTGAGGCACACAGGCGGATTTACATTGGTTTTCAATACTGCCACGTAATATAGCCAAAGGCTCCGAGGAGCTGCTACATCAGTGCTGTCTCAAACAGCGTCTGTAGCTCTCATGGCTCTCCCCACTGCCTCCATCTCATTTTTTTCCTCCAGTGTGTGTCTACCCTACACTCGAAGCAGGAATGGCGGAACGTTGTGCATAGGCCGCTTGTCTTTTATGCCTCTTTTTAACCATACGGAACGGTGAACGCAAATGATAACTTTTCTGGGCAAGAATAATTGCCCCGGACTCGCTACTTGTAAGTATACGAGAGGCAGAGAGATTGTGAAAATGAAAAGGCGCTATTTCCTGCAACCCCTTAGGAAGCACGCAGAAGGGCAGAGTGGTATAAAGAAGAAAGAATCGAGAGGACGTCGAGGCGTTCACAGAGGCCTTGGCTGTCGGCGGCAGATAGGCGACTATCTTTCGCAAGTTACACGACAGCCTCGTGAAAAGAACAAAAGGACTTTGAGCGAGCAAACAGCTTTCTTTCGCTCTTTCACCCATTTACGGGGCTTTCACCATACTTCGCACCGATGGAAGGGGCAGGTGCTCTCAAGAACGACTGCAAGTTGGTCAAGTCGGAACGGATTCATGAGAGATTTTTGAGTAGAGCCCTGCTTATACTCCGCTCTCCTTACATTTTCATGTGCACCGGTGGCTGCTTGAATTCCGTTGATCTCGCTTAGGCTCCAGCGGCGCGCTCACAGCTTGGCTCTAAAACGGCAAAAAACCCAAGAAGAAGCACCTTGCGGGCAACGTTCTACGTTCCGCTGCCGGAGTGAGCGTTTGGCTCAGCGCCCACTAGCGTTCCCGCTGAGCGGCTGTGTGCAAGTTAGGACACGCTGGTCTGAGTGAACGCAAAGCTCCAAAATTGCGGCGGAACTCATCTCACGACGACTGTCGACGGTAATGCGTTACTACTGAATCACAATAGCAACACCATCAAATCGAGGTATGTATGAGCAGTGCGCCATAGAGGGACACCTCTTCCGCACTTCTCTAAAAACATTTGGCGCCATCTAGCGCCGCCGCTGCGAAGTTTGCGCGTAACCTCCGAAATGCATTGCGCGCAGGTGCGTGGGAATGCTGAAAGACGCGCCATGCGGTAACCAAGCTCCTCTGTCGAGCTTCTTTCCGGACACGCTGCGCCATCTAGTAACACTGTGGCGAAGTCCGCGCATGGCCTCCGAGACTAAAAGCGTGAGGCGCCGGTGCCCGCGAACACTGAGAATTGTTCCCTCGCTTGCCGCACATTCAGTGCCACATACTCGTCGGTGAGAGGTTCGTTAGAGAGTTTTAGAATTGGGGACAGAAGCTTTTGGGCCTCCAAGCCGCGTTCGGTTGGCTGCTCTTGGGTTTAGAGGAGCAGAAGAGTTTGGGAATTGTGTCAAACCCAGATAGCGTTGAGTCGAGCGCTCGTGATGCTTCAGTGGCGAAAATAAAAAGCTGCTTGAAAGCAAGAAGGAAGAAAAGTTTTTCTTACAAGTGAAAACGAACAGGATGCATTTTTGAGCAAAAATGGTGAACGCTAAAACGTAATGAACGTAATCATTATGTTATTGCTATGAATGAGTATGCTGTTGTCAAGCCAAACCACCTTTTGTCGCCCTCGCGAGTGACCCAAGACGGATCGGAGACCCGCGCTAGTTCTCGACTTTTGTTGGAGAGCCGGCTCACCAGCTGCGAGCTCGCTGCCCAAAGGGCAATGGTGCAGCACGCAAGCGAAGCAGCGCGGCTCAGTGGAGCGCTGGACTAGGGGCCCAACCCTGCTAAGAAGGTCAAGCGTCTGCAGCGATGAAGACGAAGACCGAACGCTAAACCCTTAATGGACCAAATAGTTTTCTCTCTCTCTCTCTCTCTCTTGACTTTTGGGTATTGGGTGCAAGGACCCAAGACTGGCTTGGGTTCTGCACATGCGCGCTTGCGGCCTACAATTTTCTTGGGCCCCAAAACCGCTTGGGTCCCCAATTCTAGAACTCTCTATTGAAGAGCGGCACGTACATACCCAGTGCATTTGTAGCGCAACCTGATAATGCACGGGGTTGCTGTCTTTCAGGAACACTTGTGATGTGGGTTCCATTCCGCTATGCATCGGACCAATTTAAGGCATCTTTTTCTTCATTGTAGAGCAGCACGTTCTCAGTGCGACACACCTTGTACCCAAGTTGGCATCAAAGAGGTTCATTAAAGAATATCACAGACCGAATGACACATACCCAGTACTCCAAATAGGCGTCGAACAGTTTCTTCCCACAGTGTTATCTACCCAGTGCAGCATCTACAGCGACACAAGTCGGCGTGAAAGAGGTGTGCTGAAGAGTGGCACGGTGGTACGTACTCATTGCCACATACTCAGTTACACAAGTTGGCCCGATGGTTGGTTTCGAAGCCTGTTACCTCAGCACAGGGTCCCTATGCGCTACCCATTCCACGAATGAATACCTAGGGACCCAGGCAGGCGGGAAAAGGGTTAGATTGAGCAGCTGAGGCGGAGGAAGCTTGGAAACAGTCTCATCCCACACATACAAGTTTATGTGGCAGTTCTTGCAGTTCACGACGTAGCATGTCTTCCGCTCTGCCACGTTTAAATAAATGGACCTACGCAATTCCCGGCCTATCGGCGGAAATTTGCTGCTGGTGCTTGCTTGCTCTGGATTCAGAGGGCGCTCGGTGGCGGCGGGCCTGTAGCAGCCTTTGGCGCGTGGTGTGCAGACTGCCCGCTGTAAAAGGTCTGTAGCCACCTAAACTATACCGTTACAAATGTGATGGTCAATGGCTCTTGTCTCTGCATAAATATGCGGCTGCAAGAGCATTATTTATTACCGGAATAAAGAGAACAGCCGTTTTCCGAAGTATCTGGCTATTCGGTATACATTCACTCTCACGGTGGACGGTTTCTGCAGATTTTGCGTCTGTAGTGTCTGTGTTCGGGTGGGAATTCGTGCACCTTTTTGCCATGTTGTTGCCTTCGTTCCCTATTTTTCCTTTATTTTAATAATTATTGAGTTCCAAATAATAAGCTTTGACGCTTTCTTCGAAAGTTTTTGCTTTGTACTTATAATTTTTTTTTATAATCAACTATAGTGTGATTTGCCTCTGTATTTACCTTGCCCCTCCCATCTCCAATGTACAACCGTACCTTTAGGGTATAATAAATCAAAAAATTAAATAAATGTGTTTTCATCGGTCCCATCACTCGACATGCACTCCCTGCGCAATATTTATCCCTTTGCGCCTCTGAATTACGCTTTTACGACTAATCTTCCTCATATGGCTCGGTTAATTGACTTGCACAAATGAGCTTAGTTCTACAAAGTAGCAAAAAAAAACAGTGTGAAAATGGGACGTTCCCAATTTCGTTTAATGGATTTCTCAACGTAAACTTCCGTAAAGAAAACAAACGATCCTCAAATGTGCAGTTTATGAACCACGAACGAGGTGGCCTGTTTTCCGCAAAACTGAGTTTTTTTTAACACCACGAACGGCGCAAAACGAACACCCAGCAATGGTACGGCACATTCACTGGTTTCTGTAACCATGAACATGACCGCTGGCGGCGACCTCAAGAGCTCGCGCCGGTATCGCGGCGAGCATGTCCAGCGCCAAGCGGACGACTTCGGGCGTCCAAGCACCGTCGATCGCTCGCCGGCCCGACTTGTCTTGGTTCCAGAGTGTCTTGACGATATCGACGGACAGCCGGGAGCGGGACCACAAAGCGTGAACCCGGAGTGCGCGCGGTCGACGAACGAGTACTTGGAAGCCTTCGAGAACAGCGGCCAGGTCCTCCCGTCCGCCAGGCTCGGGAGAGACCTGCGGGCCGTAATCACTGCCGTTACCATCGTCAGCCTAAATTAAAGGTACTCCAGAAGCCAGTGTGATCAACAATGCGCCGATACAAAATTACGCGCAATAAAAGGTAAGGCACGAAAAAGAAGTTAGACAGAGCGCCAACTGTAAACCTGCGCTTACTGGTGACAAGGCGTGAGCATTTTGCCTAGTTGACGTCCCCAATGCGCTACCTTGATCGCAGGAACACATTCTTCGACACTTTGTAATGCCCAAACACCGTTACACGTCAAGGAAACGTTGAACAAGTACTTCACCTTTATTCTGGCTACGGAGAGACCATTCGTGCACGGAAGCAATGAAATGTTATTCCAGTAAAAACCTACATGCTTAGAATAGCAAGTAATTGCTCTGTTGAACTATCGACTAATTGACACTCGCTCCGCCTTATCGAAAACGCTACTTTAGGCTATGCGTTAGGTTTGCACGCCTAAATTCAAATCTTGAGCCATCAAACTCAATTTCGCAAGAATGACGATACGTTAAGCATTACATGAAGGGTTCAACAGAAGGGACACCATTTTTCAAAAACCTTTCGCTTCCGAAACATTTTTTTCAGAGATGAACTTGGCGGTGTGTCGTGCTTGTTTTTTCTCTTGCGCTGTCTATTATTGCACCTAATTTTGTACTTTCTTTCGCAAGTGCTCCAAGTAAACCACTTGTCTTCATTAAAAGTGTCGTTGATGGTTCGTACCTGTCAGGGTTGCGTGCTTGCGTTGCTGGGTGAAATAATAGACAGCTTTAGTACTGCGCCACGACGATACGTACGCAGCACGCAAGCGCTTTGCGGAACGTAGCAGCGCGTGTGACGCCAGGGCTTTTAGTGATGGCAAGTCTCCGCGTACGTAAGCGGGCGAGCGCCGTTAGAAGCCTGGCGCGTTGTAGCGCGTTCGCCACGTCCGCCTGTGCGTCGAATCATCGGTCGAACTATGGACGCTGTTGTTCTCGCCAACGAGACGTAACGTGTGCGCGCGCTGACGCTACGTCGGACCATATTTAGGCCTTTAAAAAGAGGGCACATCTAATACGGATGCAATGCACGAATCATATCGAGAAAAATAAACACCTAGCACACTTTCTGAGGCTTGCACGGTCATTTGCGACGTACTGCGCCAACAGGAGGTTGAGCCCTTAGCGCAGACAGCGCACACTGAACGATTTGTCAAAAACGAAATTCGTATTTTTCACCATGGATATCCGCCCTGCAGGATTCTGGAATGGGTTCTGCGTGTTCACTTCACGCAGCAAAGCCAAATCGTAGGCCACTGATAAGTAGGGCCTTCTGCTGGTCACCTTTGGCGGCGCCATACTAAGAAACTCTCGTCTCGCGCTCTCCGGAATAAACGAGAACCACGAGAGCAGCACGCAGGGATACCAACGTAGGCGCTCAAGAATCGGATCCGTGCGCACGCGGTGGCCGCGTAAGCATCACGTCCCGTCCCTGTTGCGTTCTGCACATGCGCACTTTGCAGAACGTAGCCATCTTACGTACGCAGTACTAAAAGTGAAGCGCTACGCAAACGCAGGTATCGACAAATCACCACGCGGAGGCGGAATGGTTATGGCTCTCCTGCCGAGCACAACGTCAATTTCCGGCAATCACGGATGTATCCAAACTAGCGCGGAGAGGACTGCAAAGAAATTAGTTCGCCACCTTTGGATGGAGAATGAATCCAAAGAGATCAGCAGTAAGTCGAACATTGCTCCCAAAGCGATCTTGTAACCCCTGTGTGCGGTCCGGACGTAAAATTCAACGAACCATTTGGTAAAGAAACCCAAGATTCGCTGGCAAAAAACTCTGTTTCCCGAAGCACTCACCCTTCTTTGGCGAAACTAGACAACATCGTGATCATGCGGTAGGACATGAGCCTGTCTTCGTCAGTAGTCAAGTACGGTTACAAGTACGGGTAGCCAAACAGCATCGGCACATCGTCTCCGTGGGTCGCGCTTTCTCCAGAAAACAGAGAAAAAGAAGGTTGGCGTGTATTGCAAGTAGTATACATTTTTTCCTAGGGCGGCCAATCTTTTGCCGAAGGCAGCGACTGTGCAATGGAACAAGATGTCAGCGATAACCTTTACCCAACCGTGGTGGTTGGGGGCGTCGAGGTCGTACATGCTCCTCAGGAAAGAAATGACCATATCCACCACATTCTCTGCACGTCGGCTAATAAATCGGGAAAATATACTTTCAACATTTTCGCCCTAATGTTTCTTTGCGTACCTTCTACGTCTGGCAAGAATACTTCGAAGAAGGCCTGCCCTTCCATCGCCACGTTGGAGATCAGTGTGTCCCTGCCTCAGACCTCTAACCGCCGCTCGAGAGAGGCCAACTTATCCGGCCACAGGGGTGCCTCGAAGGTCGGCATGAGCCACAGAGCAGCACCCTTGGTGGCCTCCAAGATCTTCAACGCGCTCCGGTTTCGGAGGCAGTGTACAGTGTCGGCGACGCGCGCCATCTCGCAGCCGGCGTTGGTGGCCAGGCGCCAGAAGCTCCGTCGCGCGTCGGGTCCCTCGTTCCGGGGCAGCGGAACGTACGCCGAGCCGCTCATGAGAAACGCCCTGCGGTACGGGCCGTACTGCGACATTATCGTGCTCGCCATGAACATGGAGGACGCGATGGCGCCGGCGCTCTGACCGGCGATCAGTATGCGGTCGCTGTCGCCGCCGAACCCGGTGGACGTTGTCGCGGAGCCAGCGGAGCGCCAGAAGCTGGTCGTACAGCCCCATGTTGCCCGCAACTTCACGGCCCGTTCCCGAGTTGAGGAAGCCGAAGGACGTCACCGTGTAGTTAGGCGTGACGACGAGCACGCCTCCCAACCCGGCCACGAAGCGGCCATCGTAGTAGTCGTAGCTGTTGCCTCCGCTAACGAAGGCGCCGCCGAAGAGCCAGAACACGACGGCGCGGCGGTTCTCACGGCCCAGCAGTTTGTTCAGGCACCTACCGGGCACCCAGACGTCGATGTGCAGGCAGCTCTTGGTGGAGTTCGAGGCGTTAAGGACGTAATTGCGACTCCAATGCGTGTCCGACTGGGCGCAGGGTGGTCGCTTGTACGTGGCGTTGAACAGGACGCGCCAGGGCTGGGCGCATCGGGGCTCAGCGAACCGCGCGTCTCCAGTCGCCGGGGCGCCGAACGGATGCCGTAGAAGGCTATGGAGCTGTACCATGTGCCGTTGATTTCAAACTGAAGCAAGATTCCCTGAGCGTAGCCGTTCGGCATGCTCACGATGACACAGCCTCTTGATTTTATAGTGTAGGATCTAAGTAGGAAGACCGCGGAGACAGCAGGCAGCAGCTCAGCAAGGCACGTACAAGCCTGAAACAACAAAATTAAATAATCCGAGAGGGAACTGACGACATAACATGGCAAAAGACAGTATCAATGTGCAGTTAATGCTAAAGATGCGTCCTAACGCTTTTCGCGAACCAGTTTGACCTGCATAAGTAAACAGCTGCCGCAAACAGGGTGTGTGTGTGTGTGTGTGTGTGTGTGTGTGTGTGTGTGTGTGTGTGTGTGTGTGTGTGTGTGTGTGTGTGTGTGTGTGTGGCATGGCCACGCCAATCCCGTCTCCAGACACCGCCGCCGTTGTTGCGACGGGGGATCCTCTTTCCTCGTGCAGGGGCAAGTGAACGTGAAGACGGGTCCGATATTCAGCACGTTAGACAAAAACGGATATATTTACATATGTACAAGAAAGTGCAAAAAAATACAGAAAAGTTGATGAAGTGGTAGTCGCCGATCACTCCCGCCGTCCGTAGCTCCTTTTATGCCTTGCGTGATTATTGTTGAGTCCCTTCCCCCAACCAGCTGTCAGGAGGCCGATGACATCAGCTGCCCCCAATCCGGAGGTAGGTTGCCCTTTTCGCCGACTCCGATCGTACCCTGACAGGTGATGGCCGGACCATCGCACTGAGCGCGTCAACGGCTTGGACTCGCCAGTTTGTGCTGCTGACAGGTGACAGCCGTATCATTGCTAATTGCTCAAACCTCTCCTGAACGAGGTATTCCCGCGCTGGTCATAATTCATCCTTGTCGAGAGCCATTTTTATGAGGCCGTCGGCCCGTTCCCCATAATCGTGCGAGCCGTGACCGAGGGGTGTCGCGAGGCTAACAGTCGATCACAACACCGCCGCCACTACCGCCCGCCCCTAGGCCGCGCAACCCCTCCAGGAAGACCGACAGTTGACGCGCCTCTGACCACCATTCGCTGTGCTACCGCTACGGAGAAGGGGCTATGTCTACCGCCAATGCCCATACCACCAGACGGCCCGTGCTCGCGACAAGAGGAACGATCACGGGACGGCCACACTGACCACCTGGAAGCAATTGAGGGAGAGCGCGACAACCTTCCCGCTTGCCGTCACCTGGCCGCTACCTTTCGTCGCAACGCCGACCATACACTGACCCAACTCCTGGTGGGTCAGTTAGCCCATATCCGGAAAACTAAAAGCAGCAACCGATGAAGGTGAGGTTGCTGAACATCGAAATGCTGAAGATCCTCCGCCGCCGACGAGGACGGTTCAAGATCCTACTCGACGACGAAGCAATGGCACGCCGCCATCCAGACGAAGCGTCGAAGCCAACACAACGCCGCCTACAGCAGACCTCAGTACGAGACGAATCAACAACCGCACAACGCGACAGAAGCTATCTACCTGCAAAGCAAGATGGAGGACCCCCGACCTCGACGTGCGTTTCGCCGGCCACGAAGTTACAGCTCTTCCAGACACAGGGGCCGACTATGCCGTCATCAGTGGATCATTGGCGAACTAATTGAAGAAAATGAAGACTGCATGAGACGACGCTCAAATCCGTACAGCTGGAGGACACCAACATCTTCACGGCAAGAATGACCCTTCATTGCCGCACCTACCCTCTGACATTCATTATTCTCCAGCAGTACTCCAGAGACGTAATTTTTGGCATGGAGTTTCTGAACCAACAGAACGGAATCATCCACCTGACGTTCAAGTCAAAACACTATCCCAAGACCAAGCGAGACCGCCGGAGAGCTCTCTGTCACCATGGCTTAAGTGTGATCGACGATAACGCCAGCCATCCTGCCTCGTTCCAGTATGCTCCTTTCAGTCGGCGCCGAAACATCCGCAGACGTAGGAGGCGTCGTCGAAGGGGACCAACATCTATTGCTTGACGACGAAATTTGGGGTAGCGAGCGGAATCGTTTGCGTGTACGGAGTACAAGCGAAAGTGACGCTGACAAAGTTCCGCCAGGACTGCAAACATATCAATAAGGGCACGATGATCACATGCATCGATGAAATTGTAGAAACCAGCAATGCGTTTGCCCTCTCAGATTCTGCCGCGTCTACCACGGCAGTCGTAGTTTAGGAACCAGTTGTGGACATATATCCAAGTCTCCCCAAGGTTACACAAGAGCTCAAAAGTTTTCTCCGACGATACAAAAACTGCTTTCGACTTCATCGAGGATTCGACAAACACCAGTTGCAAAGCGTCGCATAATAACCAAAGAACGCGCTCGACCACTGTCAGACACCTTACCGAGTTTCCACATCAGAACGTGAAGCCTTAAGGCAACCAGTCTACGAAAGGCTGTACAACAACACCATCCAGCCGTCGAAAAGCCCGCGGGTATTTTCTGCAGTCTTAGTGAAGAAAAAGGACGCAACCCTGCGTTTCTACGTCAGCTATATATCGTCGGCTGAACAAGTTCACAAAGAAGGACGTCGGTAAACATCCCACATATAAACGACACAGTGGATCGGTTCTGCAACGCTAAGTAGTTCTCGTCGATGGATCTCAAGATTGGCTACTGGCAAATAGAAATGAGCGAGAAGGATTGCGAGAAGACCACCTTTATCATGCCGGATGGCCTCTACGAGTTAAAGGGATTGCCAATCGGGCTCTGCTCGGCGCCTGCAACATTCCAGCGCGTGATGGACAGGATATAAGCAGGGTTGAAGTGGCGGACCTGTCTCGTCTACATGTATGATGTCGTCGTCGACGTCGGGAATTTCGACGATCGCATTAGGCGGCTTGGGAAGGTACTAGAGGCCATCAAGTCATCAGGGCTACCTGTGAAGCCGGAAACGTGCCGCGCCGCTTATGTTCGTTTATTTGTTCGTTGGCGTGCATTGTTGTTTATGAGCTTGTGCATTGCCCCTCCTGCTTGGGTCATGTGGCCTGCAATATTCCTGTAAATAAATCAAAAAAGCTTTTCCTCTTAGGCCACGTCATCAGTAAATGTGGAGTCTGTCCTAATACCCAGAAGGCACCCACCATCGCTAACATTCCACAGCCCACCCAAAAAAAAAAGGATTTGGCAGATTTCTTGGCCTGTGTGCCTATGACAGGCGCTTCGTCAAGGACATTTCTCAAATCACCGAGCAGTTCACCTTTCACATGAATTCAGACGAAGATTTGAAGTGGCAAGCGCCGCAAAGTGAAGCATTCCAAGAGCTTAGACAGCGCCTGCGGTCACTGCTAGTGTTCTCCCACTTTGACGAAGACGCTGACACCGAAATCCGCGTCGACGCAAGTAGCCTAATTCTCGGCGCCCAGTCTAAAAGAAAGACTGATTTGAAAGGTTCATTGCTTACACTAGCCGGTCGCTGTTGAGAGCAGAAACCAATTATTCTACAACGCAAAAAGCATTACTGGATATCATTTGGGCTTCCAGGAAATTCGGCCCTTGCCTATACGGCAGGTCCTTCAAAGTCGCAAGCGACAACCATGCCTTGTGTTGGCTGGCAAACTTAAGGAAACTACAGGACGCCCCGCACGATGGCGTGTCAGAATCCAGGAATTACACATCACCGTCGTTTACACGTACGGATGGAAGCACTCTGATGCCGACTGCCTATCAGGCGCCCCCTTGACGCGCCACCGCTAGCCGACGAGGATGACAACGCCTTCCTGGGAACATTAAGCGCAGAATACTTCTCTGAACAGCAACGAACAAAGACGGAGTTAAAAAGCCTCGTCGAGTAATTGGAAGGCAAGACTGACGTTGACTGCAGGCGTCGTTTATTAAGCTCATCGAATGCTGTGATTTGCGGCGTTTCCCACTTGAACCTGATGTCGGATTATGTGAGATAATCACGGCTAGCCGATACATGAAAAGTCTTGGACGAAGAACTTATAATAGGTACACAGGCCAAGGAATATGCGCAGTCGCTTCCTGTCGGCGGGCAATGGAAAGTTAGCGACGGAAGATGTCTTCTTGATCGGGATGAAAAAACGCCGCTATAACGGAGACTTAGGAAGAACGCAAGACAAAGCGCTTTGGCCTGTGTTCTTCATATATCTCCGTCTTAGCAGCGGTTTTTCATCATGAGCGTTTACCAACTCGCCTAGCTCGCAGCTTTTCTAAGATGTCTTCTGCGAATCGGAACGGACTGGCCCAAGAACAGAAGCTCATCTTAAGGGAAGCGATACTTTCAGACTTTAGAGTGAGCCCTGATGACTCGATGGCGTCTGGTACTGTTCCAAGCCGCCTAAGCAGATCTTGGAGATTGCTGGCGAAGAAAACAACGTCATCCAAGTAGACAAGACAGGTTTGCCACTTCATCCCTATTTATGCCGTGTCCATCACGCGTTGGAGCGTTGCAGGTGCCGAGAACAATCCGAATTCCATGATGTCGAACTCGCCGAGGCCGTCCGACGTGATGAAGGCAGTCTTCCGGCGTTCCATCACGTCGACTTCTATTTGCCAGTCTTGAGATGGATCGGTGAGAAATACTTAGCGTTCCATAGCCGGTCCAACGTGTCGTCTATCTGTGGGAGCTGGCGCACGTCCTTCTTCGTGATCTTGCTCAGCCGACGATAATGCACACAAAAACGCAGGCTTCCGTCCTTCTTCTTCACCAAGGCAGCAGGGGAGGCCCACGGGCCCTTCGAAGGCTGGATTATTTTGTTGCGCAACATTGCATCTACGTGTGGCTTTATAGCTTCTCGTTCCCGCGTTTAAGCTCGGTACGGGCTCTGACGCAGTGACGAACCATATTCTTCGGTAATTATGGGAGGCTTAGTAACTAGTGTCTCCTGAATCATCGATGAGATCGAAGAGCAGTCTCTGTGTTGTCGGAGAATTTTTAGCTGTTGCAGCTTACACATTGGGTAACTCGTATTGATGTCGAAGGCTGGTGCGGGAACTATGGCCGTCGAAATAGATGCGGCAGAATCCGAGAGGACAAACGCTTTGCTAGTTTCCACAATTTCCTCGATGCATGCCATCACCATGCCCTTGTTGAGATTTGTATTCCTGGCTGAAGTTTGTCTACGTTACTTTAGCTTTTCCTCCACGTTGTCGAGTGATTCCTCATGCGACGCAAACTTCGTGGACTAGCAGTAGATGTTGGTCGCCCTAGACGACGGATTTTATGTCTGCCGGTGTTTTGTTGTCGACGGAAATGCACTTTAGCTGCACAGGTTACTCCTAATGACCGCTCGATTTCTTCTCGCACTACTTCCGAGAAGAAATCGACGCCACCTGAGGTTGCGACCTTGGGTACATCCTCGATAGTTCCTCGCGCACAATTGGTCGGATGTTTTCGCGCAAGTCGTCGGTGCCACGTGCTTGGACCTCGTACTTCTGCGTAACATTTTGGCGATCATAATGCTTGGAGCTCATTTCCAGCGTCGTATTTATTTGTTTGTTTGTTTGTTTATTTGTTTGTTTGTTTGTTTGTTTGTTTGTTTGTTTGTTCTGTTAGCCCAAAGGCCGATACACGGTGGTGTAATCGTAAAATAAGCTTCAAATATCGCTACAGAGACGAGCGCTACAAAATCAAATCCGGAAATACAAACGTTTGCCTAATTATTGCGAATTTTAGACTAGAATATTCTACGATATTTCAAATAAGCATTGCACTGTAGACTCTAAACACTAAAAGCAACAACAGCCGTACCATAGAAAATCAAGTTAGTTAGTTAGTTAGTTTGGCTTTAATGGCACAAAGGCAACTAACTAAGGCCATGCTGCGCCAGTCACAAGACAAAATAAAACGGTATGTTAGGGCAGGTAAAACTGCATTACATTATAGTTGGTGTAAATAACCAGTTTTTTCTAAAAAGTCGAAGAGGTTTGCAGATGGCACTAGGGGGTCATCTGCTAGTAATAGGACAGGGTGTGATGGGATGTGCAAATTATACAGGCTGTGTAAAAACCTCCGTCTCAGTGTATCAACGTGTGGACATGTTATTAGGATGTGCATGACTGTAAGAGTTTCATTGCATTTTTCGCAAGTTGGCGGGTTTTCTTTTCGGAGAAGAAAATTGTGCGTCAGATGTGTGTGTCCAATTCGAAGTCGACAGAAGATCACCTCGTAGAATCGTTGCTGCTGACTGCATGATTTCCACTCGCCAATTACAGGTTTAATTTGATGAAGCTTGTTGCTTAAACAATTGTCCCAATCGTGTTGCCATTTTGACGTCAAGGCCTTCCGATTCGCATTGGCACTGTATTTATATGGAAGTGCTGTATTTTGAATGTTTTTGTACGCTGCCATTGATGCGCATCTATCCGCTGCTTCGTTACCCAATATTCCTACATGCCTTGGTACCCAGCAAAACTTTATTGATCTGCCATATTTGTTTGACAATAATGCGTTCAAAATATCGCCTAACAAGGGTTCACTTTGGGATTTCATGTGTAGCGCCTTGAGTATGCTTAATGAATATGTGTATATGACAGTGTTTTCAAGTTTGTCAGCAATGATCTTTTGAACTACCGTCCATATTGCGTAGACTTCGGCTGTGTAGACAGAGGCATGCTGAGGTGGTCGAATACTTGTTTCCCAATTTTCTGTTACGGCCCCCACACCCACGTGTTTTTTCGTTTTGAAGCCATCAGTATAAAATTCCATGTAGTTTGTATACTTGTCTTGAAAAGCGCGGAATTCTCCTATAATGTGTTCATGTGGTGTGTCTCTTTTCTTTAAATGTGTTAGTGTCCAATCACATAACGCTATGAAATCACACCACGGGGATAAACGCTCTGGCTTTCTGGCAACCTGGAGGACTTCCCGAGGGATGTCATAATCCCGACAGTATTCCTCGTATCGCAGGATAAGCGGCCTAATCATGTTTGGTTTATTTGTATAATGCAAGCGTGAGCTGCGCTGTGTGACGATGTTGTAGCCTATGTGCTGTAGTGTGGATCGGATTCTGAGTATGTAGGAAAAAGTTAGTAGCGCTCTGCGATGCTGTAAAGGAGGATCATTACATTCAACATGTAAGCTCTGTATAGGTGATGTTCTGTAAGCACCGCATGCCAGTCGTGGTCCTAGGTTATGAACTGGATCAAGTCGTCGGACGTAAGATATTCTGGCTGAACCATATGAGATGCTACGGCAGTCTAATATGCTACGCACCAAAGTGCGGTAGATGCGTAGCAGGCATTTACGGTCAGAACCCCACCGTTTCCGGGAGAGGATCTTTAAGATGTTAAGTGCATTGTTCGCTTTGATTTTAATACTATTGATGTGCGCGAGAAAGTTCAACCTTTTATCAAACAGAAGACACAGAAACTTGTGTTCTTGTTTTACGGGTAGTGTGGCATCCTGTAGTTTGAGGCTGGGATCTGCTTCTAGGCCTCTTTTTTTGTGTAAATACAACACTTATAGTTTTTTCACTTGAGAAGCGAAAGCCGTTTTCAGATGCCCACTGCGTTAGTTTGATTAATGTAATTTGAATTCGTCGTTCGCAGGTTGCCATGTTCGATGCACGACATGCAATTTGCAGATCATCCACATATAGTGAATGCATTATACAGGATGGAATTACAATATTGAGCGAGTTCATTTTCACCACAAACAATGTTGTGCTCAATACGCATCCCTGAGGTACTCCGTTTTCCTGAATAAATACGCTGGACAGCACCGTTCCTAAACGCACTTGGAATGTTCAATCGGACATGAAATCAGCTAGACATTTAAGCATTCTGCCGCGGATCCCTAAATCCGCTAAGTCCCTTAAAATACCGAACCTCCATGTTGTGTCGTACGCCTTTTCAAGATCAAAGAAAACTGTGAGATAATATTGCTTGTGTAGAAAGGCCGCACGTATCTCGTGTTCTAACCGAACTAGATGATCTGTTGTAGAGCAACCTTTCTCGTACGCACACTGATGATTATCGAGCAGGTTCTCAGTTTCGAGGACGTTTGCCAATCTGATGTTTGTAATGGATTCATAGGACTTGGCAAGACAGCTTGTGAGTGCTATAGGTCGGTAGCTGGTAGCTGTTGTAGGATGCTTTCCACCTTTCAAGAAAGGGATTATAATGGCTTTTTTCCACTCATTCGGCATCTTTCCTGTTTCCCAGATTATGTTAAAAAAGTGGAGCAATGTCTTAACTGCTTTTGGAGATAGGTGTGCGAGCATTGTGTAATATATTCTGTCCGGACCTGGCGCTGTTTTTTTTTTTTTTTTGCCAGTAGTGAGTACTCTGTTCATTTCCGGAAGTGTTAAGGGGTATTATAAGTTTCTCGGAACTTCCTGCTGTCGGAAGCTTTTGCTTTTCTGCTGATTGTTTATACTTTTGAAATTCAGTGGAATAGTTTAGTGAGCTTGATATGTTATGGAAATGCTGCCCTAATATGTCTGCTTGTTCTTTTAAATTCGTTTATGTACCTGGAGGTGAGAGTATGGGGATCGTATAAGGAGCGTACTCGCTTTATAAACTTACGAAGTTGATCCCACATTCTTTTGGATGCTATTGAGCTATTGATGGAGGATACATACGTTTGCCAAGACTGTCTTTCGGCTTGGCTACGCGTGTACCTGGCTTTCGCCTTTGCTTTTTTGAAATACAGGAGGTTATCTTGTGTTGGATATCGCCGAAAGATACCCCACGCTTTGTTTTGTGCTTCTTTAGTTTGAGTACGTTCATTCGTCCACCAGGGTTTTAGTTGTTTCATTAAGAAGCCCGAGGATTGCGGGATCGTCTGTTCTGCTGCAGCAAGTATGGAGGCAATAATCTTTTCATTCATTTCGTGTATTGTTTGATCATCTGATATATGATCAAGACTGGCCTTCTCGATGAAGAGAGGCCAGTCTGCTAGATGGAGTTTCCAACGGGGTGGTCTTAATGGTACTGCAGGGAAAGGAGATGTTTTTTTAATAATGCCGGGCATATGATCACTACTATAAGAATTGTTAATAACACTCCATTTAAAATCGATCAACAGAGATAGAGTGCATAGCGCCAGATCTAGACAGTTCATAGCTCCTGTGCTTGGGGAGCAGTAGGTTGGCGCACCAGTGTTTAAAAGGCATATTTCGTTAGTCAGGATAAAATCTTCAAGTGTTTGTCCCCTGGTGTCAGTTGTTTTGCTACCCCATAATATGTTATGAGCGTTAAAATAACTTGCTATTAAAAAAGGTTTAGGTAGCTGGTTTAAAACTAACTCCATATCTCTTACAGTAAAATGTAAATGTGGTGGAATGTACATTGAACAAATGGTAATGGTTTTATGTGCTATAACCGTGACAGCAACGGCTTCTAAGTGAGTATTAATGGCAACTTCTCTAGCTGCAATGCCGCTCTGTAGAACTATAGCTACACCACCCGAAAGCCGGTTCGCCTGCGTAAGATCGCGCCGTACAACAGCGAAGCCTTTTAAAATGTTTTTGGGGTTATCCCCTGTTTGTTTCTTGTAAGCACAAGGCTACAGGAGAGAAGTTACTTAACAAGTCTTTGATGTCACCTAAGTTGTGTAAAAGCCCTCTACAAGTCCAATGGATAATAAAAGCCATCTTGAAATTGAAAGGTCAGAAATGGCACTACGGAAAAGTAAGAGGTGGGATTATAGGTGACATGGATTAAAAAGGCTAATACAAAGGAGCGATAACCCTTAGGTTATCGCTTTCTTATTTTGAGTGGTTACTGGGATTTTGTCCCTCTTACCGCGCTCGAGAGAGCGCTTGTCCTTCGGTGTCAATGACACCGGAGTTTTTGTGTCGACCTCCATCGCTCTTTCTGAGGCGCTGGAGGACCGAAAGTTAGGCGCCGAGACACGTTCCTCGGGCCTTGGAGTTTGCTTGATCTTAAGGCCCTGCGGGACTGGTGCTTGCAGGACCTTGGAAGAGGATGGGGCAGCATCGGCTGCTTCCATCACGGGGGTGGGAGGAGTCACTGCGGCACCACTGCGCGTGGGCTCGGAGGACTCCGGAGGCATCTGTGACGCTGCCCCCGACTGCGTCACATCGGCGTAACTTCTTCGCGGAAGATACGATAGCCACTTTCTGGCTTCAAAGAACGATATTTTTTTCTTTCACAGTTAGTGCAATTACTTCCTTTTCCTTTTTCCAGCATGGGTAAGACCGCGAGTAGGCTGGATGGTCTCCTTTGCAGTTAATACAATGTGGGGAAGAAGTGCAGTTTTCAGATTGATGATCACTTGAGCTGCATTTAGGACAAGCTGTTTGGCCTCGGCATGCATGTGAAGCATGTCCGAACCTTTGACACTTGAAACAACGTCTTGGGTTCGGGATATATGGTCTGACGTTTACTTTTACATAGCCTGCATCCAGAGAGGTAGGCATTTCGCTTGTTCCAAATGTAAGTATGACATGTTTTGTTGGGATCTCCTGGTCATTTCTGCGGATAACTATTCTTTGTACTTTTGTCACGTTTTGCTGCTGGAAACCCTCCAGGAGTTCCTCATCCCTCAGGCCAATGAAGTCTTCCTCTGATATCACACCCCGGCTTGTGCTCAGTGTTCTATACGGTCAAATTGTCACTGTGGCGTCGCCAATAGTGGTAAGTTAAGATAGCTTTTGAGCTTGATCTTTATCATTTAGCTCTAGGAGTAGGTCCCTGCTAGACATTTCTGGAGCTTTATATGTAGTTACGATTTTGTCTTTGAGACACTTGGCTACCAGAAATGGAGATAGCTTTCTTACTGGTATGTTATTTTCACTGTGGACGACATAGTATTTGGGAAATGACGGTGCGTTGCTCCGAAAAGAGAACTGGAACGGTGCTTCGGTGCGGCATCTTTTCAGACGCCGATCATAGACAGAAGTTTGCGCTGCCATAAGAAAATTTGTTTGTTCGGCAACAGCGCCGACCGCCCACCACGGAGCCCAACGAGGGGACGTGGCAGAGCTTGCATAACAAGCCTGCCAGACGCCAGTCGTACGCCATCACTATAACCAAATATGGTGTACCCAAGGTAGGATAGCCACACAAGGTTAACCCTTGCCGCCGTGGAGAAAGAAAGTAAATGGAAGAGAGAAGAAGACCGGAAAGATAAAAAAGTGAGAGATAAAGACGAAGGTTTGACGAGAGAGAGATGGGAAGAGGAGACTACCGATTTACCCCGGGTGGGTCAGTCCGGGGGTGCCGTCTATGTGAAGCAGAGGCCAAAGAGGTGTGTTGCCTCCGCCGGGGGGCCTTAAAGGTCCGAACACCCGACATCGGCTCAACTTCCAGGATCCCCCTTTCCCCGGACATGGCTAAGCCGCGCACGGCTACACGCGGGAGGGTCCAACCCTCGTGTGCTCGGGTACGTGGTGTCGCAACACACCAAACGCCTGCTGACGCAGACGCCCCTGCGGGGATAGAAAATCAAGTTTTCAATATCATACACAGGAACTTCGAAAACATCACGTGGGGCCGTTTCGAATAATGTCATATTACACACGCTGCCTATCACTGCGCAATAAAGCTAACGATATTTGAGCATGGCTACATAGAAGAATAGGCCAGTGCCGATTTTTCAAACTGTTCTGGCAAATCAATTCTGGTTGTGCTATGTGGTAGCGCATTCCAGTCTTCAATCCTTTTTGGAAAAAGAATACTAAATGCGTCAACTTTTCGCAAGTATGGGCATATACTGACCCTCGTGGCTAGATATAACGGCCCTTGAAATCCCACACATTCCGTTTTGTATATACCTTGGAGTGTTAAAATTGACACAATTATGTTTCACTAAGTAAATAAAGTTTAGCCTAGCCTTCGTCGCAGTCAAAGCTCGTGAAATTTGAGTTCATTGAGCATTTCAGGCACCGAATTCGATGCACCTATATTTCGTCATAATAAACTTTGCTGCACGCCTCTGTATTGTTTTCAATTTTATTTATTTCATTCTTCCTCTATTGATTCCTTGCTATGCTAGCACGTTGCAGCGCGGGACGTACCGAACCGATGCCAGATATGCAGTGGACCAAGCTTAGGCCTACACCCCAGTGATCAAAGTTTAACCTCTGCGGCATTTCATAAATTACCTATAGGTAATTTATGTGCTTCTATGTGCCAACGCGATAGCGTTAAGGAGCCCGTGTCGCAGAAAATCCGGCGTCCTGCGTTGGCATCCGGCTTCCGTGGTAGTAAAAGATACGAATGGTACGAAAAACTATTTTCATACCCAGCCTTTCCATGTGACGCAAGAAATTTACGGAACTAATTGAATTTCTTTACCTTAAACACGTGAAACATGGTAAACTATGACTTACACACAACCTACAGATAAGGTAACCCTCGAATTGTAATTTGACTGTACGAGAAAACGTATGTTACGCGAAAACTCAAAGAAACGCCTTTTCCAGCGTTTCTACCATTCACAGACCAGCCGCGGCGTCCGCCATTTGAGCGCGCCGGCGCGCGGGTATCTCGAGGGCCACGGAGTGGCGCGCCCGGTTCCTCAAGCTGGCGCTCGCCTCCATCACATCGTGGCCCACGCAAGAGGCCGCGCTTCTCCCATAAAGCCCGCCTTCGTGCATGGGGTTCGCGGTCAGCGTTTCCCTGTAAACATTACGGTTACGTACGCTCCAGTTGCCGGGAAGCGTGAGAAGTAGGCAGGGATCTTTGAATGCTATCCCGTTCCACTCTAAAAGGCGAAGCTGAAGCGTCCTCCATATTTTTTGTCCAGGACATCTGGTATCGTAACGCCTAAGTACCTGAATGGCTCCATTGTTATATTGGTTTACCTTCTAGCTTGTAATTGTAGATCCACACGTATCTTGTTATTTTTTCTAGTTATTTGTGCGTAGACAGTTTCTTTTTTAATTTATTTCCATGTCCCATCGTGTGCACTAATCGCTAATTGCTTCTAGATATGAACGTGATTCTGATTGGTCCTCATGACATGTGAATTTTAACGTATACTAAGCAATCATCTGCAAATAAAAGAATTGTTATCTTCTCATTATGACCCTTTGTAATGTCAATAATATAACACAGAAATACTGTAGGTCCTAACACAGACTCTTGAGGAAGACCTGCTACATTTAGAATTTTCGCATTTTTTTCCTTTTACTTCCACATATTTCGTCATGTTAGATATGATTTAATCCATTAAACTATATTTCAGTTGACTCCGAGATCAAGTAGCTTGCCAATAAAGTATGAATGGGAAACGTGGTCAAACGCCTTTCATAACTCTGGGCAAATTTCGTCTATCTGACCTGTTTCATTACTTACCTGAGCAAAATCGCGTAGTTTCCGCAAGCTCTGTGATTGTAGACAATCGGCTCCTAAATCCACGCTGGTTAGAAATGAGCATGCTTGAGCTTTCGAGATAGTTGAACAAGCTTTTTTGAGGATATGCTCGAATATTTTACAGCAAATACATGTTATTGAAATGGGTCTATAATTTTGCATTCCGTGTTTGTCCCCCGTTTTATGAAGTGGTATGACTCGCGCCTTTAAACAGTCCTGTGGCAAATTATGCTGTTCAAGAAACGCATGGAAAATTATCAGCAAATATTTTGCGATAGATTCTGCATATCGTCGCAACAATTCATTAGGGATGCCATCCGGGCCAGGTAACTTTTCCATGTCTAGCTATAATACCAGTAGAAGTATACCTGCTACAGTTAAGATAATCTCTTGCCTTTCTGAATGTACATTAGTCATTTTAACGCGACCGCGTTAAGGAGCTCGTGTCGCAGAAAAGCCGGAGTCGTCGGCGTCGGCGTCAGCGGCGTTGGCCGTGAGCAATAAATCCCAGAAGGCACTTCATAAATAAAAAACATCTTGCAAGATGGGCTGGTGGGAATCGAACCAGGGTCTCCGGAGTGTGCGACGCTACCACTCAGCCACGAGTTCGTTTCTTCAAAACGAGACAAAATCGCCTCTAGTGAATGCGGTGTTGCCTTAGAAACGTGCTGTAGAAAGTTATACTGCGGTGTATATCGGTAATTATGACCATGTAACTTGCAGAAGTCGCAGTTTCACGAGTAGCGAAGTACGTTTCCCCTACATTTCTTCTGCGCTTCCCGCACACGCAGAGCCATCTTGCGGCAAACACAGAAGACCCCCTCCTCTCAATGTACAGCGCTGCTCCGACAGGTGGCGCGCCACGCGCGCATTGGGGCTGTGCGGGGACCGGTGCGAGGCGCGTCGCGGCCCGGACTCCCCTCCCCTGACGACGCTTCGCCATGCTCCCCCACGGGTTGCAGAATCAAGCGTCCTTCCTTTCTTTAGATCACTATCTGTCTATCTCTCTGCCCGTGCCGATGACGACGTTTGGCTGGCGTACATCGTTTCCCCCTCCGACACACCGAGTTCTTTGGTTCGTTCCACTTGCTCAGGCGCACGTTTCGTTGCCGCGCCGAACGCTGCGTTGCTCGACGCTCACCGCGTGGTTGGTGGGTGCAAAGTCCAATGCGGGCGCCTCGTAAGTGATCCGCCGTAGCGCATTGTCTCACACCCCTTGGCGGGTCGACGGGAACGCTGTCGCGTTCCACTCTTGAAGGTGAAGCTCAAGCGTCCTCCAATTTTTTCTCCCTTATGTCTGCAGGCAATGGCAAACGAGAGTCAAAGACGGAATGGAAAAATTGTATCATGGTATTGGTTATCAATTTGCCCAGAGTCTGTCATTATACATTCATCGCTGCTAACATCTGCAACATCCTCACACGATGGAGCAAAGTGACGCCAAAAATGCTGCGCCTCTCTTTCATAAACTGTGATAATATGTGGAAATAGCAATGTTCTTTCGCAATAGATATATTTTGCTTCAGAATTATTGAAAGATCTGGAATCTCATTACGGCCTTAGTTTTTCTTTTCTGTCTACGTTTTAATTTCCTTTTTCACTGAATGATTTCTCGGGCCACCCAAGGATTTCGCTTTTTCGGATTTTTTTATCTTCATAGGAACATATTTATGTATGAAGTAATCGGCAATACCTTAAAACTTATCCCACAACGTACTGACCTCAGCTGCCCCATCGAACGACTCCAGTGCCATCTCCAGGTAATTTAAGATGCTGGCATCATCTATTGCAACAAAATTTCTTACGTGTGTTGTTTCTCTTTTGGGCTTGGCCGGAAAAACCTCTTTTATGCACAATTGGGCAAGTTTGTGGTCCCATAGTCCGTCATCAATAGAAAATGTGGGATCAGTAATCCTGCTGTCTATAAATGCAAGGTCAAACACTGTCTGAGTACTTGGTCCAATTCTAGTTGCTTCATTAACAACCTGTGTAAAATATTTGCTAAATACCATGTCAAATAATACACTAGAATGTTTGAATTCTCCTGAGCTAATGTGTCCTACATCCCAACGAATACCTGGCAGGTTAAAATTACCTGCTATAATTACACGCGTGTATTGAGACACGATGTCAGCCAAAAAAGTCGAATTTATTTCAGAAAAGCAAGAGGGGCATTAGGAGGTCATGAACAGCACCAATTCCGCAAGGAAAGCCACACAGCATTGACCTGCACCAACTCCTTTGTTATCGGGGCATTCGTGTAACATCACAAGCTCAATATTTTTTTTTAAGCAATCGCTACGCCGTCATTATGAGTTTCATGATTCTTACAAATAATTAAAAGGGGGGTGTTATTTCGCGGGCAACCAGGTTTCAGTCGCAATGGCAATATCGGGGTTGTCCAGAAAGACGAAGAGCTCAAAATCAGCGGTTTTGTTCACTGGGCTGCGAGCATTAATGTTTATAAGCTGACATCTCGAGTTTGGTTTCCACAGTGTAACTGAGACACACGTGCAGTTGAATATTTCTTGCTTGTTTTCATTCTACAAGACTGTGCATCGTTCCGCGCATACAACTCGTTATCGATAATAGTCTTGTCTTGCATGAGTTGAACCTGCAAGCCCTGCTCCTTTTCTGCTTTCCCGCTTTCCCATAGCCTCTTCCGCTTTCGTAGCGTGTTTGTCGAGAGGTCGTCCCAGACGGAAATGCCGGTCCTTTTTAACTTTCTGCAGTTCTCGATAGTCATGGCCTACAATGAAAATTCCGCAACTGTCTTCGATGAACTGCGAATTAATCCGGCGAAGAATTCTTGCTTTGTTCCTAGCATGAGGAAACGAACTCACTTTTCCTCAGATATGTTCGGGTCGGCATGTCGGAACCTACGGGTCATCTCTTCCGTATGAGTGGCGATGTTCTCGCACGGGAACTGTACTGGGCTTCTAGTAGAGCTTCCGCCCTTTCCTTGCGCATGACACTAGTAAAGGTCTGCAGGAAGCCGTTGCGAAACAGGGCCCATGTCGTTAGGGTTGAGTCTCGTTCCTCAAACCAGGCCCTCGAGCTATCTTCTAAGGAGAAGTACACACGGTGCAACTTGTCCTAGGAGTTCCAGTTGTTGAATTTCGCCACCCTCTCGTGTGCCTCCCGCCATCGTTCGAGGTCTTCAACCGATAATCCACGAAAGGTCGTCGGCTCCCTGGATTGTCCCAGGATGATTCGATGCGCGGGTGCTGTCAGTTCAGCAGTTGGCTTGGCTTTAATCTCCCGGAAGCCTTCCATAGAAGTCCTTGGTCCAGCGGTAATTATTCCAGCCTGCGGGTAGCTCTAAGGCCCGTGGTGACGTCGCCGATGTCTTCAGGACTTGGTCTTGCAGGGTGTTTCCGTTACACAACGAAGCACACCCACCAGATGTCACGCTGTAGGGAGGGTGAAAAGCACTGCAGCAAAAGCTGTGAATCGCGAAACTAGCCAACTACTGGGCGAACATGTGCCCAAAAAAGCAGGTTACACTCAAAGAACAAGGACCAGTTCTTGTACACAATGATAGCGGTGGGCAAAGTCGGCGATTGTCGTAAATTAGCGGGTCAAGTGCGTCGGCTTTTATGCATGACTCGTCGAAGGTTCCAACGTAATCGCTGGTGCCCATGTGCCTATCAGACAGTACTACCCCATTTGCGTCGTGGTTACAATCAGATTACGGAATATTCGGTGAGCGCAGACAATAGTTAGAACTATCGATAACATTCCAGAAACTTCTGATACATGCAGACGTGCCCTGCACCAAGCGATTACGTTTAACGTAATATATATATATATTGCTATCTTACATTGGCTGGCGGAAAAAGATGAATACTCGCTTCCGCACATTGATGTTCCACGCACTGACGGCGTCATCGATTGTCTGTATTCTGCTTCGTATTTCTCTTCTGTGGACCTCAGATCTGGATATTGGAAAATTCCCATGCATTCAGCAGACAAATTGCCAACGGCGTTAATTACTCCAGTTGGTTTCTATGAATTCACTGTCACGCCGCTTGGTTTGTGTGACACATCTAGTGCTTTATGGATGCTGTACTCCGTGGCCTAAAATGGGAAATCTTTGTTATCTTGATGATATCGTGATCTTTGGCCGCACGTTTGTCGAGCACAACCATCATCTTAACATAGTCCTCATATGCCTTGAAAGAGCTGCGCTTACCTTGACTTCGAAAGAGTGTCATTTTGGCAGTCCTGAAACTCTCGTCTTTGGTCACCTTGTGGATAAGAACGGTGTTCGACTCGACCCACATGATGTCGCTGAGGTAAGCAGGTTCAAGCCACTGCAGTTGGTACGAGATCTTCAGAGCTTTTTGCATCTGTGCTCTTATTTCCTGCGTTTTTATTTCCAGATTTGCTGACGTTGCTTATCCCTCACTTGCCTGCTTAACATAGGCGTCCCTTTCCCCTGGGCAAAAGAATGCTAGTCTTCGTTATCGCAGTTGAAGCGTATGCTTACGTCAGTGCCCATCTCTCGCCGTTTTGATGCATCAGCTCCAGCCGAAGTACACACTGACGTCAGTGGAACTGGTCCCGGCGCCGTCCTAGTGCAGCATCATGGTACTGTGAACATGTCGTTACCTACGCCAGCCGTTGTTCCAGTAAAGCTGACTACACCGTAACAGATCAAGTGTGTCTCGCGGTCGTTGTCACTATGCACGAGTTTCACCCTTACATTGGCGTCGATTCTCTGTTGTCGCAGAACGGCGCTCGCTATGCTGTCTCAGTGGTCTCCCTGAACCTTACGGCCGTCTTGCTCGCTGTGCCCTGTGCTTGCAAGAATGTGACTTTCAGTTGTGCTTTAAGAGTCGCATTCATGATGCGAACGCTGACATTCTATCGCGACTGCCTCTTCCCACAACGGAGCGCGACGGCGACAATTTCGACGAATATGTGGCCGCTTTTCGCTCGCAGTTTCTAGATCTTGACACCTTCCGCTCATAACAACGTAACGACCGCACTTTGGCCCCTTTCTTTATATCCACTGCCGAGAAGTCGCATAGGTGGCCCTTTGTTATACAAAATTACCTTCTTTATAAGGGAAAGTTCTCTGCAGAAGGCACCCGCCACTTATGGTCCTACCTAGAAATTTGGAACAGGAAGTCCTTATAGACTCATGCATGGCGACCCGTCATCCGCCCACATGGCTTTCACCAGGACCTTGCGCCGTACTCAGGAACGATTTTACTGGTCACGAATGTGTCACGCTGCGGCTACATACGTCTTCAGTGGAGAAACCGGTGCTACAAACGTTCCACTAGTGCCCTGCCAGGACACCTTCATCCGATCGCTCCTCCGAGTTCTCGGTTTGAGATTGTCGGAGTTGACTTAGGGCCTTTTCTGCGATTAGCCAACGGCAACCGCTGGATTATTGCCTGTGTAGACAATCTGACTCTCTGTGCCGAAATTGCAGCGATCTTTTCAGCAACGGCGGCTCAGGTTTCGGAACTTAAGCTACGATTCGTAATCAGTGATTGTGGTCGCCAATTCGTCGCCGATGTAGTTGAGGCGCTGCTCCGCTTCGCAGTTTCGTCACCCTACACCGTGCCATTCACAGATGAACGGCCTCACTGAGCACACTAACTGGACTCTCATCAACATGCTTTCCATGTATGTCGGCGTCAAGCACAAAAACTGGGACGCTATCCTGCCTTTTATGACCTACGCTTATAACACTGCTCTCGGTGAGACCACCGGTTTCAGCCCCTTTTATCTTCTCTACGTGCGCCAGCTCCAAACTTAGCTTGACACGATGTTTCCGTTTGACGAGCAGGACCAACCTTTTCTTACCGAGACCCGCTGTCGCGCTGAGAAAGCGCGACGCGTCGCACATCTGCGTACTTTTGCGCCGCAAGACCGCTGAAGGCTCGCTATGAAAAGCCAAACCAACACGCGTCGAAGACAAAAGGAAACATGTCCTGGCTGCGGACTCCACCTCGCAAGCGTGGCTCGCGTCAAAAGTTTCTAGCCTGCTACACCGACCCTTTTGTCGCTCTGGCACGTCTCAGCGACACAGCTTACGTGATATCCCGCCTCACATGTACTGGTCACCGCTCTCGCAAGACAGATGTCGTTCACGTCGCCCGTCTGAAACATCACCACCAGTGGACATTCGAATAGCTCGCTTGGTGGGCATCATCTAAAATGGGGGAAATGCTACGTTACATTGGCCGACGAGTGAAAGAAGATGAGAGAAGAAGAAGGTGGCATATGCTTTATTTTTGGATCTGAATGTCACGCGTTTGCCTCTTGTTTGGTTTGTTCATGATTTGCTTCACAGTAACCTTACCATGTGCCTATGTGGTTCTCTGTTGTAGTTGTTACTGTTGTTGTTTTATTGATGGACTATTAACATGCAAACGTCATGCACCCACTCCTGTCTTGGCTACCAAAAGGCGACCGGCAGTATTGAATAAAGGAAAAAAAATAAAAAAAGGCAAGACAGACTATGGGACTTGTCAGGTAGTCCGAGACCATTCTTTCCAGTCTCTTAAAGCAAACAAAATAACAGCAAAAACATAAAAATAGAAACAGAGCAAACGCTTCCATCATACGACCAAACGCGTTCGGACACGTCAGAGACGCGAGATGAGCGTCTAGGCAGAATGCTTACGCACTATCTGCTGTGCCCCACTAGGCAATTTGTGCAGTAATTTTTATTCAATGGCGACACTCTCGAGCCATCGCCTTTGGTGATACACTGTCACCTCTGGGAAGTCTCACGCGACTCGGCTGTGGACGCAACGTAGTAGTCGGCCGAAAGCATTCTTGGCACTGCAAGAGAAAGGTGATTTAACAGTGGTTGACATCTTACAAAGACAAGGACTTCTGGTGTGGATTAATGTACCATCTGGTTTGTTTAGACTGCACTATTTCGGTTTACTTCCGGTCTTCTTCGCGCTCATTATGCATCACTACTGCGGCGTAAAAAGCACTACGCTAACTTGGTTTGTTGTTTTCGTCGAAAGCTTCATTTTGAGGCCTTTTTTTGGCCTACGTACACAAAAAGGGGCTCAAATTGTCTAAGATACTAGGCGAAAGTGGCCAGAAACCCAGATCCTAGGAACTACAAATCGATCTGAAGTCGCCAAAGAAGACACTGGGTTCAATACGCTGTTAGCCCCATGCGCCGACCCGCCCGGTTCCGAGTAGCGCGAGACCTCGCGAGAATGTTCGTACCACCGATAGCGACATCTTCTAGTACAGTTATGAGACATTTTCATTTTCAATTGAACATCCGTCTTTGTCACAGAGCGAGGTATGTAGCTGCATTGTGGTAATGCAGTAACTTACGTGTCTCTCAGAACACAATCTTCAATAGCGTTTATTGTACTTCTCCACAGATAAGCACTGCTACAAATGATATCGAAAAAAAATGGGGAAAGCATTCACACGGCCAACAATGCTAATTGTGCCAACAGTTCGCCTATAGTAGACAAATTAATGCGCAACAGTGTTCCCTTTTAGCACACCGAATACACAAGAGCTCGGGGCAGACAGTCGAAAACGAGGGCAACGACGACACGCCAAATAGCGGTTAGGTGAGCAAGGGAAGATTGGCTTGAATAAATAACTTTTGCGTGTCCCAGGCGACTTTTCCGTGTTCTAAGCGACTATCTATAGCGAGTCGCTTCGAGGCCGTTTCTAGTATGGCTCAGATCAAGCATGGTTCGCTTTCTGGCTGGAAGGTGAGCACGCGGACACGCTCATTGATGAGTGCGCGTTCGGTTCACTTATATCAACTGGTCCCAGGACACTGAAGGACCCGCTCTTTGAGCCGCGGTGCCGAGCTGGAGGGCGAGAACACACATGCGCTTTGGCACTTCATTATCAGGTCTCCTAAGAATTACATATTTTTTGTCATCGAGCGCAGTATCTCGCCTTCGCTGAGCCGTGCTCCTTGAAGGGCTGAAGAAAATAGAGCTTCTTGCGCTATTTTGCTGTGTCTTGGCTCATCTCATGGGCTTTATGGTATATGGGGATTGCTCTTGAGACTTTTTCTTTCGAACGCATGGTTTTCAATAGTAGCTTAACCTTTTCTCGTTAGGTGACGTTTAACTAACTATCAAATGAAAACCATCAAGCTCGTTACGAGACACGGAAGAAGTGAGTGGGTAAGTTGCGAGCTTGACTACTGGTCGCTAGAGGAGAAACGCAAAAAACGACAGCATCCCGGTCGTTGACGGCGCGTTAAACACCGTTCAAGATGGTCGCTTCCACAACGACGTTTCTCAAATACCCTGAATTCCTGTGAGACGTTAACAATTACCCGACACGCGAGTTGACACGCACAAGTGTGCCCGCTGGCTTTGTCCGTGCCCTCTCTTTTGCTTGAACATGATTCAACGTTCTCTTACCCTTTGCGATCCAGTGAAATATATTCTTCTGGGAATCGGTGTTTTACAACAAATATCCGACACTGAACAGAACAAAAGCTGAACAACCCTGTGAAATCATGTGAAGTGTTACATGCCACGAATAAAGCTGAAAATTCAAATCACAGCGCCAGCAACTATACACAATGTATGTAGGCTATTGAGCTCCGCATTGCTGGTTCTTTGCAAAATCTATAGAGAATGTCCAGTCATTGCCGCATGCTGAGGTTAGGCGTCTGAGGTTGTATTCCAGCACCTCCCGACTTCAAGTTATTAGACTGCTAAGTACGTGTCGTTCCAATTCCGACGAAGCCAGGAAAAAAAAGAGGGCTTCGCGATAACTGCAAATTTGAAAGCGATGCAAGGCACACATTGCGGTCGGAACATCATGACGCTTGAGCAGAATGCTTAGATGCTCGGCGATACGGTCGCCTGCGCACAAGAAACCGCATGCATACAGCGACGATTTCTTATGCGCTAATGTATGCTGCATCGTGTTTTTCTTAAGTTCGCACACGTCTGTGGTAATATAGAGCGATATTATGTAGTTAGCATTTCCTTGCCGGGACAAGGTAGTGTCAACTCGCAGAGGCAGCTTCCAGGTGCCTTCCATTACAGGGGCTTTAAATTGTCTTATTATCAAAGTAAACTGTTTTCTATGCTGACTATAATTGAAGCACACTCTGAGCAGCATTTTTTATCCTGCCACCTAAGGCGGCCGAAGGGGTCTTAGGCAGGGCATGAAAGCAGTCTTCAAAGAAGTCGTGCACATCTCTTAGACAAACGCAACAGAAATATGCAAGTTTAAAGTTACACACGCTCCTCACTCCCACATCCCACACAAGCTTTGCGAAGAATGTTATTTATTTTTTACTTGTTCAGTTGTACAGAATATAAGTTCCTCACCTAAAAAGACAAAATTGCGATGAAAGGCGGGTCGGCATGTTTTACCTAGGTACACGCCATGTTTTCCTCGTCACGTGAAAGCCAGGGCGCACAGGCCTGTACCGTCATCCAGGAAAGGCGGGGCCTAGCTGCTAGTTAAAAGCACGAAACCTCGCGGCCATCCCGAGCTAAGCTCGCCGTAACTGGCAGATGCCGTCGTCCCAAGCCCCTCGTTGAATACTGAAAACTACGTTACACTCTACTGGGGCTGAATACGTCAATTGTGAGAGACAGCGGCTGCTGGAAGCTTACAGTTAAAATATGATGATTGCATATAATGCGCATCCTTAGAGTCTTGAATCGTGAGTCTCACCAAAAGCCACGTTGCTTGCTTGAGGAAAGTGGCCGCTGCAAGACCCCGTCGCTGTTTTTTTTGCCCTTGAGGAACAATCGCGTTTTCTTGTTCTTGTTCGCTAGTGAAATGTTCGGTGGGAACGGCAGTCATTTCTGGTTCTCCTCTACTTCATCCCCTGCCTGTTGATTTTGATCACTCTAAACATGACACACGCCCGCGTTTTGTATATGCCTCACAAAGGCAAATCAAGTGACTAGCTACGTATTGTAGTGAACAAAAGCATATATCGCGGTTTTCTGAGGGAAACAATTGTTACCTACGTTTCTAAGCTGTGCGTTACAGTTTTAAAGCGAACTTCCTTTGCGAACCCTCGCGGATTTTGCTGACTGCGTGCTGCTGCTGTCTCACCGAAATGCTGATAGTTAACGAAAAGAACATTTGAATTGCGTACCAGGTGGTGGGGATCGAACATAGTTTTCCCAGCACAGTAGCCCGATTAACCACTAAGTCACAATCTGCTGTATCTTTTTCTGTATAACAGGGAAGCAAAACATTAGCCGTGACACTGAACCCAGCAGAAGTGAATGATCAGACGAAATTAAACACAAATAAAGACGTGAAACCAGTCAAGAAAATTGCTAGAACGTATTCTCCTATCGTGCCAAATACAACTAGCTTTTTAAAGCGATACTTTCTCTGCCTCTTCTGCCCACTTTCCCGGTGCTGCTGTGGTGATGGTCTTGCCTCTCATCCCGTTGGGTTTCTTGCAACACTCACTACCAGATGGCGCTTGCCTCCGCGCATCCCGGCCGACACTGCCGCGGCAGCGTTGAACTGTTTGTGCGGATTGCACGTGCTGTGCTTGCTTTCCTATGCGGCAAAAATGCAGGTGCTGGGCTCTGCAGGTCGCGTGCTAGGCTGCGATAGTGTAAAACATTACAGTCGTCCATATCCTGAAGAGAGCGCTTGGAGCTGGCGTCTCAGCAGAGTGCTGACTGCGTATGCAGAAGGAGCGCGTAAACACGCGCCAGCAAAACGGCTCCAAAGCGTGCACTCAGCGTGGAGGACATCCAGGCCCAAAAGAAGTGCCGCGTGGAGCACGAGCGTCTTCGCTACGCAACGAAACCTGGCGCAGACCACGAATGTATGTATGCGATGTACACCTACAACTATATTTAATGAATTACGCACGGCCCCGTAATTCAATTTGAGTTTAACACTTCTGCCACGATGCGATGTGCCATGTGAGGCAATGATAATGCTCAGCCCTCTCAGCCATTGTGAACAATGACGCGCAACAGCGCATCAAGCAAACACGTCTCCCTGTGTGCTCTGTGGACAGCGCAGACAAACAGCAGTGATGCACGCAAGGTAACGTGTAACTCACCACTGTGGTATTGGACTATAAACGCTGAAGAAACTACACATTCGCCGCCAACATCACTGCTGATTATCGTCGATCAAAGGAAACAGCATACAAAGCTTGGCTTACATCGATTCCCACAGTCCGTGGGAACTTGGCGTTCATCGCCGTGTGTGTCATATTGCGTAGCAAGTCTGCGCATAAGGGCATGCTCGCGCGACGGTTTCCTTGACGCCAAAGACGCAGGAATAAAATGGCCAAATATCTTTTTTTCATACCTACATACGTCCTAAGGCATTGTTGTAGGGTAGTTAAACGCACAAAAAAATACGAAACAGAACAACGACACCACTAGTAAAAGAACACATTATTTACTCATGGGTAGACAACCAGAAGAACGCAAGAGGAGGCAGAAAAATGTAGATACAATACATAGCGTGACTGCAGCCGCATGCAATCATTCAATCTACACAGCTGCAAATCATGTTGAGATTTCTCCCAAGTGCTACCTGAATGCAACCGGAAACGCTTCACAAGGCGCGCAGACAACAGTATCACGCAGGGCGTTCTAATCTGCAATCGTATGCGAAAAGAATGACACTTGAAATACAGATGAAGATTCTCAAATGGTATTGCTGTTGCCCTTTTTTTTCTGAATATCTACACTGAAGGCTGAAGGTATTGATGGTTATCAATAGCTACCTCTCAGCAAACAATCTGCTTTAAGAACGAGCACCCAAAGAAGGTCAGTCGAAGTTGAAGAGTGCCCATGACACAGAGCGCTAACTTACAGAGCGTACAGAACGATATTGTATTGCTTCCAATTCATTAATAAGAACTTCGGCGTTCAGGTTCCCGACCAGACAAGCATTGTGAGTATGGAATGCACGTTAGAAAAATACCCACTTTGTTTCACAACAAGTGAGCACGTTACCGACCTAGAGGAGGAGGTGTGGCGGAGACTCCGTGTGGGGTCGGCACTTGCCCCATCAGTCACCTATGCCTGGTCATAACTTCTCCGTGGACCACTTGTGGATGCCTGCCCGTACTGCTCAGCTGGAGCGTCCGCGACTACAATCAACCATCTGTTGTGCACATGCCCTGGCGTTAGGCAGATACGACGGTGCTACCTGCAAGCAGTGGGCCTTAATACCACGAGACCACCGGACTATGAACCATCGAGAACTATTGATGTGCATCGCCGAAACTTACCTGCATGCATATTTTTAACAGTGTACCCCGTTGGGCAAACTTTCGAAATAAAAAAGAGGAACGAACACCAGAAATGGTGCGTCGATGTTGTAGCGTGTCCCGTGACACAGAGCGCTTTAAACTTGTAGCGTTACTTTCATAACCACTATAGGAATTAGAAACAAAACGCACAGGAGGATATTGTTTTGCTTCCAATCTATGAATACGAACTTCTGGCATTCGGGTTCCAGACCAGAGAACCATATTCAAGGGCCTTATAACGTAAAACTCTTCCAATAAGTTTTTATTCCAATCTGCTGACGTCAAATTGACTGCGCAGGGTTGACCCAACAGACCAATCAAACGTTCTCCTCGTTTATAGGAGGACGCTTTTGTTTGCTTGAAAAACGAATAACGTTATCTACGCTGAGCGGCTAGTCTTATCTAATTGGCTGACAAGACGCAAGGAGCACGCTCAAGTGTAGAGGGATTCGATGGGGCCGAGCCACCGAACTGAAAATCGATAACCGAATGAAGAGGGTGGTGTCGATTTCTGCGATTGGTCCACTTTCCTTTACTTAGTTTGTTGTGGCTGGTCGAAAATCGCGGCGGTATGCAACGGAAGGTTAAGAATGCCGCTAAAACGGACCCTCAGCAAAGAAGAGTTCGCAGAGCGAAGTCGTAAACGTGCAGAAAGTGCTCGAAAACGTTACACGGGCATGCAAAAAGGTTTATTGCACACAAATAAACTCATGCTCTCCGGCAAGTGCGAGTAGCCAGTGCCTGAGCGATCGGCGGCCGCCATGTTTTATTCCTTTCGGAAAGGGGCAGCCTGCGGCTATTCAGAAGAAAATTCAGTTTTGTTCGGCATATTAATGCATCTTTAACGCGTACGCGTTACTTTGACGCGGTGAGTTGTTGCGGTTTTGTGACGTCCCGTTACAGGCAGGTAAAGTGGGTGCAGCCCGAAAAGTTTTCATCAATAGCCGTGGATTAATGGCGAAAAGGCGTCGAATCAGAAATAATTATTTTTATTTTGTTCGGCCAAATCATGCATAATCAGTGTGTACACGTCATATCAGATGGTAGCTATTGCGGCTTTCGTGACGTCGCGTGACAAACAAGAGAAGTAGGGATGGTCCAAAAAAGTTTGTGACCAATCGTGTAGGTCTGATTGCAGAATTGGAATAGAAGAATTGGGGATAGTTTTACGTTATAGCGCCCCAAGTATCGTACGCACGTTAGAAAAATATAGAAGTTGTTTCGCGTCAACTGGGGCTTTCTTAAAAAAATTTGTAAATAACTTTTAGGACGCGTCAAGCTTTTAAGGAGATGTACCACAGCTGTCTGTCCACGCAAGGTCTGACGAGAGAGAAAACACCGTTGGATATTGCAATATTTTGCAAGGTTAATCAATTATGCCGCATTGGATCAACCTTGCAAAATATTGAAATATACCAGGGTGTTTTAATCAAATTTCTAGGATTTCATTAACCGCTTCAAGAAAGCTTCGCTTCACATACGTTTCCAGATGTGAATATTTTCTTTTAATATTTTCAATCCGGTTGTTCCTTGCCGCCAAGGGTACGGAGATGGAAAGCATTTTTTACTGCCGGTGCAGCAAATCGCTCGCCTCTCCATTTTATGCGTTTGCTCAGTGGTGCCCTATGTTTCCGAGTTTGTACGCCAGTGCCAGTGTATGGGAGCTTTTTTTTTTCTCTTTCTTTGATCCCTTATTATCAGTTGAACCTGCAGTAGCATGTCCAGCCCTTCGCACGGCTAACTTCTCAAGTTGTCTTTCTTAGCTTCACGGTCGTATTTGGAGCCCGCAGTGGCACCAATCTGGGCCCTGGCATTTCTGATTCGGTTCTCAATCTTCGTAATATATAAAAAGTACCTTTTATGGCGTTCATAGCATTCTCAATACTGGTAGGAGAAAGGAGTGCAGGGCCAGACGGTGTTGTAGAGCTTGTCCTAAAGCAATAATAAGACACTACGGGGCTATAATCTTTCGTAAATCGCTCGATTCGTCGACATTTACGCGCATATGGAGAACAGCTATGTAGTGTCTACATGCTACATTACAATACAATTTATTTCCCTCAATACATTAAGATGGAGGAGCGGGGGAAAATGCGAAAGCGCTTGACGAGTTTCCTACCTCCTCTACAGCAAGGAATGGCCGGGGACCATTGACATTCCCGCTGGGAATAATAAAGTAAATCTTGTTGAACTTGCTAATAATAATTATTCCACTGTTTATCGCGGGTAACAGTCAATTCATTACCAACTACAGACACATTTCCTTAATGTCTACTTGACGAAAATTCCCAAAACACATTACACACGAACGCCTCAATGAACTTATTTGACGAAGATCAACATAGTTAGTTCTTGCTCCAAAACGATGGCAACCGAACGCTGTCAGTTGCGACTTCCTTTGGGTCTGGTGCCTTGGCCCTCGGTGGGTTCTGGTGGCTGCTGGGTCGACAAGCCCCCCCCCCCGTCCAATAACGCGGAGGAAACGTCAAGCCACGACGCTGCGGGGCCTCAGAGGTCTCAGGCTAAACGAGAGCCAGATTTAATCTAGGAACGACAGCAACCACCAGGAGTGCCTGCCACCACAAGCGGGAGCCCGCCCGTCTCGGCCGCTACGACAGTGGTGATTCCTTAAAGGCGGTGCTGCCTACGGAGTGCCGACTCGCCTTGTAAAGCGTTCCAACCTTTGTCCCGGTGAACCAGCTGTTTCGTGGCTCAAATTATAGATGGCGTTACAAATTGTTACTCGCACCCAGCGCTGCGTCGCCTGCAGGAGCCCATGCGCAGCGAGACGTGTAGCAAGGCGAAGTGGGCTTTCTGTTCTTTGGCTAAGTCGCTTGTTGTAAAACTATGCGCACGTTTCCGCTGCTGCCCACGTCACGCCGTACTCCAGCAGGCCGTCGAGTGCCGCTAGTCACCTGCCGATGTCCCCGGATATTTCGTTGCTTTTTAGGTGCATGAACATTTATTACACTCGGTTCCAATGTCATGGTAGCGGCTGTTAATACAATCCCATTTTGTAAATCGGTATGTTTTTACTGAAGCTCTATTTGTTAAGGTTCAACTCAAATTAAAAGCCATAAAGAACTGCCTCGCATTTATGGGCGCTCACTATATCTTTAAGTCAAAATATGATATATGGCTTCGCTTACTAGTAAGCGTTTTCGTTTTGCGTCTGCGTTCATGAAGTGTAATTTACGTGCATGCTTCAGCTTGTGTTGCCGCTTGGTTCAATGAATGAATGAATGAATAAATGAATGTGTTTTGTTTAGTGGCACAAGGGCCAGGTATGGCCAAAGAGCGCCAAAAGAGTGTTAGTGATATCGCGGTGGAATGATGAGTTCTGTGAAGTTGATGTGACGCGGCTGTGAAGAGGCCTAAACATAGTCGCTGTGAAGTGCGTAAAATCTACGTGCAATAAGATTATGGCGATGACTAATGACGAGTACTATGAGCCTTATACTGCAATGCGGAAGAATGATATGATATACAGAACATATAAGATGCAAAAATTAGCTACAGCACAACTGCCTCACCAGAGCCCTTGAAACACAAGGGCCTGGAGGCATATACTATACAGTACGACTATCACAGCGGCATCCTCTGAAGAGAGGAAGCACTACGAATGTATGGGACTAATAACATTGTAATACCACATCTGTGAGGAAACCTAGGACTGTGTCTGTATTAAAAAACGGTTCTGGACCGAGAAACATTACAGGATGAAGAGGAATGTGCTGCCGGTAAGCTAAGCAAAAATATCTCTTTCTCTCAGATTCCGCTTCCCGACACTCCAGGGGGGCGCGGAGGACGGTCAGCCTCTCTCCGCATCAACCACAGGTTCGAGGGTCATTTCCCGTGGGTAGAAAATTATGGGTGCCAAATGTGTGCACTATACGCAGACGACAGAATAGGACATATGTTCGGCGCGATTTTGTAGCAGAGGGCTAGAATCCTAACTGTGGCATTATCACGTGAAGCTTATTATTTGTTTCTGCGTCCCACGTGCGTTGCCAGTGATTTCGCCGTTTCTTTCGTAAGAAAGGCCTCAGATCTGTGACAGGCACATCAGCGGAAGGGTTAACAGCTTGCGATGCAATTGAAGTGGCCCTCTCGTCCGCCAGAACGCTACCCTCAATGTTCCTATGGCCAGGCACCCAGCATATAATGATATGCTGATTAGATATGTACGCTTTACACAAGACGGAATAGAGTTCATTAAATGCTGTAATTTTTATGTGTATAGAGTGACATCAAGGCTTTCACGACGCTTAGGGGGCCTGTATATATTGTTGATTTTTCAAGTTTTTATTCTCTTATATGCTTCACAGCAGACAGTAACGCGCAGGCCTCGGCCATAAAGATACTTGTTTCCGGATGCAGTACATCGGATTCTGAGAAGGATCAGCCGACGGCTGCATAGGATACCCCGGCATTTGACTTCGAAGCGTCTGTGTAGAAGTCTGCGCAGGAGTGCTTCTGCGGGAGTTATAGGAAACGCATTCGGATTTCGATTTCTGCTGCGTATTTTGTTACTTCTAGAAAGGATATGTCACATTCTACCACCTGCCACTCCCAAGGTGGTAACAGCTTGGTTGGATGCATTAAGCGAAGCTCGAGGCGTGGGACATGCTTTTCATCACAAACTCCCTCACACGAAGCGAGAAAGGCTGTCCTACAGAGGGACGATTACAGAAAGGTGTAGCACACGTCATATCGTTAGCAGTGCTAAAACATGGATGTTTATGATTGGAGTGTATTTTCAGGAAATATGTGAGGCTGATGTAAGTTCTCTGCAGATGGAATCACCATTCATTTGATTCCGCGTACAAGTTTTCAATAGGGCTTGTCCTGAAAGCGCCAGTGGCTACGCGGATACCTAGATGGTGGACAGGATCTAGAACCTTTAGTGCGCTCGGAGCGGCAGAGTTATATACGACGGCACTATAGTCCAGTCGTGATCGAATTCGGCTCTTATAAACATTCATCAGACATTTCCTGTCGCTACCCCATGTTGTGTGGGATAGAATTTTAAGTAAGTTGATTGTCCGTAGACATGTTTCTTTATTATATTTAATGTGGTGAATGAAAGTAAGCTTCGAGTCAAGCGTAATACCTAGAAATTTGTGTTCTTTGTTGATAGGTATATGATGTCCACACAGTTGAACACAATGATCTGGAACCAGGCCTCTCTTTCTAGTAAAATGAACACAAGAACTTTTGCGGGGGTTGATTTTAAATCCGTTTTTGTCGGTCCACTTGGACAACTTGTTCAAGCCCTGCTGTACCTCTCTCTTGCATACCGCGTGGTTACAGGATTTGAAGCCGATTTGAATGTCGTCCATGAAGACGGAATAAAAAATGGCAGGTGGTAATGAAGCACGAAGCGTGTTTATCTTCCCGATAAAGAGCGTACAACTAAGCACGCCTCCCTGGGGCACACCTGTTTCTTGTGTGAAACGTCGCGACAATACGTTGCCGATTTTCACGCGGAAGATAAGATTCAACAAATAGCTTTCAATTATTTTCAGCATATTTCCACAGATGCAAATTCCTCACAAGTCTCGCAAGATCCCGTAACTCCATGTTGTGTCATACGCCTTCTCCATATCGAGGAATATTGATAAGAAAAACTGTTTATGTACAAATGCATCGCGGATATATCCTTCAATGCGTACAAGATGATCTGTTGTGGACCGGCCTTCTCTGAAGCCACACTGATAGGGATCATGTATGTTGTTGAGTTCAAGGAAATGTATGAGTCCGCGATTAATCATTTTTTCAAAAAGCTTACACAGGCAGCTTGTAAGAGCCATCAGGCGATAACTTGCCGCCATGGATGGGTATTTCCACTGCTTCAAAACAGGGACCACAATCGTTCCTTTCTATGTGTATGGAAGGTATCCGGCAGCCCAAATAGTGTTGAAGAGTGCGAGTTGTGTAACTTGTGTGTCACTGCATCAGTTTTGGTCATGTCATACATGACCCGGTCAGGTCCCGGTGCAGTGCTCTTGCATGAGATCAAGGCAGCTCTCAACTCGGCAATGCTGAATTGTCGGTGATATGCTTCGTCGTGTCTGCATTTACGTACGAATGGCTTCAGTTCTTCTATTTCTTTGTATTTAAGGAAAGATTGAGAATAGTGGATTGTGCTCGACACGTGCTCAAAGTGTTCCCCAAGAGAGTCTGCCTGGTCTTGCAGGGTGTTCCCTTGGTCGTTCACCAGAGGCAACGAATGGATTTGTTGCCTTTTTAGCTTTCTCAAGCCATTCCACACTATTGCCTCCTGCGTGTATGAATTAATGTCGGAGAGGAACCTCACCCAGCTTTCTCTCTTTGCCTGACGTCGTGTTCGCCTTCCCGGGGATTTAATTTTTTTAAACTGGATTACATTTTCGGCATTAGGCGATCTACGCAATACAACCCATGCCTTGTTCTGTCTCTTTCGCGCCTCTCTACAGTCTTCGTTCCACCAGGGAACACGTCTTCTAAGTGAACCACCATTTGTCTGCGGGATAAACTTTTCGTCTGCATCAGTAATAAAAGCGGTAAAATATGCGATGGCATCATTTATAGTAAGATTATTTATAAAATCTGGTGGTAAATAAGATGATTCTTTAAAATGCTCCCAATCCGCCGATGCTAAGTCCATTGAGGAATATCTGGAGGGTTCTCATGCAAAGTTATCAGGTTTAATGTTACAGGAAAGTGGTCACTTCCATACAATTTATTGATCACGGACCATTCTATGTGAGGCATAAGAGAAGAAGAACCGATTGCTAGATCTATCGCTGAATATGTGTTGTTTTGGACACTAATACGTGGGCTCCTTCTTACTGAACAGGCAGGCACTAAAGAGCAGAAAAAACTTTTTTCAATCAATCGGCCTCTCGCGTCGCATCGCGAATCTCCCCACATCGTGTTGTGGGCGTTAAAATCACCTGCGAGTATGTAGGGTTCAGGAAGCTGATTAATTAGTTTATGGAAAATGGTTTTTATCAGGAGATAGTTAGAAGGTATGTATATAGAGCACACAGTCACCAATTTGTTAAAAAGAATTGCCCCAACTGACACTGCCTCAAGGGGCGTCTGGAGGGCGATCTGTTGACAAGCTACAGACTTGTCCGCAACTATTGCAACACCGCTGGAGGCATTAGCCTCGTTGCGATCTTTACGATAGATTTTGTATTGACGAAGAAAGTTTGTGTGTGTGGGTTTCAGATGCCTCTCTTGAACACACAGCAGCCTTGGATTATGTTTGCGTAGTAGTTCTCTAATGTCGTCGAGGTTATGTAGAAGGCCTCGTACATTCCACTGTCGTATCTGTATTTACATTATGATGAAGGTTTTGGGTGCTGTGCGTTTAAGAGATTGAAATTAGTTCACGGGCCCTTTGGAGGCGCCGTGACGGGAGTTTTTTTTTTTTTTTTTTTTTTGAGCGGTCGAAAGATGCTCGCCGCTCCGTAGGCGCTGGTGGCGCCGTCTTACTGGTCGTTGTGTCCATCGCCTCTTGCGAGGCGCTAGACACGTGCTCTTCCGAGCGCTTTGTTGGACGTGAAGGCCTCGGCACGTTGGACGAGACCTTTGAGACCACCTGCCCGGAGGTAGATGGCCCCTTCTGCTGGGGTGGCGGAGCAGCGCTAGCTGCAACCGCTGCGGGGGCAGATGGCGTAACTGCCGACTGACTGCTTGTGGGTCGGACAGCCGCCGGAAGCCTTTGTGTCGCTGCCTCCTGACGCGCCACATCGGCAAAAGTGTTCTTGGGCAGGTAGGATACCCGCCTGCATGCCTCTTTGAAACTTATATTTGCCTTTGCTTTAATTGTTACAATTTCCTTTTCTTTTTTCCATGATCGCACGACCGCGAGTTTGCGGCGTGCTCCCCATCACAGTTTACACAGTGGAGAGAGTTCTCGCAAGCTTCAGAGGTGTGGTCACGGGCACTACATTTCGCACAAGTTTGACGGCCTCGGCAGCTCTGCGAACTGGGGCCGAAACGCTGGCACTTGAAACATCTGAGGGGATTTGGCACGTATGGCCTAATACGGAGCTTAATGTACCCGGCCTCGACGTACTCGGGCAGGGCACTTGAACCAAAGGTGAGTATTAGGGGCTTGGTTTCAATTTCTTTGCCATCCCGCCTCATCTTAATCCTCTTGACATAGATAATATTCTGCTCACTGAAGCCCTCCAAGAGCTCTGCCTCTGTCAGCTGGACCAAATAATCATCAGAGACAACGCCGCGGGTGGTGTTCAGAGTGCGGTGTGGAGTTACTCTCAATGGAACATCCCCAAATGACACTAGACTGGGCAACTTTTCGTATTGTTTCTGATCATGCAACTCTAAGAGGAGATCACCACTTGCCATCCTTGATGCCTTGTAGCCCGGCACAAGGGTATCAGTTAAATACTTGGAAACTAAGAAAGCGGAGGTTATTGGTACTTGCTTGTCTGATTTTTCTGAGTGAATGAGATGATATTGTGGGAAGTTCGGCCTTTGACGTCCAAAGAACTGGAACACATCTTCGGTGCGCACTCTTTTCTGAGGGCTGTCAGGAAGGGGAGGGAAGGAACTAGCCATAGACAAATGTAATTTTCGGCAATAACGCCAGCCGCCTACCGTGGAGCCCTACAAGGGGACGCTACAGGGACTTTAAAAACAGGTCCTGGAGACGCCTGCTGTACGTTATCACTAGAACCAAATATGGAATAACCTACGTTGGCTATTCACACAAGGTTAACCCTTGCTGCCTGGAAAAATTGGAAGTCAGAGGAAGCTAGGAAACGACAGGAAAGACGAAGGCCAAAGCGAGAGAGAGACAGGAAAAGGCAACTACTGATTTCCCTCGGGTGGGTCAGTCCGAGGGTGCCGTCTACGGGAAGCCGAGGCCAAAGGGGTGTGTTGTCTCCGCCGGGGGGCCTTAATGGTCCCAACACCCAGCATCAGCTCAACGCCCAGGATCCCCCTTTCCCCGGACACGGCTAAGCCGCGCACGGTTAAACGCGGGAGGTTCCAATTCTCGTGTGCTCGGGTACGTGGTGTCGCAACACACCAAACACCTACTGACACAGACGCCAATTCGGGGCCGCATGGTTCAGCCGACATGCTATACATCATACGAGTCCTGTGAGCAAGCTCACATCTGTAGCTAAAATTTTTCAACTGTTTTCGCCACACACTACGCCGCCTAATTCGCCGACGGGTGGCCACACCGACCGAAAATTAGTAATGGCGCGCCACAGCACCTTAGATTCATCGGCAAAAATTTTGTTTCATTCTGGGACGCTGCATAAAACAACTGCAATTTTATTCGCGTAACGGTCACGAATGTAGCAGCGGGACTGACATTCACCCCCAAAAAACCGTTCGTATTCCTTTCTACTGGCGTATTGGCTTAGTGCCCGCGACCACCGTCACAAACCATTGTGCCGCTGCTGCTCCCTTCAAAAGCGGCGTGCTGTTGTCGCCTTCATTTCCGCTAGTAGAATGGCGAGGGCTAAGTTCGGCGACACACCGATATATTTTACTCATGGAAATAGGCTAATCGTATCTTTACTGGTTGCAGTCGCAATCGACAAACGCGCCGATACCGATTCAAGCGGCGACAGCGGCAAAAGCGCACTTTCCGGCGACTTAATATTTTGAAAGCTGAAAGCACTCTCGACAGGTTCAGCGCTCAACATGACCGCCGTGCGACGCGCATATTTGGCGCCAATACACCGAGAACAAATGGTGTGGCAAGGCCGAAAATGTGACGAAGTGGCAGAAATTCACCAGTGACCGAAGCAAATATGTCCTCCGTCTCTATTGCTGTTCACGCTTCATGTTAAGGGCGCGGAAACCCGACTGGAAAGTAGTGAATTAAGGTTTGATTTGTCCTACCAGCATGATGGACGAATGGTGCAGCAGAAGAGCCCCGGACTGATGTATGCGGCGGACGACATAGTGCCACTAGCGGACAATGCAAGATACTTAGAGACACTTGCGAATACGTGTGGCAACGCAGCGACAGATCTAAGCCTTAATTTTGGCACAGATGAATATGGAATTATGATCTTTATCGAAGAGACGAGTGAGTACTCAGTCTCGGTCCAACTGCAAGTCGTCCCACACATTCGAGTCTGTGTCGCAGTTCTTGTAGTTCACGACGATCGAGCGTCTTCCCTCTGCTCTTCCACATTTTAATAGATAGAACTAAGCGATTCCCGGCCTCTCGGCGGGACGTTGCTGCAAGGGCGGGCAGCTGCTCGTGCCTGCATGCTCTCGATTCAGGTGGCGCTCGATGGCGCCGGGTGCGTACCAGCCCCAAGTGGGTGGTGTGCAGTCTGTTCACTGTAAGATGTCTGTAGCCACCTACACTATACTGTCACAAACGTGATGGTTAATGGTTCTTGTCTCTCTCTGCGCACCGCCGTCGCACAGCAACTACGGTGCGGAGGAGCGCGTCCACCGTGCCACCGGACCTGCCAGGCTGTTTGGCAATCCCACCCTCGTCTGCTGCGCGGGGAGCTTTTGTCTTTCCCCTGCGTGACGCTTCCCGGAAGGCAACTGGAAGCCGGGACGGTTCGAGGTCGTCGACCCTCGTCACGGAAAATGCGGCTTGCTGCACAGGAACGCCGGTCAAGACGACCCGTCCCTTCCACCGGAGCGCTTTCTAGGCGAAGAGGCAACGCCCGACGGAGGCAGCCATCGAAGAATAGAGCCCGTGGAGTGTCCCCATTGGCCGAACATGACGCCACTTGCACGGGCCCTACGATTGGATGACAGTGAAAGACACCTTTTCTGCCTTGGCGATTGGATCAAAATGACACCTGCATAGGCTCGACGACTGGCTGAAAATAACGTGACCCCGACAGACTGAAGGGGCTATAACCAAAGGAACCATCGGAAAAGAGAGAGACGTTCTTCTTGCCGCAGGCCCCAGCGTTCGATTTGTTTCTGGCCGTCGATGGCATTTTACTGTTTTGCGTCCTTCTATTTCTGCGCATAATGTAAATAAATTTTCATTTCTCTAAGTCCCCCTCAACGTCGGTATACCCCTGCACTCAAATGCAAGATCAGATAACTTCCTGCGCGGTATTCCTCCGTCTGCTGCCTCTAAATTTTACATTTACGACTAATTTCGCTCAGGTGGCCCACTTTATTGCTTTGTGCAAATGTGAATAGTTCTACAAGATACAAAAGAAAATCCGTGTAAAGGGTCGTTCAGTGCCATGTTTAATGGGTTTGTCATCTTCATCATCACCATCAGCCTATTTTATTTCCACTGCAGAACGAAGGCCTCTCCCTGCGATTTCCAATTACCCTTGTCCTGCGCCAACCGGTTCCAACTGGCACCTGCGAATGTATTAATTTCATCACCCCACCTAGTCTTCTGCCGTCCTCGACAGCGCTTCCCTTCTCTTGGCACCCATTCTGTAACCCTAATGGTCCACCGGTCATATAACCTACGCCACACATGACCTGCCCAGCTCCATCTTTCTCTCTTAGTGTCAATGAGGATATCGGCTATCCCCGTCTGCTCTCTCATCCGCACCGCTCTTTTCCTGTCTCTTAACGTTACGCCTAACATTCTTCGTTGCGTCGCTCTTTGCGCGTTCCTTAGCTTGTTTTCAAGCTTCTTTTCAATCTCCAAGTCTCTGCCCCATATGTCAGCACTCGTAAAATGCACTGATTGTATACCTTCCTTTTCAGTAATAATGGTAAGCTTTCAGTAAGGAGCTTACAATGTCTGCCGTATGCACTTCAACCCATTTTTATTATTCTGCGAACTTCCCTCTCATGATCAGGGTGCCTTGCGAGTAATTGATCTAGGTAAACGTACTCCTTCTCAGACTCTAGAGGCTGGCTGGCCATATTGAACTATTGTTCCCTTGCCCGGCTATTTATCATTACCTACGTTTTCTGCATATTAATCAACCCCACTCTTACTCTCTCTCTGTTAAGGTCTTCACTCATTTGTTGTAAGTCGTCCCCTGTGTTGCTGAACAGCGCAATATGTCATCTGCAAATGGAAGGTTGCTGAGATATTCGCCGTTAATCCTCACTCCTAAGTTTTCTCAGTTTATTAACATGAATACTTCTTCCAAACAAGCCGTGAATAGCATTGGAGAGATTGTGTCTCCGTGTCGGACGCCTTTATACGTGTCTTCCTACTTGTGGAAAATTAAGGTAGCTGTGGAATCTATGTAGATATTTTCCAAGATATTCGCGTAAGCGTCCTGTACTCCATTATTACGTAATGCCTCTATGACTGCTACTATCTCTACTGAATCAAACGCCTTTTCTTAATTCGTGAAAGCTATATAGAGAGGCTGATTGTACTCTATAGATTTCGCGATTACCTGACCGATGACATGGACGTGATCCATTGTAAAGTGTCCCTTCCTGAAACCACCCTGCTCCCTTGGTAGACTAAAGTCCAATGTTGCCCTTATTCTTTGCAATTTATCTTGGTGAAACCACTGTAATGAAAACAAACGCCCCTCAGATGGGCAATTCATCAACGACGCACAACGTGTTGCAAGCTGATAGCTTTTTAACACCCCGAAAGGCGCAGTGAACACTGGAGGGTTCGAGCGTAGGGCATATTCATTGGCCTCTGTAAGCATGGGCATGAGTGGTGGCGGCGATCTCAAGAGCTCGCGCCGGTATCGCGGCAAGCATGTCCAGTGCCAAGCTGACGACTTCGGGCGTCCAAGCACTGTCGATAGCTCGCCGGTCCGACTTGTCCGGGTTCAAGATCATCCTCATGATCTCTAGCAAGGGACACTCGGGAGTGGTGCCGCCAAGCGTGAACCCGGAGTGTGCGAGGTCGACGAACGAGTAGTTGGAAGCCTTCGAGAAGAGCGGCCAGGGACTCCCGTCCTCCAGGCTTGGGAGAGACCTGCGGGCCACAATCACCGCCGTTACCATCGTCGGCCTAAATAAAAGGGACCCTATAGAAGCCAGTGTGATCAACAATGCACCGATATAAAATTACCCGCAATAAAAGGTAACGCACGAGAGAGAAGTTAGACCGAGCGCGAACTGTAAACCTGCACTTACTGATCCCAAAGCGTGAACATTTTGCCGAGTTGTCGTAACGAATGCGCTGCCTTGATTGCACGAACATATTTTTCGACACTCTAATGCCGGAACGCTGTTACACGTCAAGGAAACATTGAACAAGTACTTCACCTTTATTCTGGCTAAGGAGACACCATTTGTGCAAGGAAGCAATGAAATGTTCCAGTAAAAGCCTATATGCTTAGAATAGCAATTAACTGCTTCGTTAACTATCTACTAATCGAAACTCAGTCCATGTTATCAAAAACGCTACTGTAGGCTATGCGTTAGGTTCGGACGCCTAAATCGAAATCTTGAGGCATCAAACTCAACGTAGGAAGAATGATACGTCGGCCATTACATGAAGGGTTAAACAGGCGTGCTAAAGATCAAGGAACCCTGTATCGCTTCCGATATATTTCTTTGTGTATGAAGTTAGCGCTCTGTCGTGTTTGTTTCTTCCCGTTGGCTGTCTATTATGGCGCCTAATTTTGTATTTTCCTGTGGAAATCCCCAAAGGAAACCAATTGTCTTCGTTAAAAACTGGCTGAATAAGGGAAAACCCTCCTTGGCGCTTTCCTTTGAAGAAGGGCACATCCAACGAAATCTTGATTTTATTCGGAAGAGTCTATGTCCCTTTTACCCCCCGGGGCAAGAATATTAATGGCACATTTGTAAGGCCGCTTTCTAGAGCTCTAGAGAACTCTCGCAGTGCGGTTCCCACTCGGCTGGTCCCGTCAGGGCGCCGCTCTCCCACTCGAAACCTGGGAGTGCGAACGAGATCACCGAGATCCGCCCGAAACTCGATCACGCGACTATGCAGATTGCACTAGAACCGGCTAGTAGAAGGTTCGGCTTAGGCGCGGTTTTCCTCGCTCCCATGTGGACAGGGCTCCAGATCGATGCAAACCGGGTTGGAGCGTGCTAGGAATTTCATTCGAATAAGTGGGTGAGAATGTGTAAGGATTAGTTTTGGTCTTTGAGAACAGTGGCGGAGGAGCTGCCAGGATGGTTCAAAAAAGAGCGACCAGAAATGAACGTAACGTGTAAGCAGGCGTCGTCCAACCAAGGGGCTCAGTTTTCCCGGACATAATGAAGTAAGCAACACAGATATGCTCTGTAGAGTTCATATACAAGTCCTTATAAATTGACTTTCAACGCCCGGGTTGCGGGAAATGCCGTGGCGGATGGCTTCGGACAAATTTCGGCAGTCAGGGGTTCCAACACGCGCACCTAGCCCTAGCGCTCACTGTATATGAATGTGCATATTGTGCTGTAGACTACCCATTCTGCCACTTTTCAGAGTGAAAGAGAGAGACGCTGATGAACTCGGTGATTTGCGCTGAATCGGTTTCAGCTGAGACTGTCCCGTTGTGTGTGTGTGTGTGTGTGTGTATATATATATATATATATATATATATATATATATATATATATATATATATATATATATATATATATATATATATATTTGTTGTTAAACCCATGTGTTTTTGATGTGGCGTATCCAAGACAGAAGACAACGACGTTGTGCTGGCTACCTGAAGCTCAATAAGCACTCGCCTGATTGCACCGTCGTGACTATCTATACCTGGCCTCTGAATAAAGATCTTTCGTGGGTGTAACAATATGTATGCACTGAGGACCAGATCCTCGTGTTACAAAAGGGAACCGCCAGAAATGTAAGCACGTTCCTTATGGTTCAATATTTCGCATAGTGGGCCAGCCTTGCTCAGAGTTGAAAGCCGAGACTCGAACCCGCGACCTCGTGCGCACAGCCATAGTAGCCACGAACAGCCACTGTTAGGCGCACAGCGACGAACAGTGGCCACTGTTCAACTGCGGAAGGGAACGTGCAGAGTACTTTCCTAAAACTCTCGTACGCTGATATTACAAGCAAGTCAGCAAACATTAACGATCGAAACCTTAATGAAGTCTGAACATCGCGTGTCGGGCGGCACGTGTACGCACAACGCGGGCACCGAATGGTTATGGCTGTGCCTCAGAACAGGAGGTCCCTTGCTTAATTTCCGGCTATGACGGCCGTATTCCAACGCGAGCCAAGCGGAATGCAAAGAAATGAGTGTGTCGAGCTTTGGATGGACGTTAAAGACCTCAAAGCACTGACCCCGCACCTTCCTCCCGCGACGTGTGGGTTGCGGACGTTAAACCCAACGAACCAGTTGGTAAAGGAACACCAGATTAATTTGCAGCAAGTTCCTAAACCACTCACCCGTCTTTTGCGAAGCTGGACACCATCGTGATCATGCGGTAGGACATCGCCCTTTCTTCGTCAGTAGCAAAGTGCGGGTAGGTGTACGGGAGCCCAAACAGCATTGGCACATCGTCTCCGTGCGTCGCATTTTCTCCGGAATACGGGGAAAAAGAAGGTCTGGGCGTGTACTGCAAGTAGTACACATTCTTTCCCAGGGTGGCCAAACTTTTCCCGAAGGAAGCAACGGGGCAACGGAACATGGTGTCACCGATAACCTGTATCCATCCGCGGTGGTTGGGGGCTTCAAGGTCGTACTCGGTCTTCAAGAAAGGAATGACCAACTCCATCACAGAGTCCGACGCGTCGCCGAACAAATAAGGAAAAGTTTGTTTCAGCACTTGCGCCGTGATCTTTTTTTGCGTACCTGCTATGTCTGGCAAGAGCATTTCAAAGAAGGCCTGCCCTTCCATCGCCGTGTTGGAGATCAGTGTGTCCCGCGCTCGGGCCGCTACGAACCGCCGCTCGAGAGAGTCCATCTTGCCAGGAAATAGGGGCGCCTCGAAGGATGGCATCAAAAACAGAGAAATATCCTTGGTGGCCTTCAAGATATCCGGCGCGCTCCGGTTTCGGAGGCAGTGCACGGCGTCGGCGACGCGCGCCGACTGGCAGCCGGCGTTGGCGGCCAGGCGCGAGAAGCTCCATCGCGCGTGGGGTCCCTCGTTCCGGGGCAGCGGCAAGTACGCCGAGCCGCTCATGAGAAACGCCCTGCGGTACGGGCCGTACTGCGACATTATCGGGCTCGCCATCAACATGGAGGACGTGATGGCGCCGGAGCTCTGTCCGGCGATTAGTATGCGGTCGCGGTCGCCGCCGAACCGGTGGACGTTTTCCCGAAGCCAGCGGAGCGCCAGAAGCTGGTCGTACAGCCCCATGTTGCCCGCAACTTCACGGCCCGTTCCCGAGTTGAGGAAGCCGAAGGACGTCACCCGGTAGTTAGGCGTGACGACGAGCACGTCTCCCAAGCCTGCCACGAAGCGGCCGTCGTAGAAGTCGTAGCTGTTGCCTCCGCCCACGAAGGAGCCACCGAAGAGCCAGAAGACGACGGCGCGGTGGTTTTCGCCGCCCAGCAGGTCGGTCACGCATTTGCCGGGCACCCAGACGTTGATGTGCAGGCAGTCTTCGGTGGTGTTCGAGGCGTCGATGACGTAAGTGCGACCATAATGCGTGTCCGACTGGGCGCAGGGGGGTCGCTTGTACGTGGCGTTGAACAGGTCGTGCCAGGGCTGGGCGCATCGGGGCTCAGCGAACCGCCCGTCTCCGGTCGTCGAGGCGCCGAACGGGATGCCGTAGAAGGCGACGGAGTTGTACGATGTGCCGTTGATCTTGAACTGAAGTAGGCTTCCCTTGGCGTAACCGTTCGGCGTCCTCGCGATGAGGCAGCCTCTTGGTGCTTCAGTGCCAGATCTTGAAACGATTGTTAGGAGCACAAAGACCGCCAAGGCAGTGATGAGGCCGCCGCTCAGCAAGGCAGCTACTACCCTGAAACAACAAAATTAAATCAGCCGAATGGTAGCGAACTATATAAAAATGGCGAGCACACTATCAATGCGCAGTATTAATGCTAAAGATGCGTCCTAATGCTTTTTGAAGCAGTTTTACATGTAAAAGTATACAAAACAAAGTCGCAGTTTGGCCTTAGAGGCGAAGCATCGATTGCGATAGCAAATTAATAGACTGCTATACGAAGTAAGGATAGTAGCTTTATCGGTCGTATAGACTTGGCAACAATCGCTTACTAACTAAATTAACAAGCATAGCGGCATCGCGCTCAGGAAGCTTCAACACATCACATTCTATGACCGCAGACAGCAGCTGTAATATTGAGACTTGCAGGGCGTACATAGGCAAAGGGACCCAAACAACGACGACGACAAGCGCTAACTTCCAACTGAAGTTTTATTTGGAATAACAAGCATATATAGCCAAGACACCAAGAGAAAAAACGCCGCCTCGAAAACAAGTTGGTTATATATGCTTGTTATTTGACATAAAAGTTCATTTAGAAGTCAGCGCTTGTCTGCGTCGTTCTTTCGGTCCCTTTGTCTATGTACGCTCTGTAAGTCAACATCCTTGAAATATAATACCAACTAGCCCTCACCCAAACCCTGCTTTCTCTAATGTCTCACAGACTTGAGAATATTTGAACAAAATAAATAAACAAATTAACAAACACAGTAGTGGGTTAGGTGCAACACTACTGCAACTCTCTGCAATAGTTGGCAGAAAGCCTCCGGACCAGTGCGCTAAGATCTAGGTGGATTTATACCTTTTAAAAAATCAAGCGTTTCCCGCGCCCTCAGAGAAGTGGTTGAAGTGAAGATCAAGCCGACATGAGAAGTCGGCGCCCCACAAGAAAGAACACGCAACGGATTTCGGAGACAAACGGGCTTCAGCCACGGTGGCGTACCTTGAGGAGAGCAATAGGCAAGCTTTAATGCATAAGGATGTGTTCAAAGAAAGTAGCTAGAAAGTCTCCGGCTACTCCACCGCTCCGGCTACTTCCACCGGAGGTCTATTCGTGCGGCTGTAACTAACGCGGGGTAGGATGCGCTCCATATGTAGACATGTGTTCCTACCATCATATGGGGTTACATACGTTACATATTGCCACCTGCAGTAGTGAGGACAGTGCAGAAGAAGAGGGAGGGAAGGCCAAGACGGAAGAAGTGCGCGTACTAACCCCGCCCGCTCGATAGCTTGGTCCCACCGCGGTTGTTTTTCAGAAAGCCAGCTGTCCCCATTAAACGCCTCCAGTCCTCTTTGGAGACACGTGACAAACTGGTGGAGGTGCTGGGTATTTCTCACTCATGCCGCATACTCCTCCTGGGAGGGGAACCACCAGCCCAGTGCCAATAGAGAGACCCGTCCATTGGGCCAGCCGCTGGTCAGGGGACTGCTTCCAGAAGACAACAGCAATTCTAACCACCTCAACTGGTATGGACAGCGCGATGACCGACCCGGTAGACAATTCAGAACCCATGGGTTCCAAAGTCGTTCCATGACGACGTATTCGAAGACGTCGCAAATTGTATAGCCGAGTACAATGTCTCTGTTTGCTAGGAGGACGGCTCGCGTATGTGGTTCTAAAACCGTGAGGAGCAACTGACGTCTTGGCATGAGTTCCGCCGTCAGCTACAGTCATGGCACGTTCACCTGAGGCATTCGGCGTCTGGAGCGGCGCCCAATTCGGCGGAACCCAGTTCGGCGGCGGCGAGATCCGCCGGAACAGCCCCTTCCGCGCCGATCGCTCCCGGACCGTTTTTTGCGGCAGCTGCCGCCGGATTGCCTCGCCGCGAACCAATCGGAGCGCGTCTCAGCAATTCGAAAGATGGCGGCCAAGCCCAACGCTCTCGTCATATCGCAGTCTTCGAACGCGTCGCGACATCGGAAATGCTCATCGAATTGGTACGTAAGCGCCCCGTCCTTTTCGACAAGTACCACGCGAAGCACAAGGTATAAGCGACCTGACCAGGTGGCGTGACCAAGCTACGCGCGCCCTTCCAAAGCAGGACGAACCCAGCAACGCCGGTGGCATCGTCTCTTCGGCGAATGCTTCTGCGCGTCACGCATCGCCAGAAAGGTGCTTGCCAACAGGCCTAGCAGTACGGCCTCTTCTTGCTCAGGGTTCATCATTGCCTTTTCAAGCAATGGTGGAAACGCGCAAAATTAACACACGAACTCGACGCGAACGGAGACAACTGCGAAATTTCGAGCTGCGCGAACATCCGGGATATACCGCGCTTGGTTGGAGGTTAGCACTTTATGGGGCAGATGGCGCTGTATCTCGTTCCGGCGGCGCGCTGCGCAAGCAATGTGAACGACACGATTTTCGGCGGCTGGAGAATTCCATTCTCTGTAGACGCCGGATTCCTCAGTGTGAACGGGCCATCAGTTTGAGATTAGGGACGTGACCTCGCTGTTATTTTGTAGCCCAGTTTAGGCGACTACAGCAAAGCGTAGGACGAGCCCACACCTACTGTATCGGCCAATAACCGGAAATGAGGCACGCATATGGGTTCCGCAAAGAGGGGACGCGGGCAACACTCACGCGTGAAGAGAAAGCGGATTAGTAGCTGCACTTTAGAAAAGGCACTAGAACTGGACCCCCGCTCGGAACAAAAGGGTAGAAGGCGTGAGCCGAAGGGGAGCGTTCGGGGAGACGAGCGTGGGGGGGTGTTTGAGGTCACCGTCACCGCTAATGCCCATGCGCTCCCCAAATGTCCCGTCGACGGTCACGGAAATTGGGCGACGCGACGCTGCCCAGCCGGTTTGATGTTTGGCATCCGCGTGCGCCTGCTAAGGATTACCGTGAAAATGGCGGTAGCTTTACCACTTAGCCGGCTACGGCCGAGGAATGCTTTTGTGTGCGATTGTCATCGGGTCCCAATTATGGTGTTTGTATTTCAAGCGAACCGGCACACAGCTGCACGGGAGACAGATTTCTCAGTACTGGCAGGGTAGCCCGCTGTGCGGCGGATATGCAGTTAATAGTCCGCGATTTCACGGAACATTCTCGGCAGCTTGCATGGCGGCCGGTTGTAGGTGAAAAGAGGGAAGACGTCAGGGGCCGATACTCGCAGCCCAACGTAGGGGAGAGGGAGGTGGCACGTGTGTTTGAGAATCCTATCCCCTGGCGTGTTCTAAAGAGAGCCACTGTTTCCACCAATGCTGTGTGCGGCACGAAGGTGGTTGTGCTATTGGTTACAATGATGCGAACTCGCAAATTGGCTGGTTTGCGAATCCTTTGTACAACTGAGGGCTTAAAAAGTCATGTTTGGTTGTGTGGAGAGAGAGCGGAGCTTCGGGCTTGGGCTCGGACACACGCTTCGGCGTTTGAATAAAACGTCACTTCGTCGGACAACGGCTCTTCCTTCGCGCTGCCACCGTGCACTCGAATCATCGAGGGGCGCCGACTTCGGACCTTCAACACCTTCCCTCCTTGCCTAGCATTGAAGCTACGAGAGGACAAAGGGAAAGGAACTGCTACTAAAGACACCCACACCAGTGCTGATGGCCGCGAACGAGCGATCCAGCTTCCCAATGAAAGTGTCACCGTATTTGTCGAAGACGTGACGCGCCTCTTCAGACGAGCAGACACTGGAATGTCCGCGGACAAGAAGTTCCGTCACCCGATAAGAGGAGTGAAGGAGCAGCTCTTCAATGGTCTTGTGCGGAGCCCTCCGAAGACTGTCGCCGAATTTTTGTCTCAGGCTGTAAGTATGGAGAAGATGCTTCTGCAGCGATCGAACTTCTACGAGCTCAATTAAACGCAACATCCGCTTCAGCTATGTTCACATTAACCGGAAGCAACAATCACAACCTCCAAGAACTCATCTGCACCGTCGTGCGGGAAGAAATGCAGATTTACGGCGCGTCACAACCTACGGTGAGCTCCATTGCCAATGTTGTAAAAGATTAAATACACCAAGCGCTCCGCTCGCCTGCACCGACTGAACACCGCCGTGCGACCTACGCAGAAGCCCTGAGACTCCCTGCTTCGTCGCCCCCAGTGTTTGTTCACGCTGCTCAGCCGGTTGGACTTTCACCAGCCCAACCGGTGCAATACATCGCAGAACGACGCACGCATCCAGCGTTTCCGCCTGCCGCTCCTCATGTTATGGTTCAGCCGGAGCAGCCAATGCATTACGCAGACGATCGACGCATGACGCCTCGGACGTCGGATGTTTGGCGCACACCGGACCGCCGTTCTCTGTGCTTCCACTGCGGGAGGCAGATCGTTTGTGCCGCCAGTGCCCATACCGACGTCTCGGGTTGCTGGGATTTTCCGCTTACTAGTCACCACCCCGACCTGGCCAACGACTCCAAGATATTGAACATTATCTGGCTCAACAGCGCACTTCTTCCTTCTTGGCCTTCCATCTCTCTTCTTTTGCATTGTCCCCATTACTGCAGGTGGCAATATATATATATATATATATATATATATATATATATATATATATATATATATATATATGCGGCAACATGCGGTAGATGCGGCAACAGGGGGGTAATGCACTGGAAACTTGCTGTCCAGCGTGACAGCGCAGATAAGGGCGTCATTACTTTTCGAAGCTTGCGACAAGGTTCTTCCGTAACTACGGAAACGGCGGCGCCTGTGTTGACTAATGCCAGTGTGACGATTCCTTCTACAGATACTTCGATTACGTTCGTCGGAAGAGAGCGAGGCCTTGTGTGGTTCGACTGGAACGCAGCAGTTCTCGCCTCTTGAACTGCGGTAGCTAGGTTTCCTGCTTCGATGGGGCCGGACGCCGCCGCATGGGGGAAAGTGAGCGGCGACGAGGAGATGGCGAGCGACGAACACTGGCAGAAGGACTGACGTTGGTCGCAGACGGCAAGTGCGAGTCATTTGGTGGCAAGAAGGACGAAAGCTGGCGAAACGCAGGAGCGGACAGGTTGGTCATTACCTTGAAGCCATAAGGGACGGAGACAATGCCGTACCACGTGACCAGGGATTCCACAGAAGAAGCACACGGGGCGATTGTCGGATGTACGCCAGGGTCCCGTGCCAGCTGGTGATCTGGTGGTGTACACTGGAGGGATTGGACGTGGCGGTGCTGCAAATGATGGTGCTGGAAAAGTCGCTGGAGGTGGTCGTGCTGCAACCTTGGCGTAGCTTAGAGGTACAGGCAATGGTTGCGCTGCATGAGGGGATTGAATAGCTTCGGACACTTAATTGTTCCTGGAGCATCTGACGCAACGTAGGAGCCAAGGAAGGCGTAGGCCCTGGGACGGCGGTGAGTAGGGATAGCTGGCGGGCGACTTCAGAGCGTATAAATTCCTTGATTTCGCCGAGCAGATGGTCGTTATTAGTCACAGCGGCTAAACTTGCAATGGAAGTATCGGGGATCGAAGAACGTCGAGTGAGTAGACGTTGCCTTCTGAGTTCGTCGTAGCTTTGACAAAGTTCAGCGACTTCGACCACGGTCCGCGGGCTTTTCGAGAGGAGCATTTGGAATGCGTCGTCTGCGATGGCCTTCATTACGTGACGGATCTTGTCAGATTCAGTCATCGATGGATCGACGAGCTTGCAAAGGTCCACAACGTCTTCTATGTACTTGAAGTTTTCACCGGGTTGCTGGGAACGGTTGCGCAAGCGCTCTTCGTCACGGAGCTTCCGCACCTCAAGGCGTCCGAAGACTTGCGTAATGCGCGCCTTGAAATCTGGCCAGGAGCTGAGGTCGGATTCGTGGTTGTGGTACCACACGCTATCGACACCCGTGAGATATAAGTTCACGTAACTGAGCTTCGCAGCATCGTCTCATTTATTGTGGACACTCACCCGCTCATATATCCACAGCCAATCTTCTACGTCGTATTCGTCGGAACCGTTGAAGATGGGAGGATCGTGTGAACGCACTGAGCCAGGATAAATAAATGTTGGCGATGCCGGAGGTATTTGGCTGGCGTCGTAAGGCATGATGGCGGCAGTGTCCGATTACGTAGTTCCAGGGTGGTTGGGGAAGTACTACCCAGCACAGCTCCACCATCTATGTAACGTGGTTTATTGAGCACCAAGAAATGCGACCGCCTCAGTCGAGCGTCAGACACCGAGAGCGCGAGCCCCTCTTCGTCGGCGGGCCGATGATGCTAGTGCGTCCATAGGGCACGCCAGTCTTCCTCGCTACAACATATATATATATATATATATATATATATATATATATATATATATATATATATATACAGAACTTGAGTGGTGCTACAAGGTAAACAGAACAAGTATTTAATTTCTACAGTTTAGATCGGTGGACCGATCTTCATCAGGGTTTACAAAAAAATGGCAGTTCGGCCCTGGTAGTGAAGACACCAGACCGGGTGACCGGTCGTTCTTAAAACCGAGATGCATGTAAGAACGACCGGGCACCCGGTCTGGTGTCTTCACTACCAGGGCCGAACTGCCATTTTTTTGTAAACCCTGATGAAGATCGGTCCACCGATCGAAACTGTCGAAATTAAATACTTGTTCTGTTTACCTTGTAGCACGACTGAAGTTCTTTACGTTTGAAAGGTAGCCTGAAGAATCCCTCTTTGCCTACTACACACACATATATATATTGACACAAGATCATTTCGAATTACACGCGCCAGCCGCTTCCTGCGTCCGTCCAGCTGTTTACTGCTACCTGCGAAAGATAGCGGCAGTGAAGCGGGCAACACGGGCTCGCAAGGCACGTGCAATCGGAGCAGCGTGCTATGAGCGCGGGACTCGAGGGAAGAAGTGCGGGACTGCGGCGAAAGAGACTGTGGACGTTTTAGCGAGGCTCTCGCTTAGCTGTTTGTCGGGCAAAAGTTCGCCCAGCGTAAAGTTATTAAAGTAGCGTCACTCAACTGTGCGTTACATTTCTGGTGGAGGTGCTGGGTAATGATTTCAAGCCCTCCTCGAGTCAGGGAAAGGAGCCCGGACTCACGGCAACTTGGACCCATCGAATTGACTCCTGTTCACCAACGCAGCAGCCGTCGGCTACGTGGTGAGCCCCCCGAGTTTTCACCTTTGCCGGATTCTATCGGAGCATCAGCAGCTGCTAACGGAAGCGCTACCGAGATGGCAACCCAAATCACGCCAACTCACATCGTGATGAACTCGCCAATGACGCCAGAGCCTTTCCATGGCGACACATTTGAAGACGCAGAGGACTGGCTGGAACGCTTTGAGCGCGTCGCTGAGTTCAATGAATGGAACGGAGAGCGCAAGCTACGAAACGTTTACTTCGCGTTAGAGGACAGCGCACGAACGTGGTTTGAAAACCACGAAGCGACAATTGTCTCGTGGGATGCTTTCCGGCGGGAGTTGCTTGCGACTTACCCGAGTACCGACCGCAGGGAGAGGGCCGAAGCTGCCCTGCAGGCAAGAAACCAGCGGAACAATGAAAGCGTGGCCATGTATGTAGAAGACATATCCCGCCTATTCCGCCGAGCTGATCCGAACATGAGCGAAGACAAGAAACTACGCCATTTAATGCGAGGCGTAAAACAGGAACTGTTCGCAGGGTTGGTTCGGAGCCCGCCGCGCACCGTCGCTGAGTTTCGTTCTGAGGCGACGACAATGGAAAGCACCTTGCAACAGCGATCAAGGATGTACAACCGGGAAATGAACATCGCCTCTGTAGGCTCAGTTCCAGCCGCCATCGGAAACAGCATGGAGGTCATACGGGAGATCGTGCGATCTGTAGTGCGAGAAGAGCTTCAGAGGCTACGGCTTGACCACAACGCTCCAACGCCCTCTTCGCTGGCAGACGTGGTTCGCGAAGAGGTCAGGCAGGCGGTCCGGGAACCACAGCTGAGTGCGCAGCCCCAAGCGCCATCACTGCGCCAGCCGAGCCTCTCGTATGCCGATGTGCTGCGGCAAACTCCCGGACGTGCTGACGTCGCAGCCACTTCCTCTATGAATAGCTCGATGCCTCGAAATACGCTGCCGCCACCCGAAAAAAGATTTAGGAAGACCGATGTATGGCGCACTCATGACCGAATACCGCTCTGCTACCACTGCGGTGAGGCTGGCCACCTGTACAGAATGTGCCGCTATCGCCAGGCAGGGCTTCGTGGTTTTCCGGTGAACGCACCTTGCCCTCGAAATGGCGAGCGTCCATTTGAAATCGAAGAGTACCTGTCTACTCGTCAAAGCTCCCCATACGCCTACCAGCAACACCAACCTCGATCAGCAGCGCCGTTGAGGCATCGGTCACCGAGCCCTCGCACGTCTTCAAGCTCCCCAAGACGCCGTTCACAGAGCCCGCGTCGGGAAAACTAGAGTCAGCGGCCTCGGGAGGTAAGGCCGCTGCCGACGCGAAAAGAGAAGAACCTCCATCGATGATTCCGAGCGACGACGAGGGACTGAGAAACCAGTGCCATAAGAGCGACGTTGCTTCCGATTTACGTGTGTTTGTCGACGGTTACGAAGTGAACGCGTCAGGTGCAGCGGTGGCGTAGAGGTAGAACACCCGCCTCGCGTGCAAGAGGTCCGTGGTTCGAATCCCGGTGCCGCGCAATTTTCCACCGGATTAAAAAAAATAATAATAATAAATCCGCGTGTTGATAAAATTGCATAAACAGGCCTGGAGTGTGGCCTGATGCCGGTGACCAGAACCGGTAACGCACTCCCTCACCAGAGCAGGATTGGCCACCCTGGTGCAGTACTTGGCCACAACCTCCTATATGAACACTACAATCAAACCCCGGCCCTCAGTCCCCAGCAGCTGCGAAGCAACTGACCACGGCGGCGGTCAGACCTGCGACGCTGCAGAGGGTGCTAAGAATCCCTGGCTCCGGACAGGCCGCCATTGGAATATGAACCTGGCAACGTTTAACGCAAGAACATTATCTAGTGAGGCGAGTCTAGCAGTGCTATTGGAAGAATTACAGTAAATGGGATATAATAGGGCTCAGTGAAGTTAGGAGGCCAAAAGAAGCATATACAGTGTTAAGAAGCGGGCACGTCCTGTGCTACCGGGGCTTAGCGGAGAGACGAGAACTAGGAGTCGGATTCCTGATTAATAAGAGTATAGCTGGTAAAATACAGGAATTCTACAGCATTAACGAGAGGGTGGCATGTCTTGTTGTGAAACTTAATAAGAGGTACAAAATGAAGGTTGTACAGGTCTACGCCCCTACATCCAGTCATGATGACCAGGAAGTCGAAAGCTTCTATGAAGACGTGGAATCGGCGATGGGTAGAGTGAAAACAAAATACACTATACTGATGGGCGATTTCAATGCCAAGATAGGCAAGAAGCATGCTGGAGACAAGGCAGTGGGGGAATATGGCATAGGCACTAGGAATAGCAGGGGAGAGTTATTAGTAGAGTTTGCAGAACAGAATAATATGCGGATAATGAATACCTTCTTCCGCAAGCGGTATAGCCGAAAGTGGACATGGAGGAGCCCGAACGGCGAGACTAGAAATGAAATAGATTTCATACTCTGCGCTAACCCTGGCATCATACAAGATGTGGACGTGCTCGGTAAGGTGCGCTGCAGTGACCACAGGATGGTAAGAACTCGGATTAGCCTAGACCTGAGGAGGGAACGGAAGAAACTGGTACATAAGAAGCCGATCGATGAGTTAGCGCTAAGAGGGAAAATAGAGGAATTCCAGATCAAGCTACAGAACAGGTATTCGGCTTTAAGTCACGAAGAGGACCTTAGTGTTGAAGCAATGAACGACAATCTTGTGGGCATCATTAAGGAGTGTGCAATAGAAGTCGGTGGTAACTCCGTTAGACAGGATACCAGTAAGCTATCGCAGGAGACGAAAGATCTGATCAAGAAACGCCAATGTATGAAAGCCTCTAACCCTACAGCTAGAATAGAACTGGCAGAACTTTCGAAGTTAATCAACAAGCGTAAGACAGCTGACATAAGGAAGCATAACATGGATAGAATTGAACAAGCTCTCAGGAACGGAGGAAGCCTAAAAGCAGTGAAGAAGAAACTAGGAATTGGCAAGAATCAGATGTATGCGTTAAGAGACAAAGCCGGCAATATCATTACTAATATGGATGAGATAGTTCAAGTGGCTGAGCAGTTCTATAGAGATTTATACAGTACGAGTGGCACCCACGATGATAATGGAAGAGAGAATAATCTAGAGGAATTCGATATCCCAGAAGTAACGCCGGAAGAAGTAAAGAAAGCCTTGGGAGCTATGCAAAGGGGGAAGGCAGCTGGGGAGGATCAGGTAACAGCAGATTTGCTGAAGGATGGTGGGCAGATTGTCCTAGAAAAACTGGCCACCCTGTATACACAATGCCTCAAGACCTCGAGCGTACCGGAATCTTGGAAGAACGCTAACATAATCCTAATCCATAAGAAAGGCGACGCCAAAGACTTGAAAAATTATAGACCGATCAGCTTACAGTCTGTTGCCTACAAAGTATTTACTAAGGTAATTGCAAATAGAATCCGGAACACCTTAGACTTCCGTCAACCAAAGGACCAGGCAGGATTCCGTAAAGGCTTCTCAACAATAGATCATATTCACACTATCAATCAGGTGATAGAGAAATGTGCGGAATATAACCAACCATTATATATAGCTTTCATTGATTACGAGAAAGCGTTTGATTCAGTCGAAACCTCAGCAGTCATGGAGGCATTGCGGAATCAGGGTGTAGACGAGCCGTATGTAAAAATACTGAAAGATATCTATAGCGGTTCCACAGCCACTGTACTCCTCCATAAAGAAAGCAACAAAATCCCAATAAAGAAAGGCGTCAGGCAGGGAGATACGATCTCTCCAATGCTATTCACAGCGTGTTTACAGGAGGTATTCAGAGACCTGGATTGGGAAGAACTGGGGATAAGAGTAAATGGAGAATACCTTAGTAACTTGCGCTTCGCTGATGATATTGCTTTGCTTAGTAACTCAGGGGACCAACTGCAATGCATGCTCACTGATCTGGAGAGGCAGAGCAGAAGGGTAGGACTAAAAATGAATCTGCAGAAAACTAAAGTAATGTTTAACAGTCTTGGAAGGGAACAGCAGTTTACGATAGGTAGCGAGGCACTGGAAGTGGTAAGAGAATACATCTACTTAGGACAGTTAGTGACTGCTGATCCAGATCATGAGAGTGAAATAATCAGAAGAATAAGAATGGGCTGGGGTGCGTTTGGCAGGCATTCGCAGATCATGAACAGCAGGTTGCCATTATCCCTCAAGAGAAAAGTGTATAACAGCTGTGTCTTACCAGTACTCACGTACGGGGCAGAAACCTGGAGGCTTACGAAAAGGGTTCTACTTAAATTGAGGACGACGCAACGAGCTATGGAAAGAAGAATGATAGGTGTAACGTTAAGGGATAAGAAAAGAGCAGATTGGGTGAGGGAACAAACGCGCGTTAATGACATCTTAGTTGAAATCAAGAAAAAGAAATGGGCATGGGCAGGACATGTAATGAGGAGGGAAGATAACCGATGGTCATTAAGGGTTACCGACTGGATTCCGAGGGAAGGGAAGCGTAGCAGGGGGCGACAGAAAGTTAGGTGGGCAGATGAGATTAGGAAGTTTGGAGGGTCAACATGGCCACAATTAGTACATGACCGGGGTAGTTGGAGGAGTATGGGAGAGGCCTTTGCCCTGCAGTGGGCGTAATCAGGCTGATAATGAATGATGATGATGCGTTAGTGGATACAGGTGCGGATTACTCGGTAATAAGTAGTGAGCTCGCCAGGAAACTAAAGAAAGTGCTGACTCCAGGGAAAGGGCCACAAGTTCGCACAGCAGGAGGACACCTCATCGACCCGATGGGCAAGTGTACGGCTAGAATAGGAATACGAGGCTTCACGTACGTCGCCAGCTTTATCGTGCTTTCCGAGTGCTCAAGAGACTTGATTATTGGCATGGACTTCTTGCAGGATAATGGCGCTATAATCAACTTGCGGGAATCGTGTGTTTCCTTCTCAACCAAGCACGCTGTCGCAGCATTCAACACTGAAGAAAAATTCGACGCCCTTTACATTGCCGATGACGACGTGATGCTTCCTCCGAGATCCAGCGTAGCCGTCACAGTCAGAAGCGACGCGTTCAGCGACTACGAAGGAATTGCAGACAGCAACACCAGTCTCCTACTCGAAAAAGGGATCTGCATGGCAAGAGGCCTTGTTCAGCTGCGTGGCGGATGTGCCAATGTTTTCCTCACTAATTTTGGAAATGAGGTGCAACATGTCGCGAAGGGAACCGTTATTGCCAGCCTTAATAACTTCGTCCAAGTTACAGATCTCAGTATTCCAGAGTCTTCACCATCGAATTTCCAAGATGTGGATTCTGTCCTTGCAGCCATCGACATCGAACCAGGCCTATCGCCCAGACAGAAGGAGCAAATAGAGAACCTCGTAAGAGAATTCGCCGAATGTTTTTCAATGTCATCCAAAGTTCGGCGGACATCTATTGCTAAACATCGGATAATTGTTGACGAATCAGTGAGGCCTATTTGCCAGCATCCCTACCGAGTGTCACCAAAAGAGAGGGAAGCCATCGGAAGTCAAGTTAAGGAAATGCTTGCAGACGACGTAATTCAGCCGTCGGCAAGTCCGTGGGCGTCGCCTGTGGTACTGGTAAAGAAAAAGGACCAAACCTTGCGCTTCTGCATTGATTACTGAAAGCTGAACGCCGTCACAAAGCGGGATGTGTACCCACTTCCAAGAATCGATGACACTCTAGATAGACTACGAGATGCCAAATTCTTTTCCTCCCTGGACCTCAAAAGCGGCTACTGGCAGATAGAAGTGGACGAACGAGATCGTGAAAAGACGGCGTTTGTGACGCCAGATGGACTGCACGAGTTCAAAGTGCTCCCATTCGGCCTTTGTTCCGCACCTGCCACATTTCAGCGGATGATGGACACTGTGCTCACCGGTCTGAAATGGCAAACCTGTCTCGTTTATCTTGACGATGTCGTGGTTTTTTCTACCACCTTCGAGCAGCATGTAGAGCGACTGCGGGCTGTGATGGAAGGTATTAGATCAGCAGGTCTGACGATAAAACCGCAGAAATGTCATTTCGGCTTTCGCGAGCTCCTTTTTCTCGGCCATGTCGTCAGTTCAGCAGGCATTCGTCCGGACCCTGAGAAGACTGCGGCAGTGGATAAATTTCAAAACCAACCGACAAAAAGGCTGTTAGGCGGTTCTTAGGACTTTGCGCCTACTACAGACGCTTTGTCAAAAATTTTTCAAGGATCGCCGAACCACTAACGCGGCTAACAAAAGAAGACGTGCCTTTCGTCTGGTTGAATGAGCAGGAGAATGCTTTCAATGAGCTCCGAAAGCGTCTTCAGAACCACCCAGTTCTGGCTCGTTTCGATGAGGAAGCCCAAACTGAAATTCACACAGACGCAAGCAATTTAGGCCTGGGTGCTGTCCTCATTCAGTGGCAAAACGGAGAGGAACGAGTCATTGCGTATGCCAGTCGAACACTTTCGAAGGCTGAGGTGAACTACTCAGCGACAGAAAAAGAATGCCTCGCGGTGATATGGGCCATCAGCAAGTTTAGACCATACTTATATGGCCGACCATTCCGAGCTATCAGCGACCATCATTCGTTGTGCTGGCTGGTGAATCTCAAAGCCCCATCTGGACGGCTGGCAAGATGGAGTCTACGGCTGCAGGAATACAATATAACGGTCGTATACAAGTCCGGTCACAAGCATAGTGATGCAGATTGCTTGTCACGTGCACCAATTGAATACACGGAATCTACGCTTAGAGAAAATGAACAGGATTGCCCGTTCCTAGCAGCTGTGACAACATCACACATGGCTCAGCATCAGCGATCCGACGCGGAGTTACGCCTGCTGATTGATTACCTAGAAGGACACCCTGTCGACATTCCACGAGCTTTTGTCCGCAGCTTGTCGTCGTTCGTCCTGAGAAATAATGTCCTGTACAAAAGAAATTTTGAACATAGTGCAGAGACGTTTCTGCTCGTCGTACCTTCAAAGTTACGACTCGAGATATTGGAAGCATGCCATGACGACCCATCAGCAGGACATTTAGGAGTGAGCAGAACATTAGCTCGCATCCGCATGGAGTATTACTGGCCAAAGTTATTGAATTCTGTGCAACACTACGTAAGAACCTGCCGGGACTGCCAAAGAAGTAAAATACCACCACTCAAGCCAGCAGGTCTCCTACAACCGATACAGCCACCGGAAACTCCATTCGCTCAAGTGGGAATGGACTTACTTGGCCCCTTTCCCACATCGTCATCAGGAAAACGTTGGGTCGTTGTTGCAACTGACTACCTAACTCGATATGCCGAGACAGGGTCTCTTGCCAAAGGAACGGCCAGTGAAGTAGCAGAATTTTTCGTCACTAACATAGTACTACGGCATGGCGCTCCTAAAGTTCTCATCACGGACCGAGGAACCATATTTACTGCGCATTTGACCCAGGCCATCATGAAATTGACGCACACCAGTCACCGAAAAACCACCCCATATCACCCGCAGACTAATGGGCTGACTGAACGACTGAACAGAACGCTGACTGATATGTTGTCAATATACGTGGACATGGAGCACCGAACATGGGACAGGATACTACCGTACGCAACGTTCGCGTACAATACCGCTGTACAAGAGACGACTCAAATGACACCTTTCCAACTCGTTTTTGGCCGGACCGTCACCACAACCTTAGATGCAATGCTACCAGTAGATGAGACCTTCGAAAATGACAATGACGTCAGCGACTTCACACAAAAAGCCGAAGAAGCACGGCAGCTGGCGCGACACCGCATTCAGCAGCAGCAGCAAACTGACGCCGACCGATACAACTTGCGACGAAGAGACGTCCAGTATGCTTCTGGAGACAAAGTATGGGTGTGGACTCCAGTACGGATGCGCGCCTATCCGAGAAGCTTCTCCGTCGTTATTTTGGCCCGTATAGGATAATTCGCCGAATTAGTCCATTGAACTGCGAAGTTGCTCCAGAAGGTCAAGTAACGTCATCACGACGGCGGCATCGAACAGAAATCGTCCATGTCGTCCGAATGAAACCATACTACGACAGGCAATAACTGCTTCCGCCTACAAACATTGCGAGTTCATGGCAGCCTAGAAACCACCGTCTTCTGTATGAGCATCGGGACGATGCACTCTTGGAAGGGGGACAATGACACAAGATGATTTCGAATTACACGCGCCAGCCGCTTCCTGCGTCCGTCCAGCTGTTTACTGCTTCCTGCGAAAGATAGCGGCAGTGAAGCGGGCAACACGGGCTCGCAAGGCACGCGCAATCGGAGCAGCGTGCTATGAGCGCGGGACTCGAGGGAAGAAGAAGAAGTGCGGGACTGCGGCGAAAGAGACTGTGGACGTTTTAGCGAGGCTCTCGCTTAGCTGTTTGTCGGGCACAAGTTCGCCCAGCGTAAAGTTATTAAAGTAGCGTCAAATATATATATATATATTTGTGTGTGTGTGTGTGTGTGTGTGTGTGTGTGTGTGTGTGTGTGTGTGTGTGTGTGTGGAGAGAGAGAGTAATGGGAGTGTTTATTAGTCTCGTGCCCATTCTCCCAAGATAACGTGTTAGGTGACGCCATCAGGAAAAAATTACGAACGCTTCTCGTACCGGAAAGTGGAGGCAAGCGAAGCTTGTCCTACGTGCACCGGACCAGCGTCACGGCATCTGACCTTCATCACAAGGAAGGCAAGACAGACAATGGAACTTGTCGGATAGTACGGGAGTATGCGTTGCAGGCTCTTAAAACAAAGAAACTAACAAAAAATAAAACACAATAAGAATCCAATCAAACGTCGCCAAGACGCGTCCACTTGCGTCAGAGACGCATGTGTGCAAGGTTAGCGACTGGTAAGAATGCTTACGCAAGTCCCAGTGGGCAGCTTTTGCAGTAGTTTTAACCGTGCGCGTAGACGACCCCGTCTGTTAAATCGGCTAAATTACGTTTGTCTCCACGAGGGAGGCGACCGCCGGAGGAAGAATCCGCCTGGAGGTGGAAAAGAGAATCGCCGCGTTCGCATCCTGTCCACGTCTGCTTCGACGCCGCGGTGCTCATGGTGCATTTTCGAGGCGTTTCTTCTTTGCATGTGAAGCGGTATGCGCGTTCACTGTGGCCCGCCACAGATGTTCCACCGTCTAGATCAATGTAGCGACCGCATTCGCGCCCTTTCCGTTTGTGCTTCGACGCCGCAATGCACGTTCGCAGCGTCCATACGCTTGCGCGTTACCCTCGTTCATGAAGTGAAACGCCACTGCAACTTTTTTATTCAGTGGTCATAGCCTCGAGCGATCACCTTCTGTGATACTGTTACCTTTGCAAAGTTTCGCGCGACTCGGCTACGGACACAATGAAAGTAGCCGGCTCAAAGCATTCCTGGCACGGTGCGAAGATAGCGAGCTTCGAACGCCCAGAGAAAAGGCGACTCAAAAGCAGCGGACATCAAAGACAGGCAAGGAATTCTGGTTTTTACAACGCAGCTGTCTATGGCTACGGTCTGGTATATCGCGTCCGGTTTTTCATGAGTTTTTCATACGTTTTCAACAATTTTTCATACGTGGGCCCAAAGATAGTGAAATAGCGGGCTGATCCGCGGTAGAGGTAAAGCAGGCGTTAAAGGGACTGGCTGTGAATTTTCATGGTACCCATATTTTCTTTTTAGTACGAAGGAAAGTTTACCGGTGGGAGTGTCTAATCGTGAAGTGCTAACGCGGAAAACGCCGTGCAACATTTTTTATCAAATTTTTCCGTCTGAGTGAGTCGTTCATTGGAAGCATAGTGAAAACAGCGATAGGCGAGCGCGATAGCGATTATACGCCGGCATTAGTGGCAGGCAAACGACAAGCGTGGCCGTGCTGTAACAAAGTATGATTTTGCATATCAGGTCGGTGTTGCTGCTGTTTGCGTTTTCCGAATTCTTAAATAATTTCTGTGGTGATTCCTAAATGTTTTCGTGGTTTCCTGTCCAAATGCTTTGGTATTTAAGCAGTCAAAATGAAACCAATCGCATCGAAATCGAAACGCGCCTTTACGCGTGACAAGGAGTTCAGCGTGTTGCCGTAGCCGAAGCATAGAATGATGCGCGAGTGTCTATTAATACACGAACTGGAGTTTTAAGGAATTATTATACTGTACCTAACAGCAGTCGACTTACGTACAGTAATCTCATACGATACATCCGAACTACCAAGATTTTACCGCCAGGTCTCATCAGTTACTGGTTTTGGTGACTTTTTTTGCCAAATTAAAAGTACAATTCCTGCTTAAATCGCGAACAGGGTGCTGGAAGGGATCACTATAAATCATGGTCGTTTTATTTACATCAACGTCTCACAACACATTACGGCCAATTGCCAGTCCGTTTAAGTACTACCCATACGTGCGCCAATACTGAAGATAGTGAAATGCCGGGCCGACCCGCGGCGAAGGTGAAGTTCGCCGTTAAGGGGCACACATACACAGCTTCGCTGGTCATCCTTTTTCATATTCTTTTTCAGAGACAAGATTACGGTGAGAGCGCGTGTCAACATGTTTCACCTTGCACGCCATGTTTCCCTCGTCACGTCAGAGCCAGAGCGCACATAGCCGTACCGCCATCCGTCAAACACGGTGCCTAGCTGCTAGATAAAAGCACGAAACCTCGCGCTCACCCATAGTAAAGCCCGCCGTACTCTGCAGATGCCGTCGTCCCAAGCCCCTCGTCGAATCCTGAAAACTAGGCTGCACACTACTAGGGGCCGAATACGTCAACTGTGAGACACAGCGGGGGCGGGAAGCTTTCAGCTAAAATACGTCGATTTCACATAATGCGTATGCTTATAGTCTGGAATCGTGAGCCTCACCAACAGACGCATCGCTTGCTTGAGGAACGTGGCCGCCGAGAGACCCCGTCGTTGATCTTCTGCCCTTGAGAAACAGTCGCGTTTTCGGTGGGAACGGCAGCCATCTCTGGTCCTCCACTTCTACTTCTTCCTCTGTCTGTTGATGTTGATCGCTTCAAACACGGCACACACCCGCGTTTTCAATATGCCTCACAACGACAGATGAAATGACTAGCTACATACTGTAGCGAACAAAACCATACATGCTGGTTTTGTGAGGAAAACAAATGTTACCTACGTTTCCAAACTGTCAGCTACAGTTTTAAAGCGAAGCCTTCCTTGCGAACCCTCCGGGATTTTGCTAGCCGTGGCTGCTGGGTGCTGCTGCTGTCTTACCGAACAGCGCACAGTTAACAAAAAGAACGTTTGAATTACGTGACAGATGGTGGGGACCAAAGGTAGTTTCCCCAGCATAGCAGCCCGATTAAGCACTAAGTCACAAGCTGCCGTATTTTTTTTTTCCTTTTTTACAGGGAAGCAAGACATTATCGCTCACACTAAACCCACCAGAAGTGAATGATCAGTAGAAATTAAACACAAATCAAACTTGTAAAATCATTTGGGGAATCCAGCTAGTTCTTTGAGATGATCGCCGCGTCTGTCACATTGCGCAGCAAGCGTGTGCCTAAGCACATGCTTTTTTTACATGCCTACCTACGCTCTAAGGCATTGTTGTAGGGCAGTAGTAGACAAAAAGAAAATACAAAGCAAAACAATATTACAACTAGTAAAAGAAACACAGACATGAGCTACGCATTAGGAGACGACCGGAACAATGCGAGAGGGGGCAGAAAAATATAGACAGGATGCGTCGTGTCATTCCAGCGGGCTACAAACACTCAATCTGCCCAGCTACAAATCATGTTGAGATTGTGCGCAACTGCTGCCAGGGTGCAGCCGCAAACATTTCTTAAGGCGCGCAGAAAACAGTGTCAGGCAGGCCATTCTGGAGTGCAATCGTACCTGGAAAGAATGACACTTGAAATACAGATTAATATTCTCGAATATTTTTGCTGCTGTTGTTTCTTCTAAATATCTACACAGAAGGCTGAAGGTACTGATGGTGATCAGCAGCGACCTCTCCGCAAACAATCTGCTTTAAGAACGAGCACCTGAAGAAGGTGTGTCGAAGTTGAAGAGTGCCCATGGCACATAGCGCTTTAAACTTGTCACTTTCATACCATAACCATAGCAATTAGTTACAAAACGTACAGAGCGATGGTGTTAACTAAATTATCGGGTGTTACGTGCCAAAATCACGATCTGATTATGAGGCACGCCGTAGTGGGGTACTCCGTAAATTTTGACCAACTGGGGGGTTCTTTAACGTGCACCTAAATCTAAGTAGACGGGTGTTTTCGCATTTCACCTCCATCGAAATGCGGCAGCCGTGGCCGGCATTCGATCCCGCGAACTAGAACGATATTGTATTGCTTGCAATTTATTGATAAGAACTTCAGCGTTCTGGTTCGAGGCCATAAAAGCGTATTCGAGTACTGAACGCTCGTTAGAAAAATACGCAGCTTGTTTCACATCAAGTGGAGCTTTCTTAAAATTTTATTTTAATAATCTTCAGGACACGTCCAGGCTTTTATGTGATGTACTCCACATGTTTGTCCATGTAACATCTGACGAAATAGAAAAAATTCTGCCACCACCGTAATCGAGAGTAGATGTAAGCATGAAATGGCTACCGACAAAGCAGATTGATCGGAGATGCTACTAGGCGGTGCGTGTCCGCAACGGCACACACCACCACCGCCCCACACCGCACCACCCCATACTTGTGCACTGGGCCATATGGACGCAATAGTTTCCTGCCACGGACGGAACCTTATTGCAAGTCTCGTTTTCGCCAAACAGCCTTCCCCGGCGCGCCGTATGCGTTGCGCTGAGGAAGGCTGCTTGGATGGTGTTTGGACGGAAGGCGGCTTGGACGCGCCGCGGAACTCAAGGACTATACAGGCGTTGAAAAGCGCACAGGCAACCCTGTCTCAACGCCAAAATATGACAGTCAAGTGTATAGTGCCCTGTGTCTTCCTCTTGAATGTCGCTATTGGAAATGACAGATAAAACGTCGGCGTACTACAAGTTACAGCTTGGGTGATATTGTGAGCCGCCCCAACGTTAGGAAGAACTTTAATACAATATTTTTTGTGTAACTTGTTTGGGCAGTGACAAGCGTCTGTAATGCGGTCCTGTACAAAGGTTTTGGATCCAGAGCCCGCATTTTCTAGTTTTGACAGGTTGCCCGGATGGCCTCGTTTTATTCTCGCGCTCTGTTTGCACTTCTGGTGAGGCTCTACTCTGAGCTGCTGTCGTTTCTGTCAGAGGAATTGATCTTTCTTGGGAGAAGAGTTCCTTCGACAGTGGTGTAGCCAGGTCACCAGAAGTTCTCACTGAATGTGCATAGAATGCACGTGCCCATGATTTGTGTGTGTGCGTCATCTCGTATACATGATCATTTTTGTATACGCATCTCGTAGTATCACTACAAAATTATGTAAAGTGTCTCTGTCACATCATAATTGTGCATAACCTTTGTGTATACAGTATATACTTTGATCATCATTCTATATACGTACGTGATGATTACTTTGTGTAACTGAGCGTTTCCGGGGTTCTATGCGGTTATACGTCAGTGAATGAGGACTCGGACACTACTTTGAAAACGTGCCGTGTGTACAATGCTTCATATTTTGTATATGCTATCGTCCTGGTGGAATTGTGCTGTGATTGTGACTCAGGGTTCGAATCGGCTCTTGTTGAAATAAACTTTTTCTAAACGACTCGCAACGATGCCCGTATGTTCTCGTTCCATTCTCGTTTTGAGTGCCTGGATAACCGCTCAGGATCTTGTGCTCATGGTCTCTTGAAGGTCGCGGACAACAGGAGGTAAAATCATTTTATGCTTAACACTCAACTATATTGCATTGTTTTGCAAGGTTAATCAAATTTCTGGCGTTTCATTAACCGCTTCACATTGTTTCCAACATGTACGTTGGACGTGCATATTTTTTTAGACATCATCAAAGAAGTAGTGCATTGCGGCTTCCAAGGACACCGCTGCTTTCTCTGCCTACTATTCCGCGTCGTTGTTCAAATTGTTTATTTGTAGTAAACGGGCACGACCTCCCTTCTTGGTGAATGGTGTCCATCTGGAAATGAAGGGGGAGGAAAGGGGAGCAAACCCAGGACAAGTTAAAAATACGCCGGGCAGTCTACCAGAGGAATTCTAGGAGTGAGTCTAGCATGTTCTTTCTCTGCTGTGGTTCCCCTCATGGCCTTGTCCATTCATAAACTTGCGGGACGGACAGTGCGAATATAGTCTCTGATAAACTTGCATCAATGCTGGATAAGGGCTGTGGGCTCCCGCATGAGGTGGTAGGGGTGTGCGAATAGCATTTTCGAGATCAAATCGAATGCTGATCGGATAGTGCCTGTATCGAATCGAATCTAGGATACTTTTCTAGTAGTTTTCGTGTATTAAACTGCCCTTCTCACCGTCGACCGTCACACTCTAGCATATTGACAAACTTAGCACGTTTGATTCTTTGTGCTGCATGTTAAGAAGCGTTGTTAATTAAAGCACAAATGGAGCATTGGAGCAAACAGTCGGTTTAGTCTCCTAATGGGGAGTCATTGGTGATAGCGAATGACATTGATTTGGCGGGAAGAGTCGGGCTCCCTGAGTGGCGCATAGCGTGGTTCAGTACGGCACTTCCAGTGTTTTGTGTGTACTATGACCGCTGGGATGAAACTTATCCCACAGCTGGCAAGTTTGAAGCATTCGGAAACTATCCGAAAGATATTTGTATTTACGAATAATGCTTTTTATCTTTTTTATCTTTTTAGTATCTTTTTTTAAGAGCAACAACCCAATGCTTACGCAAGCTGATACGGAAGTTGGGTTCGCCGTTTTACCCAAGAGAATTTACAATGAAAAAGCTTTAGCAGCGGTTAATAAGAACTTTGTCCCGTGAACAAAAGTGAAGTGCCTGTTAAAACCAATTTCATCAACTTTTCTAAGCAATCGGACCTTGGCAAGCTGGCCAGGGACATATCTAACAGCAGAGGGAAAAGGTTGAGGTTGTTTCTCACAGCCAAGACACATAAGCCCGAAGTTCCGTTTAGGACTATTGTTAGTGAAGAGGGGTCGTGGCAGAAGTGTATCTATAGTTTTTGCTAGAGGAGCTCAAGACACTTGCTGGGAACGACCGATTTCTCGTAAAAAAAGTAAGCCGCAGTAGTAGTTTTTCGAGGGAAATGATCACGTTGGTTTCGGTTTTTCGGTTGACGTGCAGGACTTTTTTATTCTGTTCCGCAGAATCAACAGCTAGCGTGTGTCAAAGAGTGCATTGAAGATAACGGTGACGTATCCTTCCAGAACACTGTCATTCTGTCCGTTGATAATTTTCTATCTATATTGCAGTCTTATTTGAACTCTACTTTTATTGTATTTGACGAGCAGCCGTTCTTGCAGCGCGGCGGCATCTGCATAGGGTCTTGCATAGCCCCTATTCTTTGTGACAGTTTTCTGGCCGAGATGGACAACGCATTGGAATAAGCGTCTAATGGGGGGGCCGGTTGTAAATTTTTTTAGCTATGTTGACGATTTTTAGTGCTTTTAGAAAAGCAGCCCGCCTTCACCTACCTCTCTACAGTAGGCGAAGTTTTATCTATTTTTAGCAAACATGGTTGTGGGTTGCGTTTCACCCATGAACTCCCGGACCTTTCAATTTTACAGTTTTTACACCTAAATATCACGTTCTGTGATGGACACGTTTGCTGGGGCTACTACCCACGGGCTAAGAAGGAGTTGCTGCCCTTTGACTCTGCACACTCCAATACAATCAAGAGAGGAATAGCGGTGTTGTATATGGAATCGGCTCTCCAAAAATCATGCACACATCAGATCAAGCCCAGTTTTAATAATCAGGTGAGCCGTCTTTCGTCTACAGGGTTCCCCGTCTCAGTCTTGACTGCCGTGTCAAAAACCCCCCTTCAAAAGTTCAAGCGTCGATCGGGAAGCAGAACGGCTAAGGATCACCGGAAGGCACCGAAGCCTGCGGTAGTCCCTTACATCCCTAAGGGCCTCTATGGTCCCTAAGGGCCCCTATGGTCGCTCCGCCCGTCCGTTCCGCCCTCGCCCGGCCGCGTGCGGAAGCCCGAAAGGCGGACGGTGTCGCAAAATTCGATGCACGCTCAATCCGCACGAGCGGAACGCACGCGTACTCCTATTGGGCGACGCGGCCTGTTGGCAGCTGGCAACCGTTCGGCGGAGCAAAGGTGTTCAAGGTTGGCAACGACCTTTGACAGCAGACGACACTGGCATATTTTTGCAGATCTGATTTCAAGTTTCCGCGTTCCGGTGAAAATGCGACTCTAGGCTGCCACATTCTGTTCTGCAGCCGTATGTGTTGCATTGGCACCGTCATCCTTCGAAACATTGCACAGTCGTCTTATCTGCGCCACCTTTTACAGATGTATTGCAATCGCATCACGTCGCAGCACGCGACGTATTCTCGGATGATTACTTTCAGTGCGCGCTGCCTTGGCTGGTTGAACAAAACCTCTCTAATTATCCAACGTGCTGCGTTCTGCGTCACGCGAGACTGATAGTGTCGCCGGAAGTGCGGTTTCTGTAGTGCTAGTGACAGCTTGCAAGAATACGGAACACACGCACATCTGTCGCGGAATGCATTTGCGTAGGTCGCCAAGACGCACCTTTTTACCACTGAGCACGCGTGTGAGGCTCCGAGTACAGCTTGCTGATACGCTCGCTCGTGCTTTTTTTTTTTCACTCTGCCAATTTTAAGAGAGTGCTTAAAGCAGTTGGATTCATGGAATGCCTTTTCCTTAAATTATTTGCTCAGCGATGACTGAAGTTCTCACCGTGTGCAAAAAAAAAGTTATGCATAAGTGGTTAACTTCATGCAGCAAGAAATTGAAGGTTAAGCAGTGAATGTACAATTCATTATGACTGGCTTAAAGCAATATGTATGTATAGCGGTGACCTTATGCAGATATATGCATACTCATGAGATATGTTTCCAAGGAGAGTACTTATTTGAAAGCATATAATTTACATTGCTGATAAGAAAACTTATTTTGAGTGAAATCAAACAATTGCATTCTTTCTTGCCAGCCTGGCTACCCAATATGTTGCCACCTTACTACTTAACATACCTAATTTAACATTTCAACAATGCACAAACATTACCAAAGCGCACAAAATTAAGCAGTACCTTGACAGGCATGCTCCCTCTCTCACCCATGGCACCAAACAAGGATGTTCGACTTGAGATTGTTTGATACTGTCGGCATCATACATGCGTGTTCTATTTTGATTGCTCTACATATAAAAAATAAGCTATACTCAGGCTATATGAGTTAGTTGGGCATGGGCTGCATGTTTTTTATGTATTTATGTAGTAACAACCTTGCTAGCTCATGCACAGCCATATATTTAGGAAAATGAAAAATGCATAGCATAACATAAACAGCTGGCCAGTGCCTGTATTTATTTGAAAGCAAACCGACATTATCAAGTGTAGCTTAGCAGTGAGTTCAGTGGCCTCTTGTGGTGTGAAAAGGTTGATGTAGTTATTAGTTTTGTGTTTGTCTTTCTTACTTAGTTGCTGTTTTAACATGCACATGACAATGAAATGAAGGTGCGTAGGGCAGAAGACAGGGCCACACAAAAAGCGAGGAGACATTCATTGTCATTTTTTTATTTCCATAACAAACCAGCGAATAGTTCCTTAGGTTCAGTTTTGTGAATAATGCACAAGGTGTTCTGCGTAAAACTGAAAGATTGTAGTGCTCTATTACCTATTCACTATTTGGGTAGCCAAATGAACGATACTCCCATTAGCACTGTGAGAGCACACAAATTTGCAGTCAAGAGGCCATAGTGGCTCAGCCTCTGTGCCAAATGTAAAATTGTTCGAAAAGAAAACATGCATACTGGTGAATTGGGTATGCATTCACATCTACTATTCAAATCCACACATCACAAGTTATCTTTCATTCCTTGGCACATTTCTCACCATTGTACAGACTTTGTTTCAGCGCTCTGTGTGTGCAGTAATATAACTTGGTAAATCAAAGCTGCGGTTATTCAGTACACTGAAAGCAACTTTGCGTGCGGGTTAGATAATATGATGCTCCTACATATGGGTCAGCTTAGTATTATCAGCCGCTTTGTTTACTAGTTCACTGTTATGCCTGAACTATACGGTGCCACTGGACAATGCTGTATCCCTGCAGGCACGCTAGAACAGCTTGGATATGCACAAACAACCCTTTACATCGCACTTAAATTAAGGTGGTGTAGATTTGCTGTCACAATGTGCTTGTAAGCATAACTGCCGAGCATTCAAAAAAGTGTTTGAAATGTAAGGGTGGATGCTCAGGTTTGCAGGTGTGACATTTTACATTTATAGTGCAAGGACACACCGATGAACAGGAAGGATACCACACAAATCCTCGCGTTGTGACCTTGCAGTCTCAATGCAAGTAGTTTTCAGTGGTTTTTAGCTATAAACATGTGAAGCAATCTGTAAATTCAAAACTGTATTAAGTAAACTGAGACACCATGAAAAGCAACATAACACTAAGCTGTACACATTTTTTTGTCACATCACCTCTTTGCGGTGCAGGTCAAAAATGTATACAAGCTATTTGTAGGAAGTAGGAAGCCTATCCAATATAATCAAGAAACTTGCAGGCAAGGTAATCACAACAAACCAGCTGAGACGGTGGTACTATTCTACTTGTTTTCGTTTGTGATAGCACAAGTGTTCCCACTTGTGCTGCTGGATGGTTGTGACTGATATGCTCGCGAAGGTTTGGGTCATTCACATTTCAAGGGATGCGTAACTGTTACGTAAATCATCTTCTTCTGCCTATATCGCTGACTTAACTATATGTGGCAGGTTTAGCTGTGTGATTACTGGTGTAGCTGAAGTGATGTATCACACATAGTTTCCGCGCACTACCCAATTGGCGAAAAGCATGCAGGAATTGGCCTTTGAGCTATTGGTTCAGTGGTGGCTTTCCACTAAACTTACTGTTGAAGAGGCAGATTTCACTTCATCAAAAGGCCCATGTGAAAAATAGCCTAGAACTTGTGACGCCAAATACTGTCACCATGTGTGACTGAAGAACAATACGTTACAGAACAATGAGCAGTGGAATTAATCTCACTAGTATACAAAGAATCGCAGCTACATTCAGTATTTCACTGCTGGTATACTAAACACAAACCTTTATATGAGTTGTTTGGATGGCATAGTCAACACGATCCCTCTAATGAGCTGTGGCAAAAGCTAACTAAAAAGCTGCTACCCCAGGTACTGCATTGGCCTAAAATATGGATTCTCGCATGCAGTGAATACAGTTATTAAATAGGTTTACATACAGGTATGAAATGTTGTAACTCCACCATGTGATAAAATTTCAATACGATCAGCTGAATACCACATAGAACATCTTTAATGGGTATAGTTGGTACAACGTGCCTTGATATTAGAAGTTGTGCTGTTTTATTCACACACACATGCACACAAATGCAAGGTACACATACATTTGTGTTCACATGTTACTGTGTGCATCAAATGAACAGCACCACTTATACTACAAGCCATAAAGATAAATAATTTTTTTGTACCAGTCTAATTCCTATTAGCTACGCAGTGATTTTTTTTCTCACATGCAGCAACTCAACTCCATGCATAAGTTAAGCCATGGCTGTCATGCCCAGAAAATCATAAAATAAAGAAGTGACCATGTGTACGGGCCTAAAATTGATGGTTCGGCAATATCTTGTCTGGCTGGGTAGTTAATTTCTGTCAAAAAAAAAAGAACAATTCAGCATACTGACAAAGCAGTGTGGCTAACATAATATAGGGAACAGACACTCTGCCTGCAGAGTCGCTTGAAAATTTTGCCAGCAGTTCGTGCTCATTGGCTGGCTTCGGTCACATAACTAATGTTTACATAACTGTGAAAATTCGTGTTCAGGATAAACTCATAGCAGCCAATAGGCACGTTTTATATTGTGATAGCAGCTGACTTCTCATGGACAATGCACTGTGGCCATGAACATGCTAAAGAATGACAAGAGGCGAGGTCCCCCTTTCTATAGTGTGGCAGCGCAGCTGAAAACGGTTCAGTTAATGAGTGCAACCGTGGCCTATTCAAAATAAAGATCAGTCAGATAGCCACTTATAGCGTCCAACATCCCACACCCACGAATGATAGGTAGCAGTAAATTTACTCACAGATGAAAGTGCACTGGAAAAACATTTAATGGACATACTTTACAGGCCCAAGTCAGTTTAATGCACATTATTTGCTAATGACTGTTGGCAGAATGAACACGAGGAAAGAAAATAAAGCACTTATCAGGCATATAATGCTGGTACTTGTGCTATTGTTCGCTTTAAACTGAAGGCTCGTGCCAAAACAGGCGACACGAACCAGATAATCAAATAGGGTGAATAAACAAAGTAACCACAAACTTTCGCTTACCCAATTCTGCCTGCATTAGTAACGTGGCCATGGCTGGCTAGTGAGGAAGAACTCTGGGCAAAATTTATTTCACGCAGTTCTGCTGGCTGCTAGCAGAATATTATATAACACCATACCTGTGACACTTACTTGTTACTACTCGTCCTACGTGTTCATTTTTACATTTATATTGCTTTTTGTCAGCAAGCGTAAAATTTTTAGTTAATAAGAAGGTAGCATCCAGTTCTTACCTATAACATATTCATCTACCATGCCACCGGTGTCTTCATAAACAGACGCTGTGCTTAGTCACTAGTCAAAAACAAGCAGCTCAGATTTTTGGCTATGTAAGCCGCTTGCACCACAAAATATAAAGCAATTTACTTCGTGAAATCTAGAAATTCTTGATCTTCACACTAGTGTCCACATTATGAAAATCAAGGCTGCCAGAAATTTGCATTCATGACATTAGTGCTCTCAGGCGCGTCCACATTTCACGACAGCGCTGACCGTCTTGACGTATGCAATTATTATGATGTTCCCTAATTTCCCCCCACCGATAGAAGCATCTTCAACCATGCAGTAACAACTTTTGAAAGAAAAGATAGATGTACGAAGCAGAAAAGGCCGGTGTGATAGGGCTTATCTGTAAGGGTACTAAATATGAAAACGCGATCGGCAACACATCTGCACAGTTCACTTCTGAGCAAACGCACATCGCGTAGAACGAGCACTTCTACACCCAGCAACGCTGCGACACATCGCGCATACATAATCACGGTTTGTAGCTTGCAAACACACTTCATAACAGCAAGAACACAGGTAGAACGTCGCGGTCACTTCGACGCGTCGCAGCCGGCAAAACGGCTCACACGCAGTATAGGACACACTTCATAACAACAACACAGCTCGAACGTCGCGGTCACCTCGGCGCGTCGCAGCCGCCAAACGGCTCACGCGCAGTATAGCACACGCGGAATGGCAGCGATAACAAGGCGATAAAAATTTATCGCTACTGATCGTATCATTACTTCTGAAAGTTGCGAAGGGCTGGCGTTCACCACTTCGCGGCAACGATCCGCATACACAGAGCAGATACCAAACGTGTACGCTGGGTGCGCCAATCGGACGCTAGTTATTTTGCCACGCACTGAACATGTGTCCTGCTGCTCAGAATGCACGTGTATGTGATGGACTTCTCGTTAGCGACACGCACGCGAAGCATGGAACAAAAAATCACGAAGTCGACGGCTTCAAATATTTCTTCCGATGCTCTCGTAAACACAACACACACTTCCTGCGCTCCGTCTGTTTCTGTAGGCGATCGCACGCACTGATGAGGTCTGGAAGGGTACGCCGGCTTGCTGCTTTCGATGACTATCTCCGTGGGTGCCAGATAACTAGTAAAAATCACAAAAAGGAGAAAAAATAGACTGTTTCTGACGCGGCTGTAGCTTAAGCCTTACGTCCCCGCTTCGCTTCGCTTCGAGCAAGCGCCATGTTTGCTGTGACGACAGCCGAACTGTCCGCCTCGGACCAGCCAATGAGAGACGAGCAGGCGGCCGGACGGGAAACTTGCGTCCGCTCCTCGCTCACCAGTAGAGAGGCTTCCGCACGCGACCGGACGAGGGCGGAACGGACGTGCGGAGCGACCATGTACGGGCCCTAAACGGTGCACAATCTTAAGAAGGCGGCGAGTAGGCACGGCGCGCCAATGCGTTTCTCTGCCCCAAATAAGCTGGGAAAGTTGTGTCCACGTACCTGCAATTCAAGAAGACGTGAATGCCAGAAGAAAAGAACCACCAACCACCGTTCGTTAAATGTTCCACTGGAGTGGTGTATTGCACACCCATGTCATGTGGGATGTTTTACGTCGGCGAAACTGGTCGCTGTGTCAATGACCGTTTGGGGCGACACGCTCAAAAACTGAAAAAAAAACTAGATGATAAATACGTACATCTATAGTTGCACACGTTAGCAAGCGTACGGATTGTGTGGTCCGGTTGAAAGAGACCACGATTCTAGGAAAGAGCAGTGACAAGACCGCGCACATCAGTTTAGAAGCCTACCACATTTGAAAATTAGCTAGCAAGTGCTTTAGCCCTCCTTCCCTTGCTCTCTTTGGTGCTGAATTCGAACTTCTGGATGCGGCTGTCGGGGGTTCTGATTGCAAAGAGAAAGAAAAAGGAAAATAATTGTTTGCGTTTTGTTGCACTTGGTTGGCTGCATTGCGCTTGCCTTGTTTGCACGCTATCGCACTTGACATGTTTTTCCCCTTCACTTCCCTTGCTTCACTCTGGCATATATAAGGTGCGCTATCCTTTCCAGTAAAACCAGTTGTTAGTCAGCGCTTGTGTGTACGTGCCTTCCTTCTTGGGGTCGTTTGTTTGCGCTGTTATGCATATGTTTCGACCTTATACGTATTACGGAATTTGGCCGATTAAGCAATGCCGATGAAGGCATCTCTGTTTCATTTTCACTATGGCTTTATTTCCTTAAGGGCCCTATACACGGGGCACAACATAAGGAGGGGGGTGGGTAATACAAAAGGATAATTCGCGAGGATTCATGACCACGTCGTAGAAAACGTTGTGAATGCGTCAATGAAGGTTAATGGGCTGGTGACAGCTGCGATGCCGTACGGATGCTGTATTGCTTTTTTTCTGCAATAAACCAATGAGTCACGACATTAAACATGCAAATATAATGACACTGTTCTGTTTACTTCACTGCCATGTTCACACAAAGGACAAAATACATGAAACGGAGAGAGATGCGAGAAAACTTTCGACTTTTCATGGTTTGAAAGCGCATTTCAGGTATTTACAAGATAGGATGACAGAAATTAAATACAAAGCATGGAACCAACGACGAACATAAAATCATTTAAGCACACCTAACTTCAAAATTACAAGTATTGCTTAATCGTCCATGAAATTGAAGGCTGTTTCTTGAAGCTCCACAGGAGGTGTGCTAACGTAATATCCCGAGTCATTTTTGACATGAAATAAGCCTCCAAGATTTCTCGTGCTATTTTACAACTCAAATCAGCCAAATCATTGGTTTCGTTGAAGGTAAGCTTGCAAGCGCATAGTGCGCAGTGGTCCGCTAAACGTCCTGCTGACTGGAGTATTTCGGTCACAAACCTGTGTTCCTTAATGTGATATAATACTGCGGCCTCTCTGCATGTCCCATGTATGATTTTCCGCAGGTGAAAGAAATTAAAGACAACCTTGTAGACAACATTGTCTGAACATTTCAAATACTTGTTTGCATGCTTCCATTCGGACTTGTTTCTGATTGACTTTCTGAGGCATTATTTACTTTTTGCCGCATAAGCTGTTATGGCTCATTCCAGTAGCCGTTTCTCTCACAGGCGAGAACCGCAGTCTGTTCAATGCAGCTTCTTACAATTAAAAACAGCTCTTTGTGTGGTAGACAATGGATGGTAGACACCGCCACCGCCGTAAAAGCTTTGTAAGAAGTGCATAACATTAGCTGAGTTCTCAACAGTGAACAGATCGTTCACATCAAGCGTATTAAGGTGCATAAGTAAATATCTGCTTGTATATTGGTGACATGAGTGCCGCTCACTGAAAGTACATCTGGATGGCATATGCGGCTTATGTGTTTTTCGCACTGAAAAAAGCCGACAGCGCGGCTTGACTGAAGCTGCTCAGAGCCTTACACAGTTTCTGAAGTTCCACTTCTTTGCACAGCAAAATAGCCTTGGTCTTCACCCTATTTACTTGGGTCTTGGCTAGGGCAGTGTTCTTGTCTAGTGCTGCACTGCTTTCTCACTAAATGCTCTGGCCGGACAAGACGAAGCCACCCTCTCTTTCGGCTTGCAAGAGCTGAAGGTTATTTTTTTTAATACGTGACCAAGTCCCTAGTCGGATCATTAGGTCGAAGATGCGCACTCTAGACGTTTCTACAAAAGGCTATCCACGTCGTTCAAAAGTCACCTTTCGTTGTCTTCCCCCTCAGTTCAATTGGCGAGATTCCTATTCAGGGCCAGCAATTCGTGGACCCGTAGACCCGGCGGAACAGAATACTTCGAGCCTTTTTTTCAGCATGATTAAAATTCCTTCGGGCAAGTTAATTGACATTTCCTAGGGCATGAAGCTGCGTAGGCTTTTCAGCTTCCCACCTGCTCCCCTTCGGCACATGATTCAGCGGGCACCGCCACCAAAACTCAGTCGTCTGGGCAGCAGCAGCTCCTTGAAAGGCCTTCAACCTATCGGGTGAAAAATACAGCCGCTGTGCGAGCCCAAGCACTTGGCGCGTAAACAGCTACAGAAAACAGCCTTGCCTCCACACTTCCGGCTTCCAAATCCGAAATATCATCTTCGCAGGGCCATCTGAAGGCTTCACAGATCTGACAAGCTGCACCATGCCAGGTGTGCTGCGCCGCGCGTAGCCGAGGCAATATGTGCGCATAGTAGTGACGGCTCCGTATATAGTAGAAAGAGAGGAACAGAAGGCAGGGCCCACTATAGAAGAAATATAACTAAGTAAAGCTTGCTACTGGGCTAGTTGGTACATGATAACTGGAGTTAACTGGTGTTGCTCATTATATGCAGTTAACGCGACAACAGCCGCATGGCCGTAACAGCCTGAAAAAGCTATACCGCTATAAAGCGTGGATTATAAAGGGTAAAAACAAACATCAAGCTGCTACGTATCGTCGCCTTCGGCTTGTAAGCTAACGCACAAGAAAATAAAATTACAGTGCAGATGGAACGGACAAATGAAAAGTGTACTTCGCTGCCTCTTTAGCTATAGTTTTCTTTCGTGTATACCCGATCACTGCGCACCGTTCAATTGCCGAAATAGCGGCTGTCTGAGCCATGCTTGCGGCCGCCGTGGCCATGACAAACGAATTAACGATGTAATGCAGATCATAAGGCAGTCAATGGCAGGCGCTGACACGTAACCAAATATGACTGCGCCCATGGTTATGCTGGTGTAAAATGTCTTGCGTCGTTACTTGGTAAAGGCTGAGCACTGCGAGGTAGGATACATCGGCTCACTTTCCCATGTTACACCTCAAACAGCGATCTGTAGATAGCTCTGGTCCGCTTTAGCAACAACCCTTCCCTTTGGGAAATAGTGCCAACCTCCCAGGTATAGCCTTGTTTGTCCGTGCTCCTCCCAAATAGGATCCGGAGGCAGAATTCGCAAAGCGCTTCGTTCGTAAATGCTCTTTGATATTGGCTGGCTGCCTTCGCTAATAATATGTACACGATTGACAGGAATTCTCCCTTACGAACAATTCTACCGTAAGAACGTCATATGAATGCGGACTGGCCGAGGGCCCGTATTAATTCACATATGGCCAGACACCATATGAACGAAGCGAGCCATCAAGGCTCTCTCGGTATGTTTAGTTAATGCCGGTTAGTATAGTTAAGGCGGTGAATGAGCCATTTAGTTGGGCAAGCGCACGTATAGTCGCATCCTACTCCATACCCTCATCATCCCCCCTCCTTCTTTCAATCCTTCCATCTGCAGAGAAGAGTGCAAAGCTAGAGGACTCTCCGAGCATCCACAATAATCTATTCCCTCTCTCTCTCTCCCTAAACCTTCGCTTCACACACATTCCAGCATTGGTGTTCGATCTGCACAATTATTTTTTAAGTGCAAACTACATGCGACCAGAACAACACACATAATCTTTTACTGCAGCTTAACAGCGGCGCGCTCATTTACGAAATAATTGTGTGTAGTCTTGTAATTGTCCTTCAGTTATGCAAATGAACTTGAGCCGGGTCAAGCCGGTTTTAACCTTTATTTTTTTTTGCTCCGGAGTTGAACCGAAACCGGACCGTTGCTGAACCGAAACGAAAACCGGAACGGAAAAGGTTTCACTTTGTCAACACAGGTTACCAGCAAATGTATGGACGCCGCTAGTGTGCACAGTGAGCACCGCGGCGTCGAAGCACAAACGGAAAGGGCGCGAACGCGGTCGCTACATTAGGGCTATTTTCTTTACCTAACGCGAGTGTAGCTAGTACTTGGTGTAGAAAAGTGTAGCTCCGCTCTCCAACTGGAACCCTGTCGTGTAGCATGAAGCCTACACTTTCTACACTGCGGTTTCGATTAGTGTAGGCAGCAGACGACAAACAAGCAGGCTAGTGTTGTAAACGCGTGGCGCCATTTTGTCTGTGACTGGCGGCACTGATATCGCGACGGTAGTGAACATTCGTTCCAAGGACGGGAGCGAAGTGCTGGCGTGACCATGTGCCAAAGAAGAAGGTGAGCCAATCTCTCAAGAAGATAAAATTAACTTACTCATGAATGGTGCGGGCTCTTCAAACACGGCTACTTTCGATCGCGGTCGAGCCCGATCCGGACAGCAATTCTCAACCGCGATTGGCTCCCTACCGCAGCTTGAGCAAAGGAGACAATCGCGATCGAAAGCGCGTCGTGTGACACCCGTATTATACGCATTGGGAAGTTGTCTTCGTGCACTGCGTATTCGCGATGTATTTCGCTGGAGTTTGTCTAGATTTGTTGACGAAAGGAAGCTCGTACATTGGCGTTTAGTTTCAGTCAACGGCATATACGCAGCCAGTAAGTGCCAAACCAAGCGAAGGGTGGAGTCGGGCGCTTTTCGTCTGCTGATGCCGAAGACGACGCGCCGTCTGCTCTGATTGGCTACAGCCCAGCGAGCCAAGTGCAGCTCATGACCTCATAGCCTCTGCTTCTGCATTCACTAGGCACTACACTCGTCTACACGAGCCTGCACAAAGTGTACGCAAAGAAAATGTAAATTTTGTATCAAGCTGGCCCTCCGGTCACTCACAAATGAGGTTCATGAAGCGGGGCATTATGCCGTGGTCACCGATGAGACACCGGACATATATGGCAAGGAGCATGTGTCGATCTGCTTTCGTATTGTCCAAAAGAACTTCGAAACACCTGAGCTATTCTGTAGATCTTATAGCACTGCGGACACCAGAGCGGCCAGTCTTCTTGCACTTCTAAAGGACGCCCTCAGCCGTAGTAATAATGTTGGCATTGACGATCGCCGTGGGGCAATACTATGATGGCGTTGAATATATGAGAGGGTAGCACGGTGGGCTGAAAGCCCTCATGGAACAGAAGGAGCCGTGAGCACAGCACTTGCACTGCCTTGCGCGTCAGAAAGTGGAAATGTGTCGCGATTTCTTGGGCATGATATCAGAAATCGTAAACTTTGTTACGTGCTCCCCAAAGTGCCTAGATACGAGTATGTTCCAGGCATTTCAGAAAGAGTATGAGAGCGTAAACTTGCGGAAATTTTCTCCCACGAGGTCGACGCTAAGGGCCACTTTTCTGAAGTAGATTGTTCAAAACTGTACCCACCTAATCTTGTCTCTTCATGGCCTTACATCAGAAGAACGGAACGACGCCGGAGCCAAAGCCTGTAGATTTTTCAGAGCGCTGTCAAAATTCGACACATACTTCATTCTCCAACACCTGACACTCGTATTTTCGCGATTAAAAACAGTAAGTATAGCGTTGCAGAAAGCGGCACTGAGGTTTGATCAAGCAGAGAAAATGGTCAAGCCCGTTAGGGAGTGTCTTAGCAGACTTAGCAGACACACACAGAGGCGCATGAATCGGAATTGAATGTTAAAGAGAAAGAAGCTCCTGCGCCAAAACAAGGGAAGACTCCTCAAGTTGCATATTTGAAGTACTTAGGAATAACTCTTAAAGGTAAGTAAAACTGGCAGAAGCAAATCTAACCAAACGCCAGTCAAGGAGAATGTGCAATGGCATTGTTGTGCCCGTTCAGTAATAACACAGGGAGGCGCAAAGTTGCTCATTATTTACGAGCTTTACGTCCGCGCCATTCTCGAATTTGGCTGTGTTCTGTTGTAGGATGTGCAGCATACAAGCTAACACAACACTACTGGAAAGGGAAGCGCTGCGTTTCGGCCTTGGTCTGCCAAGTTTTGTAGTTAACAATGTTTTATCTGGAGTCTAGAATTATTCCGCTTGAATCCAGATTTAAGCAACTTATTGTCCTGACCTTCCTGAAGGTTTACAATGTATCCCTCTCCCATGTACAAACCGTTTTCATCAATTCTCCCGATTTATATTTCAGAACAGGTTGGCGGCGTTACCGAGAGCCGCAAATAGTTTTTCTTCAGGGGCTGTTATCAAAACTTCAAGTTCATCTACCGAGCCTGAGTTCTCCAAAATCTAATTCGTTCAAGGTAAAATTGATTTTTGATGATATTTTTCCAAAATACACAAAGCTTCTTCCTGCGCACATGCTTGCATGGTCTCCTTCAATATCATCTTACAGTCGATTTCCGTATCACTTGCTTTTTTTTCTACGGTCGTAACACAAAATTTAGAGAAGGCCGGTGTTGCTATTTTTTTCAAATCACCTTAACTGGTCTCCGTCTCGCTGATTACACTGCTGTATTCCTTGCTGAATTTCTGGCAGTTGGGTCCACACAAATCTAAACTAATAGTTGTTACAGATGTGCTTTCAGTGTGTACACATTTAACTTCTTTTAATCGGTCGCACCTGTTGAGTATATTTTCGTATTTTGTCCCAGACAATTTGTCTAACGTCTGCCTTGTCCGGAACATAGTGGAATCTTTTTAAGTGAATCAGCTGACTCGCTCGCATCGTCATTATTAAATGGTCCGATCTTAAATGTTCTTCCTCATTTCCATTTTCTAACAGGAGCTAGATTTAAACGCCTCTTATTGTTGAATTTTAATGAATCCTCCATACATTCCGCAGATGATTTTCTACATCTAAAATTTTGCTGGAACAGGAATAAATGCCTTTGACGCCATTGCGAGGTAACGTTATCAAGCTTCCGCTGTAGAGTTCCCCGCCTAAATTTTTACCTTGATAGATCTGCTTTATCCATATCTGACCTTTGCCCCCTCGTGTAATGAACCAGAAACTATTGACCATTTCTTTCTTTCTTGCCGCCGCTTCTGCTTCCTCAGCAGAATTTTCATCATATTTCCAACTAGTAGACTTGGTCTAGCACTTACAACACCAAACATTTCGTCTTTTGGTTCCTGCCAAGCAGGCACGAGCTATCGTTCGATGCTTGCTGCTCTGCACAAGTTCATTGAAGCATCCGGAAGGTTACGCTGCTAGGGTACCGACTGTGGGACATCTTTTAATTACATTTTACATATTTAATTACAAATACCCAAGAAAGTGGATGGGGAAACAGCGCCGCGGTAGCTCAATCGGTAGAGCATCGCACGCGAAATGCGAAGGTAGTGGGTTCGGTTCCCAGCTGCGGCAAGTTGTTTTTTCATCCACTTTAATTTCCAATAATTCATCGTTTCTTTATTTCATTTATTAAACACAAGTAATTTCCCCTATGTTGTCCTTGGTGTCAGTGTTTGTTGGCTTCTCATGATATGACGAATAAAAATCGGGACCCTCGGTTAACCCCCTCTCTTCTCGTTTATATATATATATATATTGATAAGGAACACTGGGGGAGGGGGGCGGGGGCAGAACGAATGAGAATGGAAACAAAAAAAGAGAGGGTGCGAAGTGAGCCCCAGCACCCCACCGGCAGATCGAAAATTTAGAGGACGCTTAAGCTTCGCCTTTAAGGGCTTTAAGGGTAGAACGCGATGGCAATCGATATCCCTGACTGCTTCTCACGCTTTCTGGAAACCGCAGCTTTCTTGCGGATGAGCGGAGGCGAGCGCCATTTGGATGGTTTTGTTGCATGGATTCGAGCAGGCCGCTTCGCTCTATGAATGGTAGAAGCACTGGAAAAGGGGTGTGTGTTTGAGTTTGCACGCAGCAGAATTATGTTCTCTGGTACATTCAAATTACACTCCGACGCTATCATGTCTGTAGGTTTTGTTTAGGTTGTATTTTAAAGTTTTTCTGACGCATTTTTACTTTGAGGAATTCAATTAGTTGAGTAACGCCTCCGCGCCAAGCGGAGGGCCTGCGTGCTCGGGGTTCGGAATGATTTTTTGCGCAACGACGTACGACGCCGACACCGAATTTCTGCGATACGGGGCCCATAACGCTATCGCGTTACAACTCGGCACCTATGATTTCAACAGCGGCGCAGCAGCACAGTCCGTGCTCTGCTACGACTAACCACGGCGGCGCGGGCTTTTTGCCCCGAACAAGGTGGCGGCGACCAGCTTCACTTTGGGTAATCCACCTCCACACCAGAAGATTTAGTGTATAACCTCTTCAACACACACACAAACACATACATACATACATACCTACATACATACATACATTCATACATAAATACATACATATATACTCCCGTGACACAGAGCGCTTTAAACTTGTAGCGTTACTTTCATAACCACTATAGGAATTAGAAACAAAACGCACAGGAGGGTATTGCGTTGCTTCCAATCTATGAATACGAACTTCTGGCATTCGGGTTCCAGACCAGAGAACCATATTCAAGGGCCTTATAACGTAAAACTCTTCCAATGAGTTTTTATTCCAATCTGCTGACGTCAAATTGACTGAGCAGGGTTGACCCAACAGACCAATCAAACGTTCTCCTCGTTTATAGGAGGACGCTTTTGTTTGCTTGAAAAACGAATAACGTTACCTACGCTGAGCGGCTAGTCTTATCTAATTGGCTGACAAGACTCAAGGAGCACGCTCAAGTGTAGAGGGATTCGATGGGGCCGAGCCACCGCACTGAAAATCGATAACCGGATGAAGAGGGTGGTGTCGATTTCTGCGATTGGTCCACTTTCCTTTACTTAGTTTGTTGTGGCTGGTGGAAAATCGTGGCGGTATGCAACGGAAGGTTAAGAATGCCGCTAAAACGGACCCTCAGCAAAGAAGGGTTGGCAGAGCGAAGTCGTAAACGTGCAGAAAGTGCTCGAAAACGTTACACGGGCATGCAAAAAGGTTTATTGCACACAAATAAACTCATGCTCTCCGGCAAGTGCGAGTAGCCAGTGCCTGAGCGATCGGCGGCCGCCATGTTTTATTCCTTTCGGAAAGGGGCAGCCTGCTCCTATTCAGAAGAAAATTCAGTTTTGTTCGGCATATTAATGCATCTCTAACGCGTACGCGTTACTTTGACGCGGTGAGTTTTTGCGGTTTTGTGACGTCCCGTTACAGGCAGGTAAAGTGGGTGCAGCCCGAAAAGTTTTCATCAATAGCCGTGGATTAATGGCGAAAAGGCGTCGAATCAGAAATAATTATTTTTATTTTGTTCGGCCAAATCATGCATAATCAGTGTGTACACGTCATATCAGATGGGTAGCTATTACGGCTTTCGTGACGTCGCGTGACAAACAAGTGAAGTAGGGATGGTCCAAAAAAGTTTGTGACCAATCGTGTAGGGCTGATTGCAGAATTGGAATAGAAAAATTTGGGATAGTTTTACGGTATAGCGCCCCAAGTATCGTACGCGCGTTAGAAAAATATAGAAGTTGTTTCGCGTCAACTGGGGCTTTCTTAAAAAAATTTGTAAATCATTTTTAGGACACGTCAAGCTTTTAAGGAGATGTACCACACCTGTTTGTCCACGCAAGGTCTGACGAGAGAGAAAACACCGTTGTATATTGCAATATTTTGCAAGGTTAATCAATTATGCCGCATTTGATCAACCTTGCAAAATATTGCAATATACCAGGGTGTTTTAATCAAATTTCTAGCATTTCTTTAACCGCTTCAAGAAAGCTTCGCTTCACATACGTTTCCAGATGTGAATATTTTCTTTTAATATCTTCAATCAGGTTGTTCCTTGCCGCCAAGGGTACGGAGATGGAAAGCATTTTTTACTGCTGGTGCAGCAAATCGCCTCTCCATTTTACGCGTTTGCTCAGTGGTGCCCTATGTTTCCAAGTTTGTACGCCAGTGCCAATGTATGGGAGCTTTTTTTTTTCTCTTTCTTTCATCCCTTATTATCAGTTGAACCTTCAGTAGCATGTCCAGCCCTTCGCACGGCTAACTTCTCAAGTTGTCTTTCTTAGCTTCACGGTCGTATTTGGAGCCCGCAGTGGCACCAATCTGGGCCCTGGCATTTCTGATTCGGTTCTCAATCTTCGTAATATATAAAAAGTACCTTTTATGGCGTTCATAGCATTCTCAATATTGGTAGGAGAAAGGAGTGCAGGGCCAGACGGTGTTGTAGAGCTTGTCCTAAAGCAATATTAAGACACTACGGGGCTATTATCTTTCGTAAATCGCTCGATTCGTCGACATTTACGCGCATATGGAGAACAGCTATGCAGTACAATACACTAAAATACAATACAGTAGAACATGCTACATTACAATACAATTTATTTCCCTCAATACATTAAGATGGAGGAGGCGGGGGAAAATGCGAAAGCGCTTGACGAGTTTCCTACCTCCTCTACAGCAAGCAATGGCCGGGGACCATTGACATTCCCGCTGGGAATAATAAAGTAAATCTTGTTGAACTTGCTAATAATTATTATTCCACAGTTTATCGCGGGTAACAGTCAATTCATTACCAACTACAGAGACATTTCCTTAATGTCTACTTGACGAAAATTCCTAAAACACATTACACACGAACGCCTCAATGAACTTATTTGACGAAGATCAACATAGTTAGTTCTTGCTCCAAAACGATGGCAACCGAACGCTGTCAGTTGCGACTTCCTTTGGGTCTGGTGCCTTGGCCCTCGGTGGGTTCTGGTGGCTGCTGGGTCGACAAGCCCCCCCCCCCCCCCCCCCCCCACACCCAATAACGCGGAGGAAACGTCAAGCCACGACGCTGTGGGGCCTCGGACGGAGCGGAGCGTAGGCAAGAGGTCTCAGGCTCAAACGAGAGCCAGATTTAATCTAGGAACGACAGCAACCACCAGGAGTGCCTGCCACCACAAGCGGGAGCCCGCCCGTCTCGGCCGCTACGACAGTGGTGATGCCTTAACGGCGGTGCTGCCTATGGAGTGCCGACTCGCCTTGTAAAGCGTTCCAACCTTTGTCCCGGTGAACCAGCTGTTTCGTGGCTCAAATTATAGATGGCGTTACAAAGTGTTACTCGCACCCAGCGCTGCGTCGCCTGCAGGAGCCCATGCGCAGCGAGGCGTGTAGCAAGGCGAAGTGGGCTTTCTGTTCTTTGGCTAAGTCGCTTATTGTAAAACTATGCGCACGTTTCCGCTGTTGCCCACGTAACGCCGTGCTCCAGCAGGCCATCGAGTGCCGCTAGTCACCTGCCGATGTCCCCGGATATTTCGTTGCTTTTTAGGTGCATGAACATTTATTACTCTCGGTTCCAATGTCATGGTAGCGGCTGTTAATACAATCCCATTTTGTAAATCGGTATGTTTTTACTGAAGCTCTATTTGTTAAGGTTCAACTCAAATTAAAAGCCATAAAGAACTGCCTCGCATTCATGGGCGCTCACTATATCTTTAAGTCAAAATATGATATATGGCTTCGCTTACTTGTAAGCGTTTTCGTTTTGTGTCTGCGTTCATGAAGTGTAATTTACGTGCATGCTTCAGCTTGTGTTGCCGCTTGGTTCAATGAATGAATGAATGAATAAATTAATGTGTTTTGTTTAGTGGCACAAGGGCCAGGTATGGCCAAAGAGCGCCAAGAGAGTGTTAGTGATATCGCGGTGGAATGATGAGTTCTGTGAAGTTGATGTGACGCGGCTGTAAAGAGGCCTAAAAATAGTCGCTGTAAAGTGCGTAAAATCTACGTGCAATAAGATTATGGAGATGACTAATGACGAGTACTATGAGCCTTACACTGCAATGCGGAAGAATGATATGATATACAGAACATATAAGGTGCAAAAATTAGCTACAGCACAACTGCCTCACCAGAGCCCTTGAAACACAAGGGCCTGGAGGCATGTACTATACAGTACGACTATCACAGCGGCATCCTCTGAAGAGAGGAAGCACTACGAATGTATGGGACTAATAACATTGTAATACCACATCTGTGAGGAAACCTAGGACTGTGTCTGTATTAAAAAACGGTTCTGGACCGAGAAACATTACAGGATGAAGAGGAATGTGCTGCCGGTAAGCTAAGCAAAAATATCTCTTTCTCTCAGATTCCGCTTCCCGACACTCCAGGGGGACGCGGAGGACGGTCAGCCTCTCTCCGCATCAACCACAGGTTGGAGGGTCATTTCCCGTGGGTAGAAAATTATGGGTGCCAAATGTGTGCACTATACGCAGACGACAGAATAGGACATATGTTCGGCGCGATTTTGTAGCAGAGGGCTAGAATCCTTACTGTGGCATTATCACGTGAAGCTTATTATTTGTTTCTGCGTCCCACGTGCGTTGCCAGTGATTTCGCCGTTTCTTTCGTAAGAAAGGCCTCAGATCTGTGAGAGGCACATCAGCGGAAGGGTTAACAGCTTGCAATGCGATTGAAGTGGCCCTCTCGTCCGCCAGAACGTTACCCTCAATGTTCCTATGGCCAGGCACCCAGCATATAATGATATGCTGATTAGATATGTACGCTTTACACAAGACGGAATATAGTTCATTAAATGCTGTAATTTTTATGTGTATAGAGTCACATCAAGGCTTTCACGACGCTTAGGGGGCCTGTATATATTGTTGATTTTTCAAGTTTTTATTCTCTTATATGCTTCGCAGCAGACAGTAACGCGCAGGCCTCGGCCATAAAGATACTTGTTTCCCGATGCAGTACATCGGATTCTGAGAAGGATCAGCCGACGGCTGCATAGGATACCCCGGCATTTGACTTCGAAGCGTCTGTGTAGAAGTCTGCGCAGGAGTGCTTCTGCTGGAGTTATAGGAAACGCATTCGGATTTCGATTTCTGCTGCGTGTTTTGTTACTTCTAGAAAGGATATGTCACATTCTACCACCTGCCACTCCCAAGGTGGTAACAGCTTGGTTGGATGCATTAAGCGAAGCTCGAGGAGTGGGACATGCTTTTCATCACAAACTCCCTCACACGAAGCGAGAAAGGCTGTCTTACAGAGGGACGATTACAGAAAGGTGTAGCACACGTCATATCGTTAGCAGTGCTAAAACATGGATGTTTATGATTGGAGTGTATTTTCAGGAAATATGTGAGGCTGATGTAAGTTCTCTGCAGATGGAATCACCATTCATTTGATTCCGCGTACAAGTTTTCAATAGGGCTTGTCCTGAAAGCGCCAGTGGCTACGCGGATACCTAGATGGTGCACAGGATCTAGAACCTTTAGTGCGCTCGGAGCGGCAGAGTTATATACGACGGCACTATAGTCAAGTCGGGATCGAATTAGGCTCTTATAAACATTCATCAGACATTTCCTTTCGCTACCCCATGTTGTGTGGGATAGAATTTTAAGGAAGTTGATTGTCCGTAGACATGTTTCTTTATTATATTTAATGTGGTGAATGAAAGTAAGCTTCGAGTCAAGCATAATACCTAGAAATGTGTGTTCTTTGTTGATAGGTATTTGATGTCCACACAGTTGAACACAATGATCTGGAACCAGGCCTCGCTTTCTAGTAAAATGAACACAAGAACTTTTGTGGGGGTTGATTTTAAATCCGTTTTTGTCGGTCCACTTGGACAACTTGTTCAAGCCCTGCTGTACCTGTCTCTTGCATACCGCGTGGTTACAGGATTTGAAGCCGATTTGAATGTCGTCCACGAAGACGGAATAAAAAATGGCAGGTGGTAATGAAGCACGAAGCGTGTTCATCTTCCCGATAAAGAGCGTACAACTAAGCACGCCTCCCTGGGGTACACCTGTTTCTTGTGTGAAACGTCGCGACAATACGTTGCCGATTTTCACGCGGAAGATAAGATTCAACAAATAGCTTTCAATTATTTTCCGCATATTTCCACAGATGCCCATTCCTCACAAGTCTCGCAAGATCCCGTAACTCCATGTTGTGTCATACGCCTTCTCCATATCGAGGAATATTGATAAAAAAAACTGTTTATATACAAATGCATCGCGGATATGTCCTTCAACGCGTACAAGATGATCTGTTGTGGACCGGCCTTCTCTGAAGCCACACTGATAGGGATCAAGTATGTTTATGAGTTCAAGGAAGTGTATGAGTCCGCGATTAATCATTTTTTCAAAACGCTTACACAGGCAGCTTGTAAGAGCTATCAGGCGATAACTTGCCGCCATGGATGGGTATTTCCACTGCTTCAAAACAGGGACCACAATCGCTCCTTTCTATGTGTATGGAAGGTATCCGGCAGCCCAAATAGTGTTGAAGAGTGCGAGTTGTGTAACTTGTGTGTCACTGCATCAGTTTTGGTCATGTCATACATGACCCGGTCAGGTCCCGGTGCAGTGCTCTTGCATGAGATCAAGGCAGCTCTCAACTCGGCAATGCTGAATGGTCGGTTATATGCTTCGTCGTGTCTGCATTTACGTACGAATGGCTTCAGTTCTTCTATTTCTTTGTATTTAAGGAAAGATTCAGAATAGTGGATTGTGCTCGACACGTGCTCAAAGTGTTCCCAAAGAGAGTCTGCCTGGTCTTGCAGGGTGTTCCCTTGGTTGTTCACCAGAGGCAACGAATGGATTTGTTGCCTTTTTAGCTTTCTCAAGCCATTCCACACTATTGCCTCCTGCGTGTATGAATTAATGTCGGAGAGGAACCTCACCCAGCTTTCTCTCTTTGCCTGACGTCGTGTTCGCCTTCCCGGGGATTTAATTTTTTTTAACTGGATTAGATTTTCGCCATTAGGCGATCTACGCAATACAACCCATGCCTTGCTCTGTCTCTTTCGCGCCTCTCCACAGTCTTCGTTCCACCAGGGAACACGTATTCTAAGTGAACCACCATTTGTCTGCGGGATAAACTTTTCATCTGCATCAGTAATAAAAGCGGTAAAATATGCGATGGCATCATTTTTAGTAAGATTATTTATAAAATCTGGTGGTAAATAAGATGATTCTTTAAAATGCTTCCAATCCGCCGATGCTAAGTCCATCGAGGAATATGTGGAGGGTTCTCATGCAAAGTTATCAGGTTTAATGTCACAGGAAAGTGGTCACTTCCATACAATTTATTGATCACGGACCATTCTATGTGAGGCATAAGAGAAGAAGAACCGATTGGTAGATCTATCGCTGAATATGTGTTGTTTTGGACACTGTAATACGTCGGCTCCTTCTTACTGAACAGGCAGGCACTAGAGAGCAGAAAAAACTTTTCAATCAATCGGCCTCTCGCGTCGCATCGCGAATCTCCCCACATCGTGTTGTGGGCGTTAAAATCACCTGCGAGTATGTAGGGTTCAGGAAGCTGATTAATTAGTTTATGGAAAACGGTTTTTATCAGGAGATAGTTAGAAGGTATGTATATAGAGCACACAGTCACCAGTTTGTTAAAAAGAATTGCCCCAACTGACACTGCCTCAAGGGGCGTCTGGAGGGCGATCTGTTGACAAGCTACAGACTTGTCCGCAACTATTGCAACACCGCCGGAGGCATTAGCCTCGTTGCGATCTTTACGATAGATTGTGTATTGACGAAGAAAGTTTGTGTGTGTGGGTTTCAGATGCCTCTCTTGAACACACAGCAGCCTTGGATTATGTTTGCGTAGTAGTTCTCTAATGTCGTCGAGGTTATGTAGAAGTCCTCGTACATTCCACTGTCGTATCTGTATTTACATTATGATGAATGTTTAGGGTGCTGTGCGTTTAAGAGATTGAAATTAGTTCACGGGCCCTTTATAGGCGCCGTGATGGGAGTCTTTTTTTTTTTTTTTGAGCGATCGAAAGATGTTCGCCGCTCCTTAGGCGCTGGTGGCGCCGTCTTACTGGTCGTTGTGTCCATCGCCTCTTGCGAGGCGCTAGACACGTGCTCTTCCGAGCGCTTTGTTGGACGTGAAGGCCTCGGCACGTTGGACGAGACCTTTGAGACCACCTGCCCGGAGGTAGATGGCCCCTTCTGCTGGGGTGGCGGAGCAGCGCTAGCTGCAACCGCTGCGGGGACAGATGGCGTAACTGCCGACTGACTGCTTGTGGGTCGGACAGCCGCCGGAAGCCTTTGTGTCGCTGCCTCCTGACGCGCCACATCGGCAAAAGTGTTCTTGGGCAGGTAGGATACCCGCCTGCATGCCTCTTTGAAACTTATATTTGCCTTTGCTTTAATTGTTACAATTTCCTTTTCTTTTTTCCATGATCGCACGACCGCGAGTTTGCGGCGTGCTCCCCATCACAGTTTACACAGTGGAGAGAGTTCTCGCAAGCTTCAGAGGTGTGGTCACGGGTACTACATTTCGCACAAGTTTGACGGCCTCGGCAGCTCTGCGAACTGGGGCCGAAACGCTGGCACTTGAAACATCTGAGGGGATTTGGCACGTATGGCCTAATACGGAGCTTAATGTACCCGGCCTCGACGTACTCGGGCAGGGCACTTGAACCAAAAGTGAGTATTAGGGGCTTGGTTTCAATTTCTTTGCCATCCCGCCTCATCTTAATTCTCTTGACATAGATAACATTCTGCTCACTGAAGCCCTCCAAGAGCTCTGCCTCTGTCAGCTGGACCAAATAATCATCAGAGACAACGCCGCGGGTGGTGTTCAGAGTGCGGTGTGGAGTTACTCTCAATTGAACATCCCCAAATGACACTAGACTGGACAACTTTTCGTATTGTTTCTGATCATGCAACTCTAAGAGGAGATCACCACTTGCCATCCTTGATGCCTTGTAGCCTGGCCCAAGGGTATCAGTTAAAGACTTGGAAACTAAGAAAGCGGAGATTATTCGTACTTGCTTGTCTGATTTTTCTGAGTGAATGAGATGATATTGTGGGAAGTTCGGCCTTTGACGTCCAAGGAACTGGAACACATCTTCGGTGCGCACTCTTTTCTGACGGCTGTCAGGAAGGGGAGGGAAGGAACTAGCCATAGACAAATGTAATTTTCGGCAATAACGCCAGCCGCCTACCATGGAGCCCTACAAGGGGACGCTACAGGGACTTTAAAAACATTTCCTGGAGACGCCTGCTGTACGTTATCACTAGAACCAAATATGGAATAACCTAGGTTGGCTATTCACACAAGGTTAACCCTTGCTGCCTGGAAAAATTGGAAGCAAGAGGAAGCTAGGAAACGACAGGAAAGACGAAGGCCAAAGGGAGAGAGAGACAGGAAAAGGCAACTACTGATTTCCCTCGGGTGGGTCAGTCCGAGGGTGCCGTCTACGGGAAGCCGAGGCCAAAGGGGTGTGTTGTCTCCTCCGGGGGGCCTTAATGGTCCCAACACCCAGCATCAGCTCAACGCCCAGGATCCCCCTTTCCCCGGACACGCCTAAGCCGCGCACGGTTAAACGCGGGAGGTTCCAATTCTCGTGTGCTCGGGTACGTGGTGTCGCAACACACTAAACACCTGCTGACACAGACGCCAATTCGGGGCCGCATGGTTCAGCCGACATGCTATACATCATACGAGTCCTGTGAGCAAGCTCACATCTGTAGCTAAAATTTTTCAACTGTTTTCGCCACACACTACGCCGCCTAATTCGGCGACGGGTGGCCGCACTGACCGAAAATTAGTAATGGCGCGCCACAGCACCTTAGATTCATCGGCAAAAATTTTGTTTCATTCTGGGACGCTGCATAAAACAACTGCAATTTTATTCGCGTAACGGTCACGAATGTAGCAGCGGGACTGACATTCACCCCAAAAAAACCGTTCGTATTCCTTTCTACTTGCGTATTGGCTTAGTGCCCGCGACCACCGTCCCAAACCATTGTGCCGCTGCTGCTCCCTTCAAAAACGGCGTGCTGTTGTCGCCTTCATTTCCGCTAGTAGAACGGCGAAGGCTAAGTTCGGCGACACACCGATATATTTTACTCATGGAAATAGGCTAATCGTATCTTTACTGGTTGCAGTCGCAATCGACAAACGCGCCGATACCGATTCAAGCGGCGACAGCGGCAAAAGCGCACTTTCCGGCGACTTAATATTTTGAAAGCTGAAAGCACTCTCGACAGGTTCAGCGCTCAACAAGACCGCCGTGCGACGCGCATATTTGGCGCCAATACACCGAGAACAAATGGTGTGGCAAGGCCGAAAATGTGACGAAGTGGCAGAAATTCACCAGTGACCGAAGCAAATATGTCCTCCGTCTCTATTGCTGTTCACGCTTCATGTTAAGGGCGCGGAAACCCGACTGGAAAGTAGTGAATTATGGTTTGATTTGTCCTACCTGCATGATGGACGAATGGTGCAGCAGAAGAGCCCCGGACTGATGTATGCGGCGGACGACATAGTGCCACTAGCGGACAATGCAAGATACTTAGAGACACTTGCGAATACGTGTGGCAACGCAGCGAACGATCTAACCCTTAATTTTGGCACAGATGAATATGGAATTATGATCTTTATCGAAGAGACGAGTGAGTACTCAGTCCCGGTCCAACTGCAAGTCGTCCCACACATTCGAGTCTGTGTCGCAGTTCTTGTAGTTCACGACGATCGAGCGTCTTCCCTCTGCTCTTCCACATTTTAATAGATAGAACTAAGCGATTCCCGGCCTCTCGGCGGGACGTTGCTGCAAGGGCGGGCAGCTGCTCGTGCCTGCATGCTCTCGATTCAGGTGGCGCTCGATGGCGGCGGGTGCGTACCAGCCCCAAGTGGGTGGTGTGCAGTCTGCTCACTGTAAGATGTCTGTAGCCACCTACACTATACTGTCACAAACGTGATGGTTAATGGTTCTTGTCTCTCTCTGCGCACCGCCGTCGCACTGCAACTACGGTGCGCAGGAGCGCGTCCACCGTGCCAACGGACCTGCCAGGCTGTTTGGCAATCCCACCCTCGTCTGCTGCGCGGGTAGCTTTTGTCTTTCCCCTGCGTGACGCTTCCCGGAAGGCAACTGGAAGCCGGGACGGTTCGAGGTCGTCGACCCTCGTCACGGAAAATGCGCCTTGCTGCACAGGAACGCCGGTCAAGACGACCCGTCCCTTCCACCGGAGCGCTTTCTAGGCGAAGAGGCAACGCCCGACGGAGGCAGCCATCGAAGAATAGAGCCCGTGGAGTGTCCCCATTGGCCGAACATGACGCCACTGGCACGGGCCCTACGATTGGATGACAGTGAAAGACACCTTTTCTGGCTTGGCGATTGGATCAAAATGACACCTGCATAGGCTCGACGACTGGCTGAAAATAACGTGACCCCGACAGACTGAAGGAGCTATAACCAAAGGAACCATCGGAAAAGAGAGAGACGTTCTTCTTGCCGCAGGCCCCAGCGTTCGATTTGTTTCTGGCCGTCGATGGCATTTTACTGTCTTGCGTCCTTCTATTTCTGCGCATAATGTAAATAAAATTTCATTTCTCTAAGTCCCCCTCAACGTCGGTATACCCCTGCACTCAAATGCAAGATCAGATAACTTCCTGCGCGGTATTCCTCCGTCTGCTGCCTCTAAATTCTACATTTACGACTAATTTCGCTCAGGTGGCCCACTTTATTGCTTTGTGCAAATGTGAATAGTTCTACAAGATACAAAAGAAAACGCGTGTAAAGGGTCGTTCAGTGCCTTGTTTAATGGGTTTGTCATCTTCATCATCACCATCAGCCTATTTTATTTCCACGGCAGAACGAAGGCCTCTCCCTGCGATTTCCAATTACCCTTGTCCTGCGCCAAGCGGTTCCACCTGGCACCTGCGAATGTCTTAATTTCATCACCCCACCTAGTCTTCTGCCGTCCTCGACAGCGCTTCCCTTCTCTTGGCAGCCATCCTGTAACCCTAATGGTCCACCGGTCATATAACCTACGCCACACATGACCTGCCCAGCTCCATCTTTCTCTCTTAGTGTCAATGAGAATATCGGCTATCCCCGTCTGCTCTCTGATCCGCACCGCTCTTTTCCTGTCTCTTAACGTTACGCCTAACATTCTTCGTTGCGTCGCTCTTTGCGCGGTCCTTAGCTTGTTTTCAAGCTTCTTTTCAGTCTCCAAGTCTCTGCCCCATATGTCAGCACTCGTAAAATGCACTGATTGTATACCTTCCTTTTCAGTAATAATGGTAAGCTTCCAGTAAGGAGCTTACAATGTCTGCCGTATGCACTTCAACCCATTTTTATTATTCTGCGAACTTCCCTCTCATGATCAGGGTGCCCTGCGAGTAATTGATCTAGGTAAACGTACTCCTTCACAGACTTTAGAGGCTGGCTGGCCATATTGAACTATTGTTCCCTTGCCCGGCTAGTTATCATTACCTACGTCTTCTGCATATTAATCAACCACACTCTTACTCTCTCTCTGTTAAGGTCTTCACTCATTTGTTGTAACTCGTCCCCTGTGTTGCCGAACAGCGCAATATGTCATCTGCAAATGGAAGGTTGCTGAGATATTCGCCGTTATACCTCACTCCTAAGTTTTCTCAGTTTAATAACATGAATACTTCTTCCAAACATGCCGTGAATAGCATTGGAGAGACTGTCTCCGTGTCGGACGCCTTTATACGTGTCTTCCTACTTGTGGAAAATTAAGGTAGCTGTGGAATCTGTAGATATTTTCCAAGATATTCGCGTAAGCGTCCTGTACTCCATCATTACGTAATGCCTCTATGACTGCTACTATCTCTACTGAATCAAACGCCTTTTCTTAATTCGTGAAAGCTATATAGAGAGGCTGATTGTATTCTATAGATTTCGCGATTACCTGATCGATGACATGGACGTGATCCATTGTAAAGTGTCCCTTCCTGAAACCAGCCTGCTCCCTTGGTAGACTAAGGTCCAGTGTTGCCCTTATTCTTTGCGATTTATCTTGGTGAAACCACTGTAATGAAAACAAACGCCCCTCAGATGGGCAATTCATCAACGACGCACAACATGTTGCAAGCTGATACCTTTTTAACACCCCGAAAGGCGCAGTGAACACTGGAGGGTTCGAGCGTATGGCATATTCATTGGCCTTTGTAAGCACGGGCATGAGTGGTGGCGGCGATCTCAAGAGCTCGCGCCGGTATCGCGGCAAGCATGTCCAGTGCCAAGCTGACGACTTCGGGCGTCCAAGCACTGTCGATAGCTCGCCGGTCCGACTTGTCCGGGTTCAAGATCATCCTCATGATCTCTAGCAAGGGACACTCGGGAGTGGTGCCGCCAAGCGTGAACCCGGAGTGTGCGAGGTCGACGAACGAGTAGTTGGAAGCCTTCGAGAAGAGCGGCCAGGGACTCCCGTCCTCCAGGCTTGGGAGAGACCTGCGGGCCACTATCACCGCCGTTACCATCGTCGGCCTAAATAAAAGGGACCCTATAGAAGCCAGTGTGATCAACAATGCACCGATACAAAATTACTCGCAATAAAAGGTAACGCACGAGAGAGAAGTTAGACCGAGCGCGAACTGTAAACCTGCACTTACTCATCCCAAAGCGTGAACATTTTGCCGAGTTGACGTAACGAATGCGCTGCCTTGATTGCACGAACATATTTTTCGACACTCTAATGCCGGAACGCCGTTACACGTCAAGGAAACATTGAACAAGTACTTCACCTTTATTCTGGCTAAGGAGACACCATTTGTGCAAGGAAGCAATGAAATGTTCCAGTAAAAGCCTATATGCTTAGAATAGCAATTAACTGCTTCGTTAACTATCTACTAATCGAAACTCAGTCCACGTTATCAAAAACGCTACTGTAGGCTATGCGTTAGGTTCGGACGCCTAAATCGAAATCTTGAGGCATCAAACTCAACGTAGGAAGAATGATACGTCGGCCATTACATGAAGGGTTAAACAGGCGTGCTAAAGATCAAGGAACCCTGTATCGCTTCCGATATATTTCTTTGTGTATGAAGTTAGCGCTCTGTCGTGTTTGTTTCTTCCCGTTGGCTGTCTATTATGGCGCCTAATTTTGTATTTTCCTGTGGAAATCCCCAAAGGAAACCAATTGTCTTCGTTAAAAACAGTGGCTGAATAAGAGAAAACCCTCCTTGGCGCTTTCCTTTGAAGGGCACATCCAACGAAATCTTGATTTTATTCGGAAGAGTCTATGTCCCTTTTACCCCCCGGGGCAAGAATATTAATGGCACATTTGTAAGGCCGCTTTCTAGAGCTATAGAGAACTCTCGCAGTGCGGTTCCCATTCGGCTGGTCCCGTCAGGGCGCCGCTCTCCCACTCGAAACCTGGGAGTGCGAACGAGATCACCGAGATCCGCCCGAAACTCGATCACGCGACTATGCAGATTGCACTAGAAGCGGCTAGAAGGTTCGGCTTAGGCGCGGTTTTGCTCGCTCCCATGTGGACAAGGCTCCAGATCGCTGCAAACCGGGTTGGAGCGTGCTAGGAATTTCATTCGAATAAGTGGGTGAGAATGTGTAAGGATTAGTTTTGGTCTTTGAGAACAGTGGCGGAGGAGCTCCCAGGATGGTTCAAGAAAGAGCGACCAGAAATGAACGTAACGTGTAAGCAGGCGTCGTCCAACCAAGGGGCTCAGTTTTCCCGGACATAATGAAGTAAGCAACACAGATATGCTCTGTAGATTTCATATACAAGTCCTTAGAAATTGACTTTCAACGCCCGGGTTGCGGGAAATGCCGTGGCGGATGGCTTCGGACAAATTTCGGCAGTCAGGGGTTCCAACACGCGCACCTAGGCCTAGCGCTCACTGTATATGAATGTGCATATTGTATTGTAGACTACCCATTCTGCCAATTTTCAGAGTGAAAGAGAGAGACGCTGATGAACTCGGTGATTTGCGCTGAATCGGTTTCTGCTGAGACTTTCCCGTTGTGTGTGTGTGTATATGTATATATATATATATATATATATATATATATATATATATATATATATATATATATATATATATATATATTTGTTGTTAAACCCATGTGCGTTTGATGTGGCGCATCCAAGACAGAAGACAACGACGTTGTGCTGGCTACCTGAAGCTCAATAAGCACTCGCCTGATTGAGACCGTCGTGACTATCTATACCTGGCCTCTGAATAAAGATCTTTCGTGGGTGTAACAATATGTATGCACTGAGGACCAGATCCTCGTGTTACAAAAGGGAACCGCCAGAAATGTAAGCGCGTTCCTTATGGTTCAATATTTCGCATAGTGGGCCAGCCTTGCTCAGAGTTGAAAGCCGAGACTCCAACCCGCGACCTCGTGCGCACAGCCACAGTAGCCACGAACAGCCACTGTTAGGCGCACAGCCACGAACAGTGGCCACTGTTCAACTGCGGAACGGAACGTGCGGAGTACTTTCCTAAAACTCTCGTACGCTGATATTACAAGCAAGTCAGCAAACATTAACGATCGAAACCTTAATGAAGTCTGAACATCGCGTGTCGGGCCGCACGTGTACGCACAACGCGGGCACCGAATGGTTATGGCTGTGCCTCAGAACAGGAGGTCCCTTGCTTAATTTCCGGCTATGACGGCCGTATTCCAACGCGAGCCAAGCGGAATGCAAAGACATGAGTGTGTCGAGCTTTGGATGGACGTTAAAGACCTCAAAGCACTGACCCCGAACCTTCCTCCTGCGACGTGTGGGTTGCGGACGTTAAACCCAACGAACCAGTTGGTAAAGGAACCCCAGATTAATTTGCAGCAAGTTCCCAAACCACTCACCCGTCTTTTGCGAAGCTGGACACCATCGTGATCATGCGGTAGGACATCGCCCTGTCTTCGTCAGTAGCCAAGTGCGGGTAGGTGTACGGGAGCCCAAACAGCATTGGCACATCGTCTCCGTGCGTCGCATTTTCTCCGGAAAACGGGGAAAAAGAAGGTCTGGGCGTGTACTGCAAGTAGTACACATTCTTTCCCAGGGTGGCCAAACTTTTCCCGAAGGAAGCAACGGGACAACGGAACATGGTGTCACCGATAACCTGTATCCAGCCGCGGTGGTTCGGGGCTTCAAGGTCGTACACGGTCTTCAAGAAAGGAATGAGCAACTCCATCACAGAGTCCGACGCGTCGCCGAACAAATAAGGAAAAGTTTGTTTCAGCACTTGCGCCGTGATCTTTTTTTGCGTACCTGCTATGTCTGGCATGAGCATTTGAAAGAAGGCCTCCCCTTCCATCGCCACGTTGGAGATCAGTGTGTCCCGCGCTCGGGCCGCTACGAACCGCCGCTCGAGAGAGTCCATCTTGCCAGGAAATAGGGGCGCCTCGAAGGATGGCATGAAAAACAGAGAAATATTCTTGGTGGCCTTCAAGATATCCGGCGCGCTCCGGTTTCGGAGGCAGTGCACAGCGTCGGCGACGCGCGCCGACTGGCAGCCGGCGTTGGAGGCCAGGCGCGAGAAGCTCCATCGCGCGTCGGGTCCCTCGTTCCGGGGCAGCGGAACGTACGCCGAGCCGCTCATGAGAAACGCCCTGCGGTACGGGCCGTACTGCGACATTATCGGGCTCGCCATCAACATGGAGGACGCGATGGCGCCGGCGCTCTGTCCGGCGATTAGTATGCGGTCGCGGTCGCCGCCGAACCAGTGGACGTTTTCCCGAAGCCAGCGGAGCGCCATAAGCTGGTCGTACAGCCCCATGTTGCCCGCAACTTCACGGCCCGTTCCCGAGTTGAGGAAGCCGAAGGACGTCACCCGGTAGTTAGGCGTGACGACGAGCACGTCTCCCAAGCCTGCCACGAAGCGGCCGTCGTAGAAGTCGTAGCTGTTGCCTCCGCCCACGAAGGAGCCACCGAAGAGCCAGAAGACGACGGCGCGGTGGTTTTCGCCGCCCAACAGGTCGGTCACGCATTTGCCGGGCACCCAGACGTTGATGTGCAGGCAGTCTTCGGTGGTGTTCGAGGCGTCGATGACGTAAGTGCGACCATAATGCGTGTCCGACTGGGCGCAGGGGGGTCGCTTGTACGTGGCGTTGAAGAGGTCGTGCCAGGGCTGGGCGCATCGGGGCTCAGCGAACCGCCCGTCTCCGGTCGTCGAGGCGCCGAACGGGATGCCGTAGAAGGCGACGGAGTTGTACGATGTGCCGTTGATCTTGAACTGAAGTAGGCTTCCCTTGGCGTAACCGTTCGGCGTCCTCGCGATGAGGCAGCCTCTTGGTGCTTTAGTGCCAGATCTTGAAACGACTGGTAGGAGCACAAAGACCGCCAAGGCAGTGATGAGGCAGCCGCTCAGCAAGGCAGCTACTACCCTGAAACAACAAAATTAAATCAGCCGAATGGTAGCGAACTATATAAAAATGGCGAGGACACTATCAATGCGCAGTATTAATGCTAAAGATGCGTCCTAATGCTTTCTGAAGCAGTTTTACATGTAAAAGTAAACAAAACAAATAAAGTCGCAGTTTGGCCTTAGAGCCGAAGCATCGATTGCGATAGCAAATTAATAGACTGCTATACGAAGTAAGGATAGTAGCTTTATCGGTCGTATAAACTTGGCAACAATCGCTTACTAACTAAATTAACAAGCATAGCGGCAGCGCGCTCAGGAAGCTTCAACACATCACATTCTATGACCGCAGACAGCAGCTGTAATATTGAGACTTGCAGGGCGTACATAGGCAAAGGGACCCAAACAACGACGACGACAAGCGCTAACTTCCAACTGAAGTTTTATTTGGAATAACAAGCATATATAGCCAAGACACCAAGAGAAAAAACGCCGCCTCGAAAACAAGTTGGTTATATATGCTTGTTATTTGACATAAAAGTTCATTTAGAAGTCAGCGCTTGTCTGCGTCGTTCTTTCGGTCCCTTTGTCTATGTACGCTCTGTAAGTCAACATCCTTGCAATATAATACCAACTAGCCTCACCCAAACCCTGCTCTCTCTAATGTCTCACAGACTTGAGAATATTTGAACAAAATAAATAAACAAATTAACAAACACAGTAGTGGGTCAGGTGCAACACTACTGCAACTCTCTGCAATAGTTGGAAGAAAGCCTCCGGACCAGTGCGCTAAGATCTAGGTAGATTTGTACCTTTTAAAAAATCAAGCGTTTCCCGCGCCCTCAGAGAAGCGGTTGAAGCGAAGATCAAGCCGACATGAGAAGTCGGCGCCCCACAAGAAAGAACACGCAACGGATTTCGGAGACAAACGGGCTTCAGCCACGGTGGCGTACCTTGAGGAGAGCAATAGGCAAGCTTTAATGCATAAGGATGTGTTCAAGGAAAGTAGCTAGAAAGTCTCCGGCTACTCCACCGCTCCGGCTACTTCCACCGGAGGTCTATTCGTGCGGCTGTAACTAACGCGGGGTTGGATGCGCTCCATATGTAGACATGTGTTCCTACCATCATATGGGGTTACATACGTTACATATTGCCACCTGCAGTAGTGAGGACAGTGCAGAAGAAGAGGAAGGGAAGGCCAAGACGGAAGAAGTGCGCGTACTAACCCCGCCCGCTCGATAGCTTGGTCCCACCGCCGTTGTTTTTCAGAAAGCCAGCTGTCCCCATTAAACGCCTCCAGTCCTCTTTGGAGACACGTGACAAACTGGTGGAGGTGCTGGGTATTTCTCACTCATGCCGCATACTTCTTCTGGGAGGGGAACCACCAGCCCAGTGCCAATAGAGAGACCCGTCCATTGGGCCAGCCGCTGGTCAGGGGACTGCTTCCAGAAGACAACACAGCGATTCTAACCACCTCAACTGGTATGGACAGCGCGATGACCGACCCGGTAGACAATTCAGAACCCATGGGTTCCAAAGTCGTTCCATGACGACGTATTCGAAGACGTCTAAAATTGTATGGCCGAGTACAATGTCTCTGTTTGCTAGGAGGACGGCTCGCGTATGTGGTTCTAAAACCGTGAGGAGCAACTGACGTCGTGGCATGAGTTCCGCCGTCAGCTACAGTCATGGCGCGTTCACCTGAGGCATTCGGCGTCTGGAGCGTCGCCCAATTCGGCGGAACCCAGTTCGGCGGCGGCGAGATCCGCCGGAACAGCCCCTTCCGCGCCGATCGCTCCCGGACCGATTTTTGCGGCAGGTGCCGCCGGATTGCCTCGCCGCGAACCAATCGGAGCGCGCCTCAGCAATTCGAAAGATGGCGGCCAAGCCCAACGCTCTCGTCATATCGCAGTCTTCGAACGCGTCGCGACATCGGAAATGCTCATCGAATTGGTGCGTAACCGCCCCGTCCTTTTCGACAAGTACCACGCGAAGCACAAGATATAAGCGACCTGACAAGGTGGCGTGACCAATCTACGCGCGCCCTTGCAAAGCAGGACGAACCCAGCAACGCCGGTGGCGTCGTCTCTTCGGCGAATGCTTCTGCGCGTCACGCATCGCCAGAAAGGTGCTTGCCAACAGGCCTAGCAGTACGGCCTCTTCTTGCTCAGGGTTCATCATTGCCTTTTCAAGCAATGGTGGAAACGCGCAAAATTAACCCACGAACTCGACGCGAACGGAGACAACTGCGCAATTTCGAGCTGCGCGAACATCCGGGATATACCGCGCTTGGTTGGAGGTTAGCACTTTATGGGGCAGATGGCGCTGTATCTCGTTCCGGCGGCGCGGTGCGCAAGCAATGTGAACGACACGATTTTCGGCGGCTGGAGAATTCCATTCTCTGTAGACGCCGGATTCCTCAGTGTGAACGGGCCATCAGTTTGAGATTAGGGACGTGACCTCGCTGTTATTTTGTAGCCCAGTTTAGGCGACTACAGCAAAGCGTAGGACGAGCCCACACCTACTGTATCGGTCAATAACCGGAAATAAGGCACGCATATGGGTTCCGCGAAGAGGGGACGCGGGCAACACTCACGCGTGAAGAGAAAGCGGATTAGTAGCTGCACTTTAGAAAAGGCACTAGAACTGGACCCCCGCTCGGAACAAAAGGGTAGAAGGCGCGAGCCGAAGGGGAGCGTTCGGGGAGACGAGCGTGGGTGGGTGCTTGAGGTCAGCGTCACCGCTAATGCCCATGCGCTCCCCAAATGTCCCGTCGACGGTCACGGAAATTGGGCGACGCGACGCTGCCCAGCCGGTTTGATGTTTGGCATCCGCGTGCGCCTGCTAAGGATTACCGTGAAAATGGCGGTAGCTTTACCTCTTAGCCGGCTACGGCCGAGGAATGCTTTTGTGTGCGATTGTCATCGGGTCCCAATTATGCTGTTTGTATTTCAAGCGAACCGGCACACAGCTGCACGGGAGACAGATTTCTCAGTACTGGCAGGGTAGCCCGCTGTGCGGCGGATATGCAGTTAATAGTCCGCGATTTCACGGAACATTCTCGGCAGCTTGCATGGCGGCCGGTTGTAGGTGAAAAGAGGGAAGACGTCAGGGGCCGATACTCGCAGCCCAACGTAGGGGAGAGGGCGGTGGCACGTGTGTTTGAGAATCCTATCCCCTGGCGCGTTCTAAAGAGTGCCACTGTTTCCACCAATGCTGTGTGCGGCACGAAGGTGGTTGTGCTATTGGTTACAATGATGTGAACTCGCATGTGTGATTGGCTGGTTTGCGAATCCTTTGTACAACTGAGGGCTTAAAAAGTCATGTTTGGTTGTGTGGAGAGAGAGCGGAGCTTCGGGCTTGGGCTCGGACAGACGCTTCGGCGTTTGAATAAAACGTCACTTCGTCGGACAACGGCTCTTCGCGCTGCCACCGTGCACTCGAATCATCGAGGGGCGCCGACTTCGGACCTTCAACACCTTCCCTCCTTGACTAGCATTGAAGCTACGAGAGGACAAAGGGAAAGGAAATTAACTGCTACTAAACACACCCACACCAGTGCTGATCGCCGCGAACGAGTGATCCAGCTTCCCAATGAAAGTGTCACCGCATTTGTCGAAGACGTGACGCGCCTCTTCAGACGAGCAGACACTGGAATGTCCGCGCACAAGAAGTTCCGTGACCCGATAAGAGGAGTGAAGGAGCAGCTCTTCGATGGTCTTGTGCGGAGCCCTCCGAAGACTGTCGCCGAATTTTTGTCTCAGGCTGTAAGTATGGAGAAGATGCTTCTGCAGCGATCGAACTTCTACGAGCTCAATTAAGCGCAACATCCGCTTCAGTTATGTTCACATTGTCCGGAAGCAACAATCACAACCTCCAAGAACTCATCTGCACCGTCGTGCGGGAAGAAATGCGGATTTACGGCGCGTCACAACCTACGGTGAGCTCCATTGCCAATGTTGTAAAAGATTAAATACACCAAGCGCTCCGCTCGCCTGCACCGACTGAACCCCGCCGTGCGACCTACGCAGAAGCCCTGAGACTCCCTGCTTCGTCGCCCCCAGTGTTTCTTCACGCTGCTCAGCCGGTTGGACTTTCACCAGCCCAACCGGTGCAATACATCGCAGAACGACGCACGCATCCAGCGTTTCCGCCTGCCGCTCCTCACGTTATGCTTCAGCCGGAGCAGCCAGTGCATTACGCAGACGATCGACGCATGACGCCTCGGACGTCGGATGTTTGGCGCACACCGGACCGCCGTTCTCTGTGCTTCCACTGCGGGAGGCAGATCGTTTGTGCCGCCAGTGCCCATACCGACGTCTCGGGTTGCTGGGATTTTCCGCTTACTAGTCACCACTCCGACCTGGCCAACGACTCCAAGATATTGAACATTATCTGGCTCAACAACGCACTTCTTCCTTCTTGGCCTTCCATCCCTCTTCTTTTGCATTGTCCCCATTACTGCAGGTGGCAATATATATATATATATATATATATATATATATATATATATATAGATATAGATATATATATATATATATGCGGCAACATGCGGTAGATGCGGCAACAGGGAGGTAATGCACTGGGAACTTGCTGTCCAGTGTGACAGCGCAGATAAGGGCGTCATTACTTTTCGAAGCTTGCGACAAGGTTCTTCCGTAACTACGGAAACGGCGGCGCCTGTGTTGACTAATGCCAGTGTGACGATTCCTTCTACAGATACTTCGATTACGTTCGTCGGAAGAGAGCGAGGCCTTGTGGGGTTCGACTGGAACGCAGCAGTTCTCGCCTCTTCAACTGCGGTAGCTAGTTTTCCTGCTTCGATGGGGCCGGACGCCGCCGCATGGGGGAAAGTGAGCGGCGACGAGGAGATGGCGAGCGACGAACACGGGCAGAAGGAATAACGTTGGTTGCAGACGGCAAGTGCGAGTCATTTGGTGGCGAGAAGGACGAAAGCTGGCGAAACGCAGGAGCGGACAGGTTGGTCATTACCTTGAAGCCATAAGCGACGGAGACAATGCCGTACCACGTGACCAGGGATTCCACAGAAGAAGCACACGGGGCGATTGTCGGATGTACGCCAGGGTCCCGTTCCAGCTGGTGATCTGGTGGTGTACACTGGAGGGATTGGACGTGGCGGTGCAGCAAATGATGGTGCTGAAAAAGTCGCTGGAGGTGGTCGTGCTGCAACCTTGGCGTAGCTTAGAGGTACAGGCAATGGTTGCGCTGCATGAGGGGATTGAATAGCTTCGGACACTTAATTGTTCCTGGAGCATCTGACGCAACGTAGGAGCCAAGGAAGGCGTAGGCCCTGGGACGGCGGTGAGTAGGGATCGCTGGCGGGCGACTTCAGAGCGTATAAATTCCTTGATTTCGCCGAGGAGATGGTCGTTATTAGTCACAGCGGCTAAACTTGCAATGGAAGTATCGGGGATCGAAGAACGTCGAGTGAGTAGACGTTGCCTCCTGAGTTCGTCGTAGCTTTGACAAAGTTCAGCGACTTCGACCACGGTCCGCGGGCTTTTCGAGAGGAGCATTTGGAATGCGTCGTTTGCGATGGCCTTGATTACGTGACGGATCTTGTCAGACTCAGTCATCGATGGATCGGCGTGCTTGCAAAGGTCCACAACGTCTTCTATGTACTTGAAGTTTTCACCGGGTTCCTGGGAACGGTTGCGCAATCGCTCTTCGTCACGGAGCTTCCGCACCTCAAGGCGTCCGAAGACTTGCGTAATGCGCGCCTTGAAATCTGGCCAGGTGCTGAGGTCGGATTCATGGTTCTGGTACCACACGCTATCGACACCCGTGAGATATAAGTTCACGTAACTGAGCTTCGCAGCATCGTCTCATTTATTGTGGACACTCACCCGCTCATATATCCACAGCCAATCTTCTACGTCGTATTCGTCGGAACCGTTGAAGATGGGAGGATCGTGTGAACGCACTGAGCCAGGATAAATCAATGTTGGCGATGCCGGAGGTATTTGGCTGGCGTCGTAAGGCATGATGGCGGCAGTGTCCGATTACGTATTTCCAGGGTGGTTGGGGAAGTACTACCCAGCACAGCTCCACCAACTATGTAACGTGGTTTATTGAGCACCAAGCAATGCGACCGCCTCAGTCGAGCGTCAGACACCGAGAGCGCGAGCCCCTCTTCGTCGGCGGGCCGATGATGCTAGTGCGTCCATAGGGCACGCCAGTCTTCCTCGCTACAACATATATATATATATATATATATATATAGAACTTGAGTGGTGCTACAAGGTAAACAGAACAAGTATTTAATTTCGACAGTTTCAATCGGTGGACCGATCTTCATCAGGGTTTACAAAAAAATGGCAGTTCGGCCCTGGTAGTGAAGACACCAGACCGGGTGCCCGGTCGTTCTTACAACCGATATGCATGTAAGAACGACCGGGCACCCGGTCTGGTGTCTTCACTACCAGGGCCGAACTGCCATTTTTTTGTAAACCCTGATGAAGATCGGTCCACCGATCGAAACTGTCGAAATTAAATACTTGTTCTCTTTACCTTGTAGCACCACTCAAGTTCTTTACGTTTGAAAGGTAGCCTGAAGAATCCCTCTTTGCCTACTACACACACACACATATATATATATATATATATATATATATATATATATATATAGATAGATAGATATATATATATTTGTGTGTGTGTGTGTGTGTGGAGAGAGAGAGTAATGGGAGTGTTTATTAGTCTCGTGCCCATTCTCCCAAGATAACGTGATAGGTGACGCCATCAGGAAAAAATTACGAACGCTTCTCGTACCGGAAAGTGGAGGCAAGCGAAGCTTGTCCTACGTGCACCGGACCAGCGTCACGGCATCTGACCTTCATCACAAGAAAGGCAAGACAGACTATGGAACTTGTCGGATAGTACGGGAGTATGCGTTGCAGCAACTACTATTTCCTGCAGCCCACGCCTCCATCGCCAAGAGAGCGTTTGCTGCCCTTCTCGACATTTTTGTCGAAACTCAACTGAGAGCGCGGCTATAAGCCCCGCATTGCTTCTTCTTTTTCAACCCTCTTGCCTTTTTTTTTCTTTTTTTTTTCTCCGCTCTCTTTCATTCTCTCTTAATCTTTTCCTTCCCACTTCCCCTACCCTGTGCAGTGCTGTTGAGGTGTTCTCCTTTGAGAGACAGTTACGGCACTGCACCTCTCTCTTCCCTTCACCCTTATAATCACTACACACACACTACACACACACACGCCTCTTAAAACAAAGAAACTAACAAAAAATAAAACAATAAGAATCCAATCAAACGTCGCCAAGACGCGTCCACTTGCGTCAGAGACGCATGTGTGCAAGGTTAGCGACTGGTAAGAATGCTTACGCAAGTCCCAGTGGGCAGCTTTTGCAGTAGTTTTAACCGTGCGCGTAGACGACCCCGTCTGTTAAATCGGCTAAATTACGTTTGTCTCCACGAGGGAGGCGACCGCCGGAGGAAGAATCCGCCTGGAGGTGGAAAAGAGAATCACCACGTTCGCATCCTTTCCACGTCTGCTTCGACGCCGCGGTGCTCATGGTGCATTTTCGAGGCGTTTCTTCTTTGCATGTGTAGCGGTATGCGGGTTCACTGTGGCCCGCCACAGATGTTCCACCGTATAGATCAATGTAGCGACCGCATTCGCGCCCTTTCCGTTTGTGCTTCGACGCCGCAATGCACGTTCGGAGCGTCCATACGCTTGCGCGTTACCCTCGTTCATGAAGTGAAACGCCACTGCAACTTTTTTATTCAGTGGTCATAGCCTCGAGCGATCACCTTCTGTGATACTGTTACCTTTGGAAAGTTTCGCGCGACTCGGCTACGGACACAATGAAAGTAGCCGGCCCAAAACATTCTTGGCACGGTGCGAAGATGGCGAGCTTCGAACGCCCAGAGAAAAGGCGACTCAAAAGCAGCGGACATCAAAGACAGGCAAGGAATTCTGGTTTTTACAACGCAGCTGTCTATGGCTACGGTCTGGTATATCGCGTCCGGTTTTCATGAGTTTTTCATACGTTTTCAACAATTTTTCATACGTGGGCCGAAAGATAGTGAAATAGCGGGCTGATCCGCGGTAGAGGTAAAGCAGGCGTTAAAGGGACTGGCTGTGAATTTTCATGGCACCCATATTTTCTTTTTAGTACGAAGGAAAGTTTACCGGTGGGAGTGTCTAATCGTGAAGTGCTAACGCGGAAAACGCCGTGCAACATTTTTTATCAAATTTTTCCGTCTGAGTGAGTCGTTCATTGGAGGCATAGTGAAAACGGCGATAGGCGAGCGCGATAGCGATTATAGGCCGGCATTAGTGGCAGGCAAACGACAAGTGTGGCCGTGCTGTAACAAAGTATGATTTTGCTTATCAGGTCGGTGTTCCTGCTGTTTGCGTTTTCCGAATTCTTAAATAATTTCTGCGGTGATTCCTACATGTTTTCGTGGTTTCTTGTCCAAATGTTTTGGTATTTAAGCAGTCAAAATGAAACCAATCGGATCGAAATCGAAACGCGCCTTTACGCGTGACAAGGAGTTCAGCGTGTTGCCGTAGCCGAAGCATAGAATGATGCGCGAGTGTCTATTAATATACGAACTGGAGTTTTAAGGAATAATTATACTGTACCTAACAGCAGTCGACTTACGTACAGTAATCTCATACGATACATCCGAACTACCAAGATTTTACCGCCAGGTCTCGCCAGTTACTGGTTTTGGTGACTTTTTTTTGCCAAATTTAAAGTACAATTCCTGCTTAAATCGCGAACAGGGTTCTGGATGGGATCACTATAAATCATGGTCGTTTTATTTACATCAACGTCTCACAACACATTACGGCCAATTGCCAGTCCGTTTAAGTACTACCCATACGTGCGCCAATACCGAAGATAGTGAAATGCCGGGCCGACTCGCGGCCGAGGTGAAGTTCGCCGTTAAGGGGCACACATACACAGCTTCGCTGGTCATCCTTTTTCACATTCTTTTTCAGAGACAAGATTACGGTGAGAGCGCGTGTCAACATGTTTCACCTTGCACGCCATGTTTCCCTCGTCACGTCAGAGCCAGAGCGCACATACCCGTACCGCCATCCGTCAAACACGGTACCTAGCTGCTAGATAAAAGCACGAAACCTCGCGCTCACCCATAGTAAAGCCCGCCGTACTCTGCAGATGCCGTCGTCCCAAGCCCCTCGTCGAATCCTGCAAACTGGGCTGCACACTACTAGGGGCCGAATACGTCAACTGTGAGACTCAGCGGGGGCGGGACGCTTTCAGCTAAAATACGTTGATTTCACATAATGCGTATGCTTATACTCGGGAATCGTGAGCCTCACCAACAGACGCATCGCTTGCTTGAGGAACGTGGCCGCCGAGAGACCCCGTCGTTGATCTTCTGCCCTTGAGAAACAGTCGCGTTTTCGGTTGGAACGGCAGCCATCTCTGGTCCTCCACTTCTACTTCTTCCTCTGTCTGTTGATGTTGATCGCTTCAAACACGGCACACACCCGCGTTTTCAATATGCCTCACAACAACAGATGAAATGACTAGCTACATACTGTAGCGAACAAAACCATACATGCTGGTTTTGTGAGGAAAACAAATGTTACCTACGTTTCCAAGCTGTCAGCTACAGTTTTAAAGCGAAGCCTTCCTTGCGAACCCTCCGGGATTTTGCTAGCCGCGGCTGCTGGGCTGCTGGGTGCTGCTGCTGTCTTACCGAACAGCGCACAGTTAACAAAAAGAACATTTGAATTACGTGACAGATGGTGGGGACCGAAGGTAGTTTCCCCAGCATAGCAGCCCGATTAAGCACTAAGTCACAAGCAGCCGTATTTTTTCCCCCCTTTTTTACAGGGAAGCAAGACATTATCGCTTACACTAAACCCACCAGAAGTGAATGATCAGTAGAAATTAAACACAAATCAAACTTGTAAAATCAGTCGGGGAATCCAGCTAGTTCTTTGAGATGATCGCCGCGTCTGTCACATTGCGCAGCAAGCGTGTGCCTAAGCACATGCTTTTTTTACATGCCTACCTACGCTCTAAGGCATTGTTGTAGGGCAGTAGTAGACAAAAAGAAAATACAAAGCAAAACAATATTACAACTAGTAAAAGAAACACAGACATGAGCTAAGCATTAGGAGATGACCGGAACAATGCGAGAGGGGGCAGAAAAATATAGACAGGATGCGTCGTGTCATTCCAGCGGGCTACAAACACTCAATCTGCCCAGCTACAAATCATGTTGAGATTGTGCGCAACTGCTGCCAGGGTGCAGCCGCAAACATTTCTTAGGGCGCGCAGAAAACAGTATCAGGCAGGCCATTCTGGAGTGCAATCGTACCTGGAAAGAATGACACTTGAAATATAGATGAATATTCTCGAATATTTTTGCTGCTGTCGTTTGTTCTAAATATCTACACAAAAGGCTGAAGGTACTGATGGTGATCAGCAGCTGCCTCTCCGCAAACAATCTGCTTTCAGAACGAGCACCTAAACAAGGTGTGTCGAAGTTGAAGAGTGCCCGTGGCACATAGCGCTTTAAACTTGTAACTTTCATAGCATAACCATAGCAATTAGTTACAAAACGTACAGAGCGATGGTGTTAACTAAATTATCGGGTTTTACGTGCCAAAATCATGATCTGATTATGAGGCACGCCGTAGTGGGGTACTCCGTAAATTTTGACCACCTGGGGGGTTCTTTAACGTGCACCTAAATCTAAGTAGACGGGTGTTTTCGCATTTCACCCCCATCGAAATGCGGCCGCTGTGGCCGGAATTCGATCCCGCGAACTAGAACGATATTGTATTGCTTGCAATTTATTGATAAGAACTTCAGCGTACTGGTTAGCGGCCATAAAAGCATATTCGAGTACTGAACGCTCATTAGAAAAATACGCAGCTTGTTTCACATCAAGTGGAGCTTTATTAAAATTTTATTTTAATAATCTTCAGGACACGTGCAGGCTTTTATGTGATGTACTCCACATGTTTGTCCATGTAACATCTGACGAAATAGAAAAAATTCTGCCACCACCGTAATCGAGAGTAGATGTAGGCATGAAATGGCTACCGACAAAGCCGATTGATCGGAGATGCTACTAGGCGGTGCATGTCCGCAACGGCACACACACCACCACCCCACACCGCACCACCCCATACTTGTGCACTGGGCCATATGGACGCAATAGTTTCCTGCCACGGACGGAACCTTATTGCAAGTCTCGTTTTCGCCAAAGAGCCTTCCCCGGCGCGCCGTATGCGTTGCGCCGAGGAAGGCTGCTTGGATGGTGTTTGGACGGAAGGCGGCTTGGACGCGCCGCGGAACTCAAGGACTACAGGCGTTGAAAAGCGCACAGGCAACCCTGTCTCAACGCCAAAATATGACAGTCAAGTGTATAGTGCCCTGTGTCTTCCTGTTAAATGTCGCTATTGGAAATGACAGATAAAACGTCAGCGTACTAGAAGTTACAGCTTGGGTGATATTGTGAGCCGCCCCAACGTTAGGAAGAACTTTAATACAATATTTTTTTTGTAACTTGTTTGGGCAGTGACAAGCGTCTGTAATGCGGTCCTGTACAAAGGTTTTGGATCCAGAGCCCGCATTTTCTAGTTTTGACAGGTTGCCCGGATGGCCTCGTTTTATTCTCGCGCTCTGTTTGCACTTCTGGTGAGGCTCTACTCTGAGCTGCTGTCGTTTCTGTCAGAGGAATTGATCTTTCTTGGGAGAAGAGTTCCTTCGACAGTGGTGTAGCCAGGTCACCAGAAGTTCTCACTGAATGTGCATAGAATGCACGTGCCCATGATTTGTGTGTGTGCGTCATCTCGTATACATGATCATTTTTGTATACGGATCTCGTAGTATCACTACAAAATTATGTAAAGTGTCTCTGTCACATCATAATTGTGCATAACCTTTGTGTATACAGTATATACTTTGATCATCATTCTATATACGTACGTGATGATTAGTTTGTGTAACTGAGCGTTTCCGGGGTTCTATGCGGTTATACGTCAGTGAATGAGGACTCGGACACTACTTTGAAAACGTGCCGTGTGTACAATGCTTCATATTTTGTATATCTTATCGTCCTGGTGGAATTGTGCTGTGATTGTGACTCAGTGTTCGAATCAGCTCTTGTTAAAATAAACTTTTTCTAAACGACTCGCAACGATGCCCGTATGTTCTCGTTCCATTCTCGTTTTGAGTGCCTGGATAACCGCTCAGGATCTTGTGCTCATGGTCTCTTGAAGGTCGCGGACAACAGGAGGTAAAATCATTTTATGCTTAACACTCAACTATATTGCATTGTTTTGCAAAGTTAATCAAATTTGTAGCGTTTCATTAACCGCTTCACATTGTTTCCAACATGTACGTTGGACGTGCATATTTTTTTAGACATCATCAAACAAGTAGTGCATTGCGGCTTCTAAGGACACCGCTGCTTTCTCTGCCTACTATTCCGCGTCGTTGTTCAAATTGTTTATTTGTAGTAAACGGGCACGACCTCCCTTCTTGGTGGATGGTGTCCATCTGGAAATGAAGGGGAGAGGAAAAGGGAGCAAACCCAGGACAAGTTAAAAATACGCAGGGCAGTCTACCAGAGGAATTCTACGAGTGAGTCTAGCATGTTCTTTCTCTGCTGTGGTTCCCCTCATGGCCTTGTCCATTCATAAACTGGCGGGACGGACAGTGCGAATATAGTCTCTCATAAACTTGCATCAATGCTGGATATGGGCTGTGGGCTCCCGCATGAGGTGGTAGGGGTGTGCGAATAGCAATTTTCGAGACCGAATCGAATGCTGATCCGATAGTGCCTGTATCGAATCAAATATAGGATACTTTTCTAGTAGTTTTCGTATATTAAACTGCCCTTCTCACCGTCGACCGTCACACTAGCATATTGACAAACTTAGCACGTTTGATTCATTGTGTTGCTCGTTAAGAAGCGTTGTTAATTAAAGCACAAATGGAGCATTGGAGCAAACAGTCGGTTTATTCTCCTAATGGGGAGTCAGTCATTGGTCATAGCGAATGACATTGGTTTGGCGGGAAGACTCGGGCTCCCTGAGTGACGCATAGCGTGGTTCACTACGGCACTTCCAGTGTTTTGTGTGTACTATGACCGCTGGGATGAAACTTATCCCACAGCTGGCAAGCTTGAAGCATTCGGAAACTATCCGGAAGATATTTGTATTTACGACTAATGCTTTTTGTCTTCTTTATCTTTTTAGTATCTTTTTTTAAGAGCAACGACCTAATGCTTACGCAAGCTGATAAGGAAGGTGGGTTCGCCGTTTTACCCAAGAGAATTTACAATGAAAAAGCGTTGGCAGCGGTTAATAAGAACTTTGTCCCGTGCACAAAAGTGAAGTGCCTGTTAAAACCAATTTCATCAACTTTTCTAAGCAATCGGACATTGGCAAGCTGGCCAGCGACATATCTAACAGCAGAGGGAAAAGGTTGAGGTTGTTTCTCACAGCCAAGACACATAAGCCCGAAGTTCCGTTTAGGACTATTGTTAGTGAAGAGGGGTCGTGGCACAAGTGTGTCTATAGTTTTTGCTAAAGGAGCTCAAGACACTTGCTGGGAAAGACCGATTTCTCGTAAAAAAAGTAAGCCGCAGTAGTACAGTTTTTAGAGGGAAATGATCACGTTGGTTTCGGTTTTTCGGTAGACGTGCAGGACTTGCTTTATTCTGTTCCGCAGAATCAACAGCTAGTGTGTGTCAAAGAGTGCATTGAAGATAACGGTGACGTATCCTTCCAGAACACCGTCATTCTGTCCGTTGATAATTTTCTATCTTTATTGCAGTCTTATTTGAACTCTACTTTTATTGTATTTGACGAGCAGCCGTTCTTGCAGCGCGGCGGCATCTGCATAGGGTCTTGCATAGCCCCTATTCTTTGTGACAGTTTTCTGGCCGAGATGGACAACGCATTGGAAGAAGCGTCTAATGGGGGGGCCGGTTGTAAATTTTTTAAGCTATGTTGACGATTTTTAGTGCTTTTAAAAAAGCAGCCCGCCTTCACCTACCTCTCTACAGTAGGCGGAGTTTTATCTATTTTTAGCAAACATGGTTGTGGGTTGCGTTTCACCCATGAACTCCCGGACCTTTCAATTTTACAGTTTTTACACCTAAATATCACGTTCTGTGATGGACACGTTTGCTGGGGCTACTACCCACGGGCTAAGAAGGAGTTGCTGCCCTTTGACTCGGCACACTCCAATACAATCGAGAGAGGAATAGCGGTGTTGTATATGGAATCGGCTCTCCAAAAATCATGCACACATCAGATCAAGCCCAGTTTTAATAATCAGGTGAGCCGTCTTTCGGCTACAGGGTTCCCCGTCTCAGTCTTGACTGCCGTTTCAAAAACCCTCCTTCAAAAGTTCAAGCGTGGATCGGGAAGCACAGCGGCTAAGGATCACCGGAAGGCACCGAAGCCTGCGGTAGTCCCTTACATCCATTAACGGTGCACAATCTTAAGAAGGCGGCGAGTGGGCACGGCGCGCCAATTTCTTTCTCTGCCCCAAATAAGCTGGGAAAGTTGTGTCCACGTATCTGCAATTCAAGAAAACGTGAATGCCAGAAGAAAAGAACCACCAACCACCGTTTGTCAAATGTTCCACTGGAGTGGTGTATTGCATTCCCATGTCATGTGGGATGTTTTACGTCGGCGAAACTGGTCGCTGTGTCAATGACCGTTTGGGGGAACATGCTCAAAAACTGAACAAAAAACTAGATAAATACGTACATCTATAGTTGCACACGTTAGCAAGCGTACGGATTGTGTGGCCCGGTTGAAAGAGACCACGATTCTAGGAAAGAGCAGTGACAAGACCGCGCACATCAGTTTAGAAGCCTACCACATTTGAAAATTAGCTAGCAAGTGCTTTAGCCCTCCTTCCCTTGCTCTCTTTGGTGCTGAATTCGAACTTCTGGATGCGGCTGTCGGGGGTTCTGATTGCAAAGAGAAAGAAAAAGGAAAATAATTGTTTGCGTTTTGTTGCACTTGGTTGGCTGCATTGCGCTTGCGTTGTTTGCACGCTATCGCACTTGACATGTTTTTCCCCTTCACTTCCCTTGCTTCACTCTGGCATATATAAGGTGCGCTATCCTTTCCAGTAAAACCAGTTGTTAGTCAGCGCTTGTGTGTACGTGCCTTCCTTCTTGGGGTCGTTTGTTTGCGCTGTTATGCAGATGTTTCGGCCTTATACGTATTACGGAATTTGGCCGATTAAGCAATGCCGATGAAGGCATCTCTGTTTCATTTCAACTATGGCTTTATTTCCTTAAGGGCCCTATACACGGGGCACAACATAAGGAGGGGGGGGGGGTAAAACAAAAGGATAATTCGCGAGTATTCATGACCACGTCGTAGAAAACGTTGTGAATGCGTCAATGAAGGTTAATGGGCTGGTGACAGCTGCGATGCCGTACGGATGCTGTATTGCTTTTTTTCTGCAATAAACCAATGAGTCACGGCAATAAACATGCAAATATAATGACACTGTTCTGTTTACTTCCCTGCCATGTTCACACAAAGGACAAAATACATGAAACGGAGAGAGATGCGAGGAAACTTTCGACTTTTCATAGTTTGAAAGCGCATTTCAGGTATTTACAAGATAGGTTGACAGAAATTAAATACAAAGCATGAAACCAAAGACGAACATAAGCTCATTTAAGCACATCTGACTTCAATATTACAAGTATTGCTTAATCTAACAGTCGTCCATGAAATCGAAGGCTGTTTCTTGAAGCTCCACAGGAGGTGTGCTAACGTAATTTCCCGAGTCATTTTTAACATGAAATGAGCCTCCAAGATTTCTCGTGCTATTTTACAACTCAAATCAGCCAAATCATTGGTTTCGTTGAAGATAAGCTTGCAAGCGCATAGTGCGCAGTGGTCCGCTAAACGTCCTGTTGACTGGAGTATTTCTGTCACAAACCTGTGTTCCTTAATGTGATATAATACTGCGGCCTCTCTGCATGTCCCATGTATGATTTTCCGCAGGTGAAAGAAATTAAAGACAACCTTGTAGACAACACTGTCTGAACATTTCAAATACCTGCTTGCATGCGTCATTTGGGACTTGTTTCTGACTGACTTTTCTGAGGCATTATTTACTTTTTGCCGCATAAGCTGTTATGGCTCATTCCAGTAGCCGTTTGTCTCACAGGCGAGAACCTCAGTCTGTTCAATGCAGCTTCTTACGACTAAAAACAGCTCTTTGTGTGGTAGACAATGAAATAAATCTTCGACGTCAACAGAAAAGACACCGCCACCTCCGTAAAAGCTTTGTAAGAAGTACATAACATTAGCTGAGTTCTCAACAGTGAACAGGTCGTTCACATCAAGCGTATTAAGGTGCATAAGTAAATATCTGCTTGTATATTGGTGACATGAGTCCCGCTCACTGAAAGTACATCTGAATGGCAAATGCGGCTTATGTGTTTTTCGCACTGAAAAAAGCCGACAGCGCGGCTTGACTGAAGCTGCTGAGAGCCTTACACAGTTTCTGAAGTTCCACTTCTTTGCACAGCAAAATAGCCTTGGTCTTCACCCTATTTACTTGGGTCTTGGCTAGGGCAGTGTTCTTGTCTAGTGCTGCACTGCTTTCTCACTAAATGCTCTGGCCGGGCAAGACGAAGCCACCCTCTCTTTCGGCTTGCAAGAGCTGAAGCTTATTTTTTTAATACGTGACCAAGTCCCTAGTCGGATAATTAGGTCGAAGATGCGCACGCTAGAAGTTTCTACAAAAGACTATCCACGTCGTTCAAAAGTCGCCTTTCGTTGACTTCCCCCTCAGTTCAACTGGCGAGATTCGTATTCAGGGCCAGCAATTCGTGGACCCGTAGACCCGGTGGAACAGAATACTTCGAGCCTTTTTTTCAGCATGATTAAAATTCCTTCGGGCAAGTTCATAGACATTTCCTAGGGCATGAAGCCGCGTAGGCTTTTCAGCTTCCCACCTGCTCCCCTTCGGCACATGATTCAGCGGGCACCACCATCAAAACTCAGTCGTCTCGGCAGCAGCAGCTCCTTGAAAGGCCTTCAACCTACAGGGTGAAAAATACAGCCGCTGTGCGAGCCCAAGCACTTGGCGCGTAAACAGCTACAGAAAACAGCCTTGCCTCCACACTTCCGGCTTCCAAATCCGAAATATCATCTTCGCAGGGCCATCTGAAGGCTTCACAGATCTGACAAGCTGCACCATGCCAGGTGTGCTGCGCCGCGCGTAGCCGAGGCAATATGTGCACATAGTAGTGACGGCTCCGTATATAGTAGAAAGAGAGGAACAGAAGGCAGGGCCCACTATAGAAGAAATATAACTTAGTAAAGCTTGCTACTGGGCTAGTTGGTACATGATAACTGGAGTTAACTGGTGTTGCTCATTATATGCAGTTAACGCGACAACAGCCGCACGGCCGTAACAGCCTGAAAAAGCTATACCGCTATAAACAGTGGATTATAAAGGGTAAAAACAAACATCAAGCTGCTACGTATCGTCGCCTTCGGCTGGTAAGCTAACGCACAAGAAAATAAAATTACAGTGCAGATGGAACGGACAAATGAAAAGTGTACTTCGCTGCCTCTTTAGCTATAGTTTTCTTTCGTGTATACCCGATCACTGCGCACCGTTTAATTGCCGAAATAGCGGCTGTCTGAGCCATGCTTGCGGCCGCCGTGGCCATGATAAACGAATTAACGATGTAATGCAGATCATAAGGCAGTCAATGGCAGGCGCTGACACGTAACCAAATATGACTGCACCCATGGTTATGGTGGTGTAAAATGTCTTGCGTCGTTACTTGGTAAAGGCTGTGCACTGCGAGGTAGGATACATCGGTTCACTTTCCCATGTTACACCTCAAACAGCGATCTGTAGATAGCTCTGGTCCGCTTTAGCAACAACCCTTCCCTTTGGGAAATAGTGCCAACCTCCCAGGTATAGCCGTGTTTGTCCGTGCTCCTCCCTTATAGGATCCGGAGGCAGAATTCACAAAGCGCTTCGTTCGTAAATGCTCTTTGATATTGGCTGGCTGCCTTCGCTAATAATATGTACACGATTGACAGGAATTCTCCCTTACGAACAATTCTACCGTAAGAACGTCATATGAATGCGGGCTGGCACAGGGCACGTATTAATGCACATATGGCCAGACATCATATGAACGAAGCGAGCCATCAAGGCTCTCTCGGTATGTTTAGTTAATGCCGGTTAGTATAGTTAAGGCGGTGAATGAGCCACTTAGTTGGGCAAGAGCGCGTATAGTCGCATCCTACTCCATATCCTCATCATCCCCCCTCCTTCTTTCAATCCTTCCATCTGCAGAGAAGAGTATACAAAGCTAGAGGACTCTCCGAGCATACACAATAATCTATTCCCTCTCTCTCTCCCTAAACCTTCGCTTCACACACATTCCAGCATTGGTGTTCGATCTGCACAATTATTTTTTAAGTGCAAACTACATGCGACCAGAACAACACACATAATATTTTACTGCAGCTTAACAGCGGCGCGCTCATTTACGAAATAATTGTGTGTAGTCTTGTAATTGTCCTTCAGTTATGCAAAAGAACTTGAGCCGGGTCAAGCCGGTTTTAACCTTTTTTTTTTTTTTTTTTTTTTGCTCCGGAGTTGAACCGAAACCGGACCGTTGCTGAACCGAAACGAAAACCGGAACGGAAAAGGTTTCACTTTGACAATGCAGGTTACCAGCAAATGTATGGACGCCGCTAGTGTGCACAGTGAGCACCGCGGCGTCGAAGCACAAACGGAAAGGGCGCGAACGCGGTCGCTACATTAGGGCTACTTTCTTTACCTAACGCTAGTACTTGGTGTAGAAAAGTGTAGCTCCGCTCTCCAACTGGAACCCTGTCGTGTAGCATGAAGCCTACACTTTCTACACTGCGGTTTCGATTAGTGTAGGCAGCAGACGACAAACAAGCAGGCTAGTGTTGTAAACGCGTGGCGCCATTTTGTCTGTGACTGGCGGCACTGATATCGCGACGGTAGTGAACATTCGCTCCAAGGACGGGAGCGAAGTGCTGGCGTGACCATGTGCCAAAGAAGAAGGTGAGCCAATCTTTCAAGAAGATAAAATTAACTTACTCATGAATGGTGCGGGCTCTTCAAACACGGCTACTTTCGATCGCGGTCGAGCCCGATCCGGACAGCAATTCTCTACCGCGATTGGCTCCCTACCGCAGCTTGAGCAAAGGAGACAATCGCGATCGAAAGCGCGTCGTGTGACACCCGTATTATACGCATTGGGAAGTTGTCTTCGTGCACTGCGCATTCGCGATGTATTTCGCTGGAGTTTGTCTAGATTTGTTGACGAAAGGAAGCTGGTACATTGGCGTTTAGTTTCAGTCAATGGCATATACGCAGCCAGTAAGTGCCAAACCAAGCGAAGGGTGGAGTCGGGCGCTTTTCGTCTGCTGATGCCGAAGACGACGCGCCGTCTGCTCTGATTGGCTACAGCCCAGCGAGCCAAGTGCAGCTCATGACCTCATAGCCCCTGCTTCTGCATCCACTAGGCACTACACGGTACGGTGCACGGTGCACAAAGTGTAGGCAAAGAAAATGTAAATTTTGTATCAAGCTGGCCCTCCGGTCACTCACAAATGAGGTTCATGAAGCGGGGCACTATGCCGTGGTCACCGATGAGACACCGGACATATATGGCAAGGAGCAAGTGTCGATCTGCTTTCGCATTGTCCAAAAGAACTTCGAAACACCTGAGCTATTCTGTAGATCTTATAGCACTGCGGACACCAGAGCGGTCAGTCTTCTTGCACTTCTAAAGGACGTCCTCAGCCGTAGTAATAATGTTCGCATTGACGATCGCCGTGGGGCAATGCTATGATGGCGCTGAAAATATGAGAGGATAGCACGGTGGGCTGCAAGCCCTCATGCAACAGAAGGAGCCGTGAGCACAGCACTTGCGCGTCAGAAAGTGGAAATCCGTCGTGATTTCTTGGGCATGATATCAGAAATCGTAAACTTTGTTACGTGCTCCCCAAAGTGCCTAGATACGAGTATGTTCCAGGCATTTCAGAAAGAGTATGAGAGCGTAAACTTGCGGAAGTTTTCTCCCACGAGGTCGACGCTAAGGGCCACTTTTCTGAAGTAGATTGTTCAAAACTGTACCCACCTAATTTCGTCTCTTCGTGGCCTTACATCAGAAGAACGGAACGACGCCGGAGCCACAGCCAGTAGATTTTTCAGAGCGCTGTCAAAATTCGACACATACTTCATTCTCCAACACCTGACACTCGTATTTTCGCGATTAAAAACAGTAAGTATAGCGTTGCAGAAAGCGGCACTGAGGTTTGATCAAGCAGAGAAAATGGTCAAGCCCGTTAGGGAGTGTCTTAGCAGACTTAGCAGACACACACAGAGGCGCATGAATCGGAATTGAATGTTAAAGAGAAAGAAGCTCCTGCGCCAAAGCAAGGGAAGACTCCTCAAGTTGCATCTTTGTGTAAGCAAAAGTGGCAGAAGCAAATCTAACCAAACGCCAGTCAAGGAGAATGTGCAATGGCATTGTTGTGCCCGTTCAGTAATAACACAGGGAGGCGCAAAGTTGCTCATTATTTACGAGCTTTACGTCCGCCCCATTCTCGAATTTGGCTGTGTTCTTTTGTAGGATGTGCAGCATACAAGCTAACGCAGCACTACTGGAAAGGGAAGCGCTGCGTTTCAGCCTTGGTCTGCCAAGTTTTGTAGTTAACAATATGTTTTATCTGGAATCTAGAATTATTCCGCTTGAATCCAGATTTAAGCAACTTATTGCCCTGACCTTCCTGAAGGTTTACAATGTATCCCTCTCCCATGTACAAACCGTTTTCATCAATTCTCCCGATTTATATTTCAGAACAGGTTGGCGGCGTTACCGAGAGCCGCAAATAGTTTTTCTTCGGGGGCTGTTATCAAAACTTCAAGTTCATCTACCGAGCCTGAGTTCTCCAAAATCTAATTCGTTCAAGGTAAAATTGATTTTTGATGATATTTTTCCAAAATACACAAAGCTTCTTCCTGCGCACATGCTTGCATGGTCTCCTTCAATATCATCTTACAGTCGATTTCCGTATCACTTGGTTTTTTTTCTACGGTCGTAACACAAGATTTAGAGAAGGCCGGTGTTGCTATTTTTTTCAAATCACCTTAACTGGTCTCCGTCTCGCTGATTACACTGCTGTATTCCTTGCTGAATTTCTGGCAGTTGGGTCCACAGAAATCTAAACTAATAGTTGTTACAGATGTGCTTTCGGTGTGTACACATTTAACTTCTTATAATCGGTCGCACCTGTTGAGTATATTTTCGTATTTTGTCCCAGACAATTTGTCTAACGTCTGCTTTGTCCGGAACATAGTGGAATCTTTTTAAATGAATCAGCTGACTCGCTCGCATCGTCATCATTAAATGGTCCGATCTTAAATGTTCTTCCTCATTTCCCTTTTCTAACAGGAGCTAGATTTAAACGCCTCTTATTGTTGAATTTATTGAATCCTCCATACATTCCGCAGATGATATTCTACATCTAAAATTTCGCTAGAACAGGAATAAATGCCTTTGACGCCATTGCGAGGTAACGTTATCAAGCTTCCGCTGTAGAGTTCCCCGGCTAAATTTTTACCTTGATAGATCTGCTTTATCCATATCTGACCTTTGCCCCCTCGTGTAATGAACCAGAAACTATTGACCATTTCTTTCTTTCTTGCCGCCGCTTCTGCTTCCTCAGCAGAATTTTCATCATATTTCCAACTAGTAGACTTGGTCTAGCACTTACAACACCAAACATTTCGTCTTTTGGTTCCTGCCAAGCAGGCACGAGCTATCGTTCGATGCTTGCTGCTCTGCACAAGTTCATTGAAGCATCCGGAAGGTTACGCTGCTAGGGTACCGACTGTGGGACATCTTTTAATTACATTTTACATTTTTAATTACAAATACCCAAGAAAGTGGATGGGGAAACAGCGCCGCGGTAGCTCAATCGGTAGAGCATCGCACGCGAAATGCGAAGGTTGTGGGTTCGGTTCCTCCCCTGCGGCAAGTTGTTTTTTCATCCACTTTAATTTCCATTAATTCATCGTTTCTTTATTTCATTTATTAAACACAAGTAATTTCCCCTATGTTGTCCTTGGTGTCAGTGTTTGTTGGCTTCTCATGATATGACTAATAAAAATCGGGACCCTCGGTTAACCCCCTCTCTTCTCGTTTATATATATATATATTGATAAGGAACACTGGGGGAGGCGGGCGGGAGCAGAACGAATGAGAATGGAAACAAAAAAAGAGAGGGTGCGAAGTGAGCCCCAGCACCCCACCGGCGGATCGAAAATTTAGAGGACGCTTAAGCTTCGCCTTTAAGGGTAGAACGCGATGGCAATCGATATCCCTGACTGCTTCTCACGCTTTCTGGAAACCGCAGCTTTCTTGCGGATGAGCGGAGGCGAGCGCCATTTGGATGGTTTTGTTGCATGGATTCGAGCAGGCCGCTCCGCTCTATGAATGGTAGAAGCACTGGAAAAGGGGTGTGTGTTTGAGTTTCCACGCAGCAGAATTATGTTCTCTGGTACATTCAAATTACACTCCGACGCTATCATGTCTGTAGGTTGTGTTTAGGTTGTATTTTAAAGTTTTTCTGACGCATTTTTACTTTGAGGAATTCAATTAGTTGAGTAACGCCTCTGCGCCAAGCGGAGGGCCTGCGTGCTTGGGGTTCGGAATAATTTTTTGCGCAACGACGTACGACGCCGACACCGAATTTCTGCGATACGGGGCCCTTAACGCTATCGCGTTACAACTCGGCACCTATGATTTCAACAGCGGCGCAGCAGCACAGCCCGTGCTCTGCTACGACTAACCACGGCGGCGCGGGCTTTTTGCCCCGAACAAGGTGGCGGCGACCAGCTTCACTTTGGGTAATCCACCTCCACACCAGAAGATTTCGTGTATAACCTCTTCAACACAAACACATACATACATAGATACATACATACATACATACATACATACATACATACATACATACATACATACATACATACATACATACACACCTACATACATACATACATTCATACATACACATCTGCACTACGTAAGTTATGGTTCCTTAAAAGAAAGCTGAAATTCGCACCCTCGCAAACAAAGCTTTTAGCTTATAATACGTGTGTTCGTTCTAAGCTTGAGTATGCTTCTATCATTTGGGATCCCTATTTAAAGAAAGATATCATGCAACTTGAACGTATTAACAGAAAGGCTGTTAGCTTTATATTTGGCAAATACCGTAGACTTGATTCCCCATCCAACCTAATGCAATTAAACTGTATTTCTACTCTAGAAGCCCGCAGAAAGTCTAGTTGCCTTTCTTTTCTTTATAGTTGTATGTTTGGTAACATAAAAATAGATCTGCCTGACAGTATAACACCCCTAACAACACGACGCACACGCCATGGCCATGAATTTGCTCTAACCCCAATCTTTGCCCGATCAAAGTCTTTCAAATTCAGTTATTTTCCAAGAACTGTGGAAGAATGGAATTCTTTGCCGTCTAATATTTTTGGTTCCAATCATTTTCTCGCTGAGTTGGAGTGTCGCCTTCTCTCTTAAGCTTTATTTTTTCTTTTTCTTTCTTACTTGCTTTTTGTTGTCTTTTCTTTTGTACATTCATGTTGGATGTAACCCACACCTGCTTGGGCCACCACATTGGCCTGCAGTATTTTGAAATAAATAAAATAAATACATACATACATACATACTCGTCTAAAAGCTCCCCCATCCCTTCTCTACCTCTGCATGACCAGCTTCCCGCACTTTCTTCCACTTATAGAAAGCATTAGGGCTCTTTTTTTTTTTTTTTTTTGCTTACCTGCACTTCGTGCAAGCTCGTGTAGACGAGTGCAATGCCGGGCGCAGGCTATGGGCGCCTTGCGCTGGAGTTTGAGGTACAGTAGCGGCGCGCGAAACGTTATCTGGGTAGTATTGAGCCCTGGCTGTAGCGAAGCACGTTTCTAGCCCGAGTTTTGCGTCGATTCGCACTTTTTTCTGCCCTGTTGCGAGTGCGAAAAGGCTCGTCACTTCTCACAGACCACGCTGCGAGCTAGCCGCAGCCTATAGCTTAACGAAAACGGACTTTCCGTGAGACGTAATGCTGGCAGCAGAAGGAATCGGCGACGCCGATCCGGAGAGACCTAGCTCAGCACAAAAAAAGCGTCATCGTCGTTACTTCTGCGTCGTGGGCTGCCATGAACAAGAAGGCCTGAATCCCAACATCAGATTCTACCGTTTTCCTTCAAGGACTCGCGAAGCGGAGCGTCGGGCGCGCTGGATAAGCGAAACTTCGCACCATGCTGACTGCTTCGCCTGTCTTGAAGCTTGCTTGATTATCTGCGTTCTAAAATTCGGTCTTTTGTCCCTACAGCAGACCGACATAGCTGCAGGCATATGGCTGGTGATTCACGATTCGACACCCGGCCACAGCGACAATTAACAATTCGACTGGTGCGAACTGGTGAAGTGACCAGGTGCGTGCAAATGACCACAAATGGTCGGGCTGATTCGGCGACAATTCACTACCCCACTACGAGTAGTACAGGTTAGAGAGTTAAATCTGCTCATCCTTGAGCTCAAGCCAGCACGTTGAGGCAGCGCAGCAAGGTAGTATTGATTACAGCACATCGATGTTCGAGCGCTGTCATTAAAAGCTACATCAAGCGAGCAGCGCACGAGCTCGCGCTGCAGCGCGATTAGCACGTACGGTACTGCGAGCTCATATGCATTGCATCAGTTATTTATCAATTGCTAAAGGGACAGATGGCCGCTACTACAGTGCAGGCATAACTACTTGTCTAGCGGCATGCAGTCAACAAAGATTGCAGGAGGCCCGCCGTTTCGCGGCATGTCGAAAGACCGCTGCCGTCGCGGCGCGTACGATCGTGCGCTCGAGCAGTTCGTACATCGCGGCATGCTGAAAGACCGCTGCCGTCGCGGCGCGTACCGTCGTGCGCTCTAGCAGTTCCGTACACATGATGTCTGCTTATCGCTGCTGTGAATTCATTTATAGCAAGCATTTCCTCGCGTTTGTCCGCCTGAATCTAGCAGCGTGCAAACGTTACCTGAAGTTCAACTTCGTACGCGACTCGCTTCACTTGCGATTGAAACCCCGCTAAAACTTCGCCGCTTATTTCTTGAACGGCGTACACGTATTCGGCGTTGCATAATTTCTTGCCTTTACGTAGCGTGCCACCCCTGAAAGAATCTTCGGCGCCTGATATTCGCTGCAAGCCGTGGTACAACAAAACCGAAAGTGGCGGGTCCATATTGTAAACGTGCTTTCTGAAGCAGACGACCGAGCTTGGTACTACCCAGTTCAGGACAGAGGGTGCGTTTTAGCACCATTTTCGCAGCGCCCCCCGGGCAATGCAAGAGCCCCATGACGCCGTGTGCTACACTTGGCTCTCTGGGCTGTAGCCAATCAGGGCAGATGGTGCGTGGTCTTCTGCATCAGCAGACGAAAAGCGCCGGACTCCGAAGTTCGCCTGACTTCGAATTTACTGGCTGTGCATATGCCCTTGCCTAAAACTAAACGCCAATGAACGAGCTTCCTTCCGTGAATGCGCAGTGCACGAAGACAACTTCTCGATGCGCATAATAACGCACGGAGTCTGAAACAGCCCGCACCATCCATGAGTAAGATAGTTTTATCTTCTTGGAAGATTAGCTCACTTTCCTCTGTAATACATGGTCACGCCAGCACTTCATTGCCGTCCTTGGAGCGAATATTCACTAACGTCGCCATATCAGCGCTGACAGTCTCAGACAAAATGGCGCCGTGCGTTTACAATATCCGCCTGCTCGTTTGTGGACTGCTGCCTACACTGATCGAAACTGCAGTGTAGGAAGTGTAGTTTTCATGTTACACTACAGCTATAAAAAATGTTTTCGTGTAGGTGGGTGGAGCTAAACGTTTCTACACCAAGTGAAAAAAATTATGACTTCCTGCAATAGCTACACTCGTGTAGTCAGTGTAAGTAAAAAAACAAATAGCCCCATTAGAAAGTTTTGGTTCGACACTCAGCTTCTGGCCCTTCGGCTGTGTGGGCCGCTTGAATTCATGCGCCTTTCATACTTGCGAATGATGAACTCGAGTTCTGCCCAAGGAGGATATATAAAAATTGCTTGGTTCTGCCATGAATCGCGGTGGGAGGTAAGCTAGCGCCCTTCCGCGGTTGTTTAGAAATGTGTGGAGCATGGCCTCCGAGACTGCCCCAGCATACGAATGCTCCACTTCGATGCACCAGGCTGCGAGTGGAGCATCCAGTGGAAAGTTCGTAGTGGCGCGAGTATGCGGACTGCCCGAAAGCGACTACAGGCAAAAGCCAAGGTCGCGTATCGCTTTATGCCACCGTGACAACGACCATCCTTTTGAGCAACGATTTTGTGCCAGCAGCTGCGGTACGTCACTGTCATGGCACTCAGCGTGATGCCTACTTCATCGCGAAAGAAGCCGTTGTGCGGTGAAACGGTGGTTCGTGAGTCGTTGCGCGATGCGCACCTCGTATGTGGAAAGACTGGTGTTCTAATCGCCGTGGTTAAGAAAATGCACGCTAAAGCGCGCGCAAAAAAAAAAAAAAAATAGTCTCCTGTGATGCCACACTGCAGTCGGTGCAGGCGGCGTTGCCGTGATTGGCTACACAGTAGAGCTGCGCGCCGCCGTGATTTTATTGAAACGCAAGCATTTTCCGTTGTGCTTCTTTACAGACGTGCCTGACGCAAAGCGCGTTCTTTGTACCTTTTTTTTAGAAAGCGCGCGTTGTGGCGGTGCAACCGCTTGCTGATGACCCCGTTGCCTCAAAAGCAACTACAGTTGACGACACCTCAATTCACATAGTATGTGATCTGTAAAAATGCTATGGCATTCTCCGTGTATCCCGTGGGCACACCAATCGAGCCCGCGAGTCCAGCCGCAAGGTCATCCACGAATCCAGAAGGCGTGAATCCAATGTCTCCAGAGCTTGCCATCACTCCAACAATGGGTCTTCCTGCTGCTGCAACACTCGAATAGGAGAAGGAGTCACTCCTCGCAACGCCCACACTAATAACCAGACTACCTCAATTCCCACTATGCAAGCTCAAATGCCTGTCACGATCATTTTCTGCCCTTGGCAACCAGTCAACCTTAAAAGCGGCAACCTCTCCGTCCACACTGAGGCATTGAATGCCATGTGAAGACGCTCCCAACAGTCCAGACTTCCCAGGTGCATCTCTTTGAACACTTGAGTTTGCTCGCCTCCGTTCGCTGCTGAATTTCTCAGTCTTGCACAACTCAACATACCTGTTCGTGACACGGTGAGTAGGGCACCCACCTCAGCTGTGTGAAGTGTAACATTTGATCCTCACCAGCAATTTATAGTGCGAGCATGCCCCCAGCCAGGCGTTTAGACTTGAAGGGGCGCATTGCATAGGAGAGATCTGCACAGACCGTTATGCTTGCTGCACAAGAACTGAAACAAAGTTACACACCTGACAACTCAGTACCATTTCGTGTTTAGAAGACATACAAACTGGTAACATTAGCTTAACACACAGGAGACAGGACATCCTCTAACGGATCTCTCCGAAAATAGCTTTTTTGTAGCTTCAAATGTTGTATACACTCAACCAATGGGAAAACAAGCACTTCACTCATCACTTTTAATGTACCCTCGCTTCTGTGTACATCTTTCATCCAAAATGTCATAATGCAGGTCTATCTTTATAAACCATAGCAGATCATCTGTGCTACATGTCACTGTTTCAGCCTAAGCTGGACATCTGCAAAAATTTTGTCATGCCAAAATGCACCTCAGTACAAAAAGTTACAGCCACCAATGCATTGCTATGTTTTCAAACACACATTGTAGCACTGCACAGGTAGCGGATGCCCCCACATGCCCAACCAAAAAGAATGCACTCTGGTAGCACTTGGTAAAACTATTTTAAAAACATGCTTATTGTTTGTCAATTTTATTTCATTTTATCGCATCAGGACAATGTGATGATAATTTCTTCTTGTAGACTAGAACACACCTGAATATCTTTAGCTGAAGTGTGCCATTAACCCCTTAATTGCCAATGACAAGGCAACTTGCCATCACGAGTGTCCTCTGGTGCTTATCATTAGTTAACACTTTGTAAACTTTAAGCAATTTTTGCACATGTGTATGTGTTCAATTTATCGTAATCTTAACAAGAAAATAATACACAATGACTTTTGACAATTCCTCTTGCACTTCTAAAATAGTTTTTTGGAATTTGTCATGGCAGTTCAGGGCTTAATTTCTGTTCACAAATTAGTTCCATTATCTTGACAGAATGGTGATCATTTATTTTTATGCAGGTTGAATGTGGCTGGACAATAGCTGGATGTAAATAAGCTTCATCTTCTTAATGTGATGATCCCTTTTTGTTGTAGGTGGGACATGGCTGTATGCTGGCTGGATGCAAATTATCTCCATTGTCATCATAACAACATGATGGTCCTTTGACGTAACATCTGTGACGTGAAGTGCAGCATTACCATCTGTTTCCTGTAAAAGTTGCAGTTGGCATTTTGCTACAGCCCTTAGTGCTGTAGATATGACTAGCATTCCCATGCAATAAGAAAGGGCTCAACATTGCAGCAAAGTCCTCTTTAACTCAAAAGGACGCCTAAGAGAAAAATAATTTCAGCTGTATTTGTAAATTACCCATCATGACAGCAAAAACATCAGAATTACTACAAGATGAGGCATGGTAAGCCAGAAAAGGCGCAGAAGGGAAAAATGGGTGGCGATGGCTGCCTTGAAATTCCTGCCTCAACTCGCCTTGCTGTCATGGATTTTAATAGTTACTTCTCATGCTTTATTGTGTTTTGTCAATGGGTATGGATTACATTGTTTTCTAAAGGAGCCAAAGATATAACTCAGAAAGTTTCAAGAACATTTACTGAGCCACAATAGCCCCTATATGAATATATACATTGAAATTTGTGACCTCACGCTGATGTACTAGTGTTGGTGATTTGGAGAAAAAAGTCCAAGCAATAGAACTCTGACCTACCCTTTGTTTTCTAATACTCGTCATGTAACAGCAAAATTAACAAAAACAGAGTTTCCAAAAAAGACATTATCAGCCTAGCCTGATTTAGTATTCACAGATCATCGGAATCCCTGCAAGTCTTTGCTGTTGCACTTGTCTGAAATTTGCCCAAATGCCTTCTGAATGTCAGCAGTTATGTTAATCTTGTGCTTGTGAAAGGGTGACAGCATTTTCAACAGGTTGGGTTCATTGTCTTGATCATTCAAGTACATTGGCACATCAAAAACGACTTGTAGCTTTATAGTCATGGAAGACTCCTTGATGAATTTGTGATGAAGCACGTAATACATCTTGTCAGTATCTGTGTCCTGTGGAGGTACCAGTTCTACATGACCATTTAACTACTGCTCCTTTATCTTAATCTTTAACCTCCCTTGACTAAGGGGTAAAGGTCAGGGCACAAGCTCATACACTCAAGTGTTGTGATCTAGTTACGAGGTGTGTGGTAATAGTAAAATGGTGCCACTTATTTTTATTGTGATTAGGATTCTTTTTTAACTTTACCCTGATTGTGGTATGTCTGTCTGTTTGTCAAAATGATAAAAAGGTGTTTTGTCTTCTATGACAAAAAAATATTTCCAAATTTTTTCGATGCTGGGCAGAATCGAACCGATGTTGTATGGTATATAGACATGCGCCTCACACAAACTTTGCCCCAGTGTTGCTCAATGGCACAGCGTGTTCACAGGGAAGCGCAAGAGAGGAGCTTGGCTGCAGTAGCCTCATACATGACATGTTTTGGTAGTGGCAATACGGTGTTTCACCACATTGCTTGAGTGCTAATTCCATTAACGTCAACAGCCGTTCGGAGATAGCTTTTGACCATTCCTGCCCGAAATTTTGTTTCTTTTTTTGTTTCGGACTGTTCGTTTCACCGTTGTTGTTCCCTTAAAGGGTCCCTCACCAGGCCCCATAGCAAATTTTGGTCATATGGCGCAAGTTATATGTCCTTTAGAGAGCGGTCCGCCGTAAAAATTTTTCTAATCTGCTCATTAATAGCTGAGATAGAAATATTTCAGTACCGCGAACCCATGATTTCAGTAGGTGGGCTCCACTGCATAGCGAGACACTCTCTCCTTTCGCCCCGTCCAGCCTCCGCAAGCGAAATTCCTATCCTGCGTTCTCCCATACTGAACCTCAAGGATCGCGGGACGCATACGCCACGGGCACTGCCTTCTTTTTGTTGTTGTTGTTGTTGTTGTTCTGGCGCCGCGCATTTTTGTTGACGGCGTTGTGCACAAGCTGTTGTGATTGTCTGGTGTCACACAGCGCACTATTTTGCACGCTGTGCACAAGCACACATGTCTAGCGGTATAATTTAGTGCTACACGAATACTGAGGCTGAACAAGCGTATCGCAGAGCATGATAGAAAACGGCATAGTTTCGGTACTTGCACACGTGACTTCATGACCGTGAAAACAAACAGGCGAAGCGGAAGTACCATCTCTCTCGCTTCCGTGAGAAGTAAAACAAAAAATACGCAGACATTCCGTTTATGTGTTTTGTTATTTCTCAAAACTTCAGTTCGTCAATTCAAGCAACAGATCACACAAATAACGGATGGTACCTTGAATAATTCTCGAAGTCACGTGTCACCATGAGCGATGTCATACTTCGGACCCGAGTACGTAGGCACAGGGACGCGAGTACACCACTGTCCGGCTTGGAGCACAGCGGCCGCAAGGAGAAGGGAAAACCACGTTCGGATTGAAATTTCAGGCCTTTCTGTGGCACGTAGCACTGTAATTCTTTGCAAACATGATCGTTGACGCGCATTGTGTGCTCTGCGCTTGTCAGCTCAAAATGGCCAGACCAGGTGAGAGGCCCTTTAAGCTTGGTAGAGTTGGCTATATTCTGTACAAATTCATAATGTAATAATATTGAAGTGTGTGTGTCTGCACCTGCAAAAGAAAAAAAAACAGGATGGATTGAACGAAAGGAAAGACAAAGATGTGCACCTTGCTTAATACTCAACTTCAAGCCTACATTGTAATCCCTTTGTGTTTGTGCTGCAACGGTTTGCTGGAGGTGGGGTGCAGCCGCCACCACTTGGACTACTTTGGAGTCATCGCCTCACCCTGACGATTCAATCAACAAAAATGCACGGTGTTTCTTGGCGACACTACAGGGACCTTGTGTTTTCACTGAGAAAGCAGGTAACGATGCAGATGAGTGACTTACCCAATATCAGCAAGTAAGCAGGTATCTTAGTATGCATAGTATCAGTTGCAACAAGGTATGTGAGCGCAAATTTCCCCTCATCTTTTAAGAGGTTCAATACTTAGAAGCATTTGTCTCACAAACCATATTTATTTCAAGGGAGTTTTCCACGTCTCAATAATTTCTCTCGTCGTATTCGAGTGCTGATAGCCGTGTTATAGTTTGTTAACGAAGCTTTCCCTCAAGTCTAAATATTTTAAGGCAGTTTGTCGGGTGCGTACCATGGCCACGTACGCTTATATCGCCTTCCGTTTCTCTACCACGGTTGCGCTTTAAAACCACGGCGCTGCAATTTTGCTTCAGTGACTTTCTTTTCCTTCCTTCTTCGCCTCCCTTAAACTGGCTCTCTCAACTACTACACGCAGAGACAAAGCAACAGCGCGCGCATTAGATCCCATTGATGAGATGAATATTTACAATTATTATTAGGGTTATAATTATACTCGAGTGCTGATTGCCGTGATATCGTTTGTTAACGAAGCTTTCCCTCAAGCCTAAATATTTTAAGGCAGTTTGTCGTGTGCGTACCATGGCCACGCACGCTTATATCGCCTTCCGTTTCTCTACCACGGGTGCGCTTTAAAACCACGGCGCTGCAGTTTTTTGCTTTCCTCTCCTTCCTTCTTCTCCGCCCTTAGACTGGCTCTCTTAACTACTACACGCAGAAACAAAGCAACAGCGCGCGCATGCAATCCCATAGATGAGATGACTATATATATATATATATATATATATATATAGAGAGAGAGAGAACTATCAGTCATAGCTCTCGTAGTATAGCCCTCTGGACCGTTTCCTTTTCTCTTTCTTTTTTCTTTTTTTTTCTTTTTTCTTTCGAAAGTAGTCCTATTAGGGTTATTATAATTACACGAAGGTATTTCGCCCTCGTCAGCAGCAGTCCTTGAGATTGTTATTCTGGCGGCTAGCTTCCCACGCTATGCGTGCCGCCATCGCACCTGGTTAAGCTTCTTCTAGACGCTAGAGTTACACTATGTCCGCGCAACCTTGAGCGATCGGAAAGCGCGTTTTCCCCGCTTGGCCGGCGGAGAAGGGAGGCTTTGTGTCCGGCCCACAGAGCCCCCCCCCCCCCCCCCATCTCAGTAAGACGCCTGGTGGGGGTCCCGTGCAGACGATGACCTCTCGGTGAGCGCATATTTCCCCCTCATCTTTTAAGAGGTTCAATACTTACAAGCATTTGTCTCGCAAACCATATTTATTTCAAGGAAATTTTCCACGTCTCAATAATTTCTCTCGTCGTATTCGAGTGCTGATTGCCGTGTTATAGTTTGTAAACGAAGCTTTCCCTCAAGTCTAAATATTTTAAGGTAGTTTTCCTAATCTCTAAGCCGCTCGAGTTCGCTCTTCTCCTCGGGCGGCCATTTTTCCAAGAAAGTATGCCTTCCAACCACTCGGTAAAACCGACTATCGCGGACAACATGAGTCCCTTTCCACGTAAGTGTAGGGCTCGGAGCAGGAGCTGTGGCGCTTGAAAGTGGCCTAGGGCCTGACGAACCAACCGACTGAGCTATCTTTTCGGGCAACATCGAAGGGTCACGAGTTCAAATCACCTGTTATGTTCCTTTTTTTTCCGCGCCTTTTTCTTTCTTTTTTTTCTTTCTTTTAATGTCTTTTCCTTTTTTATCACTGTACGGGAACCCTCCTAAAATAAAAAAAATAGAAAGATATATATCTTCAAATATGTATGGCCTCACATGTGCAGATCATAAATATCAGGTCCTCTAGCCGAGTGCCATCCGTGCGGTATAACCGAGCTCAGATTGGTCCACCTCGACTGATCAAATAGGGCACCACTGTATATTAAATGAGGCGTACAACTCCTGCGGGACCCGCCGTGGTTACTCAGTGGCTATGGTGTTAGACTGCTGAGCACGAGGTCGCGGGATTGGATCCCGGCCACGGCGGCCGCATTTCGATGGGGGCGAAATGCGAAAACACCCGTGTACTTAGATTTAGGTGCACGTTAAAGAACCCCAGGTGGTCGAAATTCCCGGAGTCCTCCACTACGGCGTGCCTCATAATCAGAAAGTGGTTTTGTCACGTAAAAGCCCACAATTTATTTTTAAATTTACCTCCTGCGGGGACGGTACAGTATCCGCCTCCCGTGCAAGAGGACCATGATTCAAATCCCGGACCGCAGAATTCTCCACCGGAAAATACCAGAAAAAAAAAAAAACAACCGTGTGTTGAGAAAATTGCACAAACAGGCCTGGAGTGCGGCCTGATCTCGGTGACCAGAACCGGTAACGCACTCTCTCACCAGAGCAGGATTGGCCACCCTGGTGCAGTACTTGGCCACAACCTCCTATATGAACACAACAATCAAACCCCGGCCCTCAGTCCCCAACAGCTGCGAAGCAACTGACCACGGCGGCGGTCAGACCTGCGACGCTGCAGAGGGTGCTAAGAATGCCTGGCTCCGGACAGGCCGCCATTGGAATATGAACCTGGCAACGTTTAACGCTAGAACGTTATCTAGTGAGGCGAGTCTAGCAGTGCTATTGGAGGAATTAGAGGGCAGTAAATAGGATATAATAGGGCTCAGTGAAGTTAGGAGGCCAAAAGAAGCATATGCAGTGCTAAAAAGCGGGCACGTCTTATGCTACCGGGGCTTAGCAGAGAGACGAGAACTAGGAGTCGGATTCCTGATTAATAAGAACATAGCTGGTAACATACAGGAATTCTATAGCATTAACGAGAGGGTGGCATGTCTTGTTGTGAAACTTAATAAGAGGTACAAAATGAAGGTCATACAGGTCTACGCCCCTACATCTAGTCATGATGACCAGGAAGTCGAAAGCTTCTATGAACACGTGGAATCGGCGATGGGTAAAGTCAAAACGAAATACAGTGTACTGATGGGCGATTTCAATGCCAGGGTAGGCAAGAAGCAGGCCGGAGACAAGTCAGGGGGGGAATATGGCATAGGCTCTAGGAATAGCAGAGGAGAGTTATTAGTAGAGTTTGCAGAACAGAATAATATGCGGATAATGAATACCTTTTTCCGCAAGCGGGTTAGCCGAAAGTGGACATGGAGGAGCCCGAATGGTGAGACTAGAAATGAAATCGACTTTATACTCTGCGCGAACCGTGGCATCATACAAGATGTAGACGTGCTCGGCAAGGTGCGCTGCAGTGACCATAGGATGGTAAGAACTCGAATTAGCCTTGACTTGAGGAGGGAACGGAAGAAACTGGTACATAAGAAACCAATCAATGAGTTAGCGGTAAGAGGGAAACTAGAGGAATTCCGGATCAAGCTACAGAACAGGTATTCGGCTTTAACCCAGGAAGAAGACCATAGTGTTGAAGCAATGAACGACAATCTTATGGGCATCATTAAGGAGTGCGCAATAGAAGTCGGTGGTAACGCCGTTAAACAGGAAACCAGTAAGCTATCGCAGGAGACGAAAGATCTGATCAAGAAACGCCAATGTATGAAAGCCTCTAACCCTACAGCTAGAATAGAACTGGCAGAACTTTCTAAGTTAATCAACAAGCGTAAGACAGCGGACATAAGGAACTATAATATGGATAGAATTGAACAGGCTCTCAGGAACGGAGGAAGCCTAAAAGCAGTAAAGAAGAAACTAGGAATAGGCAAGAATCAGATGTGTGCATTAAGAGACAAAGCAGGCAATATCGTTACTAATATGGATGAGATAGTTCAAGTGGCTGGAGAGTTTTATAGAGATTTATACAGTACCAGTAACACCCACGACGATAAGGTGAGAGAGAATAGTCTAGAGCAACTTGAAATCCCACAAGTAACACCGGAAGAGGTAAAGAATGCCTTGGGAGCTATGCAAAGGGGGAAGGCAGCTGGGGAGGATCAGGTAACAGCAGATTTGTTGAAGGATGGTGGGAACACTGTCCTAGAAAGGTTGGCCGCCCTATATACACAATGCCTCATGACCTCGAACGTACCGGAATCTTGGAAGAACGCTAACATAATCCTAATCCATAAGAAAGGGGACGCCAAAGACTTGAAAAATTATAGACCGATCAGCTTACTGTCCGTCGCCTACAAAGTATTTACTAAGGTAATCGCCAATAGAATCAGGAATACCTTAGACTTCTGTCAACCAAAGGACCAGGCAGGATTCCGTAAAGGCTACTCAACAATAGACCATATTCACACTATCAATCAGGTGATAGAGAAATGTGCAGAATATAACCAACCCTTATATATAGCCTTCATTGATTACGAAAAAGCATTTGACTCAGTCGAAACCTCAGCAGTCATGGAGGCACTACGGAATCAGGGTGTAGATGAGCCATATGTAAAGATACTGGAAGCTATCTATAGCGGTTCCACAGCCACCGTAATCCTCCACAAAGAAAGCAACAAAATCCCAATAAAGAAAGGCGTCAGGCAGGGAGATACGATATCTCCAATGCTATTCACAGCGTGTTTACAGGAGGTATTCAGAGACCTGGAGTGGGAAGAATTGGGGATAAAAGTTGATGGAGAATACCTTAGCAACTTGCGATTCGCTGATGATATTGCCTTGCTTAGTAACTCAGGAGACCAATTGCAATGCATGCTCACTGACCTGGAGAGGCAAAGCAGAAGGGTGGGTCTGAAAATTAATCTACAGAAAACTAAAGTAATGTTTAACAGTCTCGGAAGGGAACAGCAGTTTACGATAGGTAGCGAGGCACTGGAAGTGGTAAGGGAATACATCTACTTAGGGCAGGTAGTGACCACGGATCCGGATCATGAGACTGAAATAACCAGAAGAATAAGAATGGGCTGGGGTGCGTTTGGCAGGCATTCTCAAATCATGAACAGCAGGTTGCCACTATCCCTCAAGAGGAAAGTGTATAACAGCTGTGTCTTACCAGTACTCACCTACGGGGCAGAAACCTGGAGGCTTACGAAAAGGGTTCTGCTGAAATTGAGGACGACGCAACGAGCCATGGAAAGAAGAATGATAGGTGTAACGTTAAGGGATAAGAAAAGAGCAGATTGGGTGAGGGAACAAATGCGGGTAAATGACATATTAGTTGAAATCAAGAAAAAGAAATGGGCATGGGCCGGACATGTAATGAGGAGGGAAGATAACCGATGGTCATTAAGGGTTACGGACTGGATTCCAAGGGAAGGAAAGCGTAGTAGGGGGCGGCAGAAAGTTAGGTGGGCGGATGACATTAAGACGTTTGCAGGGACAACATGGCCACAATTAGTACATGACCGGGGTAGTTGGAGAAGTATGGGAGAGGCCTTTGCCCTGCAGTGGGCGTAACTAGGCTGATGATGTGCCCACGACTTTTCTTTGCAAATACAATGACAGATGAAAGTTTTCTTTTAAACACAGTGCTACCAGCAGTGGTGGCGACATTATTGGGTTGCCCTCATTTAAAACTTATCAAAAAACATTAAACGATATGGGAAGGCGTCATCTCTGAACTGGAAGAAATGCTTCAATGACTTGAACGCGGAAACAGAACGGGCAGATTAGATTGTGCAATAGACCCGGTTACCAAGCCAGGCTCATACCTATATTGTGTTTACCTGCAGCACGAACAATTCAGCCTGATTTATTCTAGGTGCACGCGGCAGTTGTGCCAACTCGCCAAACTTGCTGCAGTTCTTTGGTACCTGTGTCGGCAGCAATGCTATGCAAAATGTTAATGAAGGCTATTCCTCAAGATGTAGGGGTAAATTGGAGGCTTGCACTTTGTATCACTAATGCTCTTGCTTTTACAGGGACAATGAGAAGATGTAGTTACTCTGTCACCAGTTGCCAGCATTGTTTATTTCAAAAGCTTTCACAAGCTTTCTGTTGCAACAGTATTGAGGCCTAGGCTAGTTGTTACACAGTTATAATCATGCAATGACACAAAAAAGACTACACGAAGACATTCGAGGGCATGAGGCTTGTGTTGTGCATTTGCGTGTCTTCATGCCGTCAATTTTTTTTGTGTGTGTGTGTCATTGAATCTTATATAAGGAACCTTCCTTCTTTCAATGAGAGGTGTGTGCTGCTTGGCAAGATTAAAGGTAGGAGTAATGGCAATACAGAAGGAGAAGTTGAATTAGCAAAACTAGTTTGACTATGCACCTAATGCTGCAGAAATAAGAGATGCTGTTCAATCTAAGTCAGGCAATTTGTTTGCACTGAACTTTCTCGCAGAAATGGCATTTCATCGTGTACTTTGCCTGATAACCTGGAGCTAATCTGTGCAGCTAACTATGGCCTTAGACATATGCCGCATAACTTACAATTCATCTCCCTTAGCATAAGGTTGTCACATTCCAAGCATTCATGTGTCCCAAGCTGGAGTACGCATGCGCGGTTTGGTAGCTGTATCAGACTACATCATCCCATACACCTGAATCCATCGAAAGCCAGACTGGTAGATTAGGTAGTTTTCTTGAACTGTTCTTACTGAGGTGTCCCTGATCAAGACATAAAGATTAACTCACTAGTCTTCAGCCATGTAGAAAAATAGTGCATTTGTGCCTCTACCACAGGTCCTATTGCTTGTACTACTTTGCACGCTCGATTATCATTTTGGTTATTTGCCTCTCACTCCATAGCAGTTGTTTTAAGGCAGCTGTCTAACCGTCACCTGTACACGCTGTTACACATTTAACTCTCTTTATTCAAACGACAAAGAATTGGAGTCACCTGCCCATTGACACTGCTCACTACCCCAATTCTAGCCATTTCAAGACATTCTTTGAAGACCTCATGCAGATTATGCACCAAACCCCTCCTGTGATATCCTATGCCAGGAGCATTGAACATATCAAAAAAGGATAAATTGTAACTATGGCTGCGCTGGAACGTGAGTGAGGTTGCGGCCTGTTCAATCGCTGTGTCCGTACAACAGATGCAAAGGCACAGAGCACCGATCCCTGGTCTGGAGCAAGAATGACCATTCACCACTGTACAACATGGTACATACTAGACCGTTAAAAAGGCGTTTCGTTTGTTTGTCTCTGAATAAATCAAAATCATAATGTGCTTGAGACGTGACAATAAGCTGAAGGCCATTAAATTGTGACTAGCAGCAATTAAAGGCAACTCTTGTCCAACGTATTTTTTGAAGCCAACTGCAAAGAAAATATGACCGTTTGTGGTTTTTCACCATTTAAGTAGCGGTTTGCCGAAAATGAATCTTACAATTGATTTTTGTTGTCGGGTACAACCCAGTACAATTGTTTGGTTTTATGAAATTGACTAGTGCAACTCAAGCTACCCTTTCTGGAATCACATTCGCAGTGTAATTTTTGTTTCTACTTGACGCATACGCTCGAAAATTAAAAAGAAGCTTGAGCTTGACAGCTCCTAAGTACATGGGAACAGAAAAATGTTTTCGCTTGGCATCTGCTGTGCCAAATTTAAAGGTTTCTTGCTTTAAAGATAAACTAAAGTTGAGTGATTTTAGAAAACAGGCCACCTTTGACGAAGATAGGTCCTCCTATCGAAACATTGGCCAGCCTTTCTGAGTCACCTTATTTTATACCACAGTGTGCTATTCCATCTGTGAGCACCTTTCTTCATTTTGGATTTAGGAAACAGATGTTTCATTTTTGACTGTCCATTTCCTCTTCATAGAAATCTAATAAGTTGCCAAATTAAAGAGAAAAAAAAGCTCATGTACCATGTTTTAAACTCCGTAACTTAGTAATAAATAACATATCAATAATGACAACAACCCTTATTAGGGTATCTAAAGAGAGGGAAAAATGGAAATTTGTCAATCTGTCTTTTACAGACCTCTCATAGGCATTGTAACAGTTTCACCAAACTGTTAACTGAATTATCAAGTTTGTGTGTTTTAGATGCCCCAACAGATAAAATTGAAAGGACTGTAATATCTGATTTTGGTGTATAGTTACAGCTTTGTAAGCCTCGTGCTTAAACTTGTTCAAAAATAATTTAGGAATTTTTTTTTTAATTTATGAGTTGCTAAACAAAAAAAATGCAGAAAAAAATGCGAAGTGAGGCTTTTGTGATGGGGGTAGATAAATGCTTTATAGCTGAGTGATGGGTTCAGTTTCACTTACTTTCATGCTATATAACATGTATTCTCAGGAAACGTTTGTTTATTCACCACATAAGTCGCAACTTTATTGGCATGCGCTGTTTACCATAAAACCCCGAGAGATATCCCACCTAAAATTAAGAGAATATTGAATGGAAATATGAGGTGGGCTAACTTTCAGTGCACCTACAGGAACTAATGCATGTTATTTTATAGAACTAGAAAATCATACCAAAACAGGGTGAGTTTTCTTTTGGAGGTTATCTCTCAGCATGCTTACACACTGTATCGTTGATATGCTGTGCCTAGCCTACGTCTAGCGCGCTATTTCAGATGATGTTGGTGATGCATGAAATGACCCACTCACATACATACACGAGATGCGCATGTGTGTGTATCAGTAGCAGTAGTAGTATTACTTATTCATTTTGGGTTTTGCATTAGAGCTTCGGGCAGTTACCCATGTGCTTTCTTTTTTTTTTCAATGTGGCACTTTACCACCAAGATCAGTGATCATAGCTGGGTTCTTCCTTTTTTTTCTTCAGGGAAAAGCCACTAATGAATGCTTATGGTGAAGCTCACAGCTTCTGTGAGCTGAGAGATGCTCAAGCTTATTATCTGTAAGAAAACGAAGCGACAAGCATTTACCGTGGATGTTGTTTTCCATCAGTTTCAGGCTGAACATTGTTTTACTTCAAGTGCATTCTACATGTATGTTGCTTATTTCTTTGTCTGTTGTGCTGCATCTGATTAAATCACATAAAAGGCTTTCGCTTTCTCTTTTCAGGGCTACTAACGGCTATAGAGAACACCGCCTGTCAGGCTACATACCATATTTACTCAGTCTTAATGTGCACCCTTGGTTTTAGCATGCATAATATCTCGCAATTAAAAAGATGAACTTTCACACTCTTCTTTATATAGCTCACCTGTCAAACGTCTAATTTGCTCATAGCAGTACACCTACTGAAGTCTCGGGACCACCAGAGGCACGAATGTATTTCAGTTCCTCCATGTTTGTTTTGAGGGAAGTGATTTCGATGTAATAAAGCTGAGGGTGAACGTGGCCCACCTTAAAGCGCCTTAGAGAGAAACACTAAATTAACAGTGTAGATACCCTATTTTTGTTAGTTTCGCCATAATAGGATGTAGATTAGAAGAAAGCATCAATGTAAAAGTTCCATTCTTTCAATGTTGCACTGAAACCTAAGCGTCAGCAGGTCAGTGGTACTTCATGGATTTTAACGTGGTTTTTTATTAGTAATTGGGCCATACTGGCTCAGTAAAAGTTTCCAAAACTCTCCAATGTTCGGCTTGTTTAGAGCACAATATAGTCAGTTTTTAACTACAAACGCTTACCTATGTTCTAGCAGATGCCATCAAAATCCATAACGTCGCGGTGGGCAGGTGCGGGAACTTCAGCACAGTGGCGCCATCTGCCTTTTGTTTTTTGCGCCTTTTCTGGCTTAGCAATCCTCTTCTTGTGGTCAGAGTGCCATTTCTGGTATTGTAGAAGGGTAATTTACTAATACAGGTTAAATCGTTTATCTTTTTATTTTCCCTCTAAACGCTGTTTCAATGTTCAGAGTGCTCAAGCAATGGCTCTTTTTCTCACACATTGAAGCAGTGGGCAGAATAAACCAACACAGAATTAAAAAAAAGGAAAACTGACTCTGCTGCAACCTAAACGTTTCAATATGCAAGCTTTTTGTAATGCTACATTAGAGTTTATTCAATACAAGTGGAAACATAGCAAAATAAAAAAATTAAACGAGTCATCATGCTGTAAAGCCCTTGGTGACGGTGTACTATTAACATAGCATCGGTTTCGTACTCAATAATAATGCGTGTGTCACCTTGAGTTGACATCTTCCCAAAAAGGTGCGCCTTTAAATTAAGGAAACATGGTGAAGCAGTGTTTCCAGTCTGGCTGAAGTGTTTGTAAATTATTGCAAAAGTGTGTATGTTTGCAGGGTATAAACGAACTGTGTAAACCTAATCAACAACTTTGTGATGCATTCTAGAAATTGTGTTCTTGTGCATCATCTTTAGCGTAGTTCACCATCTTGTTGCAAGGCTGCAAAGGTGTACATCTTCACAAGCATTTGGGGAAATTATAAGCCTGTCATTTAAATGGGAGTTGGTTTCATAGAATTGATACTAACAGTTGCTGTTTGTTTTCAGAATCTGCCATTTTTAGTGTTTGCCATTGTTGAAATGTTGCAAAGTGTAGACCTCCACAGGCTATCGATTAATGAAGTGGGCCTTTCATTTGAGAGAGTTGGTTCCATAGAACTGATAACATATTGTAGCACTCTTCAACGAAGGACAGTACACAGACTAGTTTATTGTGGGCGGACTTGTTCCCAGAAACTATACGATTAAGTTAAATGCTCTTGCACAATTTGCAAGGGGGAGTTCACGGAATCTTTCTGACAGACAGCCACATCTGTTCATGGAACAGACTCCTCAAGTGCCCCTGTAATCAGGAAACATGCTGCGACTTCACATTATGCAAGGTACTGGGGTGCCATCTCGTACACTTACACAAGGCACTCACTGTCACAAGATGCACAATGTGCTGCCGACGCTTCTCTAACGGCAACGCAATGAGGCGTTTGGGAGGGTGCCCTGGTAAAATCCTCGCAGCTTGAGATTGTGGAGAGCTCTTTGCGGCAATATTAACATACATTCTAAAAAGCGCTGTTTGGTTTAGAAATGCATAATTTTTGGTAGTGTATTTCACCATCTTATGTAAGATTGCAAAGGCATAAGGTTTCGCAGGCTATAGATAAAATGAGCAAGCCTTAAGTGAGAAAGTTGTCTTCATGAAATTGCTGATACATTGTGAACATTTTTTTCTTTGTTCTTGAAATGTGTAATTTTTTTTCTATATAATCTTGCTGCCCATTTCACTTGCAATGCTAGTACTTTGCTGCCTGTTTACACTCTATTGCAATGCTTGTTTGCTGCCATTGTTTTATCACTTTGTTGTGCGCATGCGTTCTTTTCAATTATGCACATTTCTTTCCAGCCTATTGTTTTAGCAAAGTGTACATCTGCATTTTATAATTTGTTTCCCACCTGCAGCCTATTTTTGTTTTCCAGGCATGAAGTCAACAGTAACCATGTAGGCTCGTGTGAAGGCCGCACTCGCAACTTGGCAGCCCCAAATGTGGGGGGGAAATTTTCCAGCAGGGATGCAATCACCTTTAGTGTCCCGAGGCCACACACACATCAGCAAATTTTATCTCGCTGCACACTTCCGCATGCCACTATAAGATGTTGAGAGCCATCTAGTAGCGGCCCTTCAACGGGATCGAACCAAGTGGTTCAGTCCCATGTAAGAGCCGCTCCTCATCAAAATTCTGAAAAAAAATAGTGCGTCCCTTACACGAGTCTAACGATATGAAAGTTGAAGGTGAAGGTTTCATTCGTGTTAAATAGCATTAATCTTTCTTTACCTTGCGTTGCGAGCCATGAAACTACAACAAAGTACTTCCTGTCGAATGTTTAAAGGGACAAACATACCAAGGACAAGACAAGTAGGCTAGACAAATGGTGCTGACTTTCAATTTCAACTCTTGAAGATCAAAGTCGGTTCCCGTTCATGACAGCTCCTTGCCTTGCCCCTCATCTGTTCCGTGTGGTTAAATGTTCAACATGATCCAGAACAAACTAGCCAACTGACAATCCATAACAAAGTATTTCCTGCATGAAAAGACTTGCTGTGCAGGTGGTGGTAGATAGTGCTGTAACTGAAACGATTTTGTTGTTGATTGTGTTGCACAAATTTTGATTAGTTGTTCCCTTCCATCCTGCACACAGCCATTGACCAATGCACAGTAACATTAATTCACAAGGGACATTTATTGAGCTCTGAAAAACTCCAACTTCAAATTGCTGTTTCATTGATAAGAGAATGTTTCTTTGTCGTTTGAACTCCTAAAATATTTCTCTTTTCTTTCTTTTCAGGCTATTGAGCTCGACAATACAGCATGACAAGTGCTAGAGAAATTTCGCGATGGTGATTTTTTGCGTGGAAAGTCTTGCCTACTGTTCTGTGCCAGTGTCGAGTTGTTTATGTACAAAAGAGAGGTCATTTGTCATGACAGGCTGGCTTTAGTGGGACACGCCATTAAGCTTTAAGGATGTGGCAACCACCCCCCCTTCTCACTTTCACACCTTTCTGAGCTGCGCCTTAAGTAGGGCCCCTTACCAGGCCCTATTGCAGGTTTTGGTTATACAGTGGAAGTCTTAGAGTGCAGTTTAGGGAGCATTTTACCACAAGAATTTTTCTAATTTCTTTTTTGTTAGAGGAGATATAAGAAACTGAAATGTCCCACCTCCACATTGCGAGGAGGCAACCTTTAGCGCCAATGTAGACCCTCTCTTCTGCCTTGCCCGGCGTCCATAAGCAACATTTCATACTTGAGAACAGTGCGAAATGACTGGATAAGAATAGACGACACTGGGTGCGACATATGACAACACCATGCCCTTGTTGGCTATTCTTGTCTTTTCGTGCTGTTGCCTAGTATTCTAATATTATACCACCTAGCATACTTTTCAGCACTTCTGCGCCATTTCCCTGTCGTTTCCCATATGGAAGCTGAGGGACTGTGTGACATTTACATGACTGGTCCTCCCTTTATCTCTTTTCTTCTCATCCTCTGTTTCCTGCATAGCACACTTGGAATGGCAGTATTGCGCTTTCTGCATTGGACAATTTACGAAGGTCATGTGCTATTATCAGTGACTTTGCCTCCACATAAAACTTACGTGGAGGCAACTTCTTACGTGGAGGCATTTGTGTGTGTGACCCTGACTCTCTCGCTGGAAGCTGGGCTCCCTTGAGAGGATGGGAGCGCAGTCTTTTGTTCTAAATTTCATCTGTTTTTGTGCCATGCAGCTGCTTGTAGACACTGGTGCCGGCACATGATTTACGCACCACGCTTATCTGTTTGCAAAGCCGAAACATAGTCAGAGGCCTTTAACTTAAAAACAATTGAACCTGTGAACTTTACAACTTGGGAAACAGTAGAGTTGTACCCAAAAAATACTAAAAATTGGTTGAGTAAATCAAAATGTTCACTGCAATTAAAAATTTGCAGGCTTGGTCCTGAAGGGATCATGTGAACGCGCTCTCCGCTATATTGTCACAGCGAAAATGATCTACACCAGAAATGTTTATTAAAAGCACTCATGAAATATTTACGTACTGATGGCCGAAATTTCAGTTGCCACTACGCATTGGTTGTACAGGTTGGTGTCAGTGCGTGTGGGTAGGACCGTGTAACCGATGTGTCTAAAAAGTCTGGCTATGAAGATATTGGTCAGCAGCTGTAGCATTTATATTCTTTCGAAACAAGTTTTTCCTGTAAGCTAAGCCCAAATATAAAGGTACTAATATACTGGTCTCAATAGAGCAGCAGTGAACAAGCTCTAAAAATTTGGCATTTTGCGATGAAATCTTACAACTTGGCAGGTGTGAGCAACACATTTCAAGACACTTTTCCAGTCCACATTGTTTTTTTTTACTGTTGCCAGGCACAAGATTTGTAGCAACAGGTATTGCTTTCAGTAATAGTTGCCTTCAATTCTGCAGTTATGTGCCCCCTATAGTTGTTAATTAATATGTAAATTAGTGGAATTTGCTAATACAAGGAGGTTGCCATTGAACGTGATGGCAAACGCATTTATTAGAGAAACGCCGGCAGTGAAACAGCCTGAAGTTCCACTCGTCCTTTGCCACCGACTAGCTCACGTTCTGCATTAGAGAGTGTCATCGTGTCTCTTTTCCGCTGGCATGCACTTGGCTGCGGCTGAAAGTAAAGTGGCTACAATACTTACATTGCTGACTATTGCTCGCTTTGATGTCTGTCGCTGCTATGAAATCATCACAGAGACATTCGGTATATGATACAGCATTAAATTTATGATGCTCGATATTGTTGGGGATGCCAGTAAAAGTGGCTATGCAATGCTGTAATTAAGATTCTGTGAAATGGGGGGGGGGGTCCTCTGAGCCATGAAAAATTGGACCTGTAAATGATTTGTGTTACTACACAACTAAACTTTGAGTATTTGCTCTGATGCAAAATTCGTTGCTCATGAATTTTTCACAACGTTCTGAACGAAATGAAATTGCCAAAACCCTATCTTGCAAAATTTTATCCTCGAATTATTATCAGGTTTCAGCATGAAATGAACGCATGAAGATAGGTGTAGCATCCTTCTGTAACCTAATTTTTTTTTCTTTCAAATATTGGTATAATTTGCATTTGTGTTGGGTTGCCAATTCTCGAGTGAAACGAAGTCGATACTGCGGGGTAGGAGAGGGGAGAGAGGCAGCTAGCGACAATTGACCCTGTCAGTCGGTGCCAAGAGCCGGCAGTCTGTAAGTGCGACAAAGATTCATAGTTTTCGCCAACAAGGCAACGAACACAGGCAGAGGTAATGTGAACAGTTGGGGCATACAACAGTACTCAAATCACGACGAAAACGAAACTGCCTTTAAGTTTATTGTAATGCAACCGTAGAATGTGCATCTGTGCTGTCGACTGTTAATGAAAATTTGGCTTATTCATTTTTATTCAGCCAGAGAAACAATGCAAAAGTCAAGACATTTCGCTGTCCCACCTGGGTAAAGTCTGAACTGTTCTCCTAAAGTAAGGACGGTTGGCCTTGCTAGCTTGAATATGTATACGCACGAGTTTGTCTTGATCCGTTGCTTCCTGACATTTTTGCTTCTGTATTTTGCTTACGTTGTTCAATTATTTTTCGTTTATTGTTTCCCTGAAGTCTGTAGTATTGTTATTGTTTTCTGTATAGTGTGTGAGTGCCAGAATTGAAAGTTTTGTGTTGTTTAGTAGTATTTTTCACTGTGTTGGAAGGGCTGCATCTATTCATATGTATTGCTCTCTGCAGTTATGTTGCAGAATGCTGATGACTGCGGGACGTCTGCATATCCGAGGCCAACACCAGATGAACGGGAACAGTTCATGGACGAGCTGCAAGTCACGGGGAAAGCAGAATACTTTTGCACAGCCAAGAAGAACACACTCGAAGCATTTGTTCAGGAAGGCGAGCCTGGAGAAATGGGAGTACCTCAGGAAGTGTCAGTTGAGGACTTCTTATGTCTGGAAATTAAGGAAGGACCCCTTGTGCCTGTTAGGAAAACTAAGCCTCGAGGAAAAAAAGTCAACAGAAAAGGCGCTTGTTGGTTTCGCTGTGATGTGTGTCAGTATACCACAAGATGGCTAAGTAATCACAAGAAACACATGCGAACCCACCAACAGAAGCGCTTCAAGTGTGACGTTTGTCCGGGGACATTTTCGACGTAGAATGAGGATCATTTCAAGGCTCACATGTCGGTTCATACTGGCGTGAAGCCGTTCAAGTGCAGCAAGTGCTCGTACGCATCAACGAGGAAGCATCTCATAGAAAAGCATGAGTCAGAACACCACATTGAACTGAGCATCATCTATGTTGAGTGAACATGGCATTCAACTAACGAAGGGGTGGGAGAGGAGGGCAGGACACTCGGCTTCCCCAAGAGCCATTGACCTGGGGAATGGTCTCCTTGAGATACAACATCCAAGGCCAGTCATGCAAATTTGCAACGTCCTTTAATAATTCATGTTTTTTACATCATTTAATTGAGTTCCCCCAGCGTGCCATTACCTGCATTTGTAATTTGTTTCCTTGTTTCCAAGACAGTACTGTTGCTTTCGATGCCCTATGTCCTTTTGTAAAATATTTTTTAACACGTTTTTAGGAGAGGGATAGGGAATTGTGGGCTGTTAGAGCTATCTGTAAAGCATGGATGCGTTCTTTCTTTTCTTTTATAATAATTTTTCCCTAAAAATAATTTTTCTTTCAGTACTTATAAAGATGAAATATTCTTTTATACCTTCTGCTAGCCTCTCGCATATGTAGTATGCTACTTCCTTCTTTTTTTCTAACATGGTGCATCATCGTTAGTGCCATTACTTTTATTTTTTTCGTGTTAGTAAACTGCATTCCTGTGTATCCCTCCATTATGCAATTCCTTTTGGTGCTTATAAGGTATTTAAATGAATAAACTTGTCCTTTTCGATTATGCATTTCAGTTATTCATGAAAATAATGTCTACCTCTGCGAGTAATCAAATTGCACTATCTACCTCAGCGAGATGCAAAATTGTGCTATCTGCTATGGAGGTGTTTTTAAAAAAAGTTTGTCAGTCTTCCCAAAATCGCCCTGGGTTCACAGCCCTCCCCCATAACTATCTGTAAATTGAAATGTTATTTCTTACGTATATGTTATTATGTCTTGCCAAATTTTACCCCACGCCCAGACAATAATCCTGGGTGTGCTAATGTATCGGATCCATACAAGAATTTATGTCGGGCCATGCGAGGTAAAACATTGGCCAGTGGCTGGCACAACAAAAGGCTGATGTCAATGCCCACACACTTAGCCTAAGCTATCTTGTCATGCTTGGCCCGGCCTATCCTTGATTAGCCACTGTACATCTCACTAAAGTTGGGGCATCACGGAAATGTTCTTGTCCAGTTCCTGCATGAAAGAGACATTTAAAATTTTAAATACATGCACTTTGCACACACACAAAAAAAAAAACCTTCAGGAATCAAATGCTGCTTCTGCACGAACTACGTTATTTACTAGAACTTATTTGCCTTGCCCTCGTGACTTCCGTTTTCATTATTCCTACAGAGCTCAAAGTTGTGCTAGCGATCTTAGCTGTGCCGCCAGGCCCGTGCAGAAGAATGCTCGCCATGCTACGCCCGCCATTGCTCTCAGCTTTGGAATTGGCATGGACTTAAAACATGGAGCAAAAAAACTTGGGAACGAGCATGACGTCAGCCAACCTGCTTTTGCAACACAACCTCCTCTGGCCCCGTCGCTGCTTTCACTCACCAAATGCACACATCATGCATAGAATTCTGGCAACAGCACGCTGTACATGGCTCAGTTTGTAGCTCTGAGTACTGGTACAAACATAAAGGTGGTTGCAAACTAGCAGTCGTAAATGCAGCGACAAGCTTGCCTCACTCTGTCTTCGAAAAATATGTGTGCCCCTCACATCCAGATAAACTTATGTGGCTTGTCTTGTCAAACTCTGAAAATGTTCTGTATTGAAAATACTGTATGCTGTAGCATCGTAGGAAGCTTCTAGAAGACGTTCAGCTGCAGAAACCCGTGACAAAGCCTCTAAAAAAAATAGCGAGGCTACAGGGTTAAGATGGACCGCAAGAAAGCAGCAGTTAAAACTGAAAAGAACATTCTTGCTTGTGCAAGTGCATGTAAAAAAAGATATTTCAATCAAATCTCTGCTTGACGACTTCACAATGACAACTGAAGCCACCTGGAACCTGACATAAAATTCATAATTTTTCCAGGATGCCAAGGCATACTGGTTCACTGACAGAGAATTGAATGCGTCTGGATTGCATAAAAGGAGCCTTATTAACCTTGTGTGAGGGCAATTTTTTGGGAACCCTTGGGCATTCGGGACTCCAGTGTAGCTACAGAACCTCAGAAAAATCTTGCTACCACATCAGCTAAAACAAAATATACACTAGAAAAACAATTGACCTATAGCACGATAAATTGACAAGAGGCTGTGGGGACAGAGTTCATGGTAGGCTCGTACAACACGTTCAAGAATCTGGAATTTACAGTGTTGCAATAAAACTTGGGGCTAGTTGGCTCATAATGCTCAGGAAATAGATGCTGCACAAAACACAGACAAGGGCAAGAGACGGTAACACGGGGGGTCATGCACGCTTGTCCGTTTTACGTTTATTAGTGTTGCGCTTGTCAGTGTCGCCACCCTCTCGTGCCCTTGTGTGCAATCCGTGCAGCATCATTTTTTTTAAGCATTACAATGTTACATTCAGTGAAATGCAGTTCACTAATGCAGCTAAGACTGGGCTTGCAATATGTCCACAGTAATGTAATGTGGTACAAGAAGGCTGCACAGCTTATGGACCACAGTAGTGGTGATGCCTGGCATCATTATAAGTGTCAGTGAGATCATCTTGACAGGGGCTGTACTTGGAGAACGGGTTGCGCATAACACTGAAGGCTTCAGGTCTTATCGGCATAACTAGTGATGGCTGTAATGTAACATTATGATATCCGATCTGTTTGGTGCAGCATCTGAAATCAAGCGCTACGTGCGAAGTGTGGTACAGTGGCTCTGCTTCACCCATACGCTCAACTTGTCTTTGGCGAAGCCCCCAAGACTTCAAGCTGTCACAAATGCTGTTAGCATTAAGAAAGAGGTGATTTCTTTCTTCACTGCCTCACCAAAATGAAGTAGTGCCAAAGATGCACCAGTAGAGCATTCTTGCTGGTTAACTTAGGAGCCTTTGCGAGACTAGGTGGGTTGAGTGGCATGACAACATTATCCGGTTTCAATGTTACTTTGCAGTTTGTGAAACGCTCTGTATTATTGCCAACCAAAGAGAGATACAGAGCTCTGCGAAAGCAAAGGCACCTTGTGCTACATTCAGTGATGGCAAGTTCCTGGTAGCAATTGTTTGCTTGGCAGACTTGGTGGTGCTTACTCATTCTTTAGAGGCACCTCTTTCAGAAGTAGTGCACTGACGTCCACAAGGGCTAGAAGGGTGTTGGCATACATGCACCTTTCCTGCCGACAAAAGAGTGGACGCCTAAGAACTAATTTCGCAGTTCTACAAGCAAGCCACCTATCTGGTAGATGAACTGGAACCTGAAGTGCAGCTCCAAATATAAATAAGAGGCAAACACGCAGATTCAACTTCCCAACGTTAGATGCAGGAAGTTACTACAGGTTATCAGTGTATGCTCAATTGTGCAGTTAGGTGCTAAGCAGATAAAAACAAAATTTGCACTAAAAGCACAAGTTCCTACAAACTATTCCTTTCTGTGCACTCTCGCTTTGCCACAAATGAGGACAATGCAAAGCCTGTGACAACTACTGCTGAGCAATATGCAAGTTCATGGGAACCAGCATCACAATAATAAAAGTGTCGCAATAATAAAATGAACTCAGGCTGAACTGCAAACGAAAAAGAAGATCACGAAAAGATGGAGGCTTGCAGTGATGAACAGTGGTAGAACAAACAATGTTGCTGAAGCCACTGTTTTCACAAGGGGTCTTGCCTTTGACAGGGCATGTCACTCCACCAATACAAGCCAAAGACAAGTCCCCTTGTTGAAACATTGACTCCAGTGGCATTGTTTGTTCTACCACTGTTTATCACTGCAAGCTGAACCATGGTCATCATGAGAGAAATGAAACAGGGTAGACTGGGAAGTTTCTACTACTGCCATTGAAGCACTCAAGTCTGACATGCGAGGTCTCCCTTTCTATCAATTAATTTCTGCAAATACTAGTCTCTCCTCCTGCAAGTATCACCAGTGCCAAGTGATTGTTCTCTACTGTCTGGGTTGGCCATGTTTAACACCCGTAGGCGACATTCGTGCTGACACTCAAGGTAGCTACCATTTTGCAAAACAAAGCTCATCACTGAAATTTCGAAATTAAAGCCTTGTGCCTCATTGTCTGCAAGCAGAGCAAATTGACTATCTTCAAAGCCTTTACTGTACCACGCAGAAATTCAGCATGGCAAAAACATGTTTGGACGTACCCTGAGATTTGTGCAAGAAAGCCAGATACTTGCATCATCAAAATATGGGCTCTTTTCCAGAAGGCCTAAGGCACATGCAAGGAGGAAGACGTGTTTTTCCTCAGAAACCACACATTAATGTGGCTGGTCAGTATGCATGCTAAGCAGTGCTTCATGGTGGTATAGTGCCATTGGACATCGAATAGACTATATTTAATTCCAAACTTCCTAAGAGGACTCTTTTGACATGCAGCATTTAAATTGCTCAATGAAACTAAAGCCACTGACTTCAGGGCCATGGCTTTCATTCAGCCAAGTGCATAGCCATCCTGTTTCTGTCAAGTTCTTGCCTGGCTACACTTGGAAAAAAGTGATGAACAGTGGCACAAATAAACGAAGCTACGCAGCATGACAGGCAAGAGTGCCAGCTTGTTTATCTGATGCCCTCAGCACATCCATGTAAGATCTCGGTGAGAGGATGCACAGAGCCTTCTACTGCACATTTTCCCTCCACTTGCCTCCCCTCTCCTGCATGCCTTTGTAATGGTTCTTCTCTGTTAGCACTAAATAATGGCGCTGGAGTTGTAGACAAGGTAAGATGTGAAAATGAGGTACACATGGAAAAGAACAGCGCCCATTTCACTACAAAACGTGTCGTCATCATAACGCATGTCAGGTGTCGGTGTGTAGAATGCTGTATTATGTATTGAATTCTTTGCTAGTTATGTGCAGCGGAGAGTTGCCACGGCATTAGATGGGCAGCATTGTCGGGCAAGTCAGAATTCCTGTGCACCTTTCTCCGCTGACGCGACTACATATTTTGTGCATTCACAGGCAGTATGTAATGAAACAACTGCGAAAGTGACAGTTTCAGAGACATTTCACACTTCGTGCTAAGTGTTTGTTGAAGGTCAATTCAAATAAATTATGTTTGTTCGTTGTAGGTCAGTTCAAAGAAATTATGGTACCACAGAAAGTGACGGAGTGACACAATGCCTTCACACTCGTAGAGACACTCCTCCAGAACATTTGAGGAGACTGAGATATCTGGTGATTGCATGATGGTATGATCCGGGTTTACAAAGAAAGGCTCAGAAAACATCTGACCTGAACAGCAATCTAAATATCCACTAAGAAACGTCAACTCAAGCCTTGTTGTACGTGACAGATTTATTTCTTCAAATACCTTGCATACCCCAAAAGGCATTGCATAACGAAGGGATGCAGAGTAATGCAGATGACCAACATATAAAAATTAGGCATGATAGCACTAAATATGAGACGCTACATAGAAAAAGTAAGGACGCTTTAACATACAGCATATGTGAGGCTAGCAACAGGTGTAAATAAAGTTTGTTTAAACATATTACAAACAAGTGCTTTCAGTGAGACAGAAACTATATTAAGAATAACATGAAATAAAAGACGAAAGTATGCAGGCTTCATGCATAGTTGAATTATTAACATGCTGTGCAAGAAGCACAAGAAAAGGAAAAGGGGACACGACAGCTCAACTACCGAAAGAATGAAAGAGAAAAATTGTTACCAATATAAAGTACAGGGGCATGACACACTTCCTCCCCCGCCTGTTCGGCCGACCTTTTTCTGTTGTCACAGATCACCACGTTTCTTGCTGGCTATCGTAGCTGGGCTTTGCACAGTCCTGTGCTCTTTCCTTTTCCTTGTACATCCTGCGCAGCACGTTAATAATTCAAGTATGAACCAGCTAGTCCACAAGAAAGTACTATTTAATGCATAGCATATTACAGCCAACATTCACCCCCCTCCCGACTCCCAAAGAAAAAGAAAATTTACTTGTCATAAGTCAACAAACCAACACAAAGCAGTCAGAACAAGGGAATAATACTGAGAATCATGCCAGCAAACAAAGAAAAAATTCTGGTAAGTGCAAATCTAGAAAAACTGAATTGCACTGCATTATAAAAAGAAAAGTGCCTGATTAAAAGATGTCGGAGCTTTTTGTGGTAAGCCGCAGAGACTATGGTCTCAAGAATGCATAGGTCGGCAAAATAAGCTGACACTCCTTCGCACCGACTCTTCCATATTTTTGCAGGCTATATACTCGCTCACTCACGTGCACTCGCATTCTTACTCACACCCCCTCATACTTACTAACACACTTGCATTCATGCTCACTTCCGCTCACACTTGCTCACGTCCAGGGCATCATTTTTGCTGCACGAAGCACTCACCAGTTTGACCAACTGGCCAACTTAGACCAACTCACCACAATGCTATTCTTCTACTACATCCACTCACACTCACCAACAGTCACTCATGTTCATAATTTAAAAAAAATTAAATTATGGGGTTTTACGTGCCAAAACCACTTTCTGATTATGAGGCACGCCGTAGTGGAGGACTCCGGAAATTTCGACCACCTGGGGTTCTTTAACGTGCACCTAAATCTAAGTACATGGGTGTTTTCGCATTTCGCCCCCATCGAAATGCGGCCGCCGTGGCCGGGATTCGATCCCGCGACCTCGTGCTTAGCAGCCTAACACCATAGCCACTGAGCAACCACGGCGGGTACTCATGTTCATACTCGCTCAGTCACCGTTGCTGACACTTGTTCATACAGACATCAAGGCACTCATTCCTGTCCACATTCATGTCCACTCAAACTCGCCAACGCACACTACCGTTCAGACTCGCACCCACTGACACCTGTCATCACTCACTAATACTCTATGTCACAACAGTGAAATTATTGTGAAGTGAGCATGAGTTGCTGTACTGGTGAAAGAGTATGCCGACCTATGCAGCAACGTTACTCCGCTAGAAAATGACTTATGAGGAAGCTAAAAAGTTCCGTATGAGTGTCCTGGCATAGGTGGCCATGAATAGGCACAACCTGATCCATATGTACTCTGAGCAATCCTTTTCTGTTCATAACTTGGGGGGTTTGACTGTTTGCACATGTGGAACTTGATCATGGTGCTCATTGTTACTGATCACTTAAGGGTGGGTGGGGGGAGGAGTGTGTATCGAACATTGGTTTAGACACAGAGCAGGGCTCGAATGGCAAGGCTGAAGGGGGACACGTCTGCATAGCATAGGCCCTTTCATCCCTACAATGCTCAACGCCCAGGTGCAGTGTAGATACGAGAACATAGTACACTTTATGAATAAGGCACACTGTAGATGCAATACAGTAACTTATGCACGATATATGTACATAGTTGTACAGGCAAGAAAAGAAACTTGCACAGGGCTCATACATGACATCCCAATGAAAATTCAAGGGGCTAATCAACAATTTCAGGGATGCCAAAGGCCAAAACTCAAGGAAGGGGAAAACAAATCTTATTCATACGTACACTGGAAAATAGTGAAATCTCCTTCTTGTCTCAGCTGCAATTTCTTGCAGCCAAGCAGCTGCTGAGTTGGACACATAGTTCAGTTGATGGCTAGTAGTCTAAGGCCTCAACCAAAGATACTTGTCGGGCTAAAGGTAAATTGCTGAAGCTTATTTTCCACCACGCATTTACAAAGTCTGGGGCTTTAAAACTGGAGCGGTGATGACTGCACTGTGAACCAACCAAGCCAATTAACAAAATAAAAAAAACAGTGATAATGCTTGGTCGCTTGATCTGGCTTTGTCTGGCTCCATAGTGGCAATGGTAAATTTAAGGATTTCGGCCAGACTCATCTCCCTGTTAATGTCGATGTTAATGCAATGCGCACTGAAGCAGTGTAGCGACACATCGTATTGCCAGCACCAAACATGTCATCTATGAGTAATGCATGCAACGGGGATCCTGTCTGGTGCTTCCCACGAAACATGCTGTGCCATCTACCAGCATTGCCGTGAAGTCCATGCATGGTGTGTATGTGAACGCATTGTCTTTTGAATAATATATATATATGATGCAAGTTCGATTCCACTCAGTACCACAGAAATGCTTAAAAATTTTTTTTGGCTTTAAGGAATGGTGCCTTCCCAGTGCCACATGCTCACATGCCCAGTGCCACATGCATAATGAGCCAAAGTGGCACCATAGAGGGTCATTGAACCCAAGTTGGTACGATGGTCAGTTTCGAACTTGGTTCTCTCAGAACAGCAGCCGGATGCTGTACCAATTGGACCATAGACTACCCAGTGACATAAGTTGGTGCGAAAACAGAGGGAAAGAGGGATAGATAGATATGAATTTGAATTTTTATTAGACAAAGTAAGGTCACCAATTAAAGAAACATGTTGAGAAGCATCTGGATCCTTAGCATCATGCTAGTAAGGGCCCATGCAGAAATAGAAGCAGCAATACATGCATAAGCATACAGGCAGGCGCCACCTTTATGCATATTAGCATACAAAAGGGTTTCAACAACTAATAAGTTTTTTGCAATAATGTTTAAGCATCACAAGAAAAGAGTTATGTTGCTTTAGCCGAACACGAAGATTGTCCCAGAGAGAACAACCAACACTAGAAGGCAATTTTTTCCATGCACATTTTTTACTAGTGGCTTCAAGCAGTTACTACATTCATAGCCTCTTGTTTCGAAATGACAGGGCATAAAAACCGAGCAGTGAAAGGGGACATTGCTAGTTAACGAGATATAGGCACCATCATTGTAGTTTTGTAATTTATTAGCAGCTGTAGGGGACACGATTTGGTATTTTAGAAAAGAGGGGTTTAGTAGAGGTCGCATAATTTGAGTTTGACATGTAATGGGTTGCACGTTTTTGCAGGACTACAAGTGGTTTTATGTAAGAATCGTGTGTATGACCCCAAGATTCTGTACAATAAGATGGTTGACAATGAAATAGGGCAAAATAGATTGTTCTCAATGTTACTACGTCAAAGAAATGGCAACATTTGAAAACCGTAAAGCAGACCGTGCCGAGCTTTTTGCACAGACAGTCAATATGTATTTTCCAGTTGAAGTGACAATCTAATGCAACACCTAAATATATTAGGTTACTGACTCTTTCTATAGGTTCTCCTTCAGCCTGAGGCACACAAAAGTTCAATGATATAGCTATCTTTATGGGAACAATGAATCACCATACATTTTGCCTTCTTAACGTCTAGGAGCAGTTTACTGGCATGAAACCAATCACAATTTAGCTTCATTTTTCTGTTAGCTGCACGGAAAATGTTGTCCATGGATCGATGTGCACGAATGAGAGCAGTGTCATTTACATACATGACAGGAGTGAAAATATATGTAGCATTAATGGAAAGTCATTTGCGTACAATGAAAGTAAAATAGGTCCCAACACTGATCCTTGGGGACACCTAAGGTAAGTGGGAAAAAAATCTGAATTAGTATTGAAAAACCAAACTGTTTGTTGTCTGTCCGTAAGGTAGCTTCGAAAAAATTTAAGGCATCCCCCACCGAAGCTATAGCATTCTAATTTCTTAAGTGGTATACCGTGATGACAGGATTTAAAGCTTTCTTAACACCAGTTGGGGGCAAATGCACATTGTGTTGAAATTGCACAGAACTATATGGTCGATTGATATTGATGAAGAAGCGATGACCCTGGTGAGACTCGTAATGGGACTCGTAATGAAAACCATAAGAGCTAATAAGGAGAAAGTATTCATTGCTGTCATCTTTTAGTAAGTCAGCGTGAATAGACCAACACCACTGCCTCAAGCACAAGACTGCTGAGGCATATAAAAGAATGAATAGCCTGGGATATCTTGAACTTCGCCTGGTTTCAGCCAAGTCTCAGAAACAGCTATGAAATCGTACAGAGAAGAATTAACAGCTAGGAAGGAGCAAAGAGAGTAAGAGAGGACGGAGCAAAAGAGAGGAAAGAAGGAGTGAACTGTCCATGTTGCACTGTATCGGCATACAACAAGAGTCACTGTTGTTGCTATCTAGTAGTAATTGTTGCATAGCCATCACTGCGAAAGTTAGCAGATCTTCAGCAGATCTTCCTCAGTTTGAAAGTATAAAACACTAGAATTGTCTGCTCACCTACCAACAATTTTTGGATTTGCCACCCATAGTTAGGCACTGGAAGGTGCGTGAAGTATCCTATAAGAATGCTAATTGCATTAACAAGCCTTTTGCTGGTGGCTGTGGACACGACACGTATCACCGCTTTGCGGCACTCTGAAAAGAAAATATCTGTGATAATTTCCCGATAGACAGCGCATATCTATGGCATAGCACCGATGAAGAGTTCGTTACTTTAATGTTCAAAAATCGCCCACGACCACAGTTTTCAAGGAATTCAAGAAACGCATTTGATTTCAAGTAGATCTAAGGGCCCTTAAATCGATTTTTCAAATTCAGATATTTCCAACGAGGTGTACAAACCCTGCTTATGTAGGAAAAGAAAAATAGGTGCTAGCACTTCTAACGTCTTCGATTACGCTGCCTCCAGGATCAGCTCACTGTATTTTGCATCAACACCATCAATAAATGCCAGTGAGTGTGTTGTATAATGCTATCACCTTACAACCCGCACTGGCTCAAGTCAAAAGTGGTTTGCGACAAAACGTAAATCAGGCAAGTGAAATAGCCAGAAACTATAAAGCAAGGATTTAAAGAAAAACAAAAGACAAGAAGGATTTCACCTGTATTAGTAAAACAACAATCTAAAATACCAAAAAAGAGCCACTCCCACCATGAGGTGAGGCTTGGTAAGACAGGAATAGCGAAAAACGGGGTGCAACGCTGCCTTGAAGTTCCAACACCATCTCACCATGACGTCATTGATTTTGATGGCATCTGCTGGGGATTAGTTTATTGTTTACAGTTAAAAGTGGTTTGCATGTAGGATTACAGGAAATAAAGTAAATTCAGGAAATTGAACTTTGCACTTTATTTTCTCCTTTACTAATCAAACTATCATTACAAAGTTAATAAAAATAAAGTTTTCAAATCACTTAAAGTTTCACTTTTGTGTCCCTTTAAATGAATAATTACACTTCGACATCTATACCAGCCCGTTTAGGCTTTTCAAGACAAGTTGTCAGTGGCACATGAAGTAGCTCCAATTGTTCAGGTGGGATGTACTTGAAGAGTCACAAATAAGTTTTGGTACTAGTGAGAGTGCTGAGCTCATCTCCCAGAATTGTCTGCTGAATTTCCAGCAGCCATGGCTGTAATGATAGCCTTAACAAAATATTTTGCCTGGACCGTATTAGCATGGATTACAACACAGTCTGTAAAAACTGGGGCCACGAGGAGACCCTTGTCAGTGTCAAAAGAAATTGTTTTAATATGTTGGCCTGATACGTGGTCATGGCCATGAAAGCATTGTTGCAATTCTTAAGGACAATGTGTGTTGTAGTCATTTGTAGTGATTGTGACTGACTGTGATCATACACACATGTCTCTCGGTCTATCTTTCTTTCCTCTGTACGTTTCCGCTTCCGCATCCCCTATGTCTGGTAGCAAAGTGGATTTTTTGTTCTGGTTAACATCCCTGCATTTGTTCTTTTACTTTTACCTTTCTCTCCCTCTCTCTTGTTAAAGCTGTTTCTCATTGTGCTTGAGTGACAAATGCACTACTGTCTGCAGTGCGCTGTGTGCCCCATTAGTATGATGGGTATTATGCGAGACCCCTTATCGGGGCTCTCCAATTGCCTTCTGCCTCAGATTGTGATGATCGATGTAGACCAGCCAGAGTCATTGGTTTCTTCAAGGGCTATGGGACAGGTTTGCTGGAGGTCCATAAAAAACTGACTCGCCATCCTAGCCCTGCAAAAGTGGATGTCCAGATAAGCTGTTGCAAAACCACCACTACAACTGCTGAGGGGCGTATGCAATGTTTAATTTATGGTTTGGATGCTTGTTTTGAGCTTGTTCTTCATTTAAATGTATGCCATTCTGTGTGTTGTATGGGTGATTCCAATGAATGTATGCACTATTCGCTTCACTTTGCTGAGCACTTGTGGCCTCTGCCTTACAGTGGTATGAGCCATTGCTTACCGGGGTATGAGCCTTTGCTGATGATGATAGACGCTTGTCTTGAGCTTGTTATTTATTGAAATGTAAGCTGTTCTGTACTTAATTGTACGTATGAGTCCAATGAAGCTATGCACTGTTCGCTTCACTTTGCTGAGTGCTTGTAGCCTCTGCATTACAAGGGAGACGAGCCACTGCATTTTTGCTTGCTTAGGGGGTATGAGCCATTGCTGATGATGGTTGCTCTGCTCACAGACGGACACAAAAAATGCCGACCACCGAGAGGCTGACAGCTTCGCTGTAAAATTTCTGGTTCTGGGGAGCATAACTCATGACAGTTCTAAGTCAAACTCACGTTTTAAGAGGGTAGCAAGTTAATCATGATTGTCATTTAGTGGGTAGAGTAAGCTGACGGGGAGTTTGAAGGGTAGCATTAAGGATGCTAGGCAGCAGTGTAATCATTGTAGACACAGTGACGTATACCCCTGTGAGATGTCTAAGCTGTGGAAGTATTTGCTGATTTATCACTTGCCCAATCTGTTGTGTATTTGTTTTGCAAGTTGCTCTTGCAGTATGAGAATTAACTCTTCCATGATGGTCTCAGTGAGCGATGCTTTCAACTTTGGCAGTAACCGCACAGTTTGAGCTGGTTGCAAGCTCTGGATTTGGTCTCTCTTAGCTTGAGCGAGCGAAAATTTAGATGGATGCATTTGCTGGCTTTGAATTCCAAGGAAGCATTTGTGGGAAAAAATGGCACCAAGGCAGTCCTCGAAAGCTGAACCTATTCGTATCCAGTTTGAGCATGTTCCTTATCTTACAAGTTCTATTTTGGCCTGTTTGTGGCCTGTACATGGGAAATTTGTTACCATGTGTACACCTCTATAATTCACACACGAAGTCATAGTTATGGAATAGTAATGTTCATTCTTTATAAAACCACACATCATATTTTGTTGTGGCAAAGTTTGGGCCGATGCCTTCACTGTGGCCTATACAGTGACACGTAGTGATGATGACAGGTTGTGGTTTATAGAGATGGACCCCCATTATGACACTTTGGACGGGAACTGTGCATAAAAGTGATGGTATTTTGAAAGTGATGAGTGCTGTGTTTGTTTTTTCATTTGGTTGACAGCAAATAATTTCTGAAGTTCAGCAATATTATCTTTGCAAACTCAGCTGGAGGGTAAAAAAATATTTAACAAAGTATGTGGTTTTATGTGCCAAAACCCCGATCTGATTATGAGGCACGTTGTAGTGGGAGACTCTGGAAATTCGGACCACATAGGGTTCTTTAACATGCACCTACATCTAAGTACATGGGTGTTTTCACATTTCGCCCCCATTGAAATGCGGCTGCCTCGCCGGAATTCAGTCCCGCAACCTCGTGCTTAGCCGCCCAACACCATAGCCACTAAGCAACCACGGCAAGTAGCTGGAGGGCTTTTCTGTATCATATGTACAACTCTGATGTTCCCAGCTTGTATGAATTCATACATTTGAGTTGGTATGATTCAATCCTTTGTTGAGTTACGTAGTTCAGCAGCCAGTTGGGGTGACAATGTTGGCTGCAAGCAAATTTGAGTGTTCCAAAAGACACATCTGATATGTCTGGGCTGTAGGGAGCATCTTCATGTGACATACAATGGCTCGTTGTGCATGGAGGAAGCCAATGCTTTTGAAGCTGACTGGCTGCTCAAAAAAAAAAATGGTTGTGATAGGCATTCCGAGCTTGCTCAGTGCAAATTGAAAGAGGTCAGGTGTTGCAAAGAGCACCTTCTCTCATTCGAATGTCGCTAACAGTAGGGAGACACCTTTTCAAATTCGAGGCAGGCTTCGGGAACTTTGGCTGCTTTGCCTTCTGTGTTCTAAATCGTTGGTTATCCTGAACACTTGGGGCTCTTCTGAGCACCCACATGTGGAGAAAAAAAAAGCAAAATATGAGAGGCCGTGACGTCGCATTTTTATTTATTATTTACTTATTTATTTAAACATATTGCCAATCCCAAGAGGGGATTATTGCAGGGAGGGAAAGAAACGTACAATACAAAAAATACAAATCGAAGAGTGAGTACACAGGCGGACTAATGTCTTGTGGTGTGGTGAAAGTATTACAATGTTGTTGTTCATGGAGAACATGCAATATTAGTCATCAAGAGTACATCATCAATATGCAGAAATACAAGGGGTGGTACAAAGTGCATTAGGTTACATATTTTTTTGTGCATTATACAATTTTTACAGAGAAGAGAATTATTTAAGGAAACTATAAACAACAATTAACAAGCTTTTTATTGGTATTTGCAACACAATGGAATAAGGTGGACAAGTCATGCCTGCGAGGCATGTAGGTGAATCTCATAAGATTGTAGCTTCTAGTGATGGACTGAGGATAATATGAGAAAGTAAGTGGTTCCATTTCTAGCTTGTGAGTGCAAAGAATGAAAATCTATAACAGTCGGTGCTAAAACAGTATTCTTGTAATGATCGGAGGTGATTACGACGTGTTTGCCTAGTTTCAGATTTAGTCAAGTAGCGGGAGCTATCTATAATTAATTTATTGTGTAGTAGTTGGTAGATTACTTTCAGACGAGCATGTTTGGCACGATTTTGTAAAGTGAATAATCCGGCTCTGTTAATTTGTTGGGATGGAGAGGCAGTTCGGTTGTACTCATTGTAAATAAATCTGATTGCCTTTCTCTGCACTCTCTCTAGCATTGTTATTACTTTATTAGTATGTGGAAACCTGGACAAATTTGCATATTCTAGGATAGATCTAACGAATGTGGTATAGGCAAGTAGTTTAATTTCTGGTGTACTTTGATGGAGGCGCCTTTGGAGGAAGAAAAGTCTTTTTAAAGCTTTAGATGTTACAGGTTTAACATGAGAGTCCCACCTGACATTGTCTTGATATTATTAGGCCAAGATATTTATATTCTTTAACTGTCGTCATTGGAGTGCTGCCAACTGTGTAAGGGTATATCGAGATGTTCTGATTTCTAGTAATATGCGTGACGGCTGATTTGCTTACATTAAGACTCATTTGCCAGTTGCAACACCAGCCTGTTATTAATTTTAGAGCATGATTCAGTATATTGTGATCCTCGGGTGAGTTGATTTCTTTATAAATTATGCAATCGTCAGCAAGTAGCCTTATGTTAGTAGTCACAATACCAGGCAGATCATTAATGAATATTAGAAATAAGACTGGGGCAAGGACACTACCTTGTGGAACATCGGAGGTAACCGTGGTAATTCCTGAATACTCGTGATTCACTTCGACAAACTGAGTCCCGTTAGAGAGGTAGTTTTCAACCCATCTTGTAATTGGTCTGTCGCCTATTGCCAACTTAAGCTTCATAATCATTTTTGGATGGGATATTCTATCGAATGCTTCGTAGAAGTCAAGTAGGATTAGATCGACTTGCTTTTAGAGATCAATACTTGAAGGTAGGTCATGGATAAATTCTATAAGTTGGGTGACTGTAGATAGCCCTCGGCGCAATCTGTGTTGAAAAGGTGACAAAACATGTTTTTCTCAAAGTACAGAGTAACGTGTTTGAGGATGATATGTTCAAGAATTTTACATACCATGCAAGCTAATGAGATGGGTCGATAGTTACAGGCACCAGCTTTGTTACCCGATTTATACACAAGAATTATCTTAAGCTTTTTTCCAGTCAGTAGAAAGGGAGCAGGTTAATAAAGATTTATTGAACATGAGACACAAACATTTAGCTACCCATTCTGCGTATCGCATCAAGAAATGATTTGAAATATTGTCAGGTCCAGTTTCTTCTTTTTGGATCCAAGTTTAGTAGTAGGGTAAGTATTCCTGCCTCATCTACTGTGATTGGCTCATTTATACTGCTGCAGCTTGTCGAAATATCTGCTGTGCTTTGGTCATCGGTAGTGCAGACTGATTTAAAACAGGAGTTTAATGAGTTTGCTCTGCCTTTACTTTCTTTCGGTGTTAGCGTGCTGGTGCAATTATCTTTTGGGTTTAGGTAGCTCCAAAACTTTCTCAGAAAGTTGGTAAGGGAATATTTAAAGCAAGTATCCTTGGCCTTCTTTATTTTAGATTTTAACATTTTGATGGTTTCGTTGAGAGTGGTACTGGTAACCTGGTTTGGATGTTTTTTATGCAATTTTCTGAGGCGTTTTACTTTTCGTTTCATGTGAATTATATCCCGATTAATCCACAGGTTCTGTTTGTTCGTTTTACTTGTTTTTATCGGCACGAAGTTACGGATGCAAAAAGATGTAATTACTTTGAATTGCTGCCACAGTGTTTCAATGTCTGCGTCATCTGCTAGGTCCTTGATGGAGGAAATTTCAAAACTTAGGTGATCCAATATGCTGGTGTCATCAGCGGAGTTGAAATTGAAATAGGTAGATGTGGTTTTATGGGCAGTAGTTTTGTACTCTGATGGGATACTGTAGAGTGATATTTTGTGGTCTGTCAATTCGTCAAGAAGAAGAGTTTTTGTTAAACTTACATCGAAGTGGTCACTTAGAAATACTAAATCTAGTAAAGCAGAGCTAGAACCTTGTATGCCAGTAGGTTGATCTATTACTTGAGTGAGGTTAAAAGACAATATTATATCGAAAATTATGTCGGGCAATTTTGAGCGTTACATCATAGCGCACCAGTCGATATCAGGTAGATTGAAGTCACCTAGTAATATTAAGCTTGTCCCTTGTAGATGGCGAAGCACGTACATGTGTAAGGATGTTAAGGGATATTTGATGATGGGCTACAATAGACACATCCAACAATGATGGGGTGGGAAGGGTAAAGTAATCGGCAAGAAATCGCTTCAACACCCTCGACATAAGAAAGCATGGTGAAAGGGATTTTGTTTTTTTATCAGTATAGCCGCCCCACCACCACATGTTGGCCTTTCTTTGCGTATGACTGTAGTTTGCTATAGCTATTTCAAAATCTTTCAAATTGTTGTTTAGCCACATCTCAGGGAGAGCTAGGAAACTTGGATTGGTCGCGAGCAGAAAAGATTCAAGTGAGGTTAGCAGAAATTCAACCTTGTTGGTATGCCATCTCTCTTTGCGTCTCCAGTCAGCTCGCCAGAGCAGATAGGCGTTTGCTTTGAGCTTGCATTGCTACAAGCCACCGAAAGTGTGCGCTGCCAACGCACGTCAGAACAAAGCCTACGAACCTTCTGTAACAGTTCTAGTGAAGCAGACGCACTCCTGTGCTTTTCCATGGCACTTCGGAGAAGACAACAAAGACCCACGCCATATAGTTCAGTGTCTCTGTTGCTGGCTGACAATCACAATCAATCACATAATGACAATCACACTCACCATTTGCTTTTGCAAAAACTAAGTCTCCTAAATATTGACTTGAATTTTTTGCAGTGGATTAAATGCTTCTTATCTAACAAAACCCAGCATGTAACAGCTAACGGCCATAACTCGCGCAATTGTTCCGTCACATATGGTGTACCACAAGGCTCCATCCTCGGACCTGTACTGTTTCTAATTTACATTAACGACCTTCCCACCTGCATTACATAAACAATCAGGCTTTCGCGAATGATTGTGTCCTCCACTGCGTAATATCTAACTCTTATGATTCTCAACTTCAATCTGATCTTGACAGCATTAGTTCTTGGTGTTCACTCGGGTCCATGAAATTGAATGTTAACAAATGCAGAATAATGAGGATTTCCCAAAGAACTGCCGACTGTACCATCGCTGTTTATTCCATTACTAATTTTCATTTGTTACGTGTCAATACTTCGATACCTAGGTGTCCGCATAGATAACAATTTATCACGGATACTGACGTTAACTACGTCATTAACAATGCAAATCGCACTCTTGGTTTTTTGCAACGTAACTTTGCTTTGGCTCCTATTTCCTTAAAACTTCTTGATAAAACTTTAGTCGGGTCAAAACTCAAGTGCGCTTCTTCAATCTTGAATCCTCACTCCTCTACACTTGTAAACACACTAGAAGCCAACCAAAATCGTTCAGCTCGGTTCATTGTTTCTAATTATTCTCGCACCGCCAGTATTACTTTAATAAAGATTTCTCTAGACCTTCCTAACCTCTCTGTCAAAAGGAAGCAGGCCCGCCTATGTCTCTTTCATAAAATCTTCTTTACGAATCCTGAACAGAAATGCACATTGTTCTCGCCACCTTGTTATTTTTCATCCTGCGTCAACCATAACTTCAAAGTACAAGTGCTGTTCTGTCAGACCAACATGTACTTCCATTCCTACGTGCCAAAGACATCATCAGAATGGAATCACCTCTCTGCCTCCATCGCCAGCAACCCTGAGCATGCGTCATTCAAGACTGCCATTCTGAACATGTAACACCACTCCTCTCTGTAATGCCACAATGGCATTGAGAGCATTTAAATAAATAAATAAATAAATAAATAAATAGGTGCTAAACACAACTTTCAAGCTTACACACCAAAGTCAGATTGTCTCGTGAACAGAATGTGTAACGAGAAAGACATGGAGGCGATTCCACGGGAGATCAAACATGCATGTCCACTTGATATTTTTGTCTTGTCTGGTTTGTCTTCTCTTGACTGCATGAAACCGCAAATTTTATTCCCAATAAGTGTTCTCAGCTAGCCAAAAAAGTATTTGAAGGTGGCAGTGTGAGCATCCTCCTATTGCTTACCATAATATTGTTACGCCAAGGACAAGTCAGTAAGACGAGCAACTATTTACACGTTATATTTACAACAGCGGCTGCAGCGCTGACTGGTTAGATTCATAGTGCGAACCCAGTTCGTTCTTCCTCCTCTTTTCTCGAGTAATGGCGCCCACTCACCTCGTTCAAACAATCCAACACCACACGCGTGTAGCATAATCCCCCAGCAGCAGAAGCGACGTCCCGGAGCGTCTAAATGTCATCACTGGGAGGGTGATACTGCTTCAGTCATGTAACGCGCACGATATCACTGGACTGGAAAGCAGATAGGGCGTCAGGGGCGATCTCGTAGGTGACAGGAGTCACGGCATGAAGCACTCGGTATGGGTCTGTGTAACGAGACAGCAGTTTTTCTGACAGGCCGACCTGACGCAACGGAGACCATAGAAGCACCAAAGAAATAGGCGGGAAGTGCACATCTCGGTGTCACCGGTTGTACAAACGCCTTTCACTCTCTTGGGATTTCGGAAGGCAGTCACGGGCAATTTCCCTTGCGTGGGCACAGTGGGCGATGGTGTCAAGTGCATATTCATTGGTCGATGCCGCTTGAACAGGTAGAGTTGTGTCGAGGGGCAGTGCTGGTTCTCGGCCGAACAGCAGGAAAAATGGGAAATAACCGGCGGTGTCGTGCGCGAGGAATTATAAGCAAATGTGACAAACGGTAGAGTGAGGTCCCAGTCAATGTGGTCTGAAGATACATATTTCGCGAGCATGTCTGTGAGAGTGTGATTGAGATGGTCCGTGAGGCCATTTGTTTGCGGATGGTATAATGTGGATAGCTTGTGCCTCGTGGCACAGGAGTGCAGGATGTCCGGGATAACTTTTGATAGGAATGTCCAGCCACGGTCTGTGAGAAGTTGTTGCGGAGCTCCATGTTATAAAATCACGTCGCGTAGAAGAAAATGGGCGACACCTGTGGCAGAGCTAGTAGGAGGCGCACGTGTGATGGCGTAGCGCGTGACGTAATCACAGCGATCCACCTGTTTCAGAGGTAGAAAGAGGAAAAGGGCCAAGTAAGTCCAAACCAACCCGAAAGAATGGTTCCGCGGGAAGTCGAGTGGTTGAAGGTAGCCAGCAGGGAGCGTCAATGGTGTCTTGTGTCGCTGACATTTCTCACACGCAGCTACCTATCTTCGAACGGAGCGAGCAAGCCCTGGCCAAAAAAAGCGTTGGCGGATCCGGTCGTAGGTACGTGACACACCCAGGTGACCGGCAGTGGGGAGGTCGTGAAGTTCGTGGAGAACAGCCAAGCGAAGGTGTTTACTGTTTAGGGATCACAAGGAGTAATGCAGGGCCGTCGGGGTTAACATTGCGGTGGTAGGGTGCGCCATCTTGAAGTGTAAATAAGCAAAGGAAACTGTCGGCAAGTAACGATTCCAGGTGGTCAATGATGATACGCAAGGACGGCTCACAGCGCTGCTCGTCGGCGACATGGAGCAGTGAAAAAACAGAAAGAACACAGGCATCGGTGACAGTATCAGACGTAGAGGTCGCATCTTCGACTGTGTAGCAAGAGAGGCAATCTGCGTCCTGGTGTTGGCATCCCGACTTGTAAGTCACTGTGTAGGGATATTCTTGTAGTTAGAAGGCCCAACGACCGAGCCGGCCAGTAGGATCCTTGAGCGACAAAAGCCAACAGAGCACATGATAGTCTGTAATTACTGAGAAGGGCTTGCCATATAAGTATGGGCGGAACTTTGAAACAGCCCAGACAAGAGCAGGACATTCATGCTCAGTAATCAAACAGCTGCGCTCTGCAGGGGCGAGGAGCCGGCTAGCGTAGGCTATAACGCGGTTGTGTCCGTGTTGGCGTTGCGATAAGACGGTGCCGATCCCATAACCACTGGCATTGGTTTGGACCTCTGTAGGTGCGTACGGGTCAAAGTGGGCCAAGATTGGTGGATTGGAGAGAATCGTGATAAGGCATGAAAATGCAGCAGCCTGAGGGGAACCCCACGTAAAAGGCACGTCTTTTTTCAGAAGTTCAGCGAGTGATCGAGTGATTGCTGCAAAATCTTTCGCGAACCGTCGGAAATAAGAACAGAGCCCCACAATACTATGGACGTCTTTGACAGACTGAGGTACAGGAAAAGCCGTTACCGCTTGAACCTTCTCCGGGTTGGGTTGTACTCCGGCACTATCAATGAGATTGCCTAGCACTGTAATCTGTCGGCGCCCGCAGTGGCACTTCGATGAGTTTAACTGGAGCCCAGCGATGCGGAAGACGTCAAGGACAGCTGCGACGCGCTGAAGGTGAGTCTCAAATGTAGGAGAGAATACAAGGATGTCCTCGAGGTAACAAAGGCAAATTGACCATTTGAAACCTTTAAACAGAGAGTCGATCATCCGTTCGAACGTGGCGGGGCATTGCATAAACCGAACGGCATAACCTTGAATTGGTAGAGGCCATCTGCAGTGACGAAAGCGGTCTGTTCTTGGTCTTGCTCATCGACGGAAATCTGCCAATAGCCAGATCAAAGGTAGACGGACGAAAAGTATTTGGCACCGCGAAGACAATCAAGAGCGTCATCGATTCGTGGTAAAGGGTAAACGTCCTCTTTAGTAATTCGGTTTTGGTGGTGGTAATCAACTCGGAAACGTCACGTGCCATCTTTCTTTTTGACGAGCAAAACCAGCGACGCCCAAGGACTCAACGAGGGCTCAACAATGCCTCTGATGAGCATCTTGTGTACTTCATGCTGAATAACTTTCCGCTCTTCCGTGGTGAATGGGAGCCGCATCACCAGTGTTTATCCGATGCTTAACAAGGGGCGTCTGACCAAGTGGTCGATTGTCAGTGTCAAATATATTGCGGGAGAAAAGTAAAAAGTGATATAGGGCGGCTGGTTGGTCACGTGCAAGGTCCGGAGCGACCATAGGACGTAATGGGCCATCGAGGTTCAAGTCATCCTGCGGATAATCATGAGGATCTGGAGACACGTCGGCTGCAAAAGCAGTGACGTGGTCATCTGTCACTGACCAGAGCGTGGCCACTGCTATGCCTTCAGGTAACGCTTGCTTCGTCAAGCCAAAATTGATAACGGGGAGACCGATCCGATTAGCGGCAAGGGTTACAACGAAGGGTGGCATAGAAATGCGCACCAGGAGGACATCACAAATATGTGCGACAACATAGTCGCCATCAGCCACGGTTGCCGTTGAGGCGAATTCGACGAAGGTTAGGGCTTTTGGAGGTAAGTGAACAAACACTGTAGTTCAAAGGGTGTTCGGGGCAAACATCTGAAAGAACAGGAAGCTTGAGGCACAGCGTACCGGTGGCACAGTCGATGAGGGCAGAATGCGTCGTCAGAAAGTCGAGCCCGAAGATTAGGTCATGAGGGCAACTGGTCAGCACAGTGAGCAGGACTGCAACTCGGCGGGCAGCAATTCCTATGCGAGCAGTGCACATACCCTGACGGCAAAAGTGGCGCCATCGGTGATGCATACGGCTCGAGTGATGGTGTGCGTAAGAACTTTTTGAGGCGACGACATAGGTTAGCGCTCATTATGGACACTTGTGGCGCGATCTTGTACGCGTTCCAAAATCGAACGGAGGCGGTCCATTCTTTACATCACGAAATAGGCGGTCCGCAATGTTTGCGAGAACGAGAGGAAGCAAACAACCAATGAGCGAAGTGGAAGCCTGCATAAAGCTTTTGACGTCTGCTTGGGGAACGTATAACATATTGAGAAGCGTTTCTAAAATTTTGAGAAAGATTTTACTATTATGACTGAGTAGCAAAATGTGTTGTTGATTTTGAAAGATTCAATTTGGAATGCGGAATGACTGAAACAAATTATTGGGGTTAATGTCTTGAAATGGTGCTAGGTGGCGTCGCAGCTTTGCGAAACGTTTACTGGTGGCGCTAGCCACTACCCCGTTTCAAGCAAACGGCGCAACTTTTGAAGTGGTTGGTTCAGTCCAGCAGTTGCGTGCAGAAAGCCAAAGTTCTTCATTCTATGGGAGAGCCATGGCGCAAAACCTGACACCTTGTGCACCCATCAAGGAACCGCGTGTTTCCGAGGGCCAGCGGGAGACGGTTCTCACTTTTATGGAGCAGCATCCCCAGCTGGCTTTAAGATCCAGCAAGCTGGGGCCAGGCTTCACTGTTGGCAACTGGCGACGGCCGTGGCAGCAGCTGGCCCATGCGCTGAACGAGGAAGGGCCTGTCATAAAAACGGTGAAACAGTGGCAGGAGTGGTGGCGAAAACAGGTGTTCGAGGCCCGCCACGACGCTACCACAATCGCCCAAGAGCAAAGGTGAGTGACCGTCGAATGGTCTGGGCGATTTGTCCTTCAACATTGGTGTGTATATTCAGAAGCACTGGAGGGGGTCGCTTTTCCGTCTTCCACGGCCGAGTACTGCAGCTGACGGGGACAGTCCGCTTGCGTGGCATCACCACCCTTCCCTACCAAGAGGTAAGCACACTGCCGCCATAATAGCATGGGTTCCTGAACGGTGCCGACTTAGAGTTTGCCATTATCTGTAAGTGGTACCTTTAGTGGAACACGACACTTTGGTGAACAGGCAAATAGCGCAGGAGAGAATGGATAAGCAGGTAGGTTAATCAACTAGAATCTCAGTTGGCTGCGCTTTTGGGAAAAGGGGGATTAAGTGATCATCACAGAAATAATATGCCTTCAGGGAACTGCACGAGAATAGTAATACATGGGATTATTAAGCACTTAATAATTGCAGAATATTTCCGCAAATATGTAGTACGAAAACTTGTAACATAGGCAGTGTAACGAATAGCCAGGTAGTGGAGGGACATGCTCATGACACTTTCCAGCAGGCTGACATTCGCACTGCAGCTATAGACGTCGTCGAAGCTACGGACGAGGCTGCGGGCATGAGGAGCACAGTGACACTTAAGCATCAGAGGAATGAGTGTTTTAATTATCACCAAATGTGTGTGCAGTTTGTAAACATTTAATGTGTTTACTCTACAGTGGCAGAGGATCCACCGCGCGGCACATCAGTCACGGTAAGGGTGGCTGCTGCACCTGGTAAGTTATTGATCCTCAAGCTGTTAGAGAACATAAGCTCTCGTATTTTATTTAACTAGCCCAATAAGCCATAACATGGCCATAACCACTTTTATGCATACCATAAAATGCAGTGAAACTGTAGAAAATGCTGCATGCTTTCCGTGTTGCAACGTCCTGCACGGCCACCACGTGGACAGCGACCGCGACGGGCGGACAGCCTCCCGACCATGTCGTCGCAATGTGCCCGCAGCCTCAAACAGGGCGACGAGATGCTCCAGGTTGGTAGATCCTTTGGTGTCATTTTACATGAAGGACGTAAGTATTCTTTATGCTCTGTTATCATAAGTGAATCGTGAATCTGAAAAACAAACCAACTTGGGATGTAAACAAAGAAATATGCGTCGTATTGAGGGCTCGGTATCGTATCTTGCCAATGATCAACCGCCGGGCAAAAGGTTGGTTAGCCCTGAAAAGGGCTGTTTGGTGGTGAGAGATGCATTTGAGTAGATGACGGAAGAATAGTTCCAGCAGGTCTTTGTCTGTCCAAACAAAGAGGGCATAGCTTGTACACGACGCTTGACACTGCCATAGGATGACATCAGGCCAGTGGCTCTTCAACAGAGAGGGAATCGTTGTGCACGTTGCGATTCTTGACAACAGCAGCTTCCAGCCATGAGCTGGTTGCGAGTCATCAGCAACTCATGCGAACAGTTCCACCATGATTATTCATTCCAGGTGCTGCGGAGGATTGAAGAATACACCACCCGCCTCGCTGTCGCGGCAGAGAGGACAGCAGCGGCTCAGGAGGGCATCATGGGGCAGGTGCGCTCCATGGCACGGGACATAGCTGCGCACCTGCAGCAAGAAATTAATTTATTGTTTATTTTCACCTTCTCAATGTCATTTTATTCATTTATTGTGTTTTATGAGTTCAGTTTATTTTATTTATTTATTGCTGTTTGAGTTTTAGAAGTTAACTTTCATTTGAGGCATGAATTGTTGCTTCATTTTGAGTTTTAAGTTTCCTTGTTGCCTTGTATGAGTAACACAGGAGGATCTTTTGGACGAAAGGCGTAATGCGTGCACCCATTTTTGTTCTATAGTATTTGCCTCTTTCCGGGGGGCCTTAAAGGTCCAAACACCCGGCATCAGCTCAACGCCCACGATCCCCCTTTCCCCGGACACGGCTAAGCCGCGCACGGTTAAACGCGGGAGGTTCCAATTCTCGTGTGCTCGGGTACGTGGTGTCGCAACGCACCAAACACCTGCTGACACAGACGCCAATGCGGGGCCGCATGGTTCAGCCGACATGCTATACATCATACGAGTCCTGTGAGCAAGCTCACATCTGTAGCTAAAATTTTTCAACTGTTTTCGCCACACACTACGCCGCCTAATTCGGCGACGGGTGGCCGCACTGACCGAAAATTAGTAATGGCGCGCCACAGCACCTTAGATTCATCGGCAAAAATTTTGTTTCATTCTGGGACGCTGCATAAAACAGCTGCAATTTTATTCGCGTAACGGTCACGAATGTAGCAGCGGGATTGGCATTCACACCAAAAAAACCGTTCGTATTCCTTTCTACTTGCGTATTGGCCTAGTGCCCGCGACCACCGTCACAAACCATTGTGCCGCTGCTGCTCCCTTCAAAAACGGCGTGCTGTTGTCGCCTTCATTTCCGCTAGTAGAACGGCGAGGGCTAAGTTCGGCGACACACCGATATATTTTACTCATGGAAATAGGCTAATCGTATCTTTACTGGTTGCAGTCGCAATCGACAAACGCGCCGATACCGATTCAAGCGGCGACAGCGGCAAAAGCGCACTTTCCGGCGACTTAATATTTTGAAAGCTGAAAGCACTCTCGACAGGTTCAGCGCTCAACATGACCGCCGTGCGACGCGCATATTTGGCGCCAATACACCGAGAACAAATGGTGTGGCAAGGCCGAAAATGTGACGAAGTGGCAGAAATTCACCAGTGACCGAAGCAAATATGTCCTCCGTCCCCATTGCTGTTCACGCTTCATGTTAAGGTCGCGGAAACCCGACTACAAAGTAGTGAATTAAGGTTTGATTTGTCCTACCAGCATGATGGACGAATGGTGCAGCAGAAAAGCCCCGGACTGATGTATGCGGCGGACGACATAGTGCCACTAGCGGACAATGCAAGATACTTAGAGACACTTGCGAATACGTGTGGCAACGAAGCGACAGATCTAAGCCTTAATTTTGGCACAGATGAATATGGAATTATGATCTTTATCGAAGAGATGAGTGAGTACTCAGTCTCGGTCCAACTGCAAGTCGTCCCACACATTCGAGTCTGTGTCGCAGTTCTTGTAGTTCACGACGATCGAGCGTCTTCCCTCTGCTCTTCCACATTTTAATAGATAGAACTAAGCGATTCCCGGCCTCTCGGCGGGACGTTGCTGCAAGGGCGGGCAGCTGCTCGTGCCTGCATGCTCTCGATTCAGGTGGCGCTCGATGGCGGCGGGTGCGTACCAGCCCCTAGTGGGTGGTGTGCAGTCTGCTCACTGTAAGATGTCTGTAGCCACCTACACTATACTGTCACAAACGTGATGGTTAATGGTTCTTGTCTCTCTCTGCGCACCGCCGTCGCACTGCAACTACGGTGCGCAGGAGTGCGTCCACCGTGCCACCGGACCTGCCAGGCTGTTTGGCAATCCCACCCTCGTCTGCTGCGCGGGGAGCTTTTGTCTTGCCCCTGCGTGACGCTTCCCGGAAGGCAACTGGAAGCCGGGACCATTCGAGGTCGTCGACCCTCGTCACGGAAAATGCGGCTTGCTGCACAGGTACGTCGGTCAAGACGACCCGTCCCTTCCACCGGAGCGCTTTCTAGGCGAAGAGGCAACGCCCGACGGAGGCAGCCATCGAAGAATAGAGCCCGTGGAGTGTCCCCATTGGCCGAACATGACGCCACTTGCACGGGCCCTACGATTGGATGACAGTGAAAGACACCTTTTCTGGCTTACCGATTGGATCAAAATGACACCTGCATAGGCTCGACCACTGGCTGAAAATAACGTGACCCCGACAGACTGAAGGGGCTATAACGAAAGGAACCATCGGAAAAGAGAGAGACGTTCTTCTTGCCGCAGGACCCAGCGTTCGATTTGTTTCTGGCCGTCGATGGCATTTTACTGTTTTGCGTCCTTCTATTTCTGCGCATAATGTAAATAAATTTTCATTTCTCTAAGTCCCCCTCAACGTCGGTATACCCCTGCACTCACGTGCAAGATCAGATAACTTCCTGCGCGGTATTCCTCCGTCTGCTGCCTCTAAATTCTACATTTACGACTAATTTCGCTCAGGTGGCCCACTTTATTGCTTTGTGCAAATGTGAATAGTTCTACAAGATACAAAAGAAAACGCGTGTAAAGGGTCGTTCAGTGCCTTGTTTAATGGGTTTGTCATCTTCAGCATCACCATCAGCCTATTTTATTTCCACTGCAAAACGAAGGCCTCTCCCTGCGATTTCCAATTACCCTTGTCCTGCGCCAACCGCTTCCAACTGGCACCTGCGAATGTCTTAATTTCATCACCCCACCTAGTCTTCTGCCGTCCTCGACAGCGCTTCCCTTCTCTTGGCACCCAATCTGTAACCCTAATGGTCCACCGGTCATATAACCTACGCCACACATGACCTGCCCAGCTCCATCTTTCTCTCTTAGTGTCAATGAGAATATCGGCTATCCCCGTCTGCTCTCTGATCCGCACCGCTCTTTTCCTGTCTCTTAACGTTACGCCTAGCATTCTTCGTTGCGTCGCTCTTTGCGCGGTCCTTAGCTTGTTTTCAAGCTTCTTTTCAGTCTCCAAGTCTCTGCCCCATATGTCAGCACTCGTAAAATGCACTGATTGTATACCTTCCTTTTCAGTAATAATGGTAAGCTTCCAGTAAGGAGCTTACAATGTCTGCCGTATGCACTTCAACCCATTTTTATTATTCTGCGAACTTCCCTCTCATGATCAGGGTGCCCTGCGAGTAATTGATCTAGGTAAACGTACTCCTTCGCAGACTCTAGAGGCTGGCTGGCCATATTGAACTATTGTTCCCTTTCCCGGCTATTTATCATTACCTACGTCTTCTGCATATTAATCAACCCCACTCTTACTCTCTCTCTGTTAAGGTCTTCACTCATTTGTTGTAAGTCGTCCCCTGTGTTGCTGAACAGCGCAATATGTCATCTGCAAATGGAAGGTTGCTGAGATATTCGCCGTTAATCCTCACTCCTAAGTTTTCTCAGTTTATTAACATGAATACTTCTTCCAAACACGCCGTGAATAGCATTGGAGAGATTGTGTCTCCGTGTCGGACGCCTTTATACGTGTCTTCCTACTTGTGGAAAATTAAGGTAGCTGTGGAATCTATGTAGATATTTTCCAAGATATTCGCGTAAGCGTCCTGTACTCCATCATTACGTAATGCCTCTATGACTGCTACTATCTCTACTGAATCAAACGCCTTTTCTTAATTCGTGAAAGCTATATAGAGAGGCTGATTGTACTCTATAGATTTCGCGATTACCTGATCGATGACATGGACGTGATCCATTGTAAAGTGTCCCTTCCTGAAACCACCCTGCTCCCTTGGTAGACTAAAGTCCAATGTTGCCCTTATTCTTTGCAATTTATCTTGGTGAAACCACTGTAATGAAAACAAACGCCCCTCAGATGGGCAATTCATCAACGACGCACAACGTGTTGCAAGCTGATAGCTTTTTAACACCCCGAAAGGCGCAGTGAACACTGGAGGGTTCGAGCGTAGGGCATATTCATTGGCCTCTGTAAGCATGGGCATGAGTGGTGGCGGCGATCTCAAGAGCTCGCGCCGGTATCGCGGCAAGCATGTCCAGTGCCAAGCTGACGACTTCGGGCGTCCAAGCACTGTCGATAGCTCGCCGGTCCGACTTGTCCGGGTTCAAGATCATCCTCATGATCTCTAGCAAGGGACACTCGGGAGTGGCGCCGCCAAGCGTGAACCCAGAGTGTGCGAGGTCGACGAACGAGTAGTTGGAAGCCTTCGAGAAGAGCGGCCAGGGACTCCCGTCCTCCAGGCTTGGGAGAGACCTGCGGGCCACAATCACCGCCGTTACCATCGTCGACCTAAATAAAAGGGACCCTATAGAAGCCAGTGTGATCAACAATGCACCGATACAAAATTACCCGCAATAAAAGGTAACGCACGAGACAGAAGTTAGACCGAGCGCGAACTGTAAACCTGCACTTACTGATCCCAAAGCGTGAACATTTTGCCGAGTTGTCGTAACGAATGCGCTGCCTTGATTGCACGAACATATTTTTCGACACTCTAATGCCGGAACGCCGTTACACGTCAAGGAAACATTGAACAAGTACTTCACCTTTATTCTGGCTAAGGAGACACCATTAGTGCAAGGAAGCAATGAAATGTTCCAGTAAAAGCCTATATGCTTAGAATAGCAATTAACTGCTTCGTTAACTATCTACTAATCGAAACTCAGTCCACGTTATAAAAAACGCTACTGTAGGCTATGCGTTAGGTTCGGACGACTAAATCGAAATCTTGAGGCATCAAACTCAACGTAGGAAGAATGATACGTCGGCCATTACATGAAGGGTTAAACAGGCGTGCTAAAGATCAAGGAACCCTGTATCGCTTCCGATATATTTCTTTGTGTATGAAGTTAGCGCTCTGTCGTGTTTGTTTCTTCCCGTTGGCTGTCTATTATGGCGCCTAATTTTGTATTTTCCTCTGTAAATCCCCAAAGGAAACCAATTGTCTTCGTTAAAAACAGTGGCTGAATAAGGGAAAACCCTCCTTGGCGCTTTCCTTTGAAGAAGGGCACATCCAACGAAATCTTGATTTTATTCGGAAGAGTCTATGTCCCTTTTACCCCCCGGGGCAAGAATATTAATGGCACATTTGAAAGGCCGCTTTCTAGAGCTATAGAGAACTCTCGCAGTGCGGTTCCCATTCGGCTGGTCCCGTCAGGGCGCCGCTCTCCCACTCGAAACCTGGGAGTGCGAACGAGATCACCGAGATCCGCCCGAAACTCGATCACGCGACTATGCAGATTGCACTAGAAGCGGCTAGTAGAAGGTTCGGCTTAGGCGCGGTTTTCCTCGCTCCCATGTGGACAGGGCTCCAGATCGCATCAAACCGGGTTGGAGCGTGCTAGGAATTTCATTCGAATAAGTGGGTGAGAATGTGTAAGGATTAGTTTTGGTCTTTGAGAACAGGGGCGGAGGAGCTGCCAGGATGGTTCAAAAAAGAGCGACCAGAAATGAACGTAACGTGTAAGCAGGCGTCGTCCAACCAAGCGCCTCAGTTTTCCCGGACATAATGAAGTAAGCAACACAGATATGCTCTGTAGAGTTCATATACAAGTCCTTAGAAATTGACTTTCAACGCCCGGGTTGCGGGAAATGCCGTGGCGGATGGCTTGGGACAAATTTCGGCAGTCAGGGGTTCCAACACGCGCACCCAGCCCTAGCGCTCACTGTATATGAATGTGCATATTGTACTGTAGACTACCCATTCTGCCACTTTTCAGAGTGAAAGAGAGAGACGCTGATGAACTCGGTGATTTGCGCTGAATCGGTTTCAGCTGAGACTGTCCCGTTGAGTGTGTGTGTATATATATATATATATGTATATATATATATTTGTTGTTAAACCCATGTGCGTTTGATGTGGCGCATCCAAGACAGAAGACAACGACGTTGTGCTGGCTACCTGAAGCTCAATGAGCACTCGCCTGATTGAGACCGTCGTCACTATCTATACCTGGCCTCTGAATAAAGACCTTTCGTGGGTGTAACAATATGTATGCACTGAGGACCAGATCCTCGTGTTACAAAAGGGAACCGCCAGAAATGTAAGCACGTTCCTTATGGTTCAATATTTCGCATAGTGGGCCAGCCTTGCTCAGAGTTGAAAGCCGAGACTCCAACCCGCGACCTCGTGCGCACAGCCACAGAAGCCACGAACAGCCACTGTTAGGCGCACAGCCACGAACAGTGGCCACTGTTCAACTGCGGAACGGAACGTGCGGAGTACTTTCCTAAAACTCTCGTACGCTGATATTACAAGCAAGTCAGCAAACATTAACGATCGAAACCTTAATGAAGTCTGAACATCGCGTGTCGGGCCGCACGTGTACGCACAACGCGGGCACCGAATGGTTATGGCTGTGCCTCAGAACAGGAGGTCCCTTGCTTAATTTCCGGCTATGACGGCCGTATTCCAACGCGAGCCAAGCGGAATGCAAAGACATGAGTGTGTCGAGCTTTGGATGGACGTTAAAGACCTCAAAGCTCTGACCCCGAACCTTCCTCCCGCGACGTGTGGGTTGCGGATGTTAAACCCAACGAACCAGTTGGTAAAGGAACCCCAGATTAATTTGCAGCAAGTTCCTAAACCACTCACCCGTCTTTTGCGAAGCTGGACACCATCGTGATCATGCGGTAGGACATCGCCCTTTCTTCGTCAGTAGCCAAGTGCGGGTAGGTGTACGGGAGCCCAAACAGCATTGGCACATCGTCTCCGTGCGTCGCATTTTCTCCGGAAAACGTGGAAAAAGAAGGTCTGGGCGTGTACTGCAAGTAGTACACATTCTTTCCCAGGGTGGCCAAACTTTTCCCGAAGGAAGCAACGGGGCAACGGAACAAGGTGTCACCGATAACCTGTATCCAACCGCGGTGGTTGGGGGCTTCAAGGTCGTACTCGGTCTTCAATAAAGGAATGACCAACTCCATCACAGAGTCCGACGCGTCGCCGAACAAATAAGGAAAAGTTTGTTTCAGCACTTGCGCCGTGATCTTTTTTTGCGTACCTGCTATGTCTGGCAAGAGCATTTCAAAGAAGGCCTGCCCTTCCATCGCCACGTTGGAGATCAGTGTGTCCCGCGCTCGGGCCGCTACGAACCGCCGCTCGAGAGAGTCCATCTTGCCAGGAAATAGGGGCGCCTCGAAGGATGGCATGAAAAACAGAGAGATATTCTTGGTGGCCTTCAAGATATCCGGCGCGCTCCGGTTTCGGAGGCAGTGCACGGCGTCAGCGACGCGCGCCGACTGGCAGCCGGCGTTGGCGGCCAGGCGCGAGAAGCTCCGTCGCGCTTCGGGTCCCTCGTTCCGGGGCAGCGGAAAGTACGCCGAGCCGCTCATGAGAAACGCCCTGCGGTACGGGCCGTACTGCGACATTATCGGGCTCGCCATCAACATGGAGGACGCGATGGCGCCGGCGCTCTGTCCGGCGATTAGTATGCGGTCGCGGTCGCCGCCGAACCGGTGGACGTTTTCCCGAAGCCAGCGGAGCGCCAGAAGCTGGTCGTACAGCCCCATGTTGCCCGCAACTTCACGGCCCGTTCCCGAGTTGAGGAAGCCGAACGACGTCACCCGGTAGTTAGGCGTGACGACGAGCACGTCTCCCAAGCCTGCCACGAAGCGGCCGTCGAAGAAGTCGTAGCTGTTGCCTCCGCCCACGAAAGAGCCACCGAAGAGCCAGAAGACGACGGCGCGGTGGTTTTCGCCGCCCAACAGGTCGGTCACGCATTTGCCGGGCACCCAGACGTTGATGTGCAGGCAGTCTTCGGTGGTGTTCGAGGCGTCGATGACGGAAGTGCGACCAAAATGCGTGTCCGACTGGGCGCAGGGGGGTCGCTTGTACGTGGCGTTGAACAGGTCGTGCCAGGACTGGGCGCATCGGGGCTCAGCGAACCGCCCGTCTCCGGTCGTCGAGGCGCCGAACGGGATGCCGTAGAAGGCGACGGAGTTGTACGATGTCCCGTTGATCTTGAACTGAAGTAGGCTTCCCTTGGCGTAACCGTTCGGCGTCCTCGCGATGAGGCAGCCTCTTGGTGCTTTAGGGCCAGATCTTGAAACGATTGGTAGGAGCACAAAGACCGCCAAGGCAGTGATGAGGCCGCCGCTCAGCAAGGCAGCTACTACCCTGAAACAACAAAATTAAATCAGCCGAATGGTAGCGAACTATATAAAAATGGCGAGGACACTATCAATGCGCAGTATTAATGCTAAAGATGCGTCCTAATGCTTTTTGAAGCAGTTTTACATGTAAAAGTAAACAAAACAAATAAAGTCGCAGTTTGGCCTTAGAGGCGAAGCATCGATTGCGATAGCAAATTAATACACTGCTATACGAAGTAAGGATAGTAGCTTTATCGGTCGTATAAACTTGGCAACAATCGCTTACTAACTAAATTAACAAGCATAGCGGCAGCGCGCTCAGGAAGCTTCAAGACATCACATTCTATGACCGCAGACAGCAGCTGTAATATTGAGACTTGCAGGGCGTACATAGGCAAAGGGACCCAAACAACGACGACGACAAGCGCTAACTTCCAACTGAAGTTTTATTTGGAATAACAAGCATATATAGCCAAGACACCAAGAGAAAAAACGCCGCCTCGAAAACAAGTTGGTTATATATGCTTGTTATTTGACATAAAAGTTCATTTAGAAGTCAGCGCTTGTCTGCGTCGTTCTTTCGGTCCCTTTGACTATGTACGCTCTAAGTGCGCGTACTAACCCCGCCCGCTCGATAGCTTGGTCCCACCGCCGTTGTTTTTCAGAAAGCCAGCTGTCCCCATTAAACGCCTCCAGTCCTCTTTGGAGACACGTGACAAACTGGTGGAGGTGCTGGGTATTTCTCACTCATGCCGCATACTCCTCCTGGGAGGGGAACCACCAGCCCAGTGCCAATAGAGAGACCCGTCCATTGGGCCAGCCGCTGGTCAGGGGACTGCTTCCAGAAGACAACACAGCGATTCTAACCACCTCAACTGGTATGGACAGCGCGATGACCGACCCGGTAGACAATTCAGAACCCATGGGTTCCAAAGTCGTTCCATGACGACGTATTCGAAGACGTCGAAAATTGTATGGCCGAGTACAATGTCTCTGTTTGCTAGGAGGACGGCTCGCGTATGTGGTTCTAAAACCGTGAGGAGCAACTGACGTCGTGGCATGAGTTCCGCCGTCAGCTACAGTCATGGCGCGTTCACCTGAGGCATTCGGCGTCTGGAGCGGCGCCCAATTCGGCGGAACCCAGTTCGGCGGCGGCGAGATCCGCCGGAACAGCCCCTTCCGCGCCGATCGCTCCCGGACCGATTTTCGCGGCAGCTGCCGCCGGATTGCCTCGCCGCGAACCAATCGGAGCGCGTCTCAGCAATTCGAAAGATGGCGGCCAAGCCCAACGCTCTCGTCATATCGCAGTCTTCGAACGCGTCGCGACATCGGAAATGCTCATCGAATTGGTGCGTAACCGCCCCGTCCTTTTCGACAAGTACCACGCGAAGCACAAGGTATAAGCGACCTGACAAGGTGGCGTGACCAAGCTACGCGCGCCCTTGCAAAGCAGGACGAACCCAGCAACGCCGGTGGCGTCGTCTCTTCGGCGAATGCTTCTGCGCGTCACGCATCGCCAGAAAGGTGCTTGCCAACAGGCCTAGCAGTACTGCCTCTTCTTGCTCAGGGTTCATCATTGCCTTTTCAAGCAATGGTGGAAACGCGCAAAATTAACACACGAACTCGACGCGAACGGAGACAACTGCGCAATTTCGAGCTGCGCGAACATCCGGGATATACCGCGCTTGGTTGGAGGTTAGCACTTTATGGGGCAGATGGCGCTGTATCTCGTTCCGGCGGCGCGGTGCGCAAGCAATGTGAACGACACGATTTTCGGCGGCTGGAGAATTCCATTCCCTGTAGACGCCGGATTCCTCAGTGTGAACGGGCCATCAGTTTGAGATTAGGGACGTGACCTCGCTGTTATTTTGTAGCACAGTTTAGGCGACTACAGCAAAGCGTAGGACGAGCCCACACCTACTGTATCGGCCAATAACCGGAAATGAGGCACGCATATGGTTTCCGCAAAGAGGGGACACGGGCAACACTCCCGCGTGAAGAGAAAGCGGATTAGTAGCTGCACTTTAGAAAAGGCACTAGAACTGGACCCCCGCTCGGAACAAAAGGGTAGAAGGCGCGAGCCGAAGGGGAGCGTTCGGGGAGACGAGCGTGGGGGGGTGCTTGAGGTCACCGTCACCGCTAATGCCCATGCGCTCCCCAAATGTCCCGTCGACGGTCACGGAAATTGGGCGACGCGACGCTGCCCAGCCGGTTTGATGTTTGGCATTCGCGTGCGCCTGCTAAGGATTACCGTGAAAATGGCGGTAGCTTTACCACTTAGCCGGCTACGGCCGAGGAATGCTTTTGTGTGCGATTGTCATCGGGTCCCAATTATGGTGTTTGTATTTCAAGCGAACCGGCACACAGCTGCACGGGAGACAGATTTCTCAGTACTGGCAGGGTAGCCCGCTGTGCGGCGGATATGCAGTTAATAATCCGCGATTTCACGGAACATTCTCGGCAGCTTGCATGGCGGCCGGTTGTAGGTGAAAAGAGGGAAGACGTCAGGGGCCGATACTCGCAGCCCAACGTAGGGGAGAGGGAGGTGGCACGTGTGTTTGAGAATCCTATCCCCTGGCGTGTTCTAAAGAGTGCCACTGTTTCCACCAATGCTGTGTGCGGCACGAAGGTGGTTGTGCTATTGGTTACAATGATGTGAACTCGCATGTGTGATTGGCTGGTTTGCGAATCCTTTGTACAACTGAGGGCTTAAAAAGTCATGTTTGGTTGTGTGGAGAGAGAGCGGAGCTTCGGGCTTGGGCTCGGAAAGACGCTTCGGCGTTTGAATAAAACGTCACTTCGTCGGACAACGGCTCTTCCTTCGCGCTGCCACCGTGCACTCGAATCATCGAGGGGCGCCGACTTCGGACCTTCAACAGCTTCCCTCCTTGACTAGCATTGAAGCTACGAGAGGACAAAGGGAAAGGAAATTAACTGCTTCTAAACACACCCACACCAGTGCTGACCGCCGCGAACGAGCGATCCAGCTTCCCAATGAAAGTGTCACCGTATTTGTCGAAGACGTGACGCGCCTCTTCAGACGAGCAGACACTGGAATGTCCGCGGACAAGAAGTTCCGTCACCCGATAAGAGGAGTGAAGGAGCAGCTCTTCGATGGTCTTGTACGGAGCCCTCCGAAGACTGTCGCCGAATTTTTGTCTCAGGCTGTAAGTATGGAGAAGATGCTTCTGCAGGGATCGAACTTCTACGAGCTCAATTAAACGCAACATCCGCTTCAGTTATGTTCACATTGACCGGAAGCAACAATCCAAGAACTCATCTGCACCGTCGTGCGGGGAGAAATGCAGATTTACGGCGCGTCACAACCTACGGTGAGCTCCATTGCCAATGTTGTAAAAGATTAAATACACCAAGCGCTCCGCTCGCCTGCACCGACTGAACACCGCCGTGCGACCTACGCAGAAGCCCTGAGACTCCATGCTTCGTCGCCCCCAGTGCTTGTTCACGCTGCTCAGCCGGTTGGACTTTCACCAGCCCAACCGGTGCAATACATCGCAGAACGACGCACGCATCCAGCGTTTCCGCCTGCCGCTCCTCATGTTATGCTTCAGCCGGAGCAGCCAGTGCATTACGCAGACGATCGACGCATGACGCCTCGGACGTCGGATGTTTGGCGCACACCGGACCGCCGTTCTCTGTGCTTCCACTGCGGGAGGCAGATCGTTTGTGCCGCCAGTGCCCATACCGACGTCTCGGGTTGCTGGGATTTTCCGCTTACTAGTCACCACCCCGACCTGGCCAACGACTCCAAGATATTGAACATTATCTGGCTCAACAGCGCACTTCTTCCTTCTTGGCCTTCCATCCCTCTTCTTTTGCATTGTCCCCATTACTGCAGGTGGCAATATATATATGTATGTATATGTATATATATATATATATATGCGGCAACATGCGGTAGATGCGGCAACAGGGGGGTAATGCACTGGGAACTTGCTGTCCAGCGTGACAGCGCAGATAAGGGCGTCATTACTTTTCGAAGCTTGCGACAAGGTTCTTCCGTAACTACGGAAACGGCGGCGCCTGTGTTGACTAATGCCAGTGTGACGATTCCTTCTACAGATACTTCGATTACGTTCGTCGGAAGAGAGCGAGGCCTTGTGTGGTTCGACTGGAACGCAGCAGTTCTCGCCTCTTGAACTGCGGTAGCTAGTTTTCCTGCTTCGATGGGGCCGGACGCCGCCGCATGGGGGAAAGTGAGCGGCGACGAGGAGATGGCGAGCGACGAACACGGCAGAAGGAATGACGTTGGTCGCAGACGGCAAGTGCGAGTCATTTGGTGGCGAGAAGGACGAAAGCTGGCGAAACGCAGGAGCGGACAGGTTGGTCATTACCTTGAAGCCATAAGCGACGGAGATAATGCCGTACCACGTGACCAGGGATTCCACAGAAGAAGCACACGGGGCGATTGTCGGATGTACGCCAGGGTCCCGTGCCAGCTGGTGATCTGGTGGTGTACACTGGAGGGATTGGACGTGGCGGTGCAGCAAATGATGGTGCTGAAAAAGTCGCTGGAGGTGGTCGTGCTGCAACCTTGGTGTAGCTTAGAGGTAGAGGCAATGGTTGCGCTGCATGAGGGGATTGAATAGCTTTGGACCCTTAATTGTTCGTGGAGCATCTGACGCAACGTAGGAGCCAAGGAAGGCGTAGGCCCTGGGACGGCGGTGAGTAGGGATAGCTGGCGGGCGACTTCAGAGCGTATAAATTCCTTGATTTCGCCGAGCAGATGGTCGTTATTAGTCACAGCGGCTAAACTTGCAATGGAAGTATCGGGGATCGAAGAACGTCGAGTGAGTAGACGTTGCCTCCTGAGTTCGTCGTAGCTTTGACAAAGTTCAGCGACTTCGACCACGGTCCGCGGGCTTTTCGAGAGGAGCATTTGGAATGCGTCGTCTGCGATGGCCTTCATTACGTGACGGATCTTGTCAGACTCACTCATCGATGGGTCGACGAGCTTGCAAAGGTCCACAACGTCTTCTATGTACTTGAAGTTTTCACCGGGTTGCTGGGAACGGTTGCGGAAGCGCTCTTCGTCACGGAGCTTCCGCCCCTCAAGGCGTCCGAAGACTTGCGTAATGCGCGCCTTGAAATCTGGCCAGGTGCTGAGGTCGGATTCGTGGTTGTGGTACCACACGCTACCGACACCCGTGAGATATAAGTTCACGTAACTGAGCTTCGCAGCATCGTCTCATTTATTGTGGACACTCACCGCTCATATATCCACAGCCAATCTTCTACGTCGTATTCGTCGGAACCATTGAAGATGGGAGGATCGTGTGAACGCACTGAGCCAGGATAAATCAATGTTGGCGATGCCGGAGGTATTTGGCTGGCGTCGTAAGGCATGATGGCGGCAGTGTCCGATTACGTAGTTCCAGGGTGGCTGGGGAAGTACTACCCAGCACAGCTCCACCAACTATGTAACGTGGTTTATCGAGCACCAAGAAATGCGACCGCCTCAGTCGAGCGTCAGACACCGAGAGCGCGAGCCCCTCTTCGTCGGCGGGCCGATGATGCTAGTGCGTCCATAGGGCACGCCAGTCTTCCTCGCTACAACATATATATATATATATATATATATATATATATATATATATATATATATATAGAACTTGAGTGGTGCTACAAGGTAAACAGAACAAGTATTTATTTCGACAGTTTCGATCGGTGGACCGATCTTCATCACGGTTTACAAAAAAATGGCAGTTCGGCCCTGGTAGTGAAGACACCAGACCGGGTGCCCGGTCGTTCTTACAACCGAGATGCATGTAAGAACGACCGGGCACCCGGTCTGGTGTCTTCACTACCAGGGCCGAACTGCCATTTTTTTGTAAACCCTGATGAAGATCGGTCCACCGATCGAAACTGTCGAAATTAAATACTTGTTCTGTTTACCTTGTAGCACCACTCAAGTTCTTTACGTTTGAAAGGTAGCCTGAAGAATCCCTCTTTGCCTACTACACACACACACACACACACACACACATATATATATATATATATATATATATATATATATATATATATATATATATATATATATATATTTGTGTGTGTGTGTGTGTGTGCGTGTGTGTGTGTGTGTGTGTGTGTGTGTGTGTGTGTGTGTGTGTGTGTGTGTGTGTGTGTGTGTGTGTGTGTGTGTGTGGAGAGAGATAGTAATGGGAGTGTTTATTAGTCTCGTGCCCATTCTCCCAAGATAACGTCTTAGGTGACGCCATCAGGAATAAATTACGAACGCTTCTCGTACCGGAAAGTGGAGGCAAGCGAAGCTTGTCCTACGTGCACCGGACCAGCGTCACGGCATCTGACCTTCATCACAAGAAAGGCAAGACAGACAATGGAACTTGTCGGATAGTACGGGAGTATGCGTTGCAGCCTCTTAAAACAAAGAAACTAACAAAAAATAAAACATCATAAGAATCCAATCAAACGTCGCCAAGACGCGTCCACTTGCGTCAGAGACGCAAGTGTGCAAGGTTAGCGACTGGTAAGAATGCTTACGCAAGTCCCAGTGGGCAGCTTTTGCAGTAGTTTTAACCGTGCGCGTAGACGACCCCGTCTGTTAAATCGGCTAAATTACGTTTGTCTCCACGAGGGAGGCGACCGCCGGAGGAAGAATCCGCCTGGAGGTGGAAAAGAGAACCACCGCGTTCGCATCCTTTCCACGTCTGCTTCGACGCCGCGGTGCTCATGGTGCATTTTCGAGGCGTTTCTTCTTTGCATGTGTAGCGGTATGCGCGTTCACTGTGGCCCGCCACAGGTGTTCCACCGTCTAGATCAATGTAGCGACCGCATTCGCGCCCTTTCCGTTTGTGCTTCGACGCCGCAATGCACGTTCGCAGCGTCCATACGCTTGCGCGTTACCCTCGTTCATGAAGTGAAACGCCACTGCAACTTTTTTATTCAGTGGTCATAGCCTCGAGCGATCACCTTCTGTGATACTGTTACCTTTGCAAAGTTTCTCGCGACTCGGCTACGGACACAATGAAAGTAGCCGGCCCAAAGCATTCCTGGCACGGTGCGAAGATAGCGAGCTTCGAACGCCCAGAGAAAAGGCAACTCAAAAGCAGCGGACATCAAAGACAGGCAAGGAATTCTGGTTTTTACAACGCAGCTGTCTATGGCTACGGTCTGGTATATCGCGTCCGGTTTTTCATGAGTTTTTCATACGTTTTCAACAATTTTTCATACGTGGGCCCAAAGATAGTGAAATAGCGGGCTGATCCGCGGTAGAGGTAAAGCAGGCGTTAAAGGGACTGGCTGTGAATTTTCATGGTACCCATATTTTCTTTTTAGTACGAAGGAAAGTTTACTGGTGGGAGTGTCTAATCGTGAAGTGCTAACGCGGAAAACGCCGTGCAACATTTTTTATCAAATTTTTCCGTCTGAGTGAGTCGTTCATTGGAAGCATAGTGAAAACGGCGATAGGCGAGCGCGATAGCGATTATAGGCCGGCATTAGTGGCAGGCAAACGACAAGTGTGGCCGTGCTGTAAAAAAGTATGATTTTGCTTATCAGGTCGGTGTTCCTGCTGTTTGCGTTTTCCGAATTCTTAAATAATTTCTGCGGTGATTCCTACATGTTTTCGTGGTTTCCTGTCCAAATGCTTTGGTATTTAAGCAGTCAAAATGAAACCAATCGCATCGAAATCGAAACGCGCCTTTACGCGTGACAAGGAGTTCAGCCTGTTGCCGTAGCCGAAGCATAGAATGATGCGCGAGTGTCTATTAATATACGAACTGGAGTTTTAAGGAATAATTATACTGTACCTAACAGCAGTCGACTTACGTACAGTAATCTCATACGATACATCCGAACTACCAAGATTTTACCGCCAGGTCTCGCCAGTTACTGGTTTTGGTGACTTCTTTGCCAAATTAAAAGTACAATTCCTGCTTAAATCGCGAACAGGGTGCTGGAAGGGATTACTATAAATCATGGTCGTTTTATTTACATCAACGTCTCACAACACATTACGGCCAATTGCCAGTCCGTTTAAGTACTACCCATACGTGCGCCAATACCGAAGATAGTGAAATGCCGGGCCGACCCGCGGCGGAGGTGAGGTTCGCCGTTAAGGGGCACACATACACAGCTTCGCTGGTCATCCTTTTTCATATTCTTTTTCAGAGACAAGATTACGGTGAGAGCGCGTGTCAACATGTTTCACCTTGCACGCCATGTTTCCCTCGTCACGTCAGAGCCAGAGCGCACATACCCGTACCGCCATCCGTCAAACACGGTACCTAGCTGCTAGATAAAAGCACGAAACCTCGCGCTCACCCATAGTAAAGCCCGCCGTACTCTGCAGATGCCGTCGTCCCAAGCCCCTCGTCGAATCCTGAAAACTAGGCTGCACACTACTAGGGGCCGAATACGTCAACTGTGAGACACAGCGGGGGCGGGAAGCTTTCAGCTAAAATACGTTGATTTCACATAATGCGTATGCTTATAGTCTGGAATCGTGAGCCTCACCAACAGACGCATCGCTTGCTTGAGGAACGTGGCCGCCGAGAGACCCCGTCGTTGATCTTCTGCCCTTCAGAAACAGTCGCGTTTTCGGTGGGAACGGCAGCCATCTCTGGTCCTCCACTTCTACTTCTTCCTCTGTCTGTTGATGTTGATCGCTTCAAACACGGCACACACCCGCGTTTTCAATATGCCTCACAACGACAGCCGTGGCTGCTGGGTGCTGCTGCTGTCTTACCGAACAGCGCACAGTTAACAAAAAGAACATTTGAATTACGTGACAGATGGTGGGGACCGAAGGTAGTTTCCCCAGCATAGCAGCCCGATTAAGCATTAAGTCACAAGCTGCCGTATTTTTTTCCCCTTTTTTACAGGAAAGCAAGACATTATCGCTTACACTAAACCCACCAGAAGTGAATGATCAGTAGAAATTAAACACAAATCAAACTTGTAAAATCAGTCGGGGAATCCAGCTAGTTCTTTGAGATGATCGCCGCGTCTGTCACATTACGCAGCAAGCGTGTGCCTAAGCACATGCTTTTTTTACACGCCTACCTACGCTCTAAGGCATTGTTGTAGGGCAGTAGTAGACAAAAAGAAAATACAAAGCAAAACAATATTACAACTAGTAAAAGAAACACAGACATGAGCTACGCATTAGGAGACGACCGGAACAATGCGGGAGGGGGCAGAAAAATATAGACAGGATGCGTCGTGTCATTCCAGCGGGCTACAAACACTCAATCTGCCCAGCTACAAATCATGTTGAGATTGTGCGCAACTGCTGCCAGGGTGCAGCCGCAAACATTTCTTAAGGCGCGCAGAAAACACTATCAGGCAGGCCATTCTGGTGTGCAATCGTACCTGGAAAGAATGACACTTGAAATATAGATGAATATTCTCGAATATTTTTGCTGCTGTCGTTTCTTCTAAATATCTACACAGAAGGCTGAAGGTTCTGATGGTGATCAGCAGCTACCTCTCCGCAAACAATCTGCTTTAAGAACGAGCACCTGAAGAAGGTGTGTCGAAGTTGAAGAGTGCCCATGGCACATAGCGCTTTAAACTTGTAACTTTCATAACATAACCATAGCAATTAGTTACAAAACGTACAGAGCGATGGTGTTAACTAAATTATCGGGTTTTACGTGCCAAAATCACGATCTGATTATGAGGCACGCCGTAGTGGGGTACTCCGTAAATTTTGACCACCTGGGGGGTTCTTTAACGTGCACCTAAATCTAAGTAGACGGGTGTTTTCGCATTTCACCCCCATCGAAATGCGGCCGCCGTGGCCGGAATTCGATCCCGCGAACTAGAACGATATTGTATTGCTTGCAATTTATTGATAAGAACTTCAGCGTACTGGTTAGCGGCCATAAAAGCATATTCGAGTACTGAACGCTCATTAGAAAAATACGCAGCTTGTTTCACATCAAGTGGAGCTTTCTTAAAATTTTATTTTAATAATCTTCAGGACACGTCCAGGCTTTTATGTGATGTACTCCACATGTTTGTCCATGTAACATCTGACGAAGTAGAAAAAATTCTGCCACCACCGTAATCGAGAGTAGACGTAAGCACGAAATGGCTACCGACAAAGCAGATTGATCGGAGATGCTACTAGGCGGTGCGTGTCTGCAACGGCACACACACCACCGGCCCACACCGCACCACCCCATACTTGTGCACTGGGCCATATGGACGCAATAGTTTCCTGCCACGGACGGAACCTTATTGCAAGTCTCGTTTTCGCCAAACAGCCTTCTACGGCGCGCCGTATACGTTGCGCCGAGGAAGGCTGCTTGGATGGTGTTTGGACGGAAGGCGGCTTGGACGCGCCGCGGAACTCAAGGACTACAGGCGTTGAAAAGCGCACAGGCAACCCTGTCTCAACGCCAAAATATGACAGTCAAGTGTATAGTGCCCTGTGTCTTCCTGCTGAATGTCGCTATTGGAAATGACAGATAAAACGTCAGCGTACTAGAAGTTACAGCTTGGGTGATATTGTGAGCCCCCCCAACGTTAGGAAGAACTTTAATACAATATTTTTTGTGTAACTTGTTTGGGCAGTGACAAGCGTCTGTAATGCGGTCCTGTACAAAGGTTTTGGATCCAGAGCCCGCATTTTCTAGTTTTGACAGTTTGCCCGGATGGCCTCGTTTTATTCTCGCGCTCTGTTTGCACTTCTGGTGAGGCTCTACTCTGAGCTGCTGTCGTTTCTGTCAGAGGAATTGATCTTTCTTGGGAGAAGAGTTCCTTCGACAGCGGTGTAGCCAGGTCACCAGAAGTTCTCACTGAATGTGCATAGTGCCCATGATTTGTGTGTGTGCGTCATCTCGTATACATGATCATTTTTGTATACGCATCTCGAAGTATCACTACAAAATTATGTAAAGTGTCTCTGTCACATCATAATTGTGCATAACCTTTGTGTATACAGTACATACTTTGATCATCATTCTATATACGTACGTGATGATTAGTTTGTGTAACTGAGCGTTTCCGGGGTTCTATGCGGTTATACGTCAGTGAATGAGGACTCGGAAACTACTTTGAAAACGTGCCCTGTATACAATGCTTCATATTTTGTATATCTTATCGTCCTGGTGGAATTGTGCTGTGATTGTGACTCAGTGTTCGAATCAGCTCTTGTTGAAATAAACTTTTTCTAAACGACTCGCAACGATGCCCGTATGTTCTCGTTACATTCTCGTTTTGAGTGCCTGGATAACCGCTCAGGATCTTGTGCTCATGGTCTCTTGAAGGTCGCGGACAACAGGAGGTAAAATCATTTTATGCTTAACACTCAACTATATTGCATTGTTTTGCAAGGTTAATCAAATTTGTAGCGTTTCATTAACCGTTTAACATTGTTTCCAACATGTACGTTGGACGTGCATATTTTTTTAGACATCATCAAACAAGTAGTGCATTGCGGTTTCCAAGGACACCGCTGCTTTCTCTGCCTACTATTCCGCGTCGTTGTTCAAATTGTTTATTTGTAGTAAACGGGCACGACCTCCCTTCTTGGTGGATGGTGTCCATCTGGAAATGAAGGGGAGAGGAAAGGGGAGCAAACCCAGGACAAGTTAAAAATACGCCGGGCAGTCTACCAGAGGAATTCTAGGAGTGAGTCTAGCATGCTCTTTCTCTGCTGTGGTTCCCCTCATGGCCTTGTCCATTCATAAACTTGCGGGACGGACAGTGCGAATATAGTCTCTGATAAACTTGCATCAATGCTGGATATGGGCTGTGGGCTCCCGCATGAGGTGGTAGGGGTGTGCGAATAGCAATTTTGGAGACCGAATCGAATGCTCATCGGATAGTGCCTGTATCGAATCGAATCTAGGATACTTTTCTAGTAGTTTTCGTATATTAAACTGCCCTTCTCACCGTCGACCGTCACACTCTAGCATATTGACAAACTTAGCACGTTTGATTCATTGTGTTGCACGTTATGAAGCGTTGTTAATTAAAGCACAAATGGAGCATTGGAGCAAACAGTCGGTTTATTCTCCTAATGGGGAGTCAGTCATTGGTCATAGCGAATGACATTGGTTTGGCGGGAAGAGTCGGGCTCCCTGAGTGGCGCATAGCATAGCGTGGTTTACTACGGGACTTCCAGTGTTTTGTTTGTACTATGACCGCTGGGATGAAACTTATCCCACAGCTGGCAAGTTTGAAGCATTCGGAAACTATCCGAAAGATATTTGTATTTGCGATTAATGCTTTTTATCTTTTTTATCTTTTTAGTATCTTTTTTTAAGAGCAACAACCTAATGATTACGCAAGCTGATAAGGAAGGTGGGTTCGCCGTTTTACCCAAGAGAATTTACAATGAAAAAGCTTTGGCAGCGGTTAATAAGAACTTTGTCCCGTGCACAAAAGTGAAGTGCCTGTTAAAACCAATTTCATCAACTTTTCTAAGCAATCGGACATTGGCAAGCTTGCCAGCGACATATCTAACAGCAGAGGGAAAAGGTTGAGGTTGTTTCTCACAGCCAAGACACATAAGCCCGAAGTTCCGTTTAGGACTATTGTTAGTGAAGAGGGGTCGTGGCAGAAGTGTATCTATACTATTCGCTAGAGGAGCTCAAGACACTTGCTGGGAAAGACAGATTTCTCGTAAAAAAAGTAAGCCGCAGTAGTACAGTTTTTAGAGGGAAACGATCACGTTGGTTTCGGTTTTTCGGTAGACGTGCAGGACTTGCTTTATTCTGTTCCGCAGAATCAACAGCTAGTGTGTGTCAAAGAGTGCATTGAAGATAACGGTGACGTATCCTTCCAGAACACCGTCATTCTGTCCGTTGATAATTTTCTATCCTTATTGCAGTCTTATTTGAACTCTACTTTTATTGTATTTGACGAGCAGCCGTTCTTGCAGCGCGGCGGCATCTGCATAGGGTCTTGCATAGCCCCTATTCTTTGTGACACTTTTCTGGCCGAGATGGACAACGCATTGGAATAAGCGTCTAATGGGGGGGCCGGTTGTAAATTTTTTTAGCTATGTTGACGATTTTTAGTGCTTTTAAAAAAGCAGCCCACCTTCACCTACCTCTCTACAGTAGGCGAAGTTTTATCTATTTTTAGCAAAACATGGTGGTGGGTTGCGTTTCACCCATGAACTCCCGGACCTTTCAATTTTACAGTTTTTACACCTAAATATCACGTTCTGTTATGGACACGTTTGCTGGGGCTACTACCCACGGGCTAAGAAGGAGTTGCTGCCCTTTGACTCGGCACACTCCAATACAATCAAGAGAGGAATAGCGGTGTTGTATATGGAATCGGCTCTCCAAAAATCATGCACACACCAGATCAAGCCCAGTTTTAACAATCAGGTGAGCCGTCTTTCGGCTACAGGGTTCCCCGTCTCAGTCTTGACTGCCGTTTCAAAAACCCTCCTTCAAAAATTCAAGCGTGGATCGGGAAGCACAACGGCTAAGGATCACCGGAAGGCACGGAAGCCTGCGGTAGTCCCTTACATCCATAAACGGTGCACAATCTTAAGAAGGCGGCGAGTAGGCACGGCGTGCCAATTCGTTTCTCTGCCCCAAATAAGCTGGGAAAGTTGTGTCCACGTATCTGCAATTCAAGAAAACGTGAATGCCAGAAGAAAAGAACCACCAACCACCGTTTGTTAAATGTTCCACTGGAGTGGTGTATTGCATTCCCATGTCATGTGGGATGTTTTACGTCGGCGAAACTGGTCGCTGTGTCAATGACCGTTTGGGGGAACATGCTCAAAAACTGAAAAAACCTAGATGATAAATACGTACATCTATAGTTGCACACGTTAGCAAGCGTACGGATTGTGTGGCCCGGTTGAAAGAGACCACGATTCTAGGAAAGAGCAGTGACAGGACCGCGCACAACAGTTTAGAAGCCTACCACATTTGAAAATTAGCTAGCAAGTGCTTTAGCCCTCCTTCCCTTGCTCTCTTTGGTGCTGAATTCGAACTTCTGGATGCGGCTGTCGGGGGTTCTGATTGCAAAGAGAAAGAAAAAGGAAAATAATTGTTTGCGTTTTGTTGCACTTGGTTGGCTGCATTGCGCTTGCGTTGTTTGCACGCTATCGCACTTGACATGTTTTTCCCCTTCACTTCCCTTGCTTCACTCTGGCATATATAAGGTGCGCTATCCTTTCCAGTAAAACCAGTTGTTAGTCAGCGCTTGTGTGTACGTGCCTTCCTTCTTGGGGTCGTTTGTTTGCGCTGTTATGCATATGTTTCGGCCTTATACGTATTACGGAATTTGGCCGATTAAGCAATGCCGATGAAGGCATCTCTGTTTCATTTTCACTATGGCTTTATTTCCTTAAGGGCCCTATACACGGGGCACAACATAAGGAGGTGGGGGGGGGGGGGGGGTAAAACAAAAGGATAATTCGCGAGGATTCATGACCACGTCGTAGAAAACGTTGTGAATGCGTCAATGAAGGTCAATGGGCTGGTGACAGCTGCGATGCCGTACGGATGCTGTATTGCTTTTTTTCTGCAATAAACCAATGAGTCACGGCATTAAACATGCAAATATAATGACACTGTTCTGTTTACTTCCCTGCCATGTTCACACAAAGGACAAAATACATGAAACGGAGAGAGATGCGAGGAAACTTTCGACTTTTCATAGTTTGAAAGCGCATTTCAGGTATTTACAATATAGGTTGACAGAAATTAAATACAAAGCATGAAACCAAAGACGAACATAAGCTCATTTAAGCACATCTGACTTCAATATTACAAGTATTGCTTAATCTAACAGTCGTCCATGAAATCGAAGGCTGTTTCTTGAAGCTCCACAGGAGGTGTGCTAACGTAATTTCCCGAGTCATTTTTGACATGAAATAAGCCTCCCAGATTTCTCGTGCTATTTTAGAACTCAAATCAGCCAAATCATTGGTTTCGTTGAAGATAAGCTTGCAAGCGCATAGTGCGCAGTGGTCCGCTAAACGTCCTGTTGACTGGAGTATTTCTGTCACAAACCTGTGTTCCTTAATGTGATATAATACTGCGGCCTCTCTGCATGTCCCATGTATGATTTTCCGTAGGTGAAAGAAATTAAAGACAACCTTGTAGACAACACTGTCTGAACATTTCAAATACCTGCTTGCATGCGTCATTTGGGACTTGTTTCTGACTGACTTTTTGAGGCATTATTTACTTTTTGCCGCATAAGCTGTTACGGCTCATTCCAGTAGCCGTTTCTCTCACAGGCGAGAACCTCAGTCTGTTCAGTGCAGCTTCTTACAATTAAAAACAGCTCTTTGTGTGGTAGACAATGAAATAAACCTTCGACGTCAACAGAAAAGACACCGCCACCTCCGTAAAAGCTTTGTAAGAAGTACATAACATTAGCTGAGTTCTCAAAAGTGAACAGATCGTTCACATCAAGCGTATTAAGGTGCATAAGTAAATATCTGCTTGTATATTGGTGACATGAGTGCCGCTCACTGAAAGTACATCTGGATGGCATATGCGGCTTATGTGTTTTTCGCACTGAAAAAAGCCGACAGCGCGGCTTGACTGAAGCTGCTGAAAGCCTTACACAGTTTCTGAAGTTCCACTTCTTTGCACAGCAAAATAGCCCTGGTCTTCACCCTATTTACTTGGGTCTTGGCTAGGGCAGTGTTCTTGTCTAGTGCTGCACTGCTTTCTCACTAAATGCTCTGGCCGGACAAGACGAAGCCACCCTCTCTTTCGGCTTGCAAGAGCTGAAGGTTATTTTTTTTTAATACGTGACCAAGTCCCTAGTCGGAACATTAGGTCGAAGATGCGCACGCTAGACGTTTCTACAAAAGACTATCCACGTCGTTCAAAAGTCACCTTTCGTTGTCTTCCCCCTCAGATCAATTGGCGAGATTCCTATTCAGGGCCAGCTATTCGTGGACCCGTAGACCTGGCGGAACAGAATACTTCGAGCCTTTTTTTCAGCATGATTAAAATTCCTTCGGGCAAGTTAATTGACATTTCTTAGGGCATGAAGCTGCGTAGGCTTTTCAGCTTCCCACCTGCTCCCCTTCAGCACATGATTCAGCGGGCACCACCACCAAAACTCACTCGTCTGGGCAGCAGCAGCTCCTTGAAAGGCTTTCAACCTATAGGGTGAAAAATACAGCCGCTGTGCGAGCCCAAGCACTTGGCGCGTAAACAGCTACAGAAAACAGCCTTGCCTCCACACTTCCGGCTTCCAAATCCGAAATATCATCTTCGCAGGGCCATCTGAAGGCTTCACAGATCTGACAAGCTGCACCATGCCAGGTGTGCTGCGCCGCGCGTAGCCGAGGCAATATGTGCGCATAGTAGTGACGGCTCCGTATATAGTAGAAAGAGAAAAACAGAAGGCAGGGCCCACTATAGAAGAAATATAACTTAGTAAAGCTTGCTACTGGGCTAGTTGGTACACGATAACTGGAGTTAACTGGTGTTGCTCATTATATGCAGTTAACGCGACAACAGCCGCACGGCCGTAACAGCCTGAAAAAGCTATACCGCTATAAAGAGTGGATTATAAAGGGTAAAAACAAACATCAAGCTGCTACGTATCGTCGCCTTCGGCTGGTAAGCTAACGCACAAGAAAATAAAATTACAGTGCAGATGGAACGGGCAAATGAAAAGTGTACTTCGCTGCCTCTTTAGCTATAGTTTTCTTTCGTGTATACCCGATCACTGCGCACCGTTTAATTGCCGAAATAGCGGCTGTCTGAGCCATGCTTGCGGCCGCCGTGGCCATGATAAACGAATTAACGATGTAATGCAGATCATAAGGCAGTCAATGGCAGGCGCTGACACGTAACCAAATATGACTGCGCCCATGGTTATGGTGGTGTAAAATGTCTTGCGTCGTTACTTGGTAAAGGCTGTGCACTGCGAGGTAGGATACATCGGTTCACTTTCCCATGTTACACCTCAAACAGCGATCTGTAGATAGCTCTGGTCCGCTTTAGCAGCAACCCTTCCCTTTGGGAAATAGTGCCAACCTCCCAGGTATAGCCGTGTTTGTCCGTGCTCCTCCCAAATAGGATCCGGAGGCAGAATTCGCAAAGCGCTTCGTTCGTAAATGCTCTTTGATATTGGCTGGCTGCCTTCGCTAATAATATGTACACGATTGACAGGAATTCTCCCTTACGAACAATTCTACCGTAAGAACGTCATATGAATGCGGGCTGGCCGAGGGCCCGTATTAATTCAGATATGGCCAGACATCATATGAACGAAGCGAGCCATCAAGGCTCTCTCGGTATGTTTAGTTAATGCCGGTTAGTATAGTTAAGGCGGTGAATGAGCCATTTAGTTGGGCAAGCGCGCGTATAGTCGCATCCTATTCCATATCCTCATCATCCCCCCTCCTTCTTTCAATCCTTCCATCTGCAGAGAAGAGTGCAAAGCCAGAGGACTCTCCGAGCATCCACAATAATCTATTCCCTCTCTCTCTCTCTCCCTAAACCTTCGCTTCACACACATTCCAGCATTGGTGTTCGATCTGCACAATTATTTTTTAAGTGCAAACTACATGCGACCAGAACAACACACATAATCATTTACTGCAGCTTAACAGCGGCGCGCTCATTTACGAAATAATTGTGTGTAGTCTTGTAATTGTCTTTCAGTTATGCAAATGAACTTGAGCCGGGTCAAGCCGGTTTTAACCTTTTTTTTTTTTTTTGCTCCGGAGTTGAACCGAAACCGGACCGTTGCGGAACCGAAACGGAAACCGGAACGGAAAAGGTTTCACTTTGTCAACACAGGTTACCAGCAAATGTATGGACGCCGATAGTGTGCACAGTGAGCACCGCGGCGTCGAAGCACAAACGGAAAGGGCGCGAACGCGGTCGCTACATTAGGGCTATTTTCTTTACCTAACGCGAGTGTAGCTAGTACTTGGTGTAGAAAAGTGTAGCTCCGCTCTCCAACTGGAACCCTGTCGTGTAGCATGAAGCCTACACTTTCTACACTGCGGTTTCGATTAGTGTAGGCAGCAGACGACAAACAAGCAGGCTAGTGTTGTAAACGCGTGGCGCCATTTTGTCTGTGACTGGCGGCACTGATATAGCGACGGTAGTGAACATTCGTTCCAAGGACGGGAGCGAAGTGCTGGCGTTACCATGTGCCAAAGAAGAAGGTGAGCCAATCTTTCAAGAAGATAAAATTAACTTACTCATGAATGGTGCGGGCTCTTCAAACACGGCTACTTTCGATCGCGGTCGAGCCCGATCCGGACAGCATTTCTCGACCGCGATTGGCTCCCTACCGCAGCTTGAGCAAAGGAGACAATCGCGATCGAAAGCGCGTCGTGTGACACCCGTATTATACGCATTGGGAAGTTGTCTTCGTGCACTGCGCATTCGCGATGTATTTCGCTGGGGTTTGTCTAGATTTGTTGACGAAAGGAAGCTGGTACATTGGCGTTTAGTTTCAGTCAATGGCATATACGCAGCCAGTAAGTGCCAAACCAAGCGAAGGGTGGAGTCGGGCGCTTTTCGTCTGCTGATGCCGAAGACGACGCGCCGTCTGCTCTGATTGGCTACAGCCCAGCGAGCCAAGTGCAGCTCATGACCTCATAGCCTCTGCTTCTGCATCCACTAGGCACTACACTCGTCTACACGAGCCTGCACAAAGTGTAGGCAAAGAAAATGTAAATTTTGTATCAAGCTGGCCCTCCGGTCACTCACAAATGAGGTTCATGAAGCGGGGCACTATGCCGTGGTCACCGATGAGACACCGGACATATATGGCAAGGAGCAAGTGTCGATCTGCTTTCGCATTGTCCAAAAGAAATTCGAAACACCTGAGCTATTCTGTAGATCTTATAGCACTGCGGACACCAGAGCGGCCAGTCTTCTTGCACTTCTAAAGGACGCCCTCAGCCGTAGTAATAATGTTGGCATTGACGATCGCCGTGGGGCAATGCTATGATGGCGCTGAATATATGAGAGGGTAGCACGGTGGGCTGCAAGCCCTCATGCAACAGAAGGAGCCGTGAGCACAGCACTTGCACGGTCTTGCGCGTCAGAAAGTGGAAATGTGTCGCGATTTCTTGGGCATGATATCAGAAATCGTAAACTTTGTTACGTGCTCCCCAAATGCCTAGATACGAGTATGTTCCAGGCATTTCAGAAAGAGTATGAGAGCGTAAACTTGCGGAAGTTTTCTCCCACGAGGTCGACGCTAAGGGCCGCTTTTCTGAAGTAGATTGTTCAAAACTGTACCCACCTAATTTCGTCTCTTCGTGGCCTTACATCAGAAGAACGCAACGACGCCGGAGCCAAAGCCAGTAGATTTTTCAGAGCGCTGTCAAAATTCGACGCATACTTCATTCTCCAACACCTGACACTCGTATTTTCGCGATTAAAAACAGTAAGTATAGCGTTGCAGAAAGCGGCACTGAGGTTTGATCAAGCAGAGAAAATGGTCAAGCCCGTTAGGGAGTGTCTTAGCAGACTTAGCAGACACACACAGAGGCGCATGAATCGGAATTGAATGTTAAAGAGAAAGAAGCTCCTGCGCCAAAGCAAGGGAAGACTCCTCAAGTTGCATCTTTGAAGTACTTACGAATAAGTTTTAAAGGTAAGCAAAACTGGCAGAAGCAAATCTAACCAAACGCCAGTCAAGGAGAATGTGCAATGGCATTGTTGTGCCCGTTCAGTAATAACACAGGGAGGCGCAAAGTTGCTCATTATTTACGAGCTTTACGTCCGCCCCATTCTCGAATTTGGCTGTGTTCTGTTGTAGGATGTGCAGCATACAAGCTAACACAGCACTACTGGAAAGGGAAGCGCTGCGTTTCAGCCTTGGTCTGCCAAGTTTTGTAGTTAACAATATGTTTTATCTGGAGTCTAGAATTATTCCGCTTGAATCCAGATTTAAGCAACTTATTGCCCTGACCTTCCTGAAGGTTTACAATGTATCCCTCTCCCATGTACAAACCGTTTTCATCAATTCTCCCGATTTATATTTCAGAACAGGTTGGCGGCGTTACCGATAGCCGCAAATAGTTTTTCTTCGGGGGCTGTTATCAAAACTTCAAGTTCATCTACCGAGCCTGAGTTCTCCAAAATCTAATTCGTTCAAGGTAAAATTGATTTTTGATGATATTTTTCCAAAATACACAAAGCTTCTTCCTGCGCACATGCTTGCATGGTCTCCTTCAATATCATCTTACAGTCGATTTCCGTATCACTTGGTTTTTTTTCTACGGTCGTAACACAAAATTGAGAGAAGGCCGGTGTTGCTATTTTTTTCAAATCACCTTAACTGGTCTCCGTCTCGCTGATTACACTGCTGTATTCCTTGCTGAATTTCTGGCAGTTGGGTCCACAGAAATCTACACTAATAGTTGTTACAGATGTGCTTTCGGTGTGTACACATTTAACTTCTTATAATCGGTCGCACCTGTTGAGTATATTTTCGTATTTTGTCCCAGACAATTTGTCTAACGTCTGCTTTGTCCGGAACATAGTGGAATCTTTTTAAATGGATCAGCTGACTCGCTCGCATCGTCATCATTAAATGGTCCGATCTTAAATGTTCTTCCTCATTTCCCTTTTCTAACAGGAGCTACATTTAAACGCCTCTTATTGTTGAATTTTAATGAATCCTCCATACATTCCGCAGATGATTTTCTACATCTAAAATTTCGCTGGAACAGGAATAAATGCCTTTGACGCCATTTCGAGGTAACGTTATCAAGCTTCCGCTGTAGAGTTCCTCGCCTAAATTTTTACCTTGATAGATCTGCTTTATCCATATCTGACCTTTGCCCCCTCGTGTAATGAACCAGAAACTATTGACCATTTCTTTCTTTCTTGCCGCCGCTTCGGCTTCCTCAGCAGAATTTTCATCATATTTCCAACTAGTAGACTTGGTCTAGCACTTACAACACCAAACATTTCGTCTTTTGGTTCCTGCCAAGCAGGCACGAGCTATCGTTCGATGCTTGCTGCTCTGCACAAGTTCATTGAAGCATCCGGAAGGTTACGCTGCTAGGGTACCGACTGTGGGACATCTTTATTTTACATTTTACATTTTTAATTACAAATACCCAAGAAAGTGGATGGGGAACAGCGCCGCGGTAGCTCAATCGGTAGAGCATCGCACGCGAAATGCGAAGGTTGTGGGTTCGGTTCCCACCTGCGGTAAGTTGTTTTTTCATCCACTTTAATTTCCATTAATTCATCGTTTCTTTATTTCATTTAGTAAACACAAGTAATTTCCCCTATGTTGTCCTCGGTGTCAGTGTTTGTTGGCTTCTCATGATATGACTAATAAAAATCGGGACCCTCGGTTAATCCCCTCTCTTCTTGTTTATATATATATATTGATAAGGAACACTGGGGGAGGCGGGCGGGAGCAGAACGAATGAGAATGGAAACAAAAAAAGAGAGGGTGCGAAGTGAGCCCCAGCACCCCACCGGCGGATCGAAAATTTAGAGGACGCTTAAGCTTCGCCTTTAAGGGTAGAACGCGATGGCAATCGATATCCCTGACTGCTTCTCACGCTTTCTGGAAACCGCAGCTTTCTTGCGGATGCGCGGAGGCGAGCGCCATTTGGATGGTTTTGTTGCATGGATTCGAGCAGGCCGCTTCGCTCTATGAATGGTAGAAGCACTGGAAAAGGGATGTGTGTTTGAGTTTCCACGCAGCAGAATTATGTTCTCTGGTACATTCAAATTACACTCCGACGCTATCATGTCTGTAGGTTGTGTTTAGGTTGTATTTTAAAGTTTTTCTGACGCATTTTTACTTTGAGGAATTCAATTAGTTGAGTAACGCCTCTGCGCCAAGCGGAGAGCCTGCGTGCTTGGGGTTCGGAATGATTTTTTGCGCAACGACGTACGACGCCGACACCGAATTTCTGCGATGCGGGGCCCTTAACGCTATCGCGTTACAACTCGGCACCTATGATTTCAACAGCGGCGCAGCAGCACAGTCCGTGCTCTGCTACGACTAACCACGGCGGCGCGGGCTTTTTGCCCCGAACAAGGTGGCGGCGACCAGCTTCACTTTGGGTAATCCACCTCCACACCAGAAGATTTAGTGTATAACCTCTTCAAAACACACACAAACACATACATACATACATACCTACATACATACATACATTCATACATAAATACATACATACATACTCCCGTGACACAGAGCGCTTTAAACTTGTAGCGCTACTTTCATAACCACTATAGGAATTAGAAACAAAACGCACAGGAGGATATTGTGTTGCTTCCAATCTATGAATACGAACTTCTGGCATTCGGGTTCCAGACCAGAGAACCATATTCAAGGGCCTTATAACGTAAAACTCTTCCAATAAGTTTTTATTCCAATCTGCTGACGTCAAATTGACTGAGCAGGGTTGACCCAACAGACCAATCAAACGCTCTCCTCGTTTATAGGAGGACGCTTTTGTTTGCTTGAAAAACGAATAACGTTACCTACGCTGAGCGGCTAGTCTTATCTAATTGGCTGACAAGACTCAAGGAGCACGCTCAAGTGTAGAGGGATTCGATGGGGCCGAGCCACCGCACTGAAAATCGATAACCGGATGAAGAGGGTGGTGTCGATTTCTGCGATTGGTCCACTTTCCTTTACTTAGTTTGTTGTGGCTGGTCGAAAATCGCGGCGGTATGCAACGGAAGGTTAAGAATGCCGCTAAAACGGACCCTCAGCAAAGAAGAGTTGGCAGACCGAAGTCGTAAACGTGCAGAAAGTGCTCGAAAACGTTACACGGGCATGCAAAAAGGTTTATTGCACACAAATAAACTGATGCTCTCCGGCAAGTGCGAGTACCCAGTGCCTGAGCGATCGGCGGCCGCCATGTTTTATTCCTTTCGGAAAGGGGCAGCCTGCGGCTATTCAGAAGAAAATTCAGTTTTGTTCGGCATATTAATGCATCTTTAACGCGTACGCGTTACTTTGACGCGGTGAGTTTTTGCGGTTTTGTGACGTCCCGTTACAGGCAGGTAAAGTGGGTGCAGCCCGAAAAGTTTTCATCAATAGCCGTGGATTAATGGCGAAAAGGCGTCGAATCAGAAATAATTATTTTTCTTTTGTTCGGCCAAATCATGCATAATCAGTGTGTACACGTCATATCAGATGGGTAGCTATTGCGGCTTTCGTGACGTCGCGTGACAAACAAGTGAAGTAGGGATGGTCCAAAAAAGTTTGTGACCAATCGTGTAGGGCTGATTGTAGAATCGGAATAGAAAAATTTGGGATAGTTTTACGTTATAGCGCCCCAAGTATCGTACGCACGTTAGAAAAATATAGAAGTTGTTTCGCGTCAACTGGGGCTTTCTTAAAAAATTTTGTAAATAATTTTTAGGACACGTCAAGCTTTTAAGGAGATGTACCACACCTGTTTGTCCACGCAAGGTCTGACGAGAGAGAAAACACCGTTGTATATTGCAATATTTTGCAAGGTTAATCAATTATGCCGCATTTGATCAACCTTGCAAAATATTGCAATATACCAGGGTGTTTTAATCAAATTTCTAGCATTTCATTAACCGCTTCAAGAAAGCTTCGCTTCACATACGCTTCCAGATGTGAATATTTTCTTTTAATATTTTCAATCAGGTTGTTCCTTGCCGCCAAGGGTACGGAGATGGAAAGCATTTTTTACTGCCGGTGCAGCAAATCGCTCGCCTCTCCATTTTATGCGTTTGCTCAGTGGTGCCCTATGTTCCCGAGTTTGTACGCCAGTGCCAGTGTATGGGAGCTTTTTTTTTTCTCTTTCTTTGATCCCTTATTATCAGTTGAACCTGCAGTAGCATGTCCAGCCCTTCGCACGGCTAACTTCTCAAGTTGTCTTTCTTAGCTTCACGGTCGTATTTGGAGCCCGCAGTGGCACCAATCTGGGCCCTGGCATTTCTGATTCGGTTCTCAATCTTCGTAATATATAAAAAGTACCTTTTATGGCGTTCATAGAATTCTCAATACTGGTAGGAGAAAGGAGTGCAGGTCCAGACGGTGTTGTAGAGCTTGTCCTAAAGCAATATTAAGACACTACGGGGCTATAATCTTTCGTAAATCGCTCGATTCGTCGACATTTACGCGCATATGGAGAACAGCTATGCAGTACAATACACTAAAATACAATACAGTAGAACATGCTACATTACAATACAATTTATTTCCCTCAATACATTAAGATGGAGGAGGCGGAGGAAAATGCGAAAGCGCTTGACGAGTTTCCTACCTCCTCTACAGCAAGCAATGGCCGGGGACCATTGACATTCCCGCTGGGAATAATAAAGTAAATCTTGTTGAACTTGCTAATAATAATTATTCCACTGTTTATCGCGGGTAACAGTCAATTCATTACCAACTACAGACACATTTCCTTAATGTCTACTGGACGAGAATTCCTAAAACACATTACACACGAACGCCTCAATGAACTTATTTGACGAAGATCAACATAGTTAGTTCTTGCTCCAAAACGATGGCAACCGAACGCTGTCAGTTGCGACTTCCTTTGGGTCTGGTGCCTTGGCGCTCGGTGGGTTCTGGTGGCTGCTGGGTCGACAAGCCCCCCCCCCCCCACACACACACACCCAATAACGCGGAGGAAACGTCAAGCCACGACGCTGTGGGGCCTCGGACGGAGCGGAGCGTAGGCAAGAGGTCTCAGGCTCAAACGAGAGCCAGATTTAATCTAGGAACGACAGCAACCACCAGGAGTGCCTGCCACCACAAGCGGGAGCCCGCCCGTCTCGGCCGCTACGACAGTGGTGATGCCTTAACGGCGGTGCTGCCTACGGAGTGCCGACTCGCCTTGTAAAGCGTTCCAACCTTTGTCCCGATGAACCAGCTGTTTCGTGGCTCAAATTATACATGGCGTTACAAATTGTTACTCCCACCCAGCGCTGCGTCGCCTGCAGGAGCCCATGCGCAGCGAGGCGTGTAGCAAGGCGAAGTGGGCTTTCTGTTCTTTGGCTAAGTCGCTTGTTGTAAAACTATGCGCACGTTTCCGCCGTTGCCCACGTCACGCCGTGCTCCAGCAGGCCATCGAGTGCCGCTAGTCACCTGCCGATGTCCCCGGATATTTCGTTGCTTTTTAGGTGCATGAACATTTATTACACTCGGTTCCAATGTCATGGTAGCGGCTGTTAATACAATCCCATTTTGTAAATGGGTATGTTTTTACTGAAGCTGTATTTGTTAAGGTTCAACTCAAATTAAAATCCATAAAGAACTGCCTCGCATTTATGGGCGCTCACTATATCTTAAAGTCAAAATATGATATATGGCTTCGCTTACTTGTAAGCGTTTTCGTTTTGTGTCTGCGTTCATGAAGTGTAATTTACGTGCATGCTTCAGCTTGTGTTGCCGCTTGGTTCAATGAATGAATGAATGAATAAATGAATGTGTTTTGCTTAGTGGCACAAGGGCCAGGTATGGCCAAAGAGCGCCAAGAGAGTGTTAGTGATATCGCGGTGGAATGATGAGTTCTGTGAAGTTGATGTGACGCGGCTGTAAAGAGGCCTAAAAATAGTCGCTGTAAAGTGCGTAAAATCTACGTGCAATAAGGTTATGGAGATGACTAATGACGAGTACTATGAGCCTTACACTGCAATGCGGAAGAATGATATGATATACAGAACATATAAGATGCAAAAATTAGCTACAGCACAACTGCCTCACAGAGCCCTTGAAACACAAGGGCCTGGAGGCATGTACTATACAGTACGACTATCACAGCGGCATCCTCTGAAGAGAGGAAGCACTACGAATGTATGGGACTAATAACATTGTAATACCACATCTGTGAGGAAACCTAGGACTGTGTCTGTATTAAAAAACGGTTCTGGCCCGAGAAACATTACAGGATGAAGAGGAATGTGCTGCCGGTAAGCTAAGCAAAAATATCTCTTTCTCTCAGATTCCGCTTCCCGACACTCCAGGGTGACGCGGAGGACGGTCAGCCTCTCTCCGCATCAACCACAGGTTGGAGGGTCAATTCCCGTGGGTAGAAAATTATGGGTGCCAAATGTGTGCACTTTACGCAGACGACAGAATAGGACATATGTTCGGCGCGATTTTGTAGCAGAGGGCTAGAATCCTAACTGTGGCATTATCACGTGAAGCTTATTATTTGTTTCTGCGTCCCACGTGCGTTGCCAGTGATTTCGCCGTTTCTTTCGTAAGAAAGGCCTCAGATCTGTGAGAGGCACATCAGCGGAAGGGTTAACAGCTTGCGATGCGATTGAAGTGGCCCTCTCGTCCGCCAGAACGTTACCCTCAATGTTCCTATGGCCAGGCACCCAGCATATAATGATATGCTGATTAGATATGTACGCTTTACACAAGACGGAATAGAGTTCATTAAATGCTGTAATTTTTATGTGTATAGAGTGACATCAAGTCTTTCACGACGCTTAGGGGGCCTGTATATATTGTTGATTTTTCAAGTTTTTATTCTCTTATATGCTTCACAGCAGACAGTAACGCGCAGGCCTCGGCCATAAAGATACTTGTTTCCGGATGCAGTACATCGGATTCTGAGAAGGATCAGCCGACGGCTGCATAGGATACCCCGGCATTTGACTTCGAAGCGTCTGTGTAGAAGTCTGCGCAGGAGTGCTTCTGCTGGAGTTATAGGAAACGCATTCGGATTTCGATTTCTGCTGCGTGTTTTGTTACTTCTAGAAAGGATATGTCACATTCTACCACCTGCCACTCCCAAGGTGGTAACAGCTTGGTTGGATGCATTAAGCGAAGCTCGAGGAGTGGGACATGCTTTTCATCACAAACTCCCTCACACGAAGCGAGAAAGGCTGTCTTACAGAGGGACGATTACAGAAAGGTGTAGCACACGTCATATCGTTAGCAGTGCTAAAACATGGATGTTTATGATTGGAGTGTATTTTCAGGAAATATGTGAGGCTGATGTAAGTTCTCTGCAGATGGAATCACCATTCATTTGATTCCGCGTACAAGTTTTCAATAGGGCTTGTCCTGAAAGTGCCAGTGGCTACGCGGATACCTAGATGGTGGACAGGATCTAGAACCTTTAGTGCGCTCGGAGCGGCAGAGTTATATACGACGGCACTATAGTCCAGTCGTGATCGAATTAGGCTCTTATAAACATTCATCAGACATTTCCTGTCGCTACCCCATGTTATGTGGGATAGAATTTTAAGTTGATTGTCCGTAGACATGTTTCTTTATTATATTTAATGTGGTGAATGAAAGTAAGCTTCGAGTCAAGCATAATACCTAGAAATTTGTGTTCTTTGTTGATAGGTATTTGATGTCCACACAGTTGAACACAATGATCTGGAACCAGGCCTCTCTTTCTAGTAAAATGAACAGAAGAACTTTTGTGGGGGTTGATTTTAAATCCGTTTTTGTTGGTCCACTTGGACAACTTGTTCAAGCCCTGCTGTACCTGTCTCTTGCATACCGCGTGGTTACAGGATTTGAAGCCGATTTGAATGTCGTCCACGAAGACGGAATAAAAAATGGCAGGCTGTAATGAAGCAGGAAGCGTGTTCATCTTCCCGATAAAGAGCGTACAACTAAGCACGCCTCCCTGGGGTACACCTGTTTCTTGTGTGAAACGTCGCGACAATACGTTGCCGATTTTCACGCGGAAGATAAGATTCAACAAATAGCTTTCAATTATTTTCCGCATATTTCCACAGATGCCCATTCCTCACAAGTCTCGCAAGATCCCGTAACTCCATGTTGTGTCATACGCCTTCTCCATATCGAGGAATATTGATAAGAAAAACTGTTTATGTACAAATGCATCGCGGATATATCCTTCAATGCGTACAAGATGATCTGTTGTGGACCGGCCTTCTCTGAAGCCACACTGATAGGGATCAAGTATGTTGTTGAGTTCAAGGAAGTGTATGAGTCCGCGATTAATCATTTTTTCAAAAAGCTTACACAGGCAGCTTGTAAGAGCTATCAGGCGATAACTTGCCGCCATGGATGGGTATTTCCACTGCTTCAAAACAGGGACCACAATCGCTCCTTTCTATGTGTATGGAAGGTATCCGGCAGCCCAAATAGTGTTGAAGAGTGCGAGTTGTGTAACTTGTGTGTCACTGCATCAGTTTTGGTCATGTCATACATGACCCGGTCAGGTCCCGGTGCAGTGCTCTTGCATGAGATCAAGGCAGCTCTCAACTCGGCAATGCTGAATGGTCGGTTATATGCTTCGTCGTGTCTGCATTTACGTACGAATGGCTTCAGTTCTTCTATCTCTTCGTATTTAAGGAAAGATTGAGAATAGTGGATTGTGCTCGACACGTGCTCAAAGTGTTCCCAAGAGAGTCTGCCTGGTCTTGCAGGGTGTTCCCTTGGTCGTTCACCAGAGGCAACGAATGGATTTGTTGCCTTTTAAGCTTTCTCAAGCCATTCCACACTATTGCCTCCTGCGTGTATGAATTAATGTCGGAGAGGAACCTCACCCAGCTTTCTCTCTTTGCCTGACGTCGTGTTCGCCTTCCCGGGGATTTAATTTTTTTAAACTGGATTAGATTTTCGGCATTAGGCGATCTACGCAATACAACCCATGCCTTGTTCTTTCTCTTTCCGCGCCTCCCTACAGTCTTCGTTCCACCAGGGAACACGTCTTCTAAGTGAACCACCATTTGTCTGCGGGATAAACTTTTCGTCTGCATCAGTAATAAAAGCGGTAAAATATGCGATGGCATCATTTATAATAAGATTATTTATAAAATCTGGTGGTAAATAAGATGATTCTTTAAAATGCTCCCAATCCGCCGATGCTAAGTCCATCGAGGAATATGTGGAGGGTTCTCATGCAAAGTTATCAGGTTTAATGTTACAGGAAAGTGGTCACTTCCATACCATTTATTGATCACGGACCATTCTATGTGAGGCATAAGAGAAGAAGAACCGATTGCTAGATCTATCGCTGAATATGTGTTGTTTTGGACACTGTAATACGTCGGCTCCTTCTTACTGAACAGGCAGGCACTAGAGAGCAGAAAAAACTTTTCAATCAATCGGCCTCTCGAGTCGCATCGCGAATCTCCCCACATCGTGTTGTGGGCGTTAAAATCACCTGCGAGTATGTAGGGTTCAGGAAGCTGATTAATTAGTTTATGGAAAACGGTTTTTATCAGGAGATAGAAGGTATGTATATAGAGCACACAGTCACCAGTTTGTTAAAAAGAATTGCCCCAACTGACACTGCCTCAAGGGGCGTCTGGAGGGCGATCTGTTGACAAGCTACAGACTTGTCCGCAACTATTGCAACACCGCCGGAGGCATTAGCCTCGTTGCGATCTTTACGATAGATTGTGTATTGACGAAGAAAGTTTGTGTGTGTGGGTTTCAGATGCCTCTCTTGAACACACAGCAGCCTTGGATTATGTTTGCGTAGTAGTTCTATAATGTCGTCGAGGTTATGTAGAAGTCCTCGTATCTGTATTTACATTATGATGAATGTTTTGGGTGCTGTGCGTTTAAGAGATTGAAATTAGTTCACGGGCCCTTTGGAGGCGCCGTGACGGGAGTTTTTTTTTTTTTTTTTTGAGCGGTCGAAAGATGCTCGCCGCTCCTTAGGCGCTGGTGGCGCCGTCTTACTGGTCGTTGTGTCCATCGCCTCTTGCGAGGCGCTAGACACGTGCGCCTCCGAGCGCTTTGTTGGACGTGAAGGCCTCGGCACGTTGGACGAGACCTTTGAGACCACCTGCCCGGAGGTAGATGGCCCCTTCTGCTGGGGTGGCGGAGCAGCGCTAGCTGCAACCGCTGCGGGGGCAGATGGCGTAACTGCCGACTGACTGCTTGTGGGTCAACAGCCGGCGGAAGCCTTTGTGTCGCTGCCTCCTGACGCGCCACATCGGCAAAAGTGTTCTTGGGCAGGTAGGATACCCGCCTGCATGCCTCTTTGAAACTTATATTTGCCTTTGCTTTAATTGTTACAATTTCCTTTTCTTTTTTCCATGATCGCACGACCGCGAGTTTGCGGCATGCTCCCCATCACAGTTTACACAGTGGAGAGAGTTCTCGCAAGCTTCAGAGGTGTGGTCACGGGCACTACATTTCGCACAGGTTTGACGGCCTCGGTAGCTCTGCGAACTGGGGACGAAACGCTGGCACTTGAAACATCTGAGGGGATTTGGCACGTATGACCTAATACGGAGCTTAATGTACCCTGCCTCGACGTACTCGGGCAGGGCACTTGAACCAAAGGTGAGTATTAGGGGCTTGGTTTCAATTTCTTTGCCATCCCGCCTCATCTTAATTCTCTTGACATAGATAACATTCTGCTCACTGAAGCCCTCCAAGAGCTCTGCCTCTGTCAGCTGGACCAAATAATCATCAGAGACAACGCCGCGGGTGGTGTTCAGAGTGCGGTGTGGAGTTACTCTCAATGGAACATCCCCAAATGACACTAGACTGGGCAACTTTTCGTATTGTTTCTGATCATGCAACTCTAAGAGGAGATCACCACTTGCCATCCTTGATGCCTTGTAGCCCGGCACAAGGGTATCAGTTAAATACTTGGAAACTAAGAAAGCGGAGGTTATTGGTACTTGCTTGTCTGATTTTTCTGAGTGAATGAGATGATATTGTGGGAAGTTCGGCCTTTGACGTCCAAAGAACTGGAACACATCCTCGGTGCGCACTCTTTTTTGAGGGCTGTCAGGAAGGGGAGGGAAGGAACTAGCCATAGACAAATGTAATTTTCGGCAATAACTCCAGCCGCCTACCGTGGAGCCCTACAAGGGGACGCTACAGGGACATTAAAAACAGGTCCTGGAGACGCCTGCTGTACGTTATCACTAGAACCAAATATGGAATAACCTAGGTTGGCTATTCACACAAGGTTAACCCTTGCTGCCTGGAAAAATTGGAAGTAAGAGGAAGCTAGAAAACGACAGCAAAGACAAAGGCCAAAGGAAGAGAGAGACAGGAAAAGGCAACTACTGATTTCCCTCGGGTGGGTCAGTCCGAGGGTGCCGTCTACGGGAAGCCGAGGCCAAAGGGGTGTGTTGTCTCCGCCGGGGGGCCCTAATGGTCCCAACACCCAGCATTAGTTCAACGCCCAGGATCCCCCTTTCCCCGGACACGGCTAAGCCGCGCACGGTTAAACGCGGGAGGTTCCAATTCTCGTGTGCTCGGGTACGTGGTGTCGCAACACACCAAACACCTGCTGACACAGACGCCAATTCGGGACCGCATGGTTCAGCCGACATGCTATACATCATACGAGTCCTGTGAGCAAGCTCACATCTGTAGCTAAAATTTTTCAACTGTTTTCGCCACACACTACGCCGCCTAATTCGGCGACGGGTGGCCGCACTGACCGAAAATTAGTAATGGCGCGCCACAGCACCTTAGATTCATCGGCAAAAATTTTGTTTCATTCTGGGACGCTGCATAAAACAACTGCAATTTTATTCGCGTAACGGTCACGAATGTGGCAGCGGGACTGGCATTCACCCCAAAAAAACCGTTCGTATTCCTTTCTACTTGCGTATTGGCTTAGTGCCCGCGACCACCGTCACAAACCATTGTGCCGCTGCTGCTCCCTTCAAAAGCGGCGTGCTGTTGTCGCCTTCATTTCCGCTAGTAGAATGGCGAGGGCTAAGTTCGGCGACACACCGATATATTTTACTCATGGAAATAGGCTAATCGTATTTTTACTGGTTGCAGTCGCAATCGACAAACGCGCCGATACCGATTCAAGCGGCGACAGCGGCAAAAGCGCACTTTCCGGCGACTTAATATTTTGAAAGCTGAAAGCACTCTCGACAGGTTCAGCGCTCAACAAGACCGCCGTGCGACGCGCATATTTGGCGCCAATACACCGAGAACAAATGGTGTGGCAAGGCCGAAAATGTGACGAAGTGGCAGAAATTCACCAGTGACCGAAGCAAATATGTCCTCCGTCCCCATTGCTGTTCACGCTTCATGTTAAGGGCGCGGAAACCCGACTGGAAAATAGTGAATTAAGGTTTGATTTGTCCTACCTGCATGATGGACGAATGGTGCAGCAGAAGAGCCCCGGACTGATGTATGCGGCGGACGACATAGTGCCACTAGCGGACAATGCAAGATACTTAGAGACACTTACGAATACGTGTGGCAACGCAGCTACAGATCTAAGCCTTAATTTTGGCACAGATGAATATGGAATTATGATCTTTATCGAAGAGACGAGTGAGTACTCAGTCTCGGCCCAACTGCAAGTCGTCCCACACATTCGAGTCTGTGTCGCAGTTCTTGTAGTTCACGACGATCGAGCGTCTTCCCTCTGCTCTTCCACATTTTAATAGATAGAACTAAGCGATTCCCGGGCGGGACGTTGCTGCAAGGGCGGGCAGCTGCTCGTGCCTGCATGCTCTCGATTCAGGTGGCGCTCGATGGCGGCGGGTGCGTACCAGCCCCTAGTGGGTGGTGTGCAGTCTGCTCACTGTAAGATGTCTGTAGCCACCTGCACTATACTGTCACAGAGAGAGAGAGAGAGAATAAAACTTTATTCAATCTAAATAAAATAAGGCACGATGGTTGGAGCCCCTATTCCAGGGCCCCACTGACACTAGCGGCTCGCTGGGCTTGGTCCAGAAGAGCCAACTGGCTCTCCCGACCCTCGTCCGCAAGCCATGCCTCCCACTGCCTATTCCTCATTAGTGGATGTTGGTGTAATATGGGACTGTCTATGTGCGGCGGCCTCCTGGGGCACTCCCATGTGATGTGTTTTAGTGTGGGTGTGTCTGTGCACCACGGGCACTCGTCAGTGAACCTCGTGGGGTGTTTTCTGTGTAGGTGGTGCAGGTTGGGGTATGTATTCGTCTGAATACGACGCCAGTCCCTCTCCTGTTCGCTGTTTAAATCGGAGTGAGGATGTCCAAAACGTCTCCGCTCCTGCCTTTGCTGTAGGAGGATGTCACGAGAATTCGGTGGAAGGACGTCGCTAGGCCATGCCGTTGCTCGGACGTTCAAGCCTCGAGCAATACGGTCTGCCCTAGCGTTTCCTGCCAGTCGCTCGTGTGCCGGACACCAGACGATAGTGTGGTGCCCCTCTAGTTGAGTGCCTAAAATTTTGATTATTGATTTGGGTGCCGTTCCTTGTAAAAACAGGCGGCAGGCCGCTTGTTAAACGGGTAATATGACAGCCGAATTGGTTTGGCGCTCGGCGTCCTGAATGGCCAAGACGATGGCTGCAGCCTCTGCCACGCATGCCGAGGAGGTTTTGAAGGATGCTGTTGTTATGTTGTTGTTGCATGTAGAGACTATGCTGAAAGTGTCTGAGCTGGCTCGACTGGCATCCGTATAATACACCCCCGGTCCCATGCCGAAACGTTTGTGAAGGGTCTTTGCCCTTGCTCTGCGTCGTCCGGGATGGTACTTGAGGTGCATGTTTTTGGGAATTGGGGCCACCGCGATGTGCGATCGAACATTGCGGTCTATCTGTGCCGTTTCCTCTCCGCAATACTGGGGTCTCAGGGGAAAGCCTAACCTCGCCAATACTTCCCTGCCCTGAGTTGAAGAATAAAGTCTTTCTTTCTGGGCATATAACGTCGCGACTGCGTACTCGTCGAAAGTATTGTGCAGGCCCAGTCCCTCGAATCTCTCTGTGCTAGTGCATTCGGGAAGACCAAGGGCGGCTTTGAAGGCTTTTCTTATTATTGCGTTTGCCTGTTTAATCTCTTCGTTTATCAAGGCCTGATACGGAAGGGCGTATGTGAGTCGGCTAATTTACGAATGCGTGAACCAGGCTGATGGTCTCTCCCTCAGTTAGGCCGTCTCTGCTTCTTGCCACTCTCCTTATCATTCTGGCCACGTTTCCTGTGACCGCCTTTAGTTTTTGTACGGTGTGAGATGTTCCAGCATTCTGCTGTATCCACATCCCCAATATTCTGAGTGTCTCCACTTCACGAATTGGCACCCCGTCGAGAGTCAAAGTGAGCGGCACCCAGTCCTTCTTTCTTGCGTACTTCGCACGCACCCGAATGAATTCCGATTTTTCGGGTGCGCATGCCATGTCCGCCGCCCTCGCGTATTCCACGACTGCGTCTATGGCCTTTTGAAGGGTTTCTTGCTTGTCCCCGTAGGACACCTGGTGAGGCCAGAACGTGATATCATCGGCATATATCGCACAACCGAGATTCGGGTGCTTATCTAGCTCCAGGGCTAGCTTTCTCATCCCTACATTGAATAGCAGTGGAGAGAGTATAGCTCCCTGAGGGGTACCTCTGTCGGGACAGTTGAAGGTGTCGGACCTCGTGGAGCCTAATCCGATTGTGGCCGTGCGGTGGCTGAGGAACGAGCGCAGGTACTTATAAATTCGCGATCCGCAGTTCACCGCTTCCAGTCCCTCCAGAATAGCGTGGTGGGAGATGCTGTCGAAGGCGTCTTTGATGTCCAATGCCAGTACAAATTTATCTTCGAACCCTCTGTTGGGGGGCAGGACCTCGTGCTTTAGTAGTAGAAAAATGTCCTGCGCTGACACGTGGGGTCGAAAACCGAACATGTTGGAGGGGAACATGTTGTTTAGCTCTGTGTGGTTCGAGAGCCGGACCTGCACAACCTTTTCAAAGAGTTTCCCCGCGCACGACGTTAGGGAGATGGGTCGAAGGTTGTTGATGTTACGAGGCTTACCTGGTTTTGGAATAAGAACAATTTTTGCTTCCTTCCATTCTTTTGGAAGGACGCCGCCCTCTGTCCAGACCGTGTCGTTAAAGAATTTGGTCAAGCTCTTTAGCGTGTCGTCACTTAGATTGCGAATCATTGCGTTCGTGACCTGATCTACCCCTGGGGTCGTGTTTTTCTTGAAGGAGCGTGCCGCTGCGTAAACCTCTTCAAAGGTTACGGGGGCGTCCAGTTCCGGTTGGTCCTGACCTTCGTAAACGGGTTCGGTGGATTGCCCGGTCGGTACAGTACCTACGTATATCTCTTTAATATTGTGTATGATGTCAGCTGCCCGACCTTCAAACTCGTTTTCAAGCAGCTTAAGTGTGCGATTCGCGACTGTTTTTGTTCCTCCCGGGTCAATCATACTTCGAAGAATGCGCCATGTTTTCTTTGTAGTTAACGTGCCCCGAAGCGAGTCGCTGAACTGACGCCAATTGCTGTCGCTTAGCTTTTGTGCGTATTCGTTAGCTTCCTGCGCTAGCTGAGCTATCCGTATCCTGAGTTTACGATTAAGCTTCTGCCTTTTCCACCTTTTTGTGAGGCCTCTCCGGGCTTCCCAGAGATGCAACAGGTGACGATCCACGGCTGGAGCCTCCGTTGTCCTTTCAATTGTTTTGGTGAACCTAGAGTGAATAACTCGGATCTACTCGGCCCATTCTCCTACGTCTGTTATGCTGCCGATTGTTTTCTGTTTTTCACGAAATTTGGTCCAGTCGGATAGCCTTGCCTTGCCAATAGCTCTTCGAATCCTGGCTGCATTAACCGATATGCTTAAGATATAGTGATCACTTCCTAGGTTTTCACCTAGGTTCGTCCATCGCGTCTCACTTTCGTTGTTGGTGAACGTGAGGTCGGGGGAAGTGTCCTGGGACACGCTGTTCCCGATTCGCGTTGGGAGATCCGGTTGAGTTAGCTGGAAAAGTCCGTAGCGCTCTACAACGTCTGCTAACAATATGCCCAATACTGTCACAAACGTGATGGTTAATGGTTCTTGTCTCTCTCTGCGCACCGCCGTCGCACAGCAACTACGGTGCGCAGGAGTGCGTCCACCGTGCCACCGAACCTGCCAGGCTGTTTGGCAATCCCACCCTCGTCTGCTGCGCGGGGAGCTTTTGTCTTTCCCCTGCGTGACGCTTCCCGGAAGGCAACTGGAAGCCGGGACGGTTCGAGGTCGTCGACCCTCGTCACGGAAAATGCGGCTTGCTGCACAGGAACGCCGGTCAAGACGACCCGTCCCTTCCACCGGAGCGCTTTCTAGGCGGAGAGGCAACGCCCGACGGAGGTAGCCATCGAAGAATAGAGCCCGTGGAGTGTCCCCATTGGCCGAACATGACGCCACTTGCACGGGCCCTACGATTGGATGACAGTGAAAGACACCTTTTCTGGCTTGGCGATTGGATCAAAATGACACCTGCATAGGCTCGACGACTGGCTGAAAATAACGTGACCCCGACAGACTGAAGGGGCTATAACAAAAGGAACCATCGGAAAAGAGAGAGACGTTCTTCTTGCCGCAGGCCCCAGCGTTCGATTTGTTTCTGGCCGTCGATGGCATTTTACTGTTTTGCGTCCTTCTATTTCTGCGCATAATGTAAATAAATTTTCATTTCTCTAAGTCCCCCTCAACGTCGGTATACCCCTGCACTCAAATGCAAGATCAGATAACTTCCTGCGCGGTATTCCTCCGTCTGCTGCCTCTAAATTCTACATTTACGACTAATTTCGCTCAGGTGGCCCACTTTATTCCTTTGTGCAAATGTGAATAGTTCTACAAGATACAAAAGAAAACGCGTGTAAAGGGTCGTTCAGTGCCTTGTTTAATGGGTTTGTCATCTTCAGCATCACCATCAGCCTATTTTATTTCCACTGCAAAACGAAGGCCTCTCCCTGCGATTTCCAATTACCCTTGTCCTGCGCCAACCGGTTCCAACTGGCACCTGCGAATGTCTTAATTTCATCACCCCACCTAGTCTGCTGCCGTCCTCGACAGCGCTTCCCTTCTCTTGGCACCCAATCTGTAACCCTAATGGTCCACCGGTCATATAACCTACGCCACACATGACCTGCCCAGCTCCATCTTTCTCTCTTAGTGTCAATGAGAATATCGGCTATCCCCGTCTGCTCTCTGATCCGCACCGCTCTTTTCCTGTCTCTTAACGTTACGCCTAATATTCTTCGTTGCGTCGCTCTTTGCGCGGTCCTTAGCTTGTTTTCAAGCTTCTTTCCAGTCTCCAAGTCTCTGCCCCATATGTCAGCACTCGTAAAATGCACTGATTGTATACCTTCCTTTTCAGTAATAATGGTAAGCTTCCAGTAAGGAGCTTACAATGTCTGCCGTATGTCAACCCATTTTTATTATTCTGCGAACTTCCCTCTCATGATCAGGGTGCCCTGCGAGTAATTGATCTAGGTAAACGTACTCCTTCACAGACTCTAGAGGCTGGCTGGCCATATTGAACTATTGTTCCCTTGCCCGGCTATTTATCATTACCTACGTCTTCTGCATATTAATCAACCCCACTCTTACTCTCTCTCTGTTAAGGTCTTCACTCATTTGTTGTAACTCGTCCCCTGTGTTGCTGAACAGCGCAATATGTCATCTGCAAATGGAAGGTTGCTGAGATATTCGCCGTTAATCCTCACTCCTAAGTTTTCTCAGTTTAATAACATGAATACTTCTTCCAAACACGCCGTGAATAGCATTGGAGAGACTGTGTCTCCGTGTCGGACGCCTTTATACGTGTCTTCCTACTTGTGGAAAATTAAGGTAGCTGTGGAATCTGTAGATATTTTCCAAGATATTCGCGTAAGCGTCCTGTACTCCATCATTACGTAATGCCTCTATGACTGCTACTATCTCTACTGAATCAAACGCCTTTTCTTAATTCGTGAAAGCTATATAGAGAGGCTGATTGTACTCTATAGATTTCGCGATTACCTGATCGATGACATGGACGTGATCCATTGTAAAGTGTCCCTTCCTGAAACCAGCCTGCTCCCTTGGTAGACTAAAGTCCAGTGTTGCCCTTATTCTTTGCAATTTATCTTGGTGAAACCACTGTAATGAAAACAAACGCCCCTCAGATGGGCAATTCATTAACGACGCACAACGTGTTGCAAGCTGATACCTTTTTAACACCCCGAAAGGCGCAGTGAACACTGGAGGGTTCGAGCGTATGGCATATTCATGGGCCTCTGTAAGCATGGGCATGAGTGGTGGCGGCGATCTCAAGAGCTCGCGCCGGTATCGCGGCAAGCATGTCCAGTGCCAAGCTGATGACTTCGGGCGTCCAAGCACTGTCGATAGCTCGCCGGTCCGACTTGTCCGGGTTCAAGATCATCCTCATGATCTCTAGCAAGGGACAGTCGGGAGTGGTGCCGCCAAGCGTGAACCCGGAGTGTGCGAGGTCGACGAACGAGTAGTTGGAAGCCTTCGAGAAGAGCGGCCAGGGACTCCCGTCCTCCAGGCTTGGGAGAGACTTGCGGGCCACAATCACCGCCGTTACCATCGTCGGCCTAAATAAAAGGGACCCTATAGAAGCCAGTGTGATCAACAATGCACCGATACAAAATTACTCGCAATAAAAGGTAACGCACGAGAGAGAAGTTAGACCGAGCGCGAACTGTAAACCTGCACTTACTCATCCCAAAGCGTGAACATTTTGCCGAGTTGACGTAACGAATGCGCTGCCTTGATTGCACGAACATATTTTTCGACACTCTAATGCCGGAACGCCGTTACACGTCAAGGAAACATTGAACAAGTACTTCACCTTTATTCTGGCTAAGGAGACACCATTTGTGCAAGGAAGCAATGAAATGTTCCAGTAAAAGCCTATATGCTTAGAATAGCAATTAACTGCTTCGTTAACTATCTACTAATCGAAACTCAGTCCACGTTATCAAAAACGCTACTGTAGGCTATGCGTTAGGTTCGGACGCCTAAATCGAAATCTTGAGGCATCAAACTCAACGTAGGAAGAATAATACGTCGGCCATTACATGAAGGGTTAAACAGGCGTGCTAAAGATCAAGGAACCCTGTATCGCTTCCGATATATTTCTTTGTGTATGAAGTTAGCGCTCTGTCGTGTTTGTTTCTTCCCGTTGGCTGTCTATTATGGCGCCTAATTTTGTATTTTCCTGTGGAAATCCCCAACGGAAACCAATTGTCTTCGTTAAAAACAGTGGCTGAATAAGGGAAAACCCTCCTTGGCGCTTTCCTTTGAAGAAGGGCACATCCAACGAAATCTTGATTTTATTCGGAAGAGTCTATGTCCCTTTTACCCCCCGGGGCAAGAATATTAATGGCACATTTGTAAGGCCGCTTTCTAGAGCTATAGAGAACTCTCGCAATGCGGTTCCCATTCGGCTGGTCCCGTCAGGGCGCCGCTCTCACGAGACGGTCGTTAGAGGAAACGCCAGTTCACGGGATTGGCCAGTCGTTTCAGCGGGTGCGAGACAGAAAATCTGGGGGCGTTTGCGCTTGATATTTCTCCCTTTGCCTAGGTACCATGGAGGAGCAGTTTCTTTGGTCGTTCTGTCCCTAGGCGTGCCCTGGCGTGCCGGCATTTTGCCATGTGTCGGCTGGCGATCTGTGCGTCGCGTACAAGTTTTCCTCGTGCGTCTCCTTGGGTGTTGCTGGCGCAGTGCACTGGCGCGAACGATTGTTGTCGTTTGGTCAGTGGTCTCCCGTGAAGGCGAGTATGATATGGCGTTGCCCTGTCACTACCAGTGTCACACGTTTACTTCTCATCGCGATCGGCACCGATCCGGATCGAAATTCTCGACTGTGATTGGGTCTCTCGCTCATTTTGTCCAAAGAAGGCAATCACGACCGCGAAATTCGATCACGATCGGGCGTGATCGCGATGAGCAGTGAGCCGGAACACAAGATACACACACAGCGCACACTGTCAACAATTTCATTGCGAAAGCATTGCGACCTTTGAAGATTATAACATTGCACTAGTCACTTGATAGATATAGCATATATTACATATATAGCAAAATATATAGCATCTTCACAGTTTGCCCTGTGTGTGCGTTTTCGTTCCTTGCTTGTGCCCCTGTCACACTGGTATCTTACCGTCCTCGCGAATTTTTCCATGCGTCGAACGCTTCGAGAGGGCTCAGTTGCGCGTTATTCAATTGCCATAATTTAAATATTAAAATACTACTAACTTGTAGCGTGGGGTCTCTTTTTCACGTTTCTGTGTCTTCGTCCGCTTCCGCTGCTGCCTTAGTATGTCAAACGGCAAACTTCTGACTGCTGTTGCAGAAGTCTTGGCATCACAAGTTGGTGGCTGGACGTAATTATATTTATTTTAAGTCCAGCACGCTTAGGCCTCCGCCACTCCAATCCTACGGGCCATCCTGCTTCCAGCTTTGATCTCCCCACTACCCCTTGGGTGCCCTGGGGATCCTGCGCCGCCTGCTTTATTATAACCTCAGGTCCTCTCCTGAGGCCTCCGGTTGCATGTGCCCTCCTGGAGCAGTGCTTGTAAAAAATCCAATCTATCGTCCCGACTTAAAAAGCGGCCCGCGACAATAGTCACAAAAAGCGACAACACCAGTCAGAATCTTGCCTGTCAAACCAAGTCATTCTCACCTAATTATTTAAATGATTAAGCGACTTCTGTAGGTGTCGGTCAATGTCATATTAAGCGACTGGCGAACTTGTTCCCTTTACTGGACGGATCCTGCATCTCGGCATGCATTTTGTAGCTGTGTATTCGTGTAGATGTAGGAGCTCGGTGGGAGATCTATTAGTCCAGGCAGCATGCGCTAACACCATGTGGCAGATACTGCTTGATGATTTCTAGTATATCATACCCGCGCACAGCTATCGTGTGCGCCACAGCCCTTATAAGTTATTTGGCTCAGCCCAGCTTTACTCCGACACCACGTGAGTGCTGGTTTCCCATGTCTGTCTGTCCACACAGTTCTTTAAGCTGACAATGACCGCTGTCATCATTGATTTTCATTTTTCGTTGCCAGGATCGTGATCCCCATCTTCACATTGCATTAGTACAAATAATAAGAAAACTTTGACCACTATTGTCACCACTTTGATTAAAGTTCAGGTCCCTGCAATAATGTGCATTTCACTCTATATATATCTATACATTTCTTTTCTTGGGAGTTCTTCAATAGTATGTTTTTTTCACTAGAAGGTTGGTAACAATGAGCACCTCACCGTCATGGGCTACCAGTTTGGTGCAATGTCCCACTCATTATAAAAATCTTATAGATGGCGATCTGTGCGTCGCGTACAAGTTTTCCTCGTGCGTCTCCTTGGGTGTTGCTGGCGCAGTGCACTGGCGCGAACGATTGTTGTCCCCCCCCCCCCTCCTTACTTTCTCCCGCACGGAAGAGGTATTCGCCAAATGCCAGTTAGGTCGGAAGAGACAAAATAGAAAGGCGTCTTTTTGCGCCTCTTGTTCATCGAGCAATGTTTCAGAAAAAATGAGGACATACAAGGCACTGTTTCCAACTAAATCTTTTATCCAAGAAAACCAATATACAGTAAACTACCACTTGAACGTCACTTAAGCAAATTATTCAGCTGTACGAACTTTTTTTGTATCCCCCATCGAAACCCCATTCAACCCAATGCAAATGCCTTTCAGTTTAACAAAATTCAGTACAGTGGCATTTCAGTTCTACATCATCATCATCATGATTTTTATTTTTACCACTGGATACAAGGTGAAAAAGGGAGAGCCGGGAAAAAAGCCGAAATCTCTTCGGCTTGACAAAGTTCCGGTCTCCCAGACAGGCACGGAAGCGGCTGGTGTAGCAATACAATTACGCATAAAGTGTGGATATAAGAGTTTTTTAAACACAAATACATATAGAAATTTTCATGTTATTACATGGAAACTAGTTGTAATACAGTTGTGTCAAATGACTCCCAGTATACAATTATAATCTGTTATCTTGCATATTATTATTTAACACAGACTCAGTTGCATATATCATAGTGGACTTGGAAGCACCGAACGAGTACGGATGCTGATCAAATTTTTTCTGATCGCACAGATCGTGCTGTCGAGGACCGGATTCGTCGACGCAGGGTCTGAGCATGCACTGCATCAGGCCTATCTACTGCTACCTCCGGCTGTCTGCCCTGCTGGCTTCATCGGACAAAACAAGTCGCAGGAAGCTGTACCACGTGCACTGCACTGGGACCACCTGACCAGCACGGTGACGTCGACGGAGACATCGTGGCTCCCGGATAAAAGCAGCAGCCTTTTCGACGTTCCCTTCAGTGGACTTGGAAGCACCGAACGAGCACGGATGCTGATCAAATTTTTTCTGATCGCACAGGTTAGTGACCAGCATTTAGTCTCTTCAGTTAGAGACAACGGCGTAACGTTAACGGTGCTCCCAAGTCCACAATGCTGTGTTGTTATTTTGCGGGGTTGTTTTAATGTTGTCCGCTTAATGTTACTAACATCCGGAGATGAACAAAATCCAGGCCCTTACTCTGATTCAGATGAATGTTCGCAGCGGGGACTAATGAAACACATTCTAAGAGAACAAAAGGAAACGAACAAAACACTGAAACAACTGTCTTCAAATATCAAGCATGTGGAGACAATTGTTGCAGATTTGCAAGAAAGAATGACAGTTATTGTGAATGAAAGGGGATTATAGAAAGAATGCGAAGACAGGATAGTACACTGCGAGGAATCTTGTAAATCTACCATGATGCAAGTAGAATTTCTGGCATCGAAGGTCGATGATTTAGAAAATAGAAGTAGGCGGAATAACCTAGTAATTTATGGCTTAAGAGAGAGCTCTGATGAAGATGTTTAAACACTTGAAGAAGAAGTGCACGGTATACTTAAGAAGATCCTAGGAATAGAAATTAACTCAATAGAACGAGTTCACAGAATTGGTACAAAGCAAAGCCAAAGGGCACGCCCCGTTATTATCAGGCTATTCAACTTCGCTGAGAAAAACAAAATATTATCAAGCTGCTTGAAGGTAAAAAACACCCAGATTTCAATATCCGAGGATTTCTCAAAGAAAGTATGCAACACACGTGCTAAATTATGGTGTTCTGCAGTAAGTGAAAAGGCGAAAGGGGCAAAGGTATCTCTGTCATTTGATAAACTAAAAATAAATGGCAACACCTTTATATGGATGAGTGTGAGGTCAGAAGAATTGAACTATCTAAACCGAAAACTTCTGCACACGCTGGCCCAGCAGCTTGTGATGGCACGTGACAACAACGTACGAAATGTATCAGAGTGTTATCACTGAATGTGCGCAGCGTAGTCAATAAGTCCAGCCTACTTGAAAGCATAGTTGCAGCCCATCAACCGCACGTTATAGTCATCACGGAAACCTGGCTTCAGGAAAGCGTCCAGTATTCCGAAGTGTTTCCACCTTCTTATCGGCTCATACGGAAAGACAGAGAATCGCGGGGGGGGGGGGGGGGGGGAGGTGTAGCTGTCGCAGTTAAATCTAACATAAAATTCACAGTTTTAAACAGCATACCTGACCATGAAAGCGTATGGTGTAACCTTACATTTAATGGAAAAAGCATATTTCTGGGTGGCGTATACCGACCTCTGAATGCGCCCCCTGAATACCTAGACGTTATGCATGATTACATTGCACAACACACTTATTCACGTTCCAATATTATTATCACGGGTGATTTCAATTTACCAGGAATCAATTGGTCTAATCTTTCGCACAACAGCTCCGACGCAAAAAGTGCTGAATCACTATTGTTCATGTCATTTACCTTCTCTCTAGACCAGCTAGTTTCCGAACCGACTAGAATAGCTGGTCCGTCATGTTCTGTGCTTGATCTGATGTTCGTAAGCAGTCTATTTCAAAATAACACATTAAACGTTGAAAACAGCATTTCGGACCATAAAACTATTGTATTCTCCTGTCCGATTTTATGAAACTGTGAACGCGTTAAGCCATCGATTGCTGTTATCAGGGATTACTCAAGAGCGGATGACAATGCTATCTCAGAATATTTAAACGCCTGCTTTCTGCAGGTTTCATTACTTCATGACGTAAAGGAATTATGGTTACGTTTTAAGCATATTGTACACTTTTGTGAAGAAAACTACATTCCCTCCAGAAAGAAAAAAGTGAACAGAGAACATCCTTGGGTATCGCGCGAAATAATACATTTAAAACGAAAAATTAAAAGGAAGCGCAGAAAGAAAACCACACGTGACCTTCAAGATCTCGTACGCTTATTACAAGATAAGATAAACATATGGCCAAGGAGCGTTTTTTCACTGTTACTCTGCCTTCTTACATGATGAATAAACCACAAAAATCCTGGTGCTACCTATCGAAGGAGTGGCACACCGTATCGCAGATTGCTGTTTCAAACGAGACGGTTGTTCAGCCTGACGTCATAGCAAGCAAATTTAATGAATTTTTTCTATCTGTATTTAACAGAACTACATTATCATTTCGAGAATCCAATGCCTGAAATAGATATCGACCAACAAGGAATTCTTTGACTCTTACAAAAACTGGATGTAAAGAAACCCTGTGGCCCTGATCTTATATCAGATGCATTTTTGCAAAAACATGCAGTTTGGATGTCAAAATACTTATACGTAATTTACAGGCGATTTTTGGAAACTTCAGTGATACCTGACGACTGGCGAAGGGCCAAAGTAATACCTGTGCACAAATCTGGCTCTAAACTCGACGTAAGTAACTATAGATCTGTTTCATTAACATGTGCATCCAGTAAATTGTTCGAACATATTATTTATAAGGCCATAATATTGCACTTAGAGAATAATAACCTACTATACAGCCGGCAACATGGATTCCGTTCAGGTCTAAGTACTATTACTCAGTTAGCTGAGTTAACCCATGATGTAGCTACCACAATAAATAACAGAAGCCAAATAGATGCCATTTTCTTAGATTTTTCAAAGGCCTTTGATGTTGTTCCTCATCCAGATCTTATTACTAAACTAATTGCCATTGGTGTACACGAGAAAACAGTATCATGGATCAAGAACTATCTCGAAAACAGAAAGCAATGCGTAGCTGTGAATGATATTACGTCTGATTACGTCAACGTTTTTTCTGGTGTTCCACAAGGCTCGGTTCTTCCGCCCCTCCTATTTCTGATCTGTATCAACGATATTCGTTCATGCGTTCAGCCGCCTATTCGTCGATGATTGCGTAGTGTACGCAACAGTGAATACCAGAGAGGATCAGGTAAAACTAGATGATTTGTTAGCTGCTGTACAAAATTTGTGCAACATTTGGGGGATGAAACTGAATGCATCAAAAACTACCAGTATCTCCTTCACTCACAAGAAAAATGTGCTTCAGTTTACATACACAATAAACAATATATCACTAAGAAAATACGAGGAGGTCACATATCTCGAGGTCACTCTTACAACGAAATTAAATTGGGAAACTCATATAAATAACATATATGACAAGGCCTTAGGTAAACTACATTCCTTGAGAAAAAAACTTAGAAACACACCTCCTAGTGTTAAATTAAATGTATACAAAACCCTCATTAGACCCTCTTTAGAGTATGCTGACATTATTTGGGCCCCGCACCAGAAGTATTTAACCGAGAAACTAGAACGCATACAGAACTTAGCATTGAGATTTATATATTCACAATATTCACGTCAAACGAGCATTACGAACCTGCGCGTCAAGGCTAACATTCAATCACTGGCTCAACATAGAATGATTTCCAGATTAAAATTTCTATACTTACTTTATCACGGCTCCTATCGAATACCACAAGCAACATACATTCAAGCGCCATTCAGACTTTCTGCCCGAACCAACCATAATAAATCAATACGACACCATCCCAGCCATAATAACACTCACAAGTACTCTTTATTCCCACACACCATTTCCCATTGGAACATACTACCCTCTAGAGCCGTAAATTGCCCATCTGCCAACGCAATTATTGACAGTATTGAGAATCTGGAATTCGAATGGTGATATTACCTGTATTTCATATGCAGCCTCTGTAGATGCATTCTTATGGTAAACGCTGTTTCTCCTGCTTCCCAGACGGCTTATTTAAACAGTGTATATATTTATTGAGTGTGTTCTTTTTTGTGTGTGCTAATGCTCTTTGTTTTGGATACACTAGTTTCGCTTTATTCTTTTTTTGTACTGTATTCCATGTTGTAACCACTCCTGCATGGGCCCGACGATGGCCTGTAGTATTGTAAAATAAATAAATAAATAAGAATGCAAAAGCAATATATGTATACATATATATACATACACACACATACATATATAATTATAACAAATTTCACAGAAGTTTACAATAAACACAAGTTAAGTTACCATCAGGAAACATTCTTTTTTTTCAGAAATTATTTTACATACTTGCAAATATATATGTGCATCTATGTTAAAAAACATAAAAAAAGAAAATCTGCATATAGGCTGCTGCTTTCGCGACAGACATCACGGCAACGTAGCCCAGAGTGTCATCATCCTTGAATTTTAACAAACGCGAAGACGCCCTTTGCAGCATCCAGTTTACAACACGAAACCCTGCCACGTGGTTCGGGCACAATCACTGCAGCGAAAACCCGGATTCTAGGAATAGTAGTTACAAGTGTGAATGTATAAACAAAATGAGAATATATGATAAGTTCTGCGGAACTGTTGGAGCAGTTAACAATACACATCCATAAGATCAAATCCAATATTTTAGTTTTGTTTAGAGATAACACATGAACATGTTGTTGGTTAAAATAGTTAAGTAGGGACGGTAGTGTATGTTTAAGGCATTGGCAGCCATAATTAGTACGTGAGAAAGGGATCTGCCATGGTGCCTGGTGACGATATGAATATGCACTTCTATTTTGTTGTAGAGTTGCCGGGGCTAGGAATGAATCGAGTTTTCCCAGCATAGCATTTCTATAGCTTAGTAATGTTTTGAATTTATATATGTCACGGGCTCTGATTATTCTGTTTTGTTGGAAAAGCTCTTGCGTATGCTCAAAAAAAGAAACGTTCGCTATCGCCCGAATTGCTTTCTTTTGAAGTATTTCCAGCATTTGAATATTTAGCGCTGTAGTGTTACCCCATATAAGTGAACAATAACTGAGGTGTGAATGGAGAAGAGCATGATAAATGAGACACTTAACTTGAAAATGTAATGCACTTCAATTGCAATTTAACACACCAACAACTTTTCGTACCTTTGAGCAAACATGACTAACGTGTTCATTCCAGGACATATGCTCTGCGAGTATTATGCCTAGGGTTTTTATGGATGACGTAAGGTTAATTTTATACAGACCCCACACAATATTATCTGGCAATGTAGTAGAACTTCCCAGAGGATGAAAAATAACGCACTTTGTTTTGGTTTCATTGAGGATGAGGCCGTTTGCCTTAGACCATGCTCGAAGTCCATAACAAACGGAGCTTGCTATAGGCGTTATTTCTTTTAAATCTTTACCTGTAAAGAAAACAGAGCAATCATCTGCATACGTGACAAATTTACACATATCGCTCACTTGTACAATATCATTAATGTAATACAGGAAAAGTATCGGGCCAAAAATGCTACCTTGGGGCACACTCGCTGTCAAAGATTTTATCTGCGATCTGTTCTCATTAATTTCAGCAAACTGATGTCTGCTTTCTAAATAAGATCTGATAAGTTCAAGTGTTATTCCTCGGGAGCCATATTTTTCCAGCTTTATCAGCAGCAATTTCTGGTTGACCCTATCAAAGGCTTTGCTGAAGTCTAAGTATAACCCTAAAGTCAGAAATTTTTTGTCAGTGTTCTCTAGAATAAGCTCCTTCTGTATTCGCAACTTTCACGGCCTATAGGGGGCGCCACCTTAAATCCAACATGGCTGTCCGAGAGATTAAGAACTAGAGCAGTCGGTGCAGTCTGGTGCAGTGCTGCGGTCGTCTTGCTCAGTGACATGTTGTTTCGCGTCGTCATGTTGAAATGTCTCTTCAATTTAAACACCCGCTGTCGTTAGCCTGCGTAATGGCTCACATTGGGTGAGCAGAACGCAGGATTCGAAGCCTGCTTGAAGGCGAGGAAGTCCTGACGCTGGTCATCGTGTGTGCTGCGGCATAAAAGCGTGCACGTCGACGTCCGTGACTGTTGAAGGCCTTTGCATACAAACTTCGCGGCTTCGAAGCAAACCACACGAGCTGTGTTTTCAGTTTTACCATGACGGTGTTATTAAGAGAAGTGACCGTGCTTTCTATTTGCTATTCTATTAATTTGACCTCTTTGAACGGGTAGCATGAACGTTTATACGGTGTGGTGCTCTCTGCAAGTTGTTACTTGGACCGCTTGAATAAGCCGCCGTGTCGAGAAAAAAAGAAACCTTCCTGGTGTCGCGCTACCGAAGTCCTTTACATCGACGGCGTGAAAAGCAGCCCTAAAGTAGCGTTTTGTGTGCGAAAATTTCTTGTCTAGTTATCACTGCCCGTGTTCACAAAGCTAGATGTTGAACACGAGAAGTAAACAAAAAACCATACCGGACCGCTTTTGCGAGCTAATACGATAACCGTTCACCCTTGTAGTTTAGTTATTCTGCTTTATGCGTGCTGTGCAAGCTACACTCTTGACGTAGTTTTACAGCCTGCGTGAGTCCTACCGCGTCTTGCCAGATCAAGCGATACATAGGCGATATTTACCGGTCTGTGGCAATGCTCCCTTCATTCTTCCAGTTATCTTTATAAAATAATATACACGCAGATCAGCTGAGGGTTCGCTACGCGAACACTGCACAGTAGTTTAACGTTTTTTGGACTAGGATTTGTTAGCTTACAAGTGCAGTCATGCGCGCCTGTGCACACCTTGCAGCCGCGCATCGAAGTGCCAGACGAGGTACGAATTCCAGTTCCCTCGACGCCTGCGTCACTTTGCTTCGGTGCACAAACGAGAAACTCATCTCTCTGTTCGAAAATGGCGTTGCAGAGCACGAATGCATAAACGAGAACAAGAAATTTTGAAGCAGGTACAAGGCTTCACGGAGAAAGCGCTCCAACGCAGCCGCAAAGGCATGAGTGGCAAGAACGCAAGCATCAATCATCCTACAACACATTTGAGTTAAGATTGAGCATTATTTCTTTCCCTGCACGTAATATAGAGCTATGCCTGTGTCTTTATCGAGGTGCGTCTATTCGCGATTTCAAGGGCTCGGAATCGTAAGTCATCTGTCGTATTCCAAAAAAAAAAAAGTCCTCCGGCATGAAGTGCGCACTGCAAACATTCATCGCTTCTGTGACAGCTTTGCCAATCCGCAGCGTAATAATCAATTTCTTCCTCATAGACGCAGCCGGTGGGAATGAGTGAAAGCTCACATCACCTACCGCATAACTACCGCGCGGCACGCAGCAAATACGGTTACTTCTACGTTTGATCATTCTGAGCATGTCAAGTGTCCTTCACGATCCCACGGGAGCTTTGAACGCGTTAAAACATCACCCAAAAGTGAAGGAAAAGCGTACACAACACCAATGCGCTACCCGAACGGGCGGCAGCCAGCGGCGCGTATAATCTTTCGATTGTTTCCGGCCGCCGCCGCACGACGGCGCCACCGTACGTGAAAGTTGCGAATACTTAAAGCAGTTTCCATAGACCGCTTTTTCTTAAACCCGTGTTGACAGTCGGTTAGCAGGCTATGTTTTTGCGAAAATTTAATAGTACAAAAGTTAACAATTTTCTTGAGTCCCTTTGATAGCACAGGAAGTATAGATACTGGCCAATAATTGCTCATATTATTTTTGTCACCTCCTTTGTGAACTATTACTCTCGCTACCTGCATATTACGCGGGAAAACTCCGGTTGACAAGAAAATATTAAAAATGTGCATTACTGCAGGTGCAAATAAGTCTATGACGTACTTAATTGGCCTAATTTCTAAATCATCTACGTCTCGACTATGGCTATTTTTCAAGGATGAAAATGTTGTAATCACCTCAGGGATGCTAGTAATCTTTAGGAATAAAGATTCTCTTAATGAAGTGGCATGCATTGTATCTTGAATGTCGTGATCTATGCATCCTACTTTAACAAAAAGATTGTTAAAACGGTCTGCAAGTTCTGTACCACCTACAAAAGTGCAATCAATGTTCAACGTATCTGTTTGTGTATCGACTGACTTCCGATTTAGTGCTTCGTTTATTTTTTTCCATACTTTGTCACTTCTGCTATTACCTCCATGGAGTTGTTAGTTGAGTTTTCTTCTCTATTAGTTGCAGGTGTGCCTAATACAGTGTTTTCACTTTAACCTCCTTATTTGCCTTTCTTCATTCTCATTTCCACTTGAAAATTTTGAACTTTGAGTGCCTATAACCTATATTAGGAAGTAGCCGCTAGCAACACTTGGGAAGCAGTGTTTTTTTATTTTAAGCATGAATGACATTGTCATTCACTGAATTTTGTGTGTAGTGCACAAAGCATCACATGGCAATAATTTCTTTGTTGAAAGAACTATAAAAGACACTGGTAAAAAATTACTGCATAATTCATTTGGGATAAGTAAGTTGATAACCCTGTATTGTTTTAAGAATGCTTTTCTTCCCAATTGGATGTTTTACTGGAAAACATTTTGCAGCAGAAATTATGTTCCTGTGTCATCCTTCCAAAAGGCATAGTAAAACTTGTGAGCCCACTTAGTGTCTGCAAAACTGAATGAATTGGTTTTATGTGTAAGATTAAATTGCCCAAATTATACAGAATTTTTTAATGTTAATTATTAAGCTCAAGGATGTAATTAATGCTTTGAAACATTTGTTCTGTGCTTCCATATTGTAAATGTAAGCTTTCACACAGTGAACACACTAAATTAGAAATATGCCTGCTATCCATGCTTTTTGCGCATTAAAGGAACTTGCATGCTTTTGCATGTTTAGGAAATTGCCTTTCATTCTGTTTATACAGCATAATTTTCTCATCTATACTAGTAGCTACAGTGTACTGAGGTTGAGTGCCAAGGCAAGGAACCCGGAAGTTTTACGGGAATAACTACCCAAAATTACTGTGGATGGATATGGCAGTGGGAGCGGTTCAGGAAGTGCACTGAAACTTCGAAATTAATGTTCAGTGTGACCTACAGCATCCTGGAGTGAGGGTCTGCACTGGAAGGAAACTATGAAATATGTTAGTAACTAGTCAAACATTGTTTTAACCCCAATGAGTGCTTTTAATGGTGCATAATGGGAAAGGACAACCAGTGACGTCGATGCGAGCCTTCAGACTCTAAAGTTTGCTCTATGCATTCCTCTGTGTCATTTTATCAATGGCAACAGAGCAGGCGCGTATGCAGTAATTCTTTTTTTTTGGGGGGGGGGGGGGGGCAACCATAGGTCTCCTTCCTATGCAGATTAGGGGAAGGGTACCTTTATTATACAAATGTGAATAATGCCGACCATTCACCATAAAGACACATAAACGCAAAAAGAGAAATGAAATAAGGTGCATCTCACAGGTAGGCCTGTGAGATGCACCTCTCCTTTACATGGCAAACAAGGAACCCCATCAAATGGACTCACACTGGAAAGAACCGCACGAAGAACACTGCCAAGAACAAGTAAACAAGTGAAAATGTAAATTAAAGATTTCTATAGTAGAATACATAGCAACCATGGCACATGAACCGCGCGGGGTTGTGTTACTTAGCCAGCCAATCACAAAAGCAAACAAAATCATCGTCATGTGGCCTTTTCAACAATGCGTCGTACTTGATAGATCCGGAGAGTCTGCTGTTCTTGAAGAGCCTTTTATCGGCAGAAGCAATGAGGTGTGCAACAGACATGGACAAAGTGTATGGAGTCTGAGCATTTCACTCTTCAAAAGTCTGGGGTACAGTTCATTTCACTGCTGAACCAGTTTTACTCATGAAACTTCACTGCCAACTGCACTGAAACTTGAAAACAAATAGTTGCAGCAAAGCAAGCATTTTATAATTTTCTGTTGAATAAAGAATTCGACTTTCGCCATTATTTTATTTATTTATTTTATTTACAATACTGCTACTCATTTGAGAGCGTGGCAGTTGGGCGATACAGTAGACATGTATATGAATACGCATTTAGGCAGAACAGTTAATTGAAAAAAGGAAGAAAAAAGAAAACAATTGCCCGAGGATAGTAATATAAGAAAGAAGCTGAGTTTAGAAACAAAAATGCAAGTTTTCACATGACAGTTAATTAACATGATTCTGGCAGTTAAGAACACGTAATTAACTAGTTTATACATAAAATAGGAGCGAACTGAAAGATAACACTTAATGCGTGAAGAAATTTTAAAGTTGTGTGAAGGGATACGCTTTAAAGCGTACACTTTGAGAGCGAGAAGACACGAATGGGAAAAGAAAGAACAATCTAGGCAAGCAATCAGCAGGAAATGGCAGTTATAACTAGCAGTAGTACAGTAATGAAAATTTATTTTGGGAACGCAGTGTACCATATGTCCACATAACGACAATCAAACAAAAATGGAAAAAGAAAAGTGGGAAGTCGAAAGCAACACAATGCGAAATTTCTGACGATGACACGTGCGATGATAAATTGTTTTATTTACGCACTGCAGCTTCCACTTGTGAAGTAAATTCGGACAACGATTCGATGGCGGTTATAGCAGGATCAAGTCGGTTCCATTCAGCAATTGTAAGGGGGAAGAATGAATACTTAAACGTGTCATTGTTGCATGTGTATTCTGTTAAAGTGTGCGCATGTTTGTTACGTGTTTTTCGAGCCTCAGAAAATGAAATGTACCTGGACACATCTATCTTATAGTTATTTTTTAGAAGCTGAAACAAGAACTTCAGGCGAGCGTGTTTTGCCCTGGTAGATAGCATTTGCAATCCAGACTGCGTTAGAAGATTAGTCGGTGAGTCAGTGCGTATATATTTGTTGTGAATGAACCTTATAGCCTTTCTTTGTACTGCCTCTAATTTTGTTATCTTAGTTGTTGTATGAGGAAACCAGACTGTATTTGCATATTCGAGAACCGGCCTAACGAACATTGTGTAGGCCAGTAGCTTCGTTGATGTTGTAGAGAGCTCAAGGCTTCTTTTGAGGAAGAATAGTTTGCGTAATGCTCCTGCCGTGATATTCGAAATGTGTTTATCCCACCTGAGGTCTGAGGTTAATGTAACTCCCAGGTATTTATGTTGTTCAACTTTAGTTAGTGGTATGCCGTTAATTTCATATGTAAAGTTATATGGTCTTGTTTTCCTTGTTCCGGTCATGACCACAGACTTTTTTACGTTAATTGACATCTGCCAATTAGAGCACCAAATAGCCAGAGTGTTGAGGGATGTATTAAGTGCGATGTTATCGTTATAATTAGTGATTTCACTATAGATAACGCAGTCATCGGCGAACAGTTTTATATTACAACCAATGTTAGCTGTGATGTCATTAATATAGATTATTAAGAAGAGTAATGGCCCAAGAACTGAGCCTTGGGGAACTCCGGAAGTAATGGTGACAGTGTTAGGTGGCATTTTTTCGTAGGTTACAAATTGTGAACGATTGGCTAGAAATTCTTTTATCCAGGCTCAAGGAGCCCTTTCCCAACAACACTTTCAACTTTAGCGATTAATTTGTTATGGCATACACAATCAAATGCCTTAGATAGATCAAGTAAAATCATGTCAGTCTGGCCGCGGTGATTGATAGTATATGCAAGATCGTGGACTAGTTCTGTTAGTTGGGTTATTGTTGATAAACCACTGCGAAAACCATGTTGGTAGGGAGACAAGAAGCCAATGCTCTCTAGATAAACCATTATGTGCTTTAAGATTATGTGCTATAGAAGCTTACAGGATGTACTAGTTGTAATAAGATGATTGATTATAAGGCACTAGGCACAGTCTAGTCGCACTGGCAGTAGGCGAACGCTGATCGCGCGCACAGCCGACACAAGAGCGCCTTCTTCGTCTTCCTCTTCACCACAATGGCCCCCGGGAGAGAAGAGGAGCCATCCTGGCGACTTACGGCGTAGGTAGGATGAGGGGGTCATAGCACGGCTTAAGTCGGTTGACATGAACCGTGTCACGCCCGCGATGCCTATGATCGGGTGAAGGTGTCACAGGTTCTACAATGTAGGTGACAGCGGAGGTACGGTCTATGACGCGGTAGGGGCCATCATAGCGTGCAAGGAGTTTGGACGAAAGGCCAGGGCTGTGAGGCGGGACCCACAACCAAACAAGGGAACCAGTCGGGAAAACTGGTGTAAGCGCGCCACTGTCACGCCGCAGCTTTTGACGACCTTGAGCAGCGGTCGTAAGGGTTTGCGCGAGCTGCCTACAGTCCTCGGCGTATTTGGCGGCTTCAGACACAGGCGTGCATTCGGAAGCGTCGGGTCGGTATGGGAGCATTGTGTCCATAGTACACGAGGGCTCTCGTCCATACAGCAGAAAAAAGGGCGAAAAGCCAGGGGTAGCTTGTGTGGCCGTATTATAGGCATACGTGACGAACGGCAAAACAGTGTCCCAGTTACTGTGATCCAAGGCGACGTACATAGTCAACATGTCACCGAGTGTGCAGTTGAACCTCTCGGTCAAGCCGTTCGTTTGCGGGTGGTAGGCTGTAGACTTGTGGTGAACGATGCTGCATGCAGCGAGAAGGGCTTGGATGACTTCGGACAAGAAGACACGTCCCCTGTCGCTGAGCAGTTCGCGTGGTGCGCCTTGTCGAAGAACGAAGTTCCGCAAGATGAAGAACGCAACTTCGCGCGCAGAGGCTGCCGGGAGTGCGGCAGTCTCAGCGTAGCGCGTCAAGTGGTCGACACCTACAATTATCCATCGGTTACCCGAGGAGCTGCAGGGAAGTGGCCTATATAGGTCTATGCCGACGCGATCGAAGGGCCGAGCCGGGCAGGGCAGCGGCTGTAGCTCACCAGGAGGGCGCTGTGGAATTTTACACCGTTGGCACGCTGTGCAAGCGCGTACGTACTGGCGCACGAAGTGATACGTGCCGTGCCAGTAGAAACGCTGCCTTAGCCGAAATACCTGTTCATAATATTTAACGAAAGTTTAAACGAAGGGGATCTGCCTAATGACTGGAAAGTCGCCAAGGTAGTCCCAGTCCATAAAAAGGGAGACAAGCTTAGTGTAGAAAATTACATACCTATCTCCCTACTCTGCACCGCTTCTAAAGTTATGGAACACTTTATTTCTAAGCATTTAAGTTCCTTTTTAGAAAATAATGACTTCTTTAGTGAGAGTCAGCATGGATTCAGGCGTGGCTTTTCTACCACTACGCAGTTACTTCATATGACCAACGAAATACTGGCAATCTTGGATCAAGGTGGGCAGGTAGACATTCTTTTTTTAGATTTCGAGAAAGCCTTCGATCGGGTTTCACACAAAAAAATGATGATACAGCTAAACAGCATAATACGCAATGAACAAATTTTGCGTTGGCTTGATTCGTACTTGACGCATCGAAAACAATTTGTCAGCATAGGTGCTTCGAATTCATCACTCGCCTCTGTACTTTCGGGCGTTCCACAGGGCTCGGTTTTAGGGCCACTTCTTTTTCTTATCTACCTAAATGACCTGGCTTGCAAATTTTCCGTGTGGTGCCGCTTTTTTGCGGACGATTGTATTGTTTACTCGAGCATTCAATCTGTCGATGACCAATCTAGCTTAACTGACTATCTAATAGCAATACACGACTGGTGTATCCAGTGGCATATGACCCTAAACATCTCGAAATGCGCGCACATGGTTATTACACGTAAAAAAAAATCCGCTAATTTGCACTTACACGGTAAATAATATGGACATTAAACAGGTAGAGGAATTCACATATCTTGGAATTACAATTGATTCCAAGATGAGCTATACCGCTCACGTTAGGTATGTTTCTGCGGCAGCAATGAAAAAGTTATGGTTATTAAAGCACCGCTTAAAAAACTGCACTAGTGCTACCAAATTAACCGCATATAAGGCAATTATTAGGCCAACACTCGAGTATGCCGATATAGTCTGGGACCCTCACACAAAGGCTGGTATAGACATTATCGAAAGAGTACAAAAAAAAAGCTCTTAGATTTATCGACAATGCTTACAATTGGCGCATTTCAGTCACCTCTTTAAGGTTGCGATCTGGGCTCCAGACACTAGAAACTCGTCGCAAAATGCACCGTCTACAAGCAATGTATAACATAGTTAACAACCACACTAAAATGAGATTTGACAACTACATGCAATTTAACAAATCGCGACTGACCAGAGGTAAGCACAATCAAACAATATTATTGCCGCGCGCTAGAACAAACGCATATCTTTATTCCTTCCTGCCCAAGACAATTCGCGAATGGAACGCTCTTCCGCAAAGCGTGGTCAACTCAGCCACTCCAGATTCCTTATCTGCAGTACAGACGTGCTTGTAATGTCACGCATTCACTGTACCTTTGCTTGTTACATATTCTGATGACTCATTTATTACGCCTTTCCTATTGGCAGCAATGTGACGGCATCATCGTATTTCTTTTGTGTATTTGCATGTGTTTACTTTGCCTATTAGGCTGTTTTTTTACTTTTTTTCTATCCCCTTGAGGAAAAAGTTTGAAATCACGTGATGTTTGTACCACTCCTGCCTGGGCTTCCAAATGGAAGCCGGCAGTATTCTGAAATAAAAATAAATAAATAGCCGAGTATACGTTTTCAGCACACCGGCGTGACCATTATGAGGGGCAGCATGAAAATAAGCGCATATGTCAGAACGCATGTGTCGTGGTATCACCAGGAGCCATTTGCGACCATCAGGCAAATAATTTCTGCAGTAAAGAACGTTGTCGCGGACAGTAAAGTGAGCGGCTTGGCGACGAAGTGTTCGAGAAGAGGGTGTGGCGGATGGGTCTTGGAGGAAATTCAGCATAGTTGAAAGCAGGGGATCCTTACGCTGCTCGTCCGGCATATCAGCGACATTGAAGGCTGACATGGATGCGAAGAGCGGAGACACTGAAGCCACATCACAAGGTAGCGGCGATCGGGAAAGCGCATCGGCGTCAGAGTGCTTTCTGCCCGATCGGTAGACGCGGATATCATATTCTTGTAAGCGGAGTGCCCATCGGCCTAGGCGACCTGACGGATCCTTCAACGAGGACAGCCAGCAAAGTGAATGGTGGTCGGTGACAATGTCAAAAGGGCGACCATATAGGTATGGACGAAATTTGACGAGCGCCCAAATAATGGCCAAGCACTCCTTTTCTGTTACTGAGTAGTTGGCTTCTGCCTTCTTTAAAGTGCGGCTCGCATATGCGACGACGTACTCGTCATAGCCGTCTTTCCGTTGTGCGAGGACTGCACCAACTCCGATACCGCTGGCGTCCGTATGTACCTCTGTAGGCGCTGTGGGATCGTAGTGTCGAAGAATCGGTGACGAAGTAAGTAGGCGGCGTAGTTGCTGGAAGGCTTCGTCACAGGAAGTTGACCACAGGGAGATGCCATTGGTAGCGGTAAGCAAATTGGTCAGTGGTGCGATGATAGTCGCAAAATTGTGCACGAAACGCCGAAAGTAAGAGCAGAGCCATATAAAGCTGCGGAGCGCCTTAAGAGTAGTGGGCGTCGGAAACTCTGCGACCGCGCGAAGCTTGGCTGGGTCAGGAAGCACACCGTCCTTCGATACAACGTGACCCAATATTGTTAACTTGCGAGCAGCAAAACGGCACTTTTTGATGTTAAGTTGGAGGCCAGCAGAGGTAAGGCAGGTCAGTATCTCACGCAAGCGAACGAGGTGCGTCGGGAAATCTGGAGAAAACACCACGATATCATCAAGGTAGCACAGACATGTTTTCCACTTGTAGTTGCGAAGGATGGTGTCCATCATACGTTCGAAAGTAGCGGGCGCGTTGCAGAGCCCGAATGGCATTACGGTAAATTCGTACAAGCCATCGGGTGTGATGAAAGCTGTCTTCTCACAGTCATCATCTGCCATCGGCACTTGCCGATAGCCGGAGCGAAGATCCAAAGATGAGAAGTACTCCGCGCCTTGCAAGGAGTCGAGGGCGTCATCTATCCGAGGCAGCGGATAGACATCTTTACGAGTGATCTTATTGAGTCGGCGGTAATCCACACAGAAGCGTATTGACCCGTCCTTCTTGCGTACTAATACTACAGGACACGCCCAAGGACTGTGGGAAGGGCGAATGACGCCACGGTGCAGCATGTCGTCGACCTGCTCGTTAATGATCTGTCGCTCGGCTGTCGACACGCGGTATGGTCGCTGGCATAAAGGAGGGTGGGAACCAGTGTGTACGCTGTGAGTGACGGTTGCCGTACGCCCCAGAGATAGTTGTTCACAGTCAAACGACGAACGAAAATTCTGAAGAAGCGCGAGAACTTGCTGGCGATATGGAGGCGGCAGATCGGCGTCTACGACAGATTCAAGAACATCTGACGACGACGACGACAATGATGATGCGCACGGCACGGGAGAAGTGAGGGCGTCAAGTTCATAACAGGCCGTGTCGTCGGAAACATTGAGAGTGTGAAGCGGGTCAAGGGGCTGAACACGACCGAGTGATTCGCCGCGCAGTAACGTCACATTGTAGTGAGAGGGGTTACACACAAGCATTGAGGATAATCCAGACACAGTGGTGAGGACAGCAAATGGGAGAGGTAGGGCCTTGCGACGTAGAAAAATCGGCGACGGTGTAAAAAGTACTGTAGCGTCTGGCGCGGTAGAGCAAGAGACGGGCACAAGCACACACATGTCAAGTGGTATGTCCGTATCGGACACAATAGTGAGCTTGGAGGCTTTTTGTTCAGAGGGGTCAGGCAGCGGGGCATCGGCAAGCGGGAAGAGCGCCACTTCGGCCCGGGCACAGTCGATGATGGCACGATGGTGAGACAAGAAGTCCCAGCCGAGAATAATGTCATGTGAACATGATGACAACACGAGAAATTCAACAACATAGACAATGCCGTCGATGACCACCCTTGCAGTACATTGAGCAAGCGGGGCTATATGCTGCGCAGTCGCGGTGCTTAGAAGCATACCAGCTAACGGCGTTGTGACCTTATCGAGGCTGCGACAAAGCTTTTCGTCGATAACAGAAACTGCAGCCCCAGTATCAAAAAGCGCAATTGCGGCGGTTCCTTCGACCAAAACGTCCAATAAATTGCGTGGCGACTGTGCAGGCCTTGTAGAAGTCGCGAAGCTTGCAGTTCGTGCCTGCGGAACTGCAGCAACTAGTTTCCCTCGCTAGGTGACTGGCGGCGACGTAAGGGGGAAAGTGAGCGACGACGTGGTGATGGCGAACGATGGGTGCCGACAGGGCGTCGAGGAGGCGGCGAAAACTCGTGGTCGGGAAGCATCGCATGCCCAGTAGTATCGTGGAAACAGGCATATCCAGGCGGTGCGACAGTAGCGTTAGCAGGTGGCATGCGACGATGGCAGAAGCGCGCAACGTGGCCGGCGACACCGCAAGCGAAGCATATGGGTCGGTTGTCGCGTGTGCGCCAAGGGGTTTGAACTGGGCGTCGAGATGGAATGGGAGGCGACGCGGGAGGAGGTGCAGCTTGAAGTCGCATTGGCGCCGGAAACGAGAACGTTGGTGGCGCAGGTCGCGCGGCGGCTTCTGCATAGGTCAGAGGTGCAGCCACGGGAGGGCAGGGTTGGGCGAAAAGTAAAGACCCAGCAAGTTCCTCGCGAATGGCCCGCCTAATGGGAGCAGCCAGAGATGTGTCAGGCTGGGGAGGTCCATCGTTGAGAGGCAGCATAGGCAATTGGCGCGCCACCTCCTCACGAATTAAATCCTTAATCTCAACTGAGAGCGATGCTGCTGGCGTGGTGTTTGAGCGAAGCGTGAGGCCCGCAATCCAAGCGGATTGTTGGGAGCGTCGTTCATAGTAGCGGCTGGAGCAGATGTTAAAGTTCGGCTGCGAAGCTCCAGGGTGAGGTCGGGGAGTGCAGCACCTCCACCAAATGTATTAAGATGATTTATTATAAGGCACTAGGCACAGTCTAGTCGCACTGGCAGCAGGCGAATGCTGATCGCACGCACAGCCGACACAAGAGCGCCTTCTTCGTCTTCCTGTTCACCACATAGTTAATGAAATGGGCCTAAAATTTGAAATTTCTGCTGTGTCGCCTGATTTATGAATAGGCATTATCTTTGCAATTTTCCAGTCGTTCGGTAGCTGTGAAGTCGTGAGTTATTTACGAAAAATTATGCCGAGGTATCCACTGCACCATTCCGCATACCTTTTCAGAAAGTCGTTAGGTATGTTGTCAGGACCGCTGCCTTTTTTAGGGTCAAGATTAAGCAGAAGATTAAGTATGCCAGCGTCCGTAATGTGTAATTCGCCAATGCTTACGCCCTGTCTCGTTAGAATGGGGGGAATAATGTTATTGTCTGTAGTAAATACTGATTGAAAAAAAAAATGTTATATGCGTTCGCTTTCGCAGTTTCTTCCTCTGGGCTTAAGTGGGACGCTTCTCCATCATTGGTGCGAAAGTGCCTCCAGAACCTTCCGGGATTATTAGTAAGAAAGCTCGGTAACTTTACATTAAAATAATGGCTGCAAGCTTGAATTCCGCGATGGCATTAGGAAGTTTCGTCACCCTGGATTCGTCTCCTCCTTTAATTTTTATTGTTCTACGCAGTCTTTTCAGACGGCGCTTTGCTTGAATTACTTCTTGGGTTATCCAGGGATTATTTTTTGGCGGCCGCTTGGTTTTAGTGGGCACGTAGTTTGTGACGCAGTAGAGGACGATAGATTTTTACTTATACTCGCCTATTATACTTTAATAGGCGAGGGAAAATGTATAAAATTATGCGCTAATAATATTATTTTTGTGGTTACCGCCTTATTTGCGTAGCAGGAAAAGTTTGAAGTATGAATCATTTGCAGCCTCGCAGAGGAACAGTGGCTGGCGGTTATGAGGCCGTGGGTGGGGCTTCGCTGCATACTTAAGTTGCATCCGACTATAGTTTCGTTTTTTGAATTACCTCTAGAAGAATTATAGAGAAATATATATTTGCGGAACAATCACATTTCTTTTGGATCCTTCGTTTACTGCTCTTCCAAGTGCCAAAACTGACTCTTATTGTTATTTGGGAGGTTGTGTGACGATGCGTGGCCGCCAGTCCCGTGCAACCGCATAGAGCGCAGGACGCTGCGGCTCTAGACATGCTGCACCCACCGTGAAGGTTAGAAAAAAGCCCACATAAGCACAACAGAGAAGTGGCAACATTAGGCGGTTTGATAACTGTACAAGCGTCATTCAAGACACACGGAATTGCTCCCCACTTCTGGCGGCGTTTACAGTAACGAACGGCACACGCGTTATCAGAATGATAGCATTGCCTGTTACTTTCCTGTCGGGAATGATAACGCGCATGCCGTTCGTTACTGGAAAGTACCAGGCTCGCCGCGTTAAAGAAAGAAAATGCGGACAAGCAGATGACGATTATCGTTGTGTGGCAAAAGGGTGTAATTATGCTTAAGAGTGTATGCTAGCCACCATACCCTTAGTATAAACATATCTTCTCTGTAAAAAAAAAAAAAAGTTTAACGCAGTGATTTTCGTCTGGCGACAAAAAAAAAAAAAAAAAAAAAGTCGCTTCCAAAGATTGTGCGCATCTATAGCCAAGCCGATCCATGCCTAAAGCTTCCCAAAATGGCCGACTGCATCGTCGAAATCGTTAATACACTCTAATCGTTCACTTGATTTTTCGCTGCATTGGAAATGCAAGCGGTTAATTTCGCCGAATGAAATGTCTCGACGCTTTTCAGCGCCTGTCTCGTGCTTCTGAAAAGAGCTTGCGGTGTTGGCGTGAACAGACAGGCAAGTGGACGTATTTATGCTACAGTTATTGAACAGTTACTTATCGATACATCTTGAAGTTAGCCTACAAGCTGTCGTTAAAAGTTCCGTCTTTCAGTAGACCTTGTGCAGCGTACTCTCAGCTCAATACGAAATTCTTGACTGCGTTCTCGAGTTTTGTTAACGGTAATGAGAAGGAGTTAGATAATGCACAGAGGCAAGGTTTTGTCTGGTCTTGCAGGAGTCCCGGGTGCTTTTTCCGCCGCGTACACTGTCGCAATCGTTACACGTCTGAGGAACCAGACTGGCGGCGCATAGGTAAAGCCGGCTGCCAGTGCAAGCCGCAGTCCCCTACATTGTCGCTATAAAGAGGAAAATTGTACGTGTACTAAGTGTACGCAACGTTTCTTTGTTTAGTATAATTTGGCGGTGCCTCCAGCAGACAAAATGTGGATCCCATACTGCTCCGTCGGTTTGGGCTCGGCAATGCCTCCGCGTGGCGAGCGCGTTTAAGAGAAAGCTTTAGCTCGGGTGTTCCAATCTAAATACATGTAAACGCAGTATTCGTTTTTCTCGGCAACCACTGCACCAAATTTGACGAGGTATGTTACATTTAAAACAAAAGCTTAGAATCTAGAATTTCTGCTGGGTACACAAAAGGTTTAAGCGAAACAATTGAAGCAAAGCGGGGCATGGTGCTTTCAGTGCCCAATTTTTTATAGAACATGTAGTTTTCCATTATAAAGGGGACTGTAATGTGATGTCTTTAAGTAGGGGGTTGTCTTATATTCAGAGTCGACTTATGTTTCAATATGAACGGGAATGAAGTGTTACGCAATCCTATTAACGAAATTTACCTCTGCTGTTTAGTTTCCATATTGTGCGTAGAAGCAACAGTGCGTGCACTTTCAGCTGCTCAGCTTATCTTCAATGCTGCTCTCATTTTGTAGAGTTCATCACTTGTGCATGTGCAACACATTGGCGGAGGCAATATGAACTGCATTTCTCACTAGCTGGACAAGTCGGAATGGCAATGCACCTTGGAGAACAAGACTCGAATTGTGAAAGTCTGGTGGTAAGTCTAAATTAATATATTTTCATTTATATTTGGTGTTCACTTTCCAGCGCACTTTCTATCCTATTGAAAAAACATTTAGCCCCGTTTGGCCTGTTTTTTGAGGGCCTTACATCAGGCCCCCTAGCAAGTTTTAGTTTACACTGCAATTTAAAGCTTCTTGAGACCCGAATACAGCCATGGGACATAATTACTTTTCAAGCTGGTTATTATTGCCTCCAGGCATGTTACGAACATAAAAGATGTTTTTTAATAACATAGTTTTAAATAACTGGCATCTTCTTTAAATGTCACAGTCATACGTAGACAGGCTAAGAGCTGCATCTCCAACAAGTGAACATCTCATGTTCGCTATGGTAAAAACTGTATTTCATTGCCTGAACACAGAGGTGAAGATGGAATTATGTGTAGTAGACTGTTACTTGGCTGCTGCACCCTGGATTTTCATGCATTAATGAGGAATTCAAAACGGACTTCAAGGTTGCTTCCTGCTGTTTGTGACAATGCAGAGGTCTAGATCAATTTAGTGTGAAATTTCTTGAAAGTAGATGAAAAGAATATGAGTGAACCACTTTCGACAGTTCCACATGCATTGGACTTCATATCCATGATGAATGTTTGGAGTAATGACTTCAGACTTCTGGCATTGCTTTACCGAAATAATCTTTTAAACTGGTTTATTATTAGAGGAGACAGAAGAAATTGAATGCCCTCTTACCATACCACCATGAGGTGAGCGTGACTGCCAACAGAGACACACTCTCCCTCTGCCTTGAGTAGCATCCGCAAGCGACGTTCCTTCCTCGCCTTGTCACATACTTGAGCCGAAGAACCACATCGGGTTCACGTGACTAGCACCACCCGCTTTTTTTTCTTATCCATTTTTGTTGCGTGGCACATTTTCCACCGTGGCATTGTGCAATCTGAATTGGGCGATTTACCGAAGTAATGCGTCATGGCGAGCGACACGACTGTTTTGCGTCGCACTGTTTGTTTGTGTTGCCTTGACTCTGGCTGGGTGTGGCGCTTTCTCGAGAGGGAGGAAAGTGGCGTTTCATTTGAAATTTCAGCTGTCTGTATGACATGCACAGATTTGTCATGAATATCTGTGTCATGTGCTGTAAGACTGTAAACTTAAGAACAGCATTAAATACATTCTCTTAGTGGTGAATGCAACGCATATTTATCTTTTGCGCACAAAGCAAATGTGAACAGTGTACAGTGCTCCCACTTCTGCGTCAGTCTGATAAAAAGGCCAACAAAGAGTGATACTGCACTAAATCAACTATCTTGAAATTTGGAGACATACTAGGGATGCTTCTGCAGCAGACATGATTGACCAGAGAGGTTAACAATGTACAGCTGCTTGCGGTGACCAAATGCACAGCACCATCAGTTTTGTGCCATGCTATAATTCTATCAAAACCGCCTAAAATTCTTGCAGCTTTTTAAGAAACGATTAGTGGCACATAAGTGTGCCTTTTTTTTCCTGTTTTTTGAATGTATATTTTGCTCCCACATAGCTGATGTGACTCAAAGGTTTATAGTCCTGAAAGCTTGTTTGCTTTGTTATGAATGTTACCAAAAACTTACGTGTGCAAGCTTACCTCTGCCCACACTGAACGCAGACACAGTGAGTTTATTTAGTATGGAAAGCTAAAGCAATGTAGTGGCTGCACTATTGTTATGAATATGTCGTAGTGATAGATGTTGCTGATTTTATGTAGTGCTTGTTTTCATCACTCAGGATATCACCCAAAATGCTAAGAGGCAAAAAAAAAATGTATATAATGTTCACAAGATATGGTTATGTGACGAGTAGAGACTGGGTGATGGCAGCCGATTGAGGGAACGAGCTCGCCTGCGGATCTTGCAACCACAAGAGGTTCAAGTAGATTTTATCGCATTAAAGTGTAACAAGTGACTAGGAAAAAAAAAGCCTGGGCATGTCATCAAAAGATACCACTGGGAACAAAAGTCTATGGATCTACACGCACCATGAAATACCCAATTTTTTTTTCTTACTTGCCATGTTGGCATACACTGGTCCACAGTAAAGTTGCAGAATGGGGCGGGCCCTCCATTTCATTCCTGCTTGACAAAGTTGAGATCTCTTAATTCCACTCTTTTTAACTCCCCAGAATGCCAAGAGTTGTACCATTCCTCCAACTTTAAATGAAACTCTTACTATACTGGCTCTTTCAGTATCTACCTATAGGTCACTATCTCTGCCGTGGTACTTGCCAACAAAATGGTATTCTACTTATTGCGAAATTCTGAAGTACTGGAGAGAGTTCCAATGACAAGCTTTAATTGCACCTAAACACTGAGCTTTAGTTGCCAAGAATGATTCTATTTAGCAAGAGCATGCTTGGACTACGACACAAGGATGGAGGCCAAAAACTTACTGCCCTTCCACTGCTGCGAAGTGGGGTGCAAGCGAAACTTGGGATCTGTGGCTCTTTGTAACGCCTCACGGCGAGGGCGGCACGTCAACGTCGACCCCTTTCTCAAGTTCCCGGTGGCATCAATCAAACACTGCCTGTTCTTTGGCCAAAGGCACAACACGTGGCCTGCTCCCACTGCCATTCCTTCAACACAGCCTGCTCTTCGGCAGAACAGACCAAACGCAGACTGCTGGGCCTGAACTGGTGTGGGAAACTGCGAGTGTCAGGCGAGCGAACACACCCTTTCCCTCCTCTGGAGGAAGGGGACGCCCGTGATTGGCTCATGCCTTGCGCTGCTTCTACTTACCCACCTTAAAGGCAGCGTTTGATGAACTGACAGTGGCTGAATCGGTTAGCATGGTGGTCTCGCAACCCAGAGGTCGGTGGTTCGAATCCGCAGCCTGATAAGCAATTTCTATTTTTGCGCAGCTTGGGTTTTTTCGCGCGGTAACACCGACACCAGTGAGGCAATACAAGCTTCTGTTAAAAAGGTCACAAATGGTTGCATCTTATGCCAGTTCCTGTGGACATTCAGTGTTATTTTTCACTGTCAGAAGTATCCTTGAAGAAAAAAGGGGAGGGGGGCCAACAAAGTATCAACACTAAAGAAGCAACGTCGACGTAGATGGTAGTTGAAATAAATCGATGATTAAATGTTGATTATGCTGTCATGTACGACGCACAAATTGTGTGGATCTGGCGAGCTTCAAGCTCACCTGTCAGCACTCTCATTGGTCTGTTGAGCATGTGTAGCGTTGGTAAGATTAGCATTTCCTCTCTTCAGCGTTGACTGCTGCATTGTGGCGTGGTGGAGCACTGCCATTACGAATCCCCTCACAAACTATGAGCTACCAAGCTGCACTAAGACCAGTGCACCAGTTTCACGTCTGTGCGCACTCAAGGATGACAGCACGCATTGCATGCAAACTCAGATGTGCATACATACAAATTCTTGATTACGTCTCTCATTGTACTGTTACACTAAGGTACGTTTTAATACTGCATAAAATTACTGCTTAATTTGCACATCACATAGCATTAATTATAAAAAATTCAGCATGTGCATATTATAGCCGGCTATAAAGAAAAAAAAGTTACAGAGCTCCTTCCAACATATCATGCTATGTTTCGCAAGCTGTTCCAACAATGAAATAGATGATTGCACAATGGTGGCCGCTTTTCATAAGTTAGCTTCGCTGGAATACATCTGTGTTAGTGGCAAAGCATACGAATTTGGTTTCGTGTCTTGGTGAACTGTGCAAGCTATTTCTGGCCCAAATTTCTTTTTAAAGAGTTGCACGCATTCATCATCCTATTTTAAAGTTCAATGCAGAATGAAGGTGCCTCCCTGCAATCTCCAATTATCATTGTCTTGCACTAGCTGATGCGAACTTGTGCTTTCAAATTTCATCATCTCACCTAGTTTTCTGTCATCCTTGACAGAATTTCCCTTCCCTTGGCACCCATTCTGCAACTCTAATGGTGCACTGGTTATCTACCCTATGCATTACATGGCCTGCCCAGCTTCATTTTTTCCTCTTAATGTCTACTAGAATATCGACTATCCACACTGCTCTCTTCCTGTCTCATTGTCATTTATCATTGCATTGCTCTTTGTACGGCCCTTAACATGTTCTCGAGATTCTTCGTTAACCTCCAGCTTATGTGCCATACTGCATGCTTAGAAGAACGTGTCTACCAAGTTGACATTTTCAAATTCCCTGATTTTTTCAGGTTTCACAGAACTTTGTTTTATGTCAAGATGGGCTGACACCATGTCACCTGATGCTGTCACTCTCTGGTAAGCATGTTAAAAAAATAAAAACAATCCAGTTTGAACAGTAAGGAGTAGTGGTTATTTTATTCGAAATAGAAAACTGAAAAGAGGGGTTTGTAAAATGCACAGCTACTAAAATATCTTCGAAAGAAACTCGGTGCCCTTTTACTCTGTGAAGGATGACCAGCAAAGCTGCGTACGTGGGCCCCTTAATGGTGAACTGCACCTCTACCGCGGGTCGGCCTGGTATTGCACTACCTATGGGATTGGCCCATGTGTGGGGAGTGCTTAAAGCCTGCTTCATCTCCGCCGCAGGTTTGACTGGCGTTTCACGACCTTCGGGATCAGCCCACATATGGGGAGTGCTTAATGCTTGCTTCACTTCTGCCTCGGGTTGGCCTGGTATTGCACTTTCTTCGGGATCGGCCCACCGTATGTAAAATTGTTGGTCTATGCGCGGATGCGATCTGCCAGATCCTCACCATAGACAGCTTCACGGAAAAAAACGTGGTCTGGCTCACGGCAAATAGAGTCAAACATTTTAAAATGCGAATAAAAAGAGATGCATACAAAAGCAAATAGAGCTATTTGTATCAACTGATAGCAAGCTCATTGGTATCATGCCCGAACTTTGTCACATATGAGATTCTCCAAGCAACTGGAAAGTCAACCTCAACTGTCCTGACATACTCTCAGCCTGCGCATAATGCCTCAGTGTTGCATTTCACTGCTTTAAGGGGTTTATTTTGGTTTGGATGTGGGTAACCTGCATCTTAGCCTCAGCCAACACTTTGCTTTTTGAGCGCAAGCTCCTTCAAAGAGGCGGCGGCACAGTTCCTTTCCTGATCATTCCTCAATGCAATGGTCCTTCCTATTCTTGTCCTTGTTACGCTGCGTGTTCGCCCCATGGATGAAGCATCCTTTTGGTCAGTTGTACCGTCCGATTTTTCAGACTCCCTAAGGGCCGCTACAATGTCAGAAAAAAAAAATGAATGCATGCCTTTTACTGCCCTTAAGGGCCCGAATCGCCACAGGCACGTCCGAAAAAGCTCTGAAGGTCTGCCAGTACACTTATTAGGCATATAGGTGCTTGCACTCTGACAGGAGACGGCAAGTGCACGTGAGTCTAACAATATATGTGCTGCGTCCCATACACTTCACCGCGTAGCATCACTGTGCTGAGGCAAAGCAGCCTTTCGAGGACTAGCAATATGCAACGCGCCGTGCTTTACGAGGATTGCAGAGGCAGAGTGGGTACCTTTGCTGACAGCGGTGAATTCTTTCAATGAAAAAGACAGCACCGAATGTCAAGAACCGTAATAGCATACCTAGGCCTAGCGTTCCCGCCATGGTGATTACAGTGGCCAGTGGATCTGCGTGTGAGAGTGTCAGTTCAAGGTGGTGAGATAACACGGTGGTGTTGGCTTTGATTAATGCCATATCAACTCTGCAGTTGCAGCACATTCGGAGTGCGGATCAATGGTGAATATCTCGGCAACAGTGGGGACAAATTACTAGTGATTGAGGACCTTAACCAAAAAAGTGTTAGAGTGGGTTTGAAGATTAATATGCAGAAGACAATGTTGAAGAATTCACATCGCCAGTCAGCCTCTAGAGTCTGTACAGGAGTAAGTCAGTTGCTCGTAAGGGACCCTGATCATGAAAAGGCAGACTCTAGAATAAAAATGGGGTGGAATGCATATGGCAGGCAATACCAAAATCATGGCTGGGAGCTTACCACTGTCATTGAAAGAAAAAAATTAAATTATGGGGTTTGACTTGCCAAAACCACTTTCTGATTATGAGGCACGCCGTAGTGGAGGACTCTGGAAATTTCGACCACCTAGGGTTCTTTAACGTGCACCTAAATCTAAGTACACGGGTGTTTTCGCATTTCGCCCCCATCGAAATGCGGCCGCCGTGGCCCGGATTCGATCCCCATCCTCGTGCTCAGCAGCCCAACACCATAGTCACTGAGCAACCACGGCGGGTGTCACTGAAAAGAAAAGTGTACAACTATTGCATTCTACTAGTGCTAACTTATGAGGCACACACTAGAATCGGGTAAATACCGTAATTCAACTTTGTGATATATGGTTCTTGCTTCAAAAGTTTCCTATGGCAAGCATAAATGGGAGTTGTCGACACGCGATCACACGTGTTGAATGCATACATTGTTTCCTACGCATCGCCGAGCTGCCACTAAAGGGGTCGCTATTGGGTTCACCATATGGGTCAACAGCGAGTCACTGTTCCAAGTTCAAGTTATCCTGTGAAGGCCAATTTTACAATCAAAATAAGAGATTCGGGACTGTAGAAATGTATGACTGCCGGCCAAGACCTTTGGCCAGGATTGAATTACCCGGAGTCGAATTAACAGAAGTCGACTGTACCATATGGCAGTGGACTTTGCAGCAAGAATGTATCTCCTACTACACATAGCAGAATATTGGCATGCTGCAGTGCTCAGTGGCTGCAGAACAGTAGACTCCTATAAATTTGATCCCGTCTGAAAGTCCCAGCCGACACACGTGCATTTCTATAGGTCCAAACTTCGGTTATTTTGATACTAAAATAGGCCTTCACCCAATAATTCCAACTTGAGCAGTCAGCATGCATGCTGACCCCTACAGTGAACCCAATAAGCGACCCCTTTGGTGACATACCTTAGAGGACAGTAGATGTGTGAAACAGACTTTATCTCCTGCAGGAAATGCATATTTTCTGTCTGCCCAGGAGGAGCTCCAAGCAATAATCACAGATCAAAACGTCTGATTGTGGTATTCACCATTTCTAATGTGCCATCTTTAACAAAACTTTCTTGGCGATTTTCGTATGCTTTACCGCATAACACGGGTGTATTGCGGCGAAGCTGACTTTGGAAAATTGGTTGCAATGTGCAACACATTGGACCCTTGTCCGTTTTTTTTTTAAAATAAAAATTGTGTGCGCATTTGATTTCTCTTTCATTTTAGGGGCTTTTGTCCCTTCTATGCTAGTTTACACTTTGGACACACAGGCAGCGGGCGTGTGTTTCACTCTGGGGCATGTTAGAATCTGTACGTAAACCATGGCAAATAAATCAGTCATGTGTGTTGGCATTTCTTCTGCATCTTCTTAAATTTGACCCACCAGATAATTCAATCTGTTTCGTCAGTCCCGTCAGAGTCGAATTAACGGAATGAAGTCAACTGCATTTTGCTTGCTGCTCAGAAGTATGAGCTTGAATAAATAACATAGCATTACAACACATAGGACATAAAGGAGACAAATGAAGTGCTGCAACATGTGCCAACTTGCCTAAGTTAGCACTATATAAGCTTGAACCCAGATGTGCCAGCTGCATTAAGGTTGTGACAAAATGTAAAATCGCATGTGTTGGAGACTCAGTAGGTTGGCTTTCCTTCTTGAAAAAGTGTTGCAGAGTGCCTGTTAAGGATTCACTGATTGATGCTGTCAAACTGTCAACAAGGCTGCCAAAAAATTATTCTTAATACAACCCTTTCATGGACACAACAAGGTAACAAATTGTTTTGTGTGTGAAGCATTACGAGTATATTCGTGATCAAATATTGTTCTTAAAAAGTGACCTCAACGAGACAGCACACGAGACTGCACAAGATCTAACTCACCGTGTGAGCCCGGACTCCCTCTCGGCAGGATGGGCAAGCGAGCGTGATCCCCTCGTCACAACGATCTCACCCAGCATTACAAGTTAGTCAAGAGAACCATGCCGCTACCGCACAAAGCACCCAATAAAGCACAAGAAGTCACGTACAGGTGGCTTCAGACAGGCACCTACGCATGCCCGGCCTTCCTGCACAAAATCTTTCCGGACGTGCACCCTCACAATGCGTGTCACTACTGTAAGGATATAGCTAGCCTTGATCACATGCTCTGGGCTTGTCTCCTGGTGCCAGGACCACCAAGGAAGAGTGGGACCGAGCTCCACGCAGCTCGGACCTTGAAGCACAGCTCTGGGCTGTCCATCGGGCCCGCGACGCGGCGGAGGGGCATGGCCTCTCTGTCCCGACGTGGGAGTGGCGCACTAATCGCACGTACCGACAGACGTCAAGAAATTTATTCATCCATCCATCATCAAAGCAGTTGTCAGAAAACATTCTGCAGGGAACAGCTAAAACACTATGCATTTCTCATTATAGCGATATTATGTGTGCGTGAGTTTAATAAATAGATAATTTGCAGGTGTGTGTATGGCAAATTCAGATGCTAACTTCACCAAAGTCATAAAAGCACACAGCGCTCTACTTAAAAGGAATCTGAGCATTTGGCCACTGTTGTGTCACTAATGTGCACTGTCGTAGCCGTTTTCATTACCAAGCAGAAATACACCCAACAAACTATTTTTCAGACATGCATGAGAATTCGGGTATCCTTGCAACACTGCCACATACCTCACAGAGGCAATTAATTATAAGCACAGCTGAAATTTCGGATGCTGAAACGCTTTGCCTTCAAAGTGCGGAAGGCACAACCATTGTAGAAAGTGTTGTATAATGCCGGTTTTCAAGCGTCAACTTTGCTGCAATATAGCTTGCTACGGGAAGAGGCTTATGCAATGTATCGTGGTGGAGCATACCAGCAGTGAAAAGGGGCCATTGTAAGATTGCATGATTTACATTTTTTTATTTACACACATACATACTCTCTTCTGTTACAGCACAAGCACCAAGAAGCCTGATAAGTGTTGTGGTTGGTCTACAAAATTAAGAAAAATTAAATTATGGGGTCTTACGTGCCAAAACCACTTTCTGATTATGAGGCATGCCGTAGTGTGGGACTCCGGAAATTTCTACCAACTGGGGTTCTTTAACGTGCACCTACAGTAAATTTAAGTGCACGGGTGTTTTCGCCTTTTGCCCCCATTGAAATGCGGCAGCTCTGGCCGAGATTCGATCCTGCGACCTCGTTCTTAGCAGATCAACACCACAGCCACTAAGCAACTAGGGCGGGTACAAATTAACTTCCTTGCCTACCCAAACAAAAATGTTTGCAACATGATGTGCGTGGTATACCGTCCTTGGGAAGGCAAGCTTAATTGGTTGCTGTTGGCTTTGTGTCTTGCTTCACTCTTGAGCAGCGCTTACTGACTGCACAGTAATAATAAGCTCCACCAAATGGCTAGATTACTTCTGTACTACTCCAAGTGTTCCAAGAAGACTTTTGGAACACGAAGTAGAAAAAAAATTTCTGCTCCTAAACTGCTCCAGAATGTCAACTTTGTGCTTGAAACCCTAAACTGTCTTGACCACCACTGAGGGGTTGATCTTGAACATCACTTATATACTTAAGATAAAATCTTGAGTAACACTTACTGGTTGTCTAAACATTTTGAAATGGTTTCACAGGTTCTAATTTAACACTTATATGCACTTTTTAAAACAACAGTGAATAACGATTTCGGTAACATATTTCAGTATTCTACAGTTGATTTGGAGGATTATGCGCCATCACTGGTCTGCAATTATGGAAGTTTAGAGATAAAAAAATGGGGGCACTAATGCCTACGTTTTACACATAGCAACTTGCTACCTATGCAACTTGCTATAAAACTGATTTATATAGTATTTGAAATTACCATAAGAGTATGTAAACAGCTGGGGTTTCATAGTTCTAGGTTCTTGTTATGTTTCAGACTAGCACCTCCCTTTAAATGGCAGTAAAAGGCATGCATTAATTTTTTTTTTTTTGGACTGCCTGAAGGCCAGAGGGTTCCTGGAATAAGGAGACCTCCCACCGAGAGTAGAACCGGGGCTTACTCCGGAACACTGTTTCCAAAATAAAAGCTTATTCCTCCTCCTGGACTGCCTGATTTTCTAAATGTTTTGTTTTTGCAGTCCTTAGGGAACCACCCACCGCCACCAAGAAAAAGCACTTTTGACTGTAGCAGTAATCAGTGATTCGCCTAATTGGCAAACAGTTCAGGATGCCAAACAGCCTCGAGACAGCTGTACCTCTGACAGAAGGCACTAATACACAGTGCAATGCACTGTTTCTGCACTCTAGACTGTGGGATTCTCATCCCGTACCTTGGGTCAAAGGAACGACAATCACAAGGGCATTTATTGCACCTTTCATAGATCAATGCCTGCTAGCCGAGTTGCTATCCACAAAACAATGCCGATGGGCGTGCGACAAATTGCGGAAGTCCGACTCACCGCGACCAGATAGCGAGCGAATATGTTCGCCCCTTGCTGGATCCTAATGCCTGGTCGTTCACGCGTACGGTCACGCGAACGGTGGCTCTTTCGCACAAGGCCTCACGAGACGATCTCGCAGAAGCATGGATCGGCGCACGGGCGGCACGTCCGTGCTGCTTGCCGTCCCGAACCAAAGAGGAAACGTGTTCTCCCTTGCGCCCCCAAGTAACCCTGCCATGAGGCGGCGTTAGCAGCGCAACACTCGCGCCATCTCTCGCGTGGCCTGGGGCCCGCGGCAAAGCCGCAATGCAGGAGACGGAAGCTATGCGGGAAAAACAACATATCAGGGGACGTGTGACAGTCGCGCATCCCCTCACGACAAATGTGATAAGAGCTGTATTATGTGACCTATTATAACTCCGTGGTGACAATACAGACAGGATATGCAGGGCATGTAGCGATGAGGACAGTAGCAATGGAATATCACCAGTGTACAGAGCGCTGAATTCATTCTTGCTCTGTTACTGATAATTGAGAACTCCATCAAATGAAAAATTAAGAGAAATATCATGTGTGAAGGAATACTACTCATCATATCTATTGCAATTATTCTCGGACAGCATTCCCTCTTTCTTGCTTTTATTATTAATGCATTTATATAGTACTGCTCACCTGCTGTTCCACGTGTTCCATCGACACATATACGATCAGTTCCAAGCCTCTTGAAAAGCTCCTGTTGTGGTGTGGTCATGATGACTAGCATAAAATCTCTGTCATTCAAAAGGTCCTCATTTTTTTTCTCCAGAAAAATGGCACTTTTTGTCAGGTTGTCCTTGGTGTTTAAAGAAGAGCAATGGGTTTTTCTTTTCACTATGCATCCTCTCAACCCAGAGTTGCACGCTCACATAGTCATTATCGTGCAGCCGCTCGGTCTTCGAGACTCTGGCATCCCTGATTATTTTGCGGAGATCCCGCTTGCTTAACAGGTTAACGCGGTGGAATGTCTCATCCACGTTGGACCGCACATTATCCAGTACTGCATCCATGGACACGCCTTCTCGCAGTTTGTCTTGAGAGAGTAGAGAAAAAGTGTATATTAGTTGAAGCATAAGTAAAAATTACCGAGCACGCAAGGAAGTGAAATGGGCACTGATGAACATTTTTAATATCATTATTTAGAATTCCTTTAATTGAATAATGAGTTGCATTGACTTACAAAAACCTTTTGCAATGGTGTGTGTTAAATAGTTCAAGCTGTCGCAATTTTTTTTCTTTTTAGGTCAGCTCTTTGCAAGGACATGGTGCTATGCAGCCTTCAGCTGCTGAAGAGGCAAGATTACATTTCTGAATTACACTACACGATTACATTACATTTGAAGAGGCAAGATTACATATTTAAGTGTTTCAATGTTTGGTGTCATTGATAAACCGTCATAGGGATTATCTGCACCAGTGTTATCAGGTACGTAAGTGAAGAAATTTATTGTGTGTACCAAGTTTACAGCTAGGCTGCCAATTTCATCCTTCACTGTTGGTAACCTTGTTCGCACAAAAGACATTACTGAACCATTGTAAAAGCATTGCACTGGACTGGACATGTGCAGATTGTGGTTCAGATCCTACCCAGGGCAAAAATGTCTTCCACATTTAGTTCCTTTACTAAATATTGCCATTGTTATCAATTTCTATCCTACAGTTAGAACTTAATTTTCCAATTACATTCCATAGCATAAGTTATTGCCACTTCCATAGTGGCATGCCACCATAGAAGGGCAAAACAGTCTGCAATCGAAAACATGTGCAGCATTTCCAGATTAACTTAAATATAAACATCACTGTTACTGACTGAATTGATGCACATAATTTGATTAATGTCAATATAAAAATTGTCAATTAAAGCTTTCAGCAATTATTTTTAATGGTTGATTTATCAGTCATTCATCCATAACAGAGCAGACACACCTGTGAACGTATGCTTTGAAGGCTTGTAGTCATGTGGGTTTTTGAGTTAAAGGTATTATTTCAGTCAAGTAGAGTACTGACTGGACACTTGAAGCTGTTTTACGAGTTCATGTCTAATACTCCTGTCACACAGCAAATCTAATGTCATTTACAATGAATGACATTCGCTGATAATGCCATTTCTTTGGTGTCACACGGTAAAACGTAAGGACATTTTCGAAAATGACATTTACAAACAAATCAGTTCGCCAAACTCATTCGCATTCGTTTGGAACTGAATCTGTATCCTCGACACCACGAGTTTACCAGTGTTTCGCAAACAGTACATGCTTCTTTTTTTTGTTTTAACAAAAAATCACTATTATTCTATCCATTTTATTACCTAATTATTGCGTTAACGACATTGAAGTCCATCACATAGGTAAATACAGAAAACTACTCTCAGTCCAGTGACCAGACAGCCATCTTTAGCTTTCGCTGCAGCAGTCGTGTTGGTTCTCACCGGAGCATCGGCCGCGGCCACTTCAATTGACTTGGCATAAAAGCGTGCGCGTTTTTTCCTGTGGCACGCGCGAAGAATGAGGATATTAGAAGCTCGCATGCACATCAGAAAGGCGATGACATGCAACTGCCCTTCTCGTACCACTTTAGCAGATGTAGCGGACGCGCCTATCGTTCACTTCGCCCTGTTGCTTGCCTTAGCTCGACTCGACTTCGTTGGCAATGTCGACAAGGTAGTAATCGAACACTACGGTTTGAAAACAATGATCACATATTCTAGTGGAATTTAGCATACTGGAAAATAATTGTTGGACAAAAGTGGGTTTGAGGCGTGTCTTTTTTTTTTTTACTATCGTCATTGTCATCATTTTCAAATGACATTAGTTTTCGCCGTGTGACAGGGGTATAAGCCTAATTATCGTGATTGTTTCAATCATGTTTCATTCACATAGCTGATTCATGAGCGTTCAAAATATTTAGGTACCATATTTTCCAAACCATAGGTGCCACCATTTTCTTTTCATTTTCGTCCAAGCGTATTGTAGAACAGTATAACTTATATATGCAAGACCAACATGAGACATTCTTTTTCTCCAGCAATGTACTTGCAGTTTATTTTGTCTGCTAGAATGTGCGGCTCATAAAATTTTTTTTTACTGAAGTTTAGTGCCCTGAAATGGGTAAGTACGACATTTTAGGATAAGTGTATAAACATGCACAATCGCATTTCACGATGCTGACCCAAGTTAAGATAGATGCATCTTATACAATGAGTTATATACACATATTTTTTCTTTGAAAGTTGTGAAAAGAGGGGGGAAAGGGGGTGACTTGTACAACAGTTCAAGTTATAGTCCATAAAATATGGCACATGGTTTGTGAGCCCTACATATAGTAGAGTAAAATACAACTTGAGCTGATGAAAGTTTCACATGGAAAGCACATCTGTGGATGACCTACAGTAGTGGCGAGAGGTCGCAGTTTCATCGATGTCTGTAATACTTGCACTTCAGTTTAGGCAAAATGGCAGACATAATTATGTACAATGCACCTTAAGTAATCCCAAGTGGAAATTATTCCAGCTTACTGCTATTTTGAGACATTGAATCCCACTAGGATCATAAGTCATACCAATACAGTTAACTGAAAGCCTGAAAAATAAAACAAAAAGAAAAAGCCACAGTCTGCTGCGTGGCCTACAGTGCACCAGGAGGCACTACACCTTCCTGCTTGGTACATGAAGTGATGCAAACAAGTATAAAATAACTAAAGTCGTTGCCTGCAATAAGAATAGCCATATAGATCAAATATAGGCCACTGGCTGTGCCAAGGTAGTTGTTACCGCTGTGAAATTGGAGAACGGTTCCCTTTTTTCTCTCTCTCTCTGAACCCTTCAGGCATTGATACAATGTAGCAAAATGATAAACATGTTTATGATGTCATTAACTATAATGCCCTGCAGTCAGTAAAGGTGGCCTCGAATTATGTGGAAATTATGAATTTCAAATGAATTTCATGTGCTTCAAGTTCATTGCATGGTCTGGCATGAGTATTGCCTTGTATTTGGGATGTTGAAAACTCAACAACCACTCTCTATGTATTATAAAGCAGGGCAAAAGCGGTTTCTTACCAGCAATAGCAGCTCTTTCAGACTTGGACAGAAAAACACGACCCAGTTCAAAGTCGTGGCCTCTGTGCTTGAATTGGAAAACCACATACACACCTGTGTTGTCTTCAGTCACAGCCATTGCCGCAAAACACCTTTTTCCACACTTGACACTTGAAGGCCGCTTCAGCTTTTGTTTACTTGTAGCTGTGGAAAAAGATAACCGGGTAGTTTATTCTAACTTAAGCACTGGACTTCCAACACATGCTTAGTGGTGGTTCTACTACACCATTTACACCATTTAGCTACAATTCAACTTGCCTGAAACCTGGCTACGCGAACTGCGCAAAGGTGTGGTATTTTCACGCTTTCAGGGCAACGCAGCGTTTTCAGCAGGGGTACGAGAAGACTTAAATAGAAGAAACAAATAGTGAACGTGCAAGTAATTCAGTTTGAGATGGATCATCCACTAGACTTTTCAAATATTGAGTAATATTTGCAGTAATGCAATGGATTGCCTGAGGTCAAAGCATTGCATGCAGCATTCCAAGGGCACTTGGTTTGTCTCGAAACAAGAACAAATAAAACAAATCTGGGTTTTTACATGCCAATACCACGATCTGATTATCAGGCATGCCTCTCTCAGTATAAGTTTCGTCCTGGCTGTCAACACCAATCGAAGCAATTACTATATGCAATGCTAACAGGGTACGGTGACAAAAGCAGCATTCATAGCAAGCACAATGGCATGCGCTAAGACCCATTGACCACTGGAAGGCACACAGTTTGCATTGCATACATGTGTTCTTGCACGTGGTTCAGAACTGTATGGCAATTTGTGATCTTTTAAGTACAGGAACTAACTTCTGTGCACACTTGTGATAGTTGCTGACTTGTGAAAAGAGGGGGAGGTTACTTGTGCCAGGTTCAAATTATTGTCCGGAAAATATTGTATATGGTTTGTGAGCCCTGCATATAGTAGAATAATATACAAGTTAAAGTGATGAAAGCTTCACATGGAAAGCAGATCTGCTGTGATCTTGTGGACTCGTACAGCAGTGCTTCATCAGTTATCAAAAACTCGTACTAATGATCTCGGAAACAATTGCCAATCGTACCAATATATTAACACCAAGCTTCCTGTAACTGCTTGCAGCCCATATCACAATCACCAAAAGCTAATTTCATGGCACACTACCCTGACCATTGGCCCTAATCAGCACTGCTTCATCAGGTCGGTTGGGTATCAGTAACTAGAGCTACAGTTAGCTGATGAATTGACTCATATCTATTTGCAGTTGAATCGACTCATATCTATTTGCAGAGGCCAGCAAACCACCTTGTAACAAAATTGAGTGCATGGAATGGTAGCAATGTTGTTTGTGTCCACCACTGCCATCTTTGCATCCATTTGTGCTATGGCACCTCATTCTGGACGCCGTTCATAGCCTCGCGGCAGTCTCTTGTCGAGCTTCTTGCATTGTTATCGGGTGTAATACACTTGTGCATATGCCATAGTGCATATGAAAGCACATGTGTCATTTGCAATGCACATAAGACATTCACCTTCACTTCTTTTGTTATGTGTGACAGAGCAAATTGTTCTAGTGCAGTTGTAATTTCTTGCCTCTCCGACGCCTAGGCACACAGCTGCTTTCATTAGCCCACAAAATTTTTATTTATTTACAAAGGCTTTATACCTACTCAAATGAAAGTACTTGCAACATACTGGCATGGTAGTAATTGGCTGGTTCTGGGTGTTAAAATTCTCTTAAATGTGTAAGCATTTCTATGCTTACCAAACGTCCATCACGCAAGATAAAAATGTGGGCCGATCCCAGAGACAGTGCAATACTGGGCCGACCCACGGCGGAGGTGAACAGCCTTCAAGCACCCAACAAAGTGAAAAGTGCATACAATATAGATAGAGCATGCAGCAGCGAGTGGCTTTACCTTTGTTCTGCCTGTCGCTACCACGAGATCGAAGCAGCGCTCGCAAATCTCTCAGCACACACCGCACCCTGCACCTTTCGCAGATCGCTTTCAAGATATGGGCCCGCTCTTCAAGGCAAAGCGACGAGAACATGGAGTTCAAGATATGGTCCACGCGGCGCATAATGGTTTGACGTGGATGGATAAGGCACTAAAGAGCAGTATCAGCTTATAATGATCAGAACGTCATCAGCACACCTGGCGCCGCCGTCTGCAGCAGTCCATGTTGCTGCGACGCTGCTGTTTATACCGGTCATATTAACTTCCATAACACTGTTTTTTGTTCAAGTACCCTAAAGAGCCCAGGAGGCATAGGGGTGGGGGATGTTACGATTGGCCAGCGGGGATAGTGACCTTCTGGCTTCACTGCAATGAATCGCTTCGTGAAGCCAACAACACGCCCCCTTCGAAAAGCCCTTCGGAGCCAGTAAGGCTAGACACGTTTGGCGGACAGGATTGTTAGCTGGTTCGCTGTCACCTTCAGGGACCAATTGGAGCAAGAAAACTCCTGGAAATGTTTGTTCTATGGCATTCCCCCTTGTACTCTGGTAATAGTCACGGTCATGACAGATTCAGCAGCAAACTGCAGAGTCGGCTCAGGAACGACATGCCAGCTTGAGTCAAGCGTGACAACACCTGTCTATGAGGCCTCACTGGTTTTGGTGTGTTCAGTAAAACAAAAGTGCAAGAGAGTGTGTGAACCTTCGCCCTCAAAGGCGGGTACTTCGACGACTTTGGATGCTTTGATTGGATGAAGGTTGGACGGCAGCTTCCCCTGGCCTAGGGATCTAGTAAGGACAGAGTGTGTTTAAGCAGACATTTTCGGCTGTTCAGTGTGCATTTCAGTCATGCTAGACTGATCAGATGTAATGTTCTCCACCCTTCATGTAGATATTGTAAATAAATCCCCTACTCCTCATTCCTCCCTTCAACAACATCCTTAGCATGAATGAGTCGGACGATGGTATGGGCCAGGTACCCTTTTCATGGCAGACACCATCTCTTACAGGGATTACAATGAAAGGAGCAAAACATACCAAAAGTACACAACTAAACAAGAAATATGAATTGGAACAACATGAATTAGTGCAAAAAAACGACTTATTACAGGGTATATACAATGTGTGAAAAAACATAGTAATGACAAGGTTCAAGGTTCCTAAAATACTTGACTTATCACAATGAGCTGTTTTACATTACAAAACAATGGAAAAAAAATTAAGTATACATTACTAAACAGGAAAGCAAAATTGCATATTAAATAAGAACATCAAGAAATGCAACTGGAACGGAACCGCAAGGTAAGAGGTAGTTCAGATTTCTAGGAACAACTTCAAATTATGTACAAATGAGTCGTGACAAATAGCGAGGAGAAGAGGTGAGTGGAAAAACGGATTAGTGTGGGTGAAGATGGGTGCGATTTTAAGTTGGTGATCAAGCCGTCAAGACACATGTCACGAGCTAGTCTGATATTTAGAGTCACATGGGACAACCGATTGGAGTAAAGTTTATGAAAGAAGGACAATAGTGTCAGAAGCCTGCGTATATTGAGAGGAGCTAAATTAATCTAATATTTTATTTCCGTAACTAGATGTATACGAGTAGTTTCTTGTGATGAAGCGAGCAACATTATTTTGCAGAGACTCTAGTTTGTGTTTGACGTAGGCCTCATGTGTGGATTCCAAATTAAGAAGGCATATTCGATTTTAGAGCATACTAAGGTGGTGTAAGCCAGAAATTTGGTCTCGGAGTTAGCCGAGTGCAAATAGTGCCTTATGAAGCCAAGTGATCTGGTTGCTTTAGTAGAGTGTTCTAGTTTGCCGTTTTTACACTCGGCTAAGCAGCTGAGCGGAGCGAAAGCGTGAATGCACATGCGCCCTCCGCTTAGCTGCAAGCAGGCTGGTGGAGTCAGAAACACGGTCCGCTTACAAGCTGCCTGAGCAGAAGGTTGCTGCCATTTTTTTCTAGCAAGGGTGGTCGATGCACACACCCACTCTGGCACGTGCATCGAGGCACCTTGCCTGCCTTGCTCTTTACAAGACAGCTTTGCACAGACGAAGACTTATGTCTGCTAGAAGGTGCGCATGCTGACCCATTTGAAAACCTCGCAGCGCGGGAGTATGTGATGCATGCTGTGCAACATGTTGGCATGAGAAAGGATCAGATTGGATGCAAAATGCAAGCTCGCTGGCTATCGCGTTGCATTTCCCAAGATGGGGCTTTATTTTCCACTGGATAAAATGGACCAGTAATGCATTACAAGTTCATGTTTAGATGCTTTATGGACAAATAAGCTATATGTATTCATTTTACTTATAAAAGCTTTACTTTTAAGTTTTACTTCTAGGTGCTTTTATTTTGTTTCATTACCCTGAATTCGGCCAGAAGGCACTGCAAATACGAAAGGAACATCAAGCGGAAAGCCAGAGAGGCCGAGATAATCTCGTGGCTGGCGGCAATGGAAAATAAACCTGCTATGAGTAACTACTGAAGAGGAAATAACAATATCGGGAAAGAAACAATCTATTATAACTCAAAGGGAAGCTTATTACTTTCTGAAATGAGCTCGGGATGCCTTAGAACACGCACTTATACAGCAAGATATAAGAAGGAAGAAGCATGTGCTTGCTGCGGTAAAGCTAGGGAAACAATAGAGCATGCTTTACTAGAATGTGAAATATATCTCCCCAGCAGTAGATTTAGGCACCACTGGCCTATATAACATTAATAAAATATATCCAGAGAGGGAGATTAAGATGGACTGCAATGATTGTAATGGCATCATTGGAATCGGACATATCCTGGCGGGCTGTCCCGCGACTCTCCCCAAACTCGTTGAAGAATGGACACAGTGGAAGAAAAGGATTCAAAGCCCATTGTTTCAGGACCAACTAAGGGCAGTCCAGGGGGCCCATGATGTCGCTGAAAGGCTTGGCCTGACAGTGCCAACGTGGGAGCAGCCCGCCTTGGCTTGAGAAGTCTAGCCTCCGGACATCATTACAATAAAAGTTTTCACACACATACACCACTGGCCTGCTTGAAGCCCTTGGGTTCAGCAAGAGCAGAGGGAAAGTAAAAATGTATGCAGTAAAGATTGGTAAGCAGCAAATGGAAGATTGGTGGACAAAAAGTAGGGAAATGTCAAACAACAGAGGCTTGCAAAGACAAAGTTCAGAAAGTTTGGTTATGGGAAGTCATCGTGGGTTTTTTTTCTTTGTTAACAAAAGTAGAACACTAGGCAATACAAGAGCTTCATGGCGCAACCCACACATCTTTCCAAAGGGGACACTCGTAGCACCTATCCATCCGTCCCTCTGCTGCGCTAGGCTAGACATACAACTAAAACATGCAATCACCCACCACTCCACCATGTGGCTTAGCGGGGCAACTTGGAGCGGGGTGGACCGTAATGACACTAAACTAAAACACTCTAGTGAAAATCACATCTACGCAAATGTTCCATGACAGATCGGATGACAAATGAACACCCAGATATTGTGAATACCGAGGCTACGGGCATGTTTTATAATTATGCAATTGCATAACACGGGTTTAGCTGTAGTCCCAAATCTGATAGCTTTTGTTATATTAATGTTGATTTCCGCTTGCTTACTGCCCCACTTACGGAGATTGTCTAAGTAAGATGGAAGGTAGCAGGTGTCCTCGGGGTTAGTAGATCACGCAATCATCAGCAAATAGTCTATGAAACGCCTACCATTACTAATATCGTTAATATAATCTAAAAACAAAATAGGCCTGAGCATGGAACCTTGCGGTACTCCAGATTTGACATGATTTAATGGAGACAAATGGTCATTGATGAATACTGATTGCTACCGGTTAGTTAAAAAGATGGTAGTCCACCTAGTTATCCTCACATGTTAAGATCTGTCAGTTTATGAATAAGCCAGAATTGAGGAACCTTGTCAAAAGCCTTCGCGAAGTCTAGAGATATTACATCGATTCGATAAAAAGAATGAGTTGAGTTATGCAAGTCATTAATTCAAATCAATCGTGTAAAAGTCCATGCCGACTGATAAAGAAAAAGTTATGTTCTGTAAGAAACTTCATAAGAGCAGATGAAATGATGTGTTCGAGAAGTTTGCAGCACATGCTCGTTAAAGAAATTGGTCTGTAATTTGATGGATTAGACGAATCACCATATTTAAATATGAGAATTATGCAAGCTGCCTTCCAATCATTTGAGACGCATCCCGTGTCAATACATTGCTGAAAAAGCTTGGCTAAAATGCGACATATTGCAGGTTTGGATATCTTAAGAAGTTTAGGGCAGATGCCATCATGACCAGGAGCAGAGTTAGTTGGAAGACAATCGATACAGGACTGTACTACTTCAGAAGCGATATTAATGTTGTGCATGCTTGAATGCAAAATAGGGGCCTGAAAGCTACTAGGTACAGGAGTCTCATCCGTGTTGTTGAATTCAATAGCAACACGTGCCAGAGAAAGAATGTTACCATCCTTAGATAACGGTACCGTCAAGTTCGATAATTTGGGTTTCCTAAATTTTTGTGTCATTGCTAAGCATGTCTGAAATGTCATGGTTGAAAAATTTATCTTTGGCTGTTGTTGTTACGGTCCTGCATAAGTGTGCGTGCTCACGATAGGGCCTCCAATCTTCCACAGATGCTCATAGTTCAGCTCTGCAATATATAGGTTTCACATGCGTCGCAAACCAAGTGCTTTCTGTGCAGGCTGTTATTTTGAATTTTGGAATATGCTTTTCTTTTTAAGTGTGATCAGCCCATTATGAAGAAAAACCCAGTTTGTGTTTATGTTGCAATGAGGGAATGACTGCAAGAAGCCGACAGAAAAGGTGGAAAGGTCACTAACAAGCCCGCTGACATTCACGCGGGTGTAATGAAATATTAATTTCTTTCTATTTGCATGTTTCTTTAGGGCACCTATGAATTCACAATGCAAGATATTGTGGCCACTGATACCATCCAATACATTTTCCGTAACATTATTTGGTTCTGTGGCTAGTATGAGGTCAGAGTGAATCACCATGAGTGGGAACAGAAACAATTTGATGCAAATTGAAAGTTGAGAGCATGTCAGGAAAATATTGGCATTGATGTTTTTCTTGTGCCATACAGGGGTCGGCATCAATGCCATTCAATATTGGGATAGTTGAAATCGCCGACAAGAAATATTGGTGATGTCGGGTACCTGTTCTGGACAAAACTTAAAGACATGTTTAGATAATCCGGAAAGTAGTGGGATGAATCAAGTGGACGATAGCAGGCTCCAATGACAGAGGTAGAATGTGTGGGCAGACAGAGAGCAACCCTTACAATTTTGAGGCAGGAATTAGTTTCAATAACGCAAGCTTCCAAACTAGATTTTACTGCGATTAACACACCACCACCTCTCGATTCAGCTTTATGTTTTCTAAATAATGAAAACTGACGAGACAAGAACGATCCAAAATGTCGAATGACAACCAGGTTTCGGTGCCTAGAACGTCTACTGAACAGGATTCAAGATAAGAACAGAGGTGATCTTGCTTACGAAATAAGCTGCGGAAGTTTGACACAAGAATTGACACACATGCATCACAGCGTTCATTTTTTACATCACTGGGTTTTCACGAGGACGTGACGTTTCGGGAGGGCACTTACTTCATTAGTGGTATGGTCAAAGACAAATCGTGTTGTTTAGTAGAAGCTTGTCAAACAGAAGTTTGAACCTTTCAGCGGGCTTCTGTTTGGAACGTCCGAAATCTCGGAGTTTCTGGACTGCATCCTCATTGAAAAATCCTTATCAATCCACATGAGACGATTCAAACCTTTTTTAGTTTAAATGCATTTTTCAGAATGTGTTTTCTTTTTTAAGTTTAGGAATTTCACAATTATCAGCCAAGTATAGCCTTGTCTTTTCTGTCCTATTCTATGGGCACGTTCAATTTCACCAGCTGCAATGCCTAAATATTTAGAAACTAACTCAGTTACAAGCCCTTTTCCTGCCACGTCTCTGAGTCTTGCTCAATGACTGCTTTAAAGATAAGGTTGTTGTGACGCAATCTGTTACTGAGGTCGTCTACCACCAAACTTGTGTTGCAATTGTCCTGATTTTATGCTTTCCAGTTTGTCCTGGGTGTCAAGCATATGAATTACCTCGTGACGCCAGAGGTTCCTTCCATTTAGGAAAGAAGTTCAGTAACATTCGTTTGGACGTCTTTTACTTTCCCTAGGATGTCTCTCTGAAATTTTCCATCACAGGCTGCCGTATCCTTGAAAATGAGTTGATAATGACATTGGGCTGCGTGGAGATGAGCAAGTGGTACAATGCTTAAGCGTACTTAAGTCCCAGAGGAGTTTCTGCATGAATTTTTCAATTGTTTATAAAGGTTTCTTACCTATTCAAAGAAAAGTGTTTGCAACATACTGACGTGGTACTAATTGGCTGCTGCTGGCTGTTGGCCTTGGTGTCTTCCTTTGCTGTTGAGCAGCATTTAGTGAGTGAACAGTAATAATGAGCTGCACCAAATGGCTACACATTACTGCTGTACTACTCGAACTATTCCAAAAGGGCCAATTTTTCTGCTCCAACATGCACCATGACTACTTATTTCCTAGCCCAAATCCTTAACTGGCTAGGCCACCGCTGCATGCTGACACACCACCCACTGTGGGTGTGGGCTGTTCAGTAAGACAAAAATAACTGTGGCACTGTTCTTTTTGAGCTTTGTTATTTAATGAAAAGGCTTTGAATTCAGGCCACCAGTGCCACAATAAAGTATTGTTAGAGCTGCATGCCACCTGCATTACTAGCTGGGCCAGTCACTTGAAATCGGTGGACTATAAGGTTAGAGTAGAATCAAACAGAAGACATTTTTTTGATATACTGGCTTTGGACGTCCCCAAATTTTTGGGATGGGCCTGCTATAAATTTTACGTATTCATAACATGGGAAGGTTATGACGACATGTAACCCAGGCAGGCAATGCTTTTGGAAACGAACTTTAAACTTTGGCACTCCAACAGTGGTGAATAGAGTGATCTGTTGTCATGTTGAGCAGTACTACTTGCATCTGACCGCTGGATGTATTGTGTCACTGTTCATTATTTATTACATGTGCTTATAACATGTGCTCCAAAAAGATGTTCCAATCATTGGTGCAATCTACTAATACCAGCTACTTTCGCAATGTCTCTGTAGGCATCTCTTTAAATCCTTTTATGTCTAACACGATACACGAGGACTCCCCTGCAATCACTGACACAGAAATAGTACAGTGTAGTTCTAAAACAAATGTGCTTAACTCATATCGGTGACAACAAATAGTTTAACATTGGTGCTGTCATAGGTCTGGTTTGCGATTACAGCTGATGTCTTGTGGTTGATTATAGGAGTTCTTTAACAGCAAGGTCCAGCATTACTAGAGCTTTGTTTAAAGGGCAGCCACTTGGACAGTGGTACGCTTGGACTCGGGTGTAAGTAGTTTAATATTGATGCATAGGCTTTGAGGTGACCAGGGTCAGGCTAGTGTATACAATTTTTATCCTGTTCTATTTTCTTTCGCATCACTCGCACTTCATTCAGTGTTACTGCATAGATGGTGTGTTGAATGATAGGAAGGAAATAGAATCATATGTATAATCTTGGCCAAGATGGCCTTGGAGTATGTTTAAGCCCAGCTTTAGGCACACATGATTCCCAGCTTGGGTGAGCATACCGAGATAACTGTCCAGGTTGAAGTTCATTCCGATATGCTGTTAACGCTTCTTTGAGTAATTGTATAAACATGACTGAACAAAAATCTTTGTGGTTTTTAAAAACCCATCAAAGCCAGAGACTCAGACTGGTGGTCATGATACGGGCATTTCACGATACCTTGTGAAGCATAACTTCCAGACCGGTGACAGACGAAGTAGAAATGCTTCTTTTTCAGGTGGCCGCAAGTCTCTGTACCTGTCCTTGCAATGAAGTGACTGCGTGTGTCTTTCTCCACCTTTTCCTTCTATGACTTGAAAGCTGATCAGGATAATAAAATAAAGCAAATGTTACATGTATGCAGTGTGTCAAGGGGAACCAGTTTATTGTAAGCCCACGTTGGCTGTGCAGAATATCTTATGGGGTAATTTAGAAGAAGAAAGAAGATTAAGTACCCTGGACACTTGTATGTTCAGTCTGCATTTCAGGGTGTGTAATGCACAGAACTAGCGTTACAAAGTTGAATCGTAGACATGTTGTGGAACTCAGTAGTTATGAAGAAGAGGTTCAGTGACATCTTTTCTCTTTTCCTGATGAGGATCAAGCATTTGTTTTTCTCAGGGCAAAATTTTAGAGCGAAGCATAATGGAATTGAAGAAAAAGAAGATATAAAAAGTGACAAGAATGATGTTGCTTCTTGTACATTTTTAAACTATGCTTTGTTTGAGTACATTTTGCAGCTTTCATACAGAGATCAAACTCCTGCGAAGACAGTATGTATAGAAACTGTAAGCTAATTTGCTTTATTAATTTGAGGTTGACACTGTGACATGGCGTCTAATTATAGCAGCACAAAGTGACTGCCATCAAAATTTTTTTCGTGAGCAACGCCAAGAACTGCATGAAATGACAACTCTACATCTTACAAATTTCCGTTCTGAACGAGAAAGAAAATACAGAGAATCATACCTTATCTATAAGTTCAAGGCATTGCAACAAATAGGCATTAACATTTCAAAAGGAGCTTTATAATCTATCCGCTATGCTAAATTTCAAGCTATAGGCAACAATACTTAGTTTGGTTTCTTGGCGTATCCTTCTTTTTTTCTTTCCTCTTCTTTTTCTCAGCCGGCGTGTCAGGCGCCGTTGACATGCCGGCTAACACGCGTGCGTTGGCACGTGCTTGACACTTTGTTTTCCCCGTGTTTTAACTGAACAATTAGTAGATTTAAATTTTTTGCACATTGGGGATTCAGGAAATATAAAACTTCGACAGGAGCTATCATTAGAACTAGTGTACAGTACTTCTAGCACTTGTTTAATCAAACAATGCAAAATTTGCGCTTTGGTTGACTCAGCTTTTACTTATTGTGTTAAGATTGATATGAAGTGCTACTTTGTTTTTTCTGCTGTGTGTACGTTTTTAGACGCAATCCTTTCCATTGTATGGAGTTCTCGCTCACACAAAGCCATGTACTCGATTGCAGATCGACCTTAGGCAGAAGTGCAATCTCATACCTGTGCACTTGCCTCTATTCATTAGTGTGCAATACCGCGCAAGCCTGTGCATAACTATACGACGACTGTAAAGCATATGAAAGCTCCAGCACCAGTTTAAGGCACAAGATTAGACCAGATTTCTTGAATAGAAAAGCTGATTTAACACATTATTAATGTACAAGGAGGCTTGTCCATGCTACCTAACCTGACCACTATTGCTTCTAGACCCTAAAGAATGCATTAAAAAAAAAAAGTAGGTGCTTGCTGCAATGGGGAGAAACAAATTTTTCCTGTACCATACTATAGGTGCTTACCCATTTCCAAGTTTGCAAAGCGAGTGCTTTCCTGCATGGCATGGCCACCACTATGGCTAATATTCATGCTACCAAATCTGCATATATTGTATCGCATGGTTTACCTTACAGAAGTTGGGAACTAGAAGCAGGGTTCATACTTAGTATATTTGTTTTCTTTCTTTCATTAGTTAAAGTAAAAATAGCAAATCATTAACTTCATTCATGCTCCTCCAGTCACTTTTCTCTTATAGAATGTATTCTAGGGTTTTATGCGCTAAAACCACGATTTGATTATGAGGCATGCCATAGTGGCGCAGTCCGGATTAATTTTGACCACGAGGGGATCTTTAAAGGGACACTAAAGCGAAACAATAAATCAGTTTAGACTAATGAAGCATTGTTTGAGAACCCTGCAGGCAGTGATTTCAAAAAAATAGTTTGATTATTAGATGAGAAAATGAAGGTCCAAGTATCAGTATTTGAATTTCGCGCCGAAACCCCAGCGCCGGTACGTTAGCATGACGTCAGGGATTCCAACGTATGTTTTCGCATTTGGGCCGCGTTGGCTGAATAAAGGTTCCTGAAACTTGCCATGTTTAATATTTGGTTCCTTTAGAACTAAATATAGTCAATCTGTACCGCTATATATAATTAGTAGGCCCTAGAGGATGCCATCAAAATCCACGACGTCACAGCCCCAGGTGCGGGAACTCAAGTAGGCGTCGCCACCCGTATTTCGTTCTTGCGCTTTTTCTGGCTTACAAAACGTCTTATCATTGTAACAGTGGTGTTTTTGGTGTTGTAGAATGGTAATTTACTGATGCAGAAGAAATAATTTTTCACTTTAGTGTCCCTTTAACGTGCCACACAGGCGTTTCTTGCATTTCGCTCCCATCTAAATGCGGCTGCCGCGGCGGGTACATTTTTTTAAAACTTAAATATGCGATTCCTAAAAAAGATCCATCAGCAATGATTCTGCGTTGCTTCGATTCAAAACAGCAATGATAAGCATGCAATTTAATGTATGATGGTATAAGTTGCAGCTAGTGCATGGTCAGGTAAAATGTTAAGCATGAAAGCACCATAAATGAGCACATTTCAAGCAATAAGTGAACAAGTGAATCGTTCACTCTGCAAGCCCATAATGCAAAAATAACAGGTGCAGCGGTAATCATGCGTTGCTTTGAGAGAATAAGCAAGTGTCTTACCTGGCATTGTCAGAAAGTGATACCTCTCATATTCCGGCTCGAAGAAATGCACGCTGATATGGCGGTACTCCAGTTCTTTCAAAGTCGGGGCTACTTCACACTCGTCGCAGTTGTACTTCGGGTGAGTGATTTTGTGCACAAGTTTTATGTGCCTCTGCAGACTGAGATTGTTCGCTAACCGCCGGTCGCAGTACTGACATTCAAAGGAAGCAACTTTCGCCATTGCGAGACCGCAAAGAGAAGCATGGGGTTTCCTAAAAACCGATTACGTAACTATGCTCAGTGCGTGCAAGCAGGCCTTTTATATCTGCGGGTGCTCTGACCATGGAGGAAAAAAAAAGCTGGGAGATGCTGACGTCACTCTTTGCGAAGCATGAGTGACGTCGGAAGGCGTGGCAGATATCCTCTCTTGTGCATATCTCTCTCCTCCGGCCCGCAACCACGCACGAACTGCGTGGGCTGCACGGGCGTGCCTGTAGCAATCCGAAAGCATCTACTATTCTGACAAAAGATGCAATCGCGATGTAACGTTGGCGAAGTCTGAGTATTCTGCCCTGGCATTGAAACAAGTTTAAAATAAACTCCTCACATTAGACCGTCATGTTGGACTCCGCAAAAGTTGCGGGATTTTGTGAAAAGCAATATGGTTTATTGGTCCAGCCAACTGAAACTGTCCTGATGGCTTCTAGACCCACCATGTTGTATTAGTGGTTTTGGCGTTGCGCTGCGAAAGTTAGGTTGTGGGATCACATCTCGGTCGTGGAGGCCGCATTTCGACGGGGTTCGACGAAGTAAAAATGCAATGCCTGTGTACCGTACGTTGAATACATGTTAACAAATCCCGCACGGTGAAAATTAATCCGCAGTTCACCGCTACGGTGTGCCTCATTATCAGTTCTCGGCTTTGGCACGTGAAGTGTCAAAATTTGAATGTTTGATTAACCGCAGGTACGGTGGCTGCCTAGTTCCTGCGTCATTTTAGATTACCTTTATCGTTCATTTCTACCTTCGTTTCCTCTGTTTGGGCTCCCTGGGGCTAGCCGATAGTGGTTATGGCTAGACGCGGCGATGAAAAAATCAACGAGTCTAGAAGTTCAGGACAACATTCATTTGGGCTAGATGGTGCATACTTGATTTAGGAAGGAACAGCGCCAACGAAGACGTTCACAAGTGGGGAGAACGACACAGGACAAGCACCATGTTAAAATTGGCTCCAAGGCGCTGTCAATACAGGTTAAGAAAATGTTAGTAAGCACTGGGGCTACGCAGGATCCAATACAAATCCCTTGTCTTTGTCGATAAAACTTGTTCTCGAAAGAGATTAACGTCACATCTAGGTAAAATTCTAGCATTTTCATAAAATTATATATTGACACGCCAGAGGAGTTTTGGAACTCTACTGCACCGTTACTTTCTATAGCATCTCTGACAGAACGAAATAAGGCATCGTGGGGCACTGAGTAAAACAAGTCTTCAACATCTACTGAAAACACATAACCATTGGAAGTACATTCCTCAAGAAACCTAACAACATCTTTTGAACTCTTTGTGGCGTACAGATCTTGAACTTTAAGGGATGTAACTTGCTTTTGAAGAAACTTGCTTAACACAATCAGCCAAGTTCCATTTTCGCTGACCACTGTTCTGAATGGCACGGACAGTTTGTGCGTTTTGGCCGTAAGGAACATGGAAAGGGCATTGCTTTTGCTGTTACCAATGTCATTGGCCAGCGTGCTCAGATCTAATTCTTTGCACATCGCAGCCGCCTTGCCTCTCACTCGCGTCGCACTAGCTTTCAGAGGGATAAAGTTCTTTGCAATTGCTTCGCCGGCTCTTTTTTGAAACTCTTCCTCGGTGAGCACCACAAACCCACCATCCTTGTCAGCTTGAAGAAGCCGGAGTCTATTCTTCCTGAAATACGACACGACTTTTCCCATAGAATCTTTGCTAGTCAACGTGTTAGTTCTGGTCGTAGATCTTATAAGCGTATCCACACCATCCAGAAGGCATCTTTCACGGTTTTCTTCCAACGCCTTTCCTGCTATGCGCCTATTAAGCGCCAGGAATTCATGTGCTTCTATCCGTGGCTCGTGGCTGGATTTCGGACCTTTGTTCAACACATGCCTGACATCGTTGGCAAGATCAACGTCTCCGATGACCGTCACCAGCCTTTCCGGGGGCTTCTTGTCCTTCTTCAGAGAAGACGACTGTAAACACTGGTGTCTGAGCCCATCAAAATATATATGCATATATATATATATTATAGAGAGAGAGAGAGAGAAAGAACAGCGCATTAGTAACTCCCAGTTATGGATATCCATACATTTGTTCCCGCGCGCAGGCATCATGTAATGAATGATTGTAGACCAAAAAATATTTCGCGTTTCTTTCCGGATAAATACATGAACATTAATAATGCCTTGGTTTTCATACTTATTAAGAAGTAAAGGAACATTACAGGTTAGCGACTGCATTAGATAAATTGTTAGCCTTTTTGGCACGAGCCATCTATCTTGGCTGTAGTCCCGACAGTGATTTTACAAGTGAAGAGACTTTGTTAGAGGAAAAAAATATGAATACAGTAAAGGAAAGCCATACACATCTGGCAGTTTGAAATCGCGTTAAATTTGGTGAAAAGTGGTGATGTTGTCTGGAGGTATGGAACGTTAGCAATAATTCCGACGTGCACGTTTCTGAAGAAAAAGCTTGTGTTAGTGTGCACAGTGGTGCCCCACACACGCATGCAGTAGTTAGTTAATATGAGACGCAAATAGTGCCTGGTAAATTTGTAATTTCAACTGTTCTGGAAAGAAATAATATTTTTAAGGCCGTTGTGGCTGGACCATCCCAATGAAGTGGAAAGGAGCGCGTTCGCTTTAGGAATGACATCGCAAGCCTCCAGACCAGAGACAAACAGGCTGGTATCATCCACATATAGAATGGTTGTTGCCTCGCTTTCTGCAAGGGTTCATCGAGCAATAAGGTTCCCAAAGAGCTCCAGCCGCACGGGAAGGTGCGAGGTGAAATCCGGCAACACTCATGCAGGCGGCTGTTCCCCCACTCTCCATTCCCCCCAGCCGCACTTTGCTTCGCTGCACTGCTCATTCTTGGCTCAGCAGCCGTCCGATATGGAGGTTCCCATTGTTGATCGCGCCAAGTACGAGATTTGTTCCGCAATTCGCTTTTTGCATGCCAAGGGGACTCCCGCGTGGATATTCATCATCAGTTGACAGAGGTGTATGGCGACAAGTGCATGTCCGTTCAACACGTCCGAAAGTGGTTTAGGGAGTTTAGTGCCGGTTGAAAGAAAGTCCACGATGAAGAACGGAGTGGAAGACCGTCAGTTTCGAAGGTGGTTATCAAGATGGCCCAACGCAAAGTGCTTCAGAAGAGGAGGATCAACATCTGTGAACTTATAGCTCAGATTCCTGGAAGTTCTTACGGTACAGTGGAAAGAGCTTTGACTGATGTATTGGGGTATCAGAAGTGTTGTGCTCAATAGATACCGCGGCTATTGAAATCAGACTACAAGGAGAAACGCCTTGACTGTGCTCGCCAGTTTCTTCAAAATTGTCAAGAAGATAAGGGAGGATTGTTGGACTCCATTTTTATGGGAGACAAAAAGTGGGTGTTTCATTTCACTCCTGATATGAAATAAAAATCCCAAGAGTGGCGTCACCCAGAGTCACCAGTCGCAAAGAAGTTCAAACTCCTTCTGCTGGCAAAGTCATGGCCACTGTTTTTTGGGATCATAAGGGAGTACTGCTGATCGATTTAATGGAACGTGGGACAACAATCAACTCTGAGAGTTATTGTGCAACACTATGAAAACTCAGGCAAGCTATTCAGAACTGCCGGCGAGGACAACTGGCAGCCAGTGTAACGCTGCTTCACGACAACGCCCGACCTGACGTCTCCTGTCAAACCCAGAAACTTTTGACAAACTTTGGGTTGACTGTCATGCCCCACCCACCGTACAGTCCGGACCTTGCACCTAGTGATTATCACTTGTTCCCCAAACTAAAGGAACATTTGAGTAGCCAACGCTTCCGGAGCGATGAAGTCGAAGAGGTGAAATGCTTCCTCAATGGGTCGGCGGCAGACTTCTACAACACTGGGATACAGAAATTGGAGCACTGTATACAAAAATGCATAGAAAAAGATGGCGATTATGTAAGTTTCATCTTTCCAATAATGTAAATTTCTATGAGAATAAACAATGTTCTCTACTTCTAAAATTGATGGGAACCTTATTTCTGGATCAACCCTCGTATGTCTATCATGTCATTAACGTAAATGTCGAAGGGGACCTAAAATGCTGCCCTGTGGGACACCTAACAATATTGCCGTCCGAGGAAATACTATTTCCAATGACAACGCATTGCCTGCAATCAAGCAGATACGAACACAACAAAATATGTCATTCCATGTACACCATTGGCAGTCAACTCTGTTAATAGAATCTTGTGTTGTAGACTGTCAAAATCCTTGCTGTAGTCAATAAATATCTGGACTACTAGGTTTCATTTTTCTAGCTTCTTGATTAACACCTGCTGAACAAGCAGTGCAGTTTCGGTAGAGCAGGTCATCAAAGCTGTTTCTCCATCGCCAGGGTTTGTGTCATGCTCTCCAACCATGATTCCTCGCTCCTTTGTGCCCTCCAGAGGGGCACGGTCATGGCCCCCCAAACAAGGGGCTTAAATCACCACAGCAATGAAATTGCAATTTTTCGCTTTTAATATGCTTCAGTGCAATACATTGCATAAGCTTCCCTGCTTAACTCAACTGTAATGCGGCAGAGGTGACTTTAGGAACACTTTCTAGACATGCCAAACAATATGTGCATTCTGGTCAGAACTACACCTGACTTAACATTCCGACACGTCGGCATATGGATGGCCCTTGTGCAGTTTAAGAGCACGAATACGCATGCTGGTTTTGCCTTGAGGAAATGTGATTTCTTAAACAAGTTTCAATGCCCTAGACTGAGCTTCACCACAATGCAGTTGTGTTATGCACTGGAGCTTCTGTAATGTATTGCGGTCCATCACTGCAGCAACGTCAGAACCAGCTTTGAATGGGTGTCATGTGAGTTATTAGATGTCTCGGTGCTCATACTGTGACAGATGACGGCACATGTGCGCATGTATAGTCGGGAACATGTGCAAGGCTGTGTTGCAGTCTCGTATATGGAGCTTGCAAGATGGGCGAAGCAAGGGCCCAAATCACCACAACCCTGCCGGAAATAGCTCTAAATCCCTGCCTGTACACTTCTTAAGGGTTTCGGTGCTTTTACCGTAACCGGAGATTGCACATATAATACTATATTTTCAAAACTGAGCTCATTGGAACATCTTCCTGTTCATGCTATGCACACAAAAATGAGGAATAAGGGAAAAATTATGCACATCTCACACCCTGTGGGAATTGATGTAAGTGAAGCTTTCCATGCTGGATGCTCTGATTGACGATAATTAGCAGTGTTGACGGCTAAAGCTTAATTTCTTCAACGTTTAGGCTAACACGAGATTGGCGAATTGATGTTAAATGTTACCTTGTGGGAACCACTGCTGTTTGTCTGCGTAATAGGCAGAACACACAGGGAGAGGTGTTTGCATGAGGCATTGTTGTGGGCCATATCTTATAACCTGAGAGGGTTGAGTGTTGTCATTTCCTCATATGGCACATCGCGTTATGGCAGAAGTTTTAAACTTGAATTGGATTATGGGGCTGTACGTGCCAAAACGACACTCAGATTATGAAGCACGGCATAGTGGCAGACTCGAGATTAATTTTGACACCGTGATGTTCTTTAATGTGTCCCAAAATCTAAGTGCACATGGGTTTTCCATTTCGCCCCCGTCAAAATGTCGCTCCTGCGATTGGGATCAAATCCATGACCTCTCGCAATGCCATAGCAGCAGAGCTAATGCAGTGGGCACAGAAGTGTTGATTTGACGGTCAACCACTTCTGTAGTGTTTCCTGGACGCTGCAGTGTGCTTTAATTAATGCGGCTCTGCTTCTGCATGCCCTGTGTGAATTGCCCGCTTGACATATTTTCATTGTGTTTATTTTTTCAGAAATAGCAGCAACGTATTGTATTGTGCCTTGAACATAAGCACACCGCAACCGCTGTTGTATGTTAGTGGAGTTTCCTTGCCTTCTCATGTCACTTCCCCCATCTTATATGGGAACTGCCTCTTCTCCTCCCTCTTCTTCTCTCTACAGTTCTATCTGTGTCCCCTCTCGCCTCGCACATAAGCGCTGCAGTTTCTTCAGTGCTTCTGAGGGGAGTCACGGATAATTGCAGCTGTCAGGTGGCTAATGTGACAACGGCCAGGGAGCTCCACAGGGCATTGTGCACATTCGATGCGGTGGGGTGAAAACAAGCTTCTCCCATCTCCTTTCCTCTCTTACTTGTGCCTGTCATGTATATACACACTCTGAACACCCCCCCTCCCCCCCGACGTGGTGTGTGTGACATCAGCAGCAGTCCACAGCAGCAGCTGGAGTGGGAAAGTGGGAGTTATCTAAATGATGCATAAGCATTTGCGACTGATCACCTACTGTTTTGTCGTCATATGCTGCTGCATTTCATATAATTGCGAGAAACGCCACGAAAAAAATCATGAAATGGAGAAGCGCATTTGCAACACCAAAATGTTAAACTGAGACCAGCATGAGTATGAAGCAGAGGCCAGTAGTAGCACTGTTCACTCCTTTTATATCATGGTGCATTTGGATGATGTTGCTGCTTCATGGAAGATGAGCATTGGCCAATGCGTGCTGTTCTACGTGACGTAATTGAACAGTGTCACGTTAGGTAGACGTCATACGTAGATGTGGTCAATGATGCTGCCTCCTCTCGATGCAAACCATTATCAACTGTACATCAGCGGCCGCTGCTTATGGCACGGCTGCGCAGGCCCGATCTTACAATTCGCTCGCTCATGCGGGCCTTATCTTGAAAGCAATCATCTTACGTGACGGACGGGTTTCCTCATTGGGTAAGCATAGAAACCTTTACGCATTTTGTTTTAAAGTGAAGCTTTCTTTGTCTCTTCCTTTGACTTTCCCACTCCAGCTGCTGCTGTGGACTGCTGCTGATGTCACACACACCACGTCGGGGGGGAGGGGGGGTGTTCAGAGTGTGTATATACATGACAGGCACAAGTAAGAGAGGAAAGGAGATGGGAGAAGCTTGTTTTCACCCCACCGCATCGAATGTGCACAATGCCCTGTGGAGCTCCCTGGCCGTTGTCACATTAGCCACCTGACAGCTGCAATTATCCGTGACTCCCCTCAGAAGCACTGAAGAAACTGCAGCGCTTATGTGCGAGGCGAGAGGGGACACAGATAGAACTGTAGAGAGAAGAAGAGGGAGGAGAAGAGGCAGTTCCCATATAAGATGGGGGAAGTGACATGAGAAGGCAAGGAAACTCCACTAACATACAACAGCGGTTGCGGTGTGCTTATGTTCAAGGCACAATACAATACGTTGCTGCTATTTCTGAAAAAATAAACACAATGAAAATATGTCAAGCGGGCAATTCACACAGGGCATGCAGAAGCAGAGCCGCATTAATTAAAGCACACTGCAGCGTCCAGGAAACACTACAGAAGTGGTTGACCGTCAAATCAACACTTCTGTGCCCACTGCATTAGCTCTGCTGCTATGGCATTGCGAGAGGTCATGGATTTGATCCCAATCGCAGGAGCGACATTTTGACGGGGGCGAAATGGAAAACCCATGTGCACTTAGATTTTGGGACACATTAAAGAACATCACGGTGTCAAAATTAATCTCGAGTCTGCCACTATGCCGTGCTTCATAATCTGAGTGTCGTTTTGGCACGTACAGCCCCATAATCCAATTCAAGTTTAAAACTTCTGCCATAACGCGATGTGCCATATGAGGAAATGACAACACTCAACCCTCTCAGGTTATAAGATATGGCCCACAACAATGCCTCATGCAAACACCTCTCCCTGTGTGTTCTGCCTATTACGCAGACAAACAGCAGTGGTTCCCACAAGGTAACATTTAACATCAATTCGCCAATCTCGTGTTAGCCTAAACGTTGAAGAAATTAAGCTTTAGCCGTCAACACTGCTAATTATCGTCAATCAGAGCATCCAGCATGGAAAGCTTCACTTACATCAATTCCCACAGGGTGTGAGATGTGCATAATTTTTCCCTTATTCCTCATTTTTGTGTGCATAGCATGAACAGGAAGATGTTCCAATGAGCTCAGTTTTGAAAATATAGTATTATATGTGCAATCTCCGGTTACGGTAAAAGCACCGAAACCCTTAAGAAGTGTACAGGCAGGGATTTAGAGCTATTTCCGGCAGGGTTGTGGTGATTTGGGCCCTTGCTTCGCCCATCTTGCAAGCTCCATATACGAGACTGCAACACAGCCTTGCACATGTTCCCGACTATACATGCGCACATGTGCCGTCATCTGTCACAGTATGAGCACCGAGACATCTAATAACTCACATGACACCCATTCAAAGCTGGTTCTGACGTTGCTGCAGTGATGGACCGCAATACATTACAGAAGCTCCAGTGCATAACACAACTGCATTGTGGTGAAGCTCAGTCTAGGGCATTGAAACTTGTTTAAGAAATCACATTTCCTCAAGGCAAAACCAGCATGCGTATTCGTGCTCTTAAACTGCACAAGGGCCATCCATATGCCGACGTGTCGGAATGTTAAGTCAGGTGTAGTTCTGACCAGAATGCACATATTGTTTGGCATGTCTAGAAAGTGTTCCTAAAGTCACCTCTGCCGCATTACAGTTGAGTTAAGCAGGGAAGCTTATGCAATGTATTGCACTGAAGCATATTAAAAGCGAAAAATTGCAATTTCATTGCTGTGGTGATTTAAGCCCCTTGTTTGGGGGGCCATGACCGTGCCCCTCTGGAGGGCACAAAGGAGCGAGGAATCATGGTTGGAGAGCATGACACAAACCCTGGCGATGGAGAAACAGCTTTGATGACCTGCTCTACCGAAACTGCACTGCTTGTTCAGCAGGTGTTAATCAAGAAGCTAGAAAAATGAAACCTAGTAGTCCAGATATTTATTGACTACAGCAAGGATTTTGACAGTCTGCAACACAAGATTCTATTAACAGAGTTGACTGCCAATGGTGTACATGGAATGACATATTTTGTTGTGTTCGTATCTGCTTGATTGCAGGCAATGCGTTGTCATTGGAAATAGTATTTCCTCGGACGGCAATATTGTTAGGTGTCCCACAGGGCAGCATTTTAGGTCCCCTTCGACATTTACGTTAATGACATGATAGACATACGAGGGTTGATCCAGAAATAAGGTTCCCATCAATTTTAGAAGTAGAGAACATTGTTTATTCTCATAGAAATTTACATTATTGGAAAGATGAAACTTACATAATCGCCATCTTTTTCTATGCATTTTTGTATACAGTGCTCCAATTTCTGTATCCCAGTGTTGTAGAAGTCTGCCGCCGACCCATTGAGGAAGCATTTCACCTCTTCGACTTCATCGCTCCGGAAGCGTTGGCTACTCAAATGTTCCTTTAGTTTGGGGAACAAGTGATAATCACTAGGTGCAAGGTCCGGACTGTACGGTGGGTGGGGCATGACAGTCAACCCAAAGTTTGTCAAAAGTTTCTGGGTTTGACAGGAGACGTCAGGTCGGGCGTTGTCGTGAAGCAGCGTTACACTGGCTGCCAGTTGTCCTCGCCGGCAGTTCTGAATAGCTTGCCTGAGTTTTCATAGTGTTGCACAATAACTCTCAGAGTTGATTGTTGTCCCACGTTCCATTAAATCGATCAGCAGTACTCCCTTATGATCCCAAAAAACAGTGGCCATGACTTTGCCAGCAGAAGGAGTTTGAACTTCTTTGCGACTGGTGACTCTGGGTGACGCCACTCTTGGGATTTTTATTTCATATCAGGAGTGAAATGAAACACCCACTTTTTGTCTCCCATAAAAATGGAGTCCAACAATCCTCCCTTATCTTCTTGACAATTTTGAAGAAACTGGCGAGCACAGTCAAGGCGTTTCTCCTTGTAGTCTGATTTCAATAGCCGCGGTATCTATTGAGCACAACACTTCTGATACCCCAATACATCAGTCAAAGCTCTTTCCACTGTACCGTAAGAACTTCCAGGAATCTGAGCTATAAGTTCACAGATGTTGATCCTCCTCTTCTGAAGCACTTTGCGTTGGGCCATCTTGATAACCACCTTCGAAACTGACGGTCTTCCACTCCGTTCTTCATCGTGGACTTTCTTTCAACCGGCACTAAACTCCCTAAACCACTTTCGGACGTGTTGAACGGACATGCACTTGTCGCCATACACCTCTGTCAACTGATGATGAATATCCACGCGGGAGTCCCCTTGGCATGCAAAAAGCGAATTGCGGAACAAATCTCGTACTTGGCGCGATCAACAATGGGAACCTCCATATCGGACGGCTGCTGAGCCAAGAATGAGCAGTGCAGCGAAGCAAAGTGCGGCTGGGGGGAATGGAGAGTGGGGGAACAGCCGCCTGCATGAGTGTTGCCGGATTTCACCTCGCACCTTCCCGTGCGGCTGGAGCTCTTTGGGAACCTTATTGCTCGATGAACCCTTGCAGAAAGCGAGGCAACAACCATTCTATATGTGGATGATACCAGCCTGTTTGTCTCTGGTCTGGAGGCTTGCGATGTCATTCCTAAAGCGAACGCGCTCCTTTCCACTTCATTGGGATGGTCCAGCCACAACGGCCTTAAAAATATTATTTCTTTCCAGAACAGTTGAAATTACAAATTTACCAGGCACTATTTGCGTCTCATATTAACTAACTACTGCATGCGTGTGTGGGGCACCACTGTGCACACTAACACAAGCTTTTTCTTCAGAAACGTGCACGTCGGAATTATTGCTAACGTTCCATACCTCCAGACAACATCACCACTTTTCACCAAATTTAACGCGATTTCAAACTGCCAGATGTGTATGGCTTTCCTTTACTGTATTCATATTTTTTTCCTCTAACAAAGTCTCTTCACTTGTAAAATCACTGTCGGGACTACAGCCAAGATAGATGGCTCGTGCCAAAAAGGCTAACAATTTATCTAATGCAGTCGCTAACCTGTAATGTTCCTTTACTTCTTAATAAGTATGAAAACCAAGGCATTATTAATGTTCATGTATTTATCCGGAAAGAAACGCGAAATATTTTTTGGTCTACAATCATTCATTACATGATGCCTGCGCGCGGGAACAAATGTATGGATATCCATAACTGGGAGTTACTAATGCGCTGTTCTTTCTCTCTCTCTCTCTCTATAATATATATATATATGCATATATATTTTGATGGGCTCAGACACCAGTGTTTACAGTCGTCTTCTCTGAAGAAGGACAAGAAGCCCCCGGAAAGGCTGGTGACGGTCATCGGAGACGTTGATCTTGCCAACGATGTCAGGCATGTGTTGAACAAAGGTCCGAAATCCAGCCACGAGCCACGGATAGAAGCACATGAATTCCTGGCGCTTAATAGGCGCATAGCAGGAAAGGCGTTGGAAGAAAACCGTGAAAGATGCCTTCTGGATGGTGTGGATACGCTTATAAGATCTACGACCAGAACTAACACGTTGACTAGCAAAGATTCTATGGGAAAAGTCGTGTCGTATTTCAGGAAGAATAGACTCCGGCTTCTTCAAGCTGACAAGGATGGTGGGTTTGTGGTGCTCACCGAGGAAGAGTTTCAAAAAAGAGCCGGCGAAGCAATTGCAAAGAACTTTATCCCTCTGAAAGCTAGTGCGACGCGAGTGAGAGGCAAGGCGGCTGCGATGTGCAAAGAATTAGATCTGAGCACGCTGGCCAATGACATTGGTAACAGCAAAAGCAATGCCCTTTCCATGTTCCTTACGGCCAAAACGCACAAACTGTCCGTGCCATTCAGAACAGTGGTCAGCGAAAATGGAACTTGGCTGATTGTGTTAAGCAAGTTTCTTCAAAAGCAAGTTACATCCCTTAAAGTTCAAGATCTGTACGCCACAAAGAGTTCAAAAGATGTTGTTAGGTTTCTTGAGGAATGTACTTCCAATGGTTATGTGTTTTCAGTAGATGTTGAAGACTTGTTTTACTCAGTGCCCCACGATGCCTTATTTCGTTCTGTCAGAGATGCTATAGAAAGTAACGGTGCAGTAGAGTTCCAAAACTCCTCTGGCGTGTCAATATATAATTTTATGAAAATGCTAGAATTTTACCTAGATGTGACGTTAATCTCTTTCGAGAACAAGTTTTATCGACAAAGACAAGGGATTTGTATTGGATCCTGCGTAGCCCCAGTGCTTACTAACATTTTCTTAACCTGTATTGACAGCGCCTTGGAGCCAATTTTAACATGGTGCTTGTCCTGTGTCGTTCTCCCCACTTGTGAACGTCTTCGTTGGCGCTGTTCCTTCCTAAATCAAGTATGCACCATCTAGCCCAAATGAATGTTGTCCTGAACTTCTAGACTCGTTGATTTTTTCATCGCCGCGTCTAGCCATAACCACTATCGGCTAGCCCCAGGGAGCCCAAACAGAGGAAACGAAGGTAGAAATGAACGATAAAGGTAATCTAAAATGACGCAGGAACTAGGCAGCCACCGTACCTGCGGTTAATCAAACATTCAAATTTTGACACTTCACGTGCCAAAGCCGAGAACTGATAATGAGGCACACCGTAGCGGTGAACTGCGGATTAATTTTCACCGTGCGGGATTTGTTAACATGTATTCAACGTACGGTACACAGGCATTGCATTTTTACTTCGTCGAACCCCGTCGAAATGCGGCCTCCACGACCGAGATGTGATCCCACAACCTAACTTTCGCAGCGCAACGCCAAAACCACTAATACAACATGGTGGGTCTAGAAGCCATCAGGACAGTTTCAGTTGGCTGGACCAATAAACCATATTGCTTTTCACAAAATCCCGCAACTTTTGCGGAGTCCAACATGACGGTCTAATGTGAGGAGTTTATTTTAAACTTGTTTCAATGCCAGGGCAGAATACTCAGACTTCGCCAACGTTACATCGCGATTGCATCTTTTGTCAGAATAGTAGATGCTTTCGGATTGCTACAGGCACGCCCGTGCAGCCCACGCAGTTCGTGCGTGGTTGCGGGCCGGAGGAGAGAGATATGCACAAGAGAGGATATCTGCCACGCCTTCCGACGTCACTCATGCTTCGCAAAGAGTGACGTCAGCATCTCCCAGCTTTTTTTTTCCTCCATGGTCAGAGCACCCGCAGATATAAAAGGCCTGCTTGCACGCACTGAGCATAGTTACGTAATCGGTTTTTAGGAAACCCCATGCTTCTCTTTGCGGTCTCGCAATGGCGAAAGTTGCTTCCTTTGAATGTCAGTACTGCGACCGGCGGTTAGCGAACAATCTCAGTCTGCAGAGGCACATAAAACTTGTGCACAAAATCACTCACCCGAAGTACAACTGCGACGAGTGTGAAGTAGCCCCGACTTTGAAAGAACTGGAGTACCGCCATATCAGCGTGCATTTCTTCGAGCCGGAATATGAGAGGTATCACTTTCTGACAATGCCAGGTAAGACACTTGCTTATTCTCTCAAAGCAACGCATGATTACCGCTGCACCTGTTATTTTTGCATTATGGGCTTGCAGAGTGAACGATTCACTTGTTCACTTATTGCTTGAAATGTGCTCATTTATGGTGCTTTCATGCTTAACATTTTACCTGACCATGCACTAGCTGCAACTTATACCATCATACATTAAATTGCATGCTTATCATTGCTGTTTTGAATCGAAGCAACGCAGAATCATTGCTGATGGATCTTTTTTAGGAATCGCATATTTAAGTTTTAAAAAAATGTACCCGCCGCGGCAGCCGCATTTAGATGGGAGCGAAATGCAAGAAACGCCTGTGTGGCACGTTAAAGGGACACTAAAGTGAAAAATTATTTCTTCTGCATCAGTAAATTACCATTCTAAAACACCAAAAACACCACTGTTACAATGATAAGACGTTTTGTAAGCCAGAAAAAGCGCAAGAACGAAATACGGGTGGCGACGCCTACTTGAGTTCCCGCACCTGGGGCTGTGACGTCGTGGATTTTGATGGCATCCTCTAGGGCCTACTAATTATATATAGCGGTACAGATTGACTATATTTAGTTCTAAAGGAACCAAATATTAAACATGGCAAGTTTCAGGAACCTTTATTCAGCCAACGCGGCCCAAATGCGAAAACATACGTTGGAATCCCTGACGTCATGCTAACGTACCGGCGCTGGGGTTTCGGCGCGAAATTCAAATACTGATACTTGGACCTTCATTTTCTCATCTAATAATCAAACTATTTTTTTGAAATCACTGCCTGCAGGGTTCTCAAACAATGCTTCATTAGTCTAAACTGATTTATTGTTTCGCTTTAGTGTCCCTTTAAAGATCCCCTCGTGGTCAAAATTAATCCGGACTGCGCCACTATGGCATGCCTCATAATCAAATCGTGGTTTTAGCGCATAAAACCCTAGAATACATTCTATAAGAGAAAAGTGACTGGAGGAGCATGAATGAAGTTAATGATTTGCTATTTTTACTTTAACTAATGAAAGAAAGAAAACAAATATACTAAGTATGAACCCTGCTTCTAGTTCCCAACTTCTGTAAGGTAAACCATGCGATACAATATATGCAGATTTGGTAGCATGAATATTAGCCATAGTGGTGGCCATGCCATGCAGGAAAGCACTCGCTTTGCAAACTTGGAAATGGGTAAGCACCTATAGTATGGTACAGGAAAAATTTGTTTCTCCCCATTGCAGCAAGCACCTACTTTTTTTTTTAATGCATTCTTTAGGGTCTAGAAGCAATAGTTGTCAGGTTAGGTAGCATGGACAAGCCTCCTTGTACATTAATAATGTGTTAAATCAGCTTTTCTATTCAAGAAATCTGGTCTAATCTTGTGCCTTAAACTGGTGCTGGAGCTTTCATATGCTTTACAGTCGTCGTATAGTTATGCACAGGCTTGCGCGGTATTGCACACTAATGAATAGAGGCAAGTGCACAGGTATGAGATTGCACTTCTGCCTAAGGTCGATCTGCAATCGAGTACATGGCTTTGTGTGAGCGAGAACTCCATACAATGGAAAGGATTGCGTCTAAAAACGTACACACAGCAGAAAAAACAAAGTAGCACTTCATATCAATCTTAACACAATAAGTAAAAGCTGAGTCAACCAAAGCGCAAATTTTGCATTGTTTGATTAAACAAGTGCTAGAAGTACTGTACACTAGTTCTAATGATAGCTCCTGTCGAAGTTTTATATTTCCTGAATCCCCAATGTGCAAAAAATTTAAATCTACTAATTGTTCAGTTAAAACACGGGGAAAACAAAGTGTCAAGCACGTGCCAACGCACGCGTGTTAGCCGGCATGTCAACGGCGCCTGACACGCCGGCTGAGAAAAAGAAGAGGAAAGAAAAAAAGAAGGATACGCCAAGAAACCAAACTAAGTATTGTTGCCTATAGCTTGAAATTTAGCATAGCGGATAGATTATAAAGCTCCTTTTGAAATGTTAATGCCTATTTGTTGCAATGCCCTTGAACTTATAGATAAGGTATGATTCTCTGTATTTTCTTTCTCGTTCAGAACGGAAATTTGTAAGATGTAGAGTTGTCATTTCATGCAGTTCTTGGCGTTGCTCACGAAAAAAATTTTGATGGCAGTCACTTTGTGCTGCTATAATTAGACGCCATGTCACAGTGTCAACCTCAAATTAATAAAGCAAATTAGCTTACAGTTTCTATACATACTGTCTTCGCAGGAGTTTGATCTCCTGTATGAAAGCTGCAAAATGTACTCAAACAAAGCATAGTTTAAAAATGTACAAGAAGCAACATCATTCTTGTCACTTTTTATATCTTCTTTTTCTTCAATTCCATTATGCTTCGCTCTAAAAATTTTGCCCTGAGAAAAACAAATGCTTGATCCTCATCAGGAAAAATCTGTCTCGCGTGTG